>NC_135879.1:91330388-92537888 GCF_964194155.1 Cetorhinus maximus | reverse complement strand
GAAGTTCACACAGTGAAAATATACTCATTGCTGCTTTGTCCCTTTAAGGAATCGTAATTACTCAATCAGTTCAAAATTCAGGGCTGTCAGTAAAGGTGCTGGAATTCAAACACTGGATGGTGTACTGAAAAGGAGAGAAATGTTCCATTTAGGAAGAAAACCTGCTGCCTGCCTTAATCCAGTTGAATCTTGCTTCATCATATCTGGTAATGGAATAGCATCGACAGGAGCATTAGCTGAAAACTCCCACGTAATCCTTAGACAGACCACGATTGACTGCTTAGGAAAAGTTAAATGACCAATGCAAGTTTTTTATTTGAGATATTTGTGGGCCCAAGAAGAGCTGTCAGTGTTCAACTCCCCCCTCCATTGTGATTTCCTATTCCCCACTTCCAGATTCTATGCACTATGGAAATTCTGCTGGATTTACCGCTCACCCCTATTCGACGGGTTACCTGTGAACAATGATTCAGCATGTACAGCTTGCCAATCAAATGTTAATGAGCCGCAGCACTGAAAACAGCTCAAGACGCATGTTGAGGCAAACAGCATGATTGTAGTATCTGGCCAATGGCTACCTGGTGTTAAAACCAACTCTCCACATCTCCAAGGATTTTTCACATACTTGAAGTTTTTTTTTGCATTTGAACATCTATTGATATTATGTTTTTTTTTTGTTAGCCGAACTGTCATATGGCTGTGAACTTGAATTGTATGAGGGATAAAATTAAGGACAGCAGCCAGACACCCGATGCTGCGGACCCAATTAGAAGAACGGCAACTCTAGAGTTTTGGCAGCCCCACCAGGAGGAGTGGATGCTGCTGATGACCATGAGGGCTCCTCAACATGGAGGCACCCATGCTGGGTTGCACAGCAGTGAAGAAATAAACAAAATCTAGGCTAGCAGGCCCATTGGGATGGAGAGGAAATTACTCTCCTGGCTCAGGTTCAGCCGACATTGCAGCCTTTCATGCTCACAGTTCCATCAATGAGGCATGGAGCCTGTGTCTCTGATGAATCGCCGTCTGGAGCAGGGAGACCACGTCCACTGAGCTGGCGGCCTCCGCATGCGGTGGGGGGGCTGCTTAGCTAGTGGCAAAATGTTGGCGATGCCACAAAATCACCCTTAATTAGGGCCTTAATTAGCATAATTGGCTGCCCACATCTGTGACAGGGGCAGTCGAGCCAATTCCCGGTCTGTCCCAGGAATGTTTCCCAATGTTAGAAATGCACCAAGGAGCCACCCTGACATGACTCCTTCCTGATTTTCCCAGCTCCCCGCCTTGAAGCCCGTCATCACAGAGTCGGGAAAATTTAGCCCATAAGTTCCTTTCTTAAAACTTAACTCGCATCAAGAATATTGAGTAATTACTGAGTAGTTAGTTAATGTTCTTTTTCTCCACTTTTCTTTGTCTTGTCCCCTCCTCCAAAATTTACATTCCTCAAAAGTAGCATCCCACAGGAAGCTGAGTAGGGACAAATAATAGTCTGGCTGATAATTTAAGTTTAATACTGCTAACATACTCTTCCTCATACCTAAACTAATTCTGAAGAACAAAACACATAAGCATTTCATACTGTCTTTTGATTTTGTTGTGTGTGCAAAATGGAAGAAAAAATATTTTACTACACTTTCTTTAGTCTAGGAAAATGCATTTAAGTTTAGGAAACAGAACATAAATTGTCCAATTCTTTATAAACCTTCTGAACTTCGTAAACATTTCGACATTCGTCCACAATACAAAAAAAAACAATCATTTACTGTATTTTGTACATGCAAAGGTTATGATGGACATATCTCAGCTCTCTGTGATTCAATAGATTCCTCTGGTTTTACTTTTAAAATAAAATTTTAAATGTCACAGAAAACAACATTGTGCCATTGTAAGACAGAATATAAAGTATTTTAGCATTGAACACAATTCAGAATTCAAGTTATTTGAATGTTCACGATATGTTATTACTGCGTATAGTGATGATGATGTACAGTACTATAAATATAGTTTACCATCATAAAGCATAAAAGAGATAATCTTATGTCAAAGTTTTATATTCAATTTGCAGAAAATTATCTTTCTGCTGCTGAAAGTGTAGTTAATGAAACTATCACTGTTTTTTTTTTGATTGATGGTAGAAAGACTATTAAATCACTTGTGATTATATCACAATCTATTCAGATTATAAACACCCCATTATGGTTTAGCCTCTGGGCAGTTATAGAGAGAGGAAAATGGAACATGATAGGGTGAGCTGAATTTAGTGCAGAAAACTTAGAGTGATGGAAAACTAGAAATGGAACATTCTGTTGTAACCAATTTGTGCTGCAATATGAAAAGGGAATTATGCAGCTTGTGCTCCTTTGGATCATTCTGTAAGGCTGTAGGCATGTTGGGCGGGATTTAATGTGCAGGTCCCGGCAGTTTCCTGGAAGTGGGTGCCATTGCCAGTTGCAATGGGAACACAATTACATGGTGGCCAGCCAGTTAAAGTGGCAGAGGTGCAGATCCTGAACAATTATGTGGTCAGGGCGGGCAGGAAGAAGTCAAAGTCAGCTGATGAGGTCACAGGTTTAAGCACCAATTTTAAGCAGCACCTGGACCTGCCTGCACTGCTCCAAGATAACAGCATCGTTATTCCAGACACTGCAAGGTCCTGACCAAACTCCCTGACCAACCTTACAGCCTCATCCTCCAGACCTTCAGCCTCATCCACTGTGTCAATTGCAGATGGTGAAGCAGGAGTGTAGAGAGAATAGAGTGAAGAGTCCTCAAGCTTGGTTAAAGGAGACGTGCATTAGAGAGAGATGAAAAAAGGGAACATGAAGGCTAAATAACCTAATTGTTTGTGTTACCAATGGAAGTCTTCACATTCCAGAGGGATGGCCTGCTTCATCAACCAGGTCCCTGCAGTCCACCTCTGAGGAAGAGGTTATGGAAGGCTCAGAGGGCTCAATGTCACATCTTTTCCCTATACCCTCCACCATCACAGATACATACACCTCGGTAAATATGCGATTGCGTTTAGAATCCACATCACAAGCTAGTGAGCATATCACAGACACACTGATAGAGGCTGTGACAGTTGAGGGCTCTGACATTCGGAGGCCTGTTGGTGGCCAGGCCCATGCTGGGCCCCAGGCTGATGACTGGGCTCTGGTCACGGTCACGAGTAACCTACTGGAAATGAATTGGCAGTCAGGGGAACATCTGCCAGGAATGGCTATGCATAGTCATATGCAGATGTTGGAGGAGACCATCCAGGTGATGAGTTATGCCATGTCTCAGACATGCAGGCACATGATTTCCTCTATGGAGAGGCTGATGGACATCATGGAGAGCCAGATTCAGCCAACCACTCGTTGCCTGCCGGATATGCACTCGGACCTGCCTCCCATCTCTTTAGCCATGAACTCAATGCAGCAGTGGTCAGGAAAGAGGGGGATGAGTGCCTGGACTCCCCTCAAGATGCCTTTCCTTCTCTGTTAGACTGAGAGATGCCATTGTGCTACGAGAAGGGGGGGGAGCACCAGCCTGCTGCTCCTGAGTGCTCTTCTCAAAGTTCTCTGAGAGGGAGCAGGTGCTCCTCAACCCCTCTGCCAGTGACCCAAGCTTCTCCAGTAGCTGTGGCTACAGAGAATGCACCTGCATCTGTCCAGGAGCCCCTCAGCACGCCAGGAGCCTCCAGACCTTGAACGACCAGAGGACAGCTGCCAAGATCATCTCAGCAGCCTGCCTCCATTTCTGCTACAAATGTTGGGGTCGTGTCACGTCTCAGCATTCGGAAATATATGAGATAAGCTATGCAGGTGCATCAGAGTGGCAGGAATCAACCTTTTTATGATACTTTATGATTGTGTATCACTAAATAATGTTATTTATTCCTGTGTGCTGTATGATGTTAATGGGTTGTAAACTCCGAGCTTCCAGCGTCAGATTTGGGGGATATCCCAAAGGTGTGCTGAGGAATTCCTCTGGGATGTTCCCATGTAAGGGTTTGCATGGCAATTGCCCAGGAGTGCACGCTTCCTGTGGACAATTGTGCTGCACTGGGAATGATCCAAAAATGCAGTTTAAATCGCAAACTTCGGATGGTTCCGCCAGGGTTATACCAATAGTTACTCAGGAAAAGCTAGAATAATTAAAACCTCTTCTAACTTCTGGGTAACTATTGTAAAGACTCAGACTGATCCCCCAAGGGACTACCCCCATAGCCCCAACCCCCCAGGGGACTCCCCCACCCCTCACAACGGTATTCCCCACCCGACCCCCCATGTGACTCCCCCGCCCGGACGGGAGTCATCACCCACCCATGTGACTCCCCCCCCCGGACGGGAGTCATCACCCACCCCCCACCCCCCTTCCCCCCACCCCCCTTCCCCCCGCGGGTCCGACTCTTGCCCCCTGACCCGATCCCCCATCCCCCCATGTCCGACCCACACCCCCAAAAATTCCAACTCCTCGAGCCCTGCGAATGTCCAGGCCCCTCCAACTCTCCTGATGTCCGATCCCACCAGGCCCCCAAATGTCCGACACCCCTACCCCATCCTGATGACTGACCACCCCCCAGCACCCCCCCCGAATGTCCAGCCCATTCCACCCCCTCCTGGCTCTGACTCCATCACCTCCACCCCCCGATGTCCAACCTCTCCCAAATCTCCCCCATTGTCCAACCCACCCCAACCTCTCACTGTCCGACCCCCCCCAGCCACCCATCCCCGAATGTCCGGCCCGATCCGCCCCCCCCGTCCCAATCTCCGGCCCCTCCACCCCCTTCAAATGCCTGACACCCCCACCCCCCAACTACCTCCACAGATGTCCGGCCCAGTGCACCCCCTCCCGATGTCCAACCCCCCCAGCACCTCCTGATGTCAGACACCCCACCCCCCTGAATGTCTGACCCCCTCAACCCCGCTGACTGTCAACCCCCTCCCCCATCCCCACCTGACCTCCGAGCACCCCACCTCCCAAATCCTTTTCACTTACCTAAGGCACTTAGCTTCTCCCCAGCCTGTCAATTTCAATGGGTTCTTTAAACTTACCTGCTTTATGGCAGCAAGTGCTGTGAAAAAGGGTGTTTGTCCTCCTTTAATTCGTCTTGATTCAATTCATCCACTTCAATGCTGGACTCTGGAGACAGCTGTGCTACCTGGACCTCACCCAGCCTGAGTTGGAAGCTCAGGCGAGACAGGCACGGGAGAAATTTGGCATAGGCAAATGGGCACAGAGTGGCAATCCCATGCTGATTGCCACTCTGAGGAAGTAACGGCCCATTGTTTTCTCCTTGCTGGCTTTGTGAGTGCTTGCACAATCATCTGCAAGCCGTATGGGGGAAGGCTGATTCTTGTGCTCTGCATGGTTGGGGAAGCAAGCATGGAATGGCTTGGCAAAAGACACTGGTGAGTAGTAATTGTGAGTTGTAGAGGTACCGTGGGTTTGAGGTCTGATGCAGAGGCTTATCCAATGCATCATGCGTGCTGGAATTGGTTGTGCCATGGTCATGTCTCTGGTGCAGAAGCCTCAAACTGTTGACCTGCCTGCTCCTCCACATTCTTCTCATCAGATGGAGGGTTTGGCTCATCAAATTCATCTGTCTGCAAGGCCTCCTCTATCTGCGCAAGATTGTGCAGCACAAAGCAGATAGTGATTATCTGGGAAACCCTTGCCAGAACATATTGTAATGCACAGCTGGAACAGTTTAGGCAGTGGAACCTCATCTTCAGCGTGCTGATTGCCTGCTCAATTGTAGCCCCTGTTGATCTGTGACATTAGGTATAACGCTCCTTGGCTGCAGTTCAAGGGTTCCTCACCAGCATCATCAGCCACGTTTTGAGCAGATACCCCATGTCTCCCAGAATCCATCCATGCAGGCCTTTGTAGGCTTCAAACAGTTGTGGCACCTGAGACTGGCATAGCATATAGGCATATGAGTGCACCCTCAGAACCGAGCACACACCTGAAAGCTGGATCTTCCATGTTGATCATGTGGAACCCCTTCCTGTTTATGAAGACCGCAGGCTGGTCACAGGGAGCCTTGATTGCCACATGGGTGCAATTGATCACACCCTGTACTTGTGGGAAATTTGCAAGGGCCCTGATGAACACAGTTCTCTTTGCTTGGCTGTCAGGGTCAGTCCTGTAGCGCACAAACTCTCTGGCCCTCTTGACCAGGGCATTGGTTACTTCCTTGGCACAGTGATGAGCAGCTTCATGAGAGATCCCACACATGTTCCTGGTGAAGCCCTGGAAGGAACTGGTTGTGTAGAAATTTAAACATAGTGACCTTCAGAACCATAGCCATTGGGTTCCCTCTGAGTCCCATGGCAGGTTGTCCTGCAGCATAGTGCATAGGTTTGTGACGGCCTCCCGAGACAGCCACAATCTTCGCTGGCATTGATGCTCAGGCATTTGAAGGTAGTTCATGTGAGAGCAGTAAACTCTGGGACACAGTATGAATCGTCATCTGACTTACTCCTGGTTCTGTCGCTCTTGACTCTCCTTGACATTTTGCCCTTCAGCAGACCACGCCTTGCTGATTCCATTCTTTTTTTTATTCATTTATGGGATAATGGGCTTTGCTGGCTGGGCCATTTGTTGCCCATCTCTTGAGAAGGTGGTGGTGAGCTGTCTTCTTGAACCATGTGGTGTGGGTACACCCACAGTGCTGTTTGGGAGGGAGTTCCAAGATTTTGACCCAGCAACAGTGAAGGGATGGCATTATATTTCCAAGTCAGGATGTCGAGTGACTTGGAGGGGATTGGTACTTCTGGCATTGGTACTTCTGTCACCAGTTCCAACCTCTCGCTGTGCTGTTCCTCCTCTGCTCAGGGCTCCAGGAAGACAGGGTGGATGAGACACATGGCTGCTCCCATAGTCTTTCAATAGTCAGTGCCCTGGCAGGGGTGTCTTCCACTGGGTCCCTGGCATTATCAATACATCTGGCACCTGTGTGTGATGTGCTTCTTCTAGCCTCACTACGTCCTTACAGCTAGTAAAAGCTCCCCCTCAACCTATGCACAGTGGCCCTCAACTTCCACCACTATGCCCCTCAACCTTCATATGATGCCCCTCAAATTCCCCGCCATGCATCTCAACTTCCACCTATGCCCCTCAAGCTCTCTGCTGTGACCGTCAACTTCCCCGCAATGACCCTCAACCTCTCGACAGTGACCCTCAACTTCCTCAATATGCCCCTCAACCTCCCCACAATGCCCTCAATGTCTCTGTAGTCATCTTGAACTTTCCTGCAGTAACCCTCAGCTTCTTCCCTCCCCTCGGAAGAAATTTGCAGAGTTGTGGAATGCAGCTCCAAATGACTCATCTTCCCCTCACAGCCTGACTCGCCTGCCCACTGCCAGCTTTAAACAGCCAGGGATCTGACAGCCCGTAATCACCCTGAGCCTCACGTTGAATTCAAAAGGTACCATTTGATTGCAAAGCCTGTATGTAAATACATAATGATATGTGCTAAATGACTTAAATTACCTTCCCTCCATGCTCATCCAACATTGCCACCCCATTTCCTCTCACCACAAGGTTAATTCGGGTCATTGATCCCAACATTGGTGATTGAACTGTATGGGAGACGCCATGTCCAAAGCTTGAACCCCTCACCACTTGGCCAGCATTAAATTCCATCCTTTCTGTGATATTGCTTTGATGGAAAAGAGCTTATACTGATATTAATAGCTGTTTGGTAGTACAGAACTTGAGTATTGTTGAAAAAAGTCATGCTAACAAAGCTTTTCGTTTTGCACTCATCAGGACAGCTCACAAGAAAATGCAACAGTAAAGGGAACAACAATTTATACCGAATGAGAAGAGAATGCTAATTGGTTGGGAAGTGGACTCAGATTGGTAGAGGTGTTGCCATGGGCAACGCAGCAGGAAACAGTTAACTGCCAAGCTTTTGTTCAAAATTCAAACCAAGCAGGTTGACTCCGACTGGTCAGGGCATTACCACGGAGAAAGAACCAGGGAATGGCGTTCCCTCAAGCTTTTGTTTAGTTGAAAAAAGCATAATGCGTGGGCATGCTCCTTCTGATGGCAAAGGGCAAAGCCCTGTGTGTGAATATATGTGGCTTCTATTGCTGGCAAAGATGGGATTTTCATTGTTGGGAGGGGCACGGGTATGGGCTGCAGTCACCTGGACTGATTCAGGAAAGAATTTGGAAGTAGCTACAGGGGCTGCCGGGTGAGGAGGCAATTTAAAAGGCCCACCTCAGTGCTGTGGGACTTCAGCTCAGTAATAATAAAAACAGGAAGGCGCTCCAGCTCTCATTTCTCAGAACCCCTCACCCCACATACACTCTCCATGCCCTATCTATGCCACCTCATACCTCCCATTCATCCCCTATGGAGCCTCATGCCACCCATGCCAACTTATGCCTCCCCAAACAACCTCATGGTCCCTCATGTCCCCTAAGCCAAGATATCCTCCAAACAACCTCTACGGCCCCTCATGCCAAGCTATGACACTTCATGCCCATTCACCCACTATACACTGTATAGAAGCATTGGCTCCTATAGTGACAGTGTGGTGTGTAAAAAAAAAACTTTTAAAATAACATTCATTGATAACTTTCCGCTTTCTTAAAAAAAAACTCCTTTTTACTACAGCCCAATAGAAATGTCAATCAGGTGTTTCAATAGGCTAATAGATTTCTGGGCTCTCACCAAGCCTCATTATATATTCTTGGCGGAGAACCCAGAAATCCATTAGAGTACTAAAACACCTGAGACCCAAGAAAAACATTGCTTGATTGACAGCTTTGGATCTCTGATCTATTCTGTCAATTTCACAATGTTTATTTACACAAGATAAGGAGATTTCATTAGCTTGCCATTTCAGCTTTAAATACTTTAAAGGTCTGGTTGATGTGGGGGTCTGAGGGGGCATATGGAATGGGTGAGGGGCAAACCATGGCATGGGGAGCATGAAAGGCCATAGAGGGTGGGTGGGTGGGGGTATACCTTGACATGAGGGGCCTGAGGAGTCATAGGAGGTGAATGGGTGGCATACCTTGGCATGGAGGAAATAAGAAAGATCTTTTGAACTTATTTATCAAAAGGTTCCCTCATGCAAACTATGGTTCACGACCCATCTGAGGGGACATGACTTTGAAAAGCTTGCCTTATTCCATGAAAGTTGCAGAGGACCTCCCCCGCAATGGGACGGCCAGGTTTGGAATGCAGGGTGTGGGCCCACAGCATTAAAAGGTACCCCCTAAAATTGGAAATCCTGGGAATGGGGTATCCGGGGAATCCTGGAATTGGGACTCACCCGCCATTTTTAAAGGGCTCCCGAGTCATCCCGACTCAGTGAAAATCCAGCCAAAAATTGGTTTCATGGCGTGAAACCAGTTTGCAATCGTCCACTCTGCCCGTCAATGGCAGACCGTGTTTCCTGCCGTCAGACATCGGGAACCTAATTGTAATACATCTGAATATCATTATAAGCCCTGCTGGCCAAAATCATCCCCCCCACGCTGGATCATCTGAGCACATTGGAGTGATTGTATGCCACATGTTTCACAACTGTACATAAGCGACGCGCACCTGGCGAACTGCACTTCACTCAGGATTTCGAGGTTTGTTTGCCAATCTTGCTTTGGGCAGCATTCTTAGCCATCAGCGCCAGGCTTTGCAGCCAGCCCCACATCGCTTTTAGAGGGGGCTCACAGGCAGGTCTCTACCTACCAGAGCAGCCATAAGGCAGGGGTGGCTTTTCAACAGCTGCAGGGCTAGGGTTTGCTAGGGGAAATGGGAGAAATAGCCTCAGGCAATGGAAGAGGCTGCAGGGTGAGGGCTGTATTGGGGAACGGGGGTATCCCAGGGTTTGTCTGGGGGCACAAGTTGACCTGTGCAAGTGGCCTCAAGATGGTGAGGGCTTAGGAGGCAGTCTCCAGAGATGAGGCCAGATGGACATGAGAGGGTGTGTGTGAGAGAGTGAATGGTGATGTCCTTTGAGCTGGCAGTGAATGAGATGTCAGTGAATGTGTGATGGGCTTGTGAGTGTGTGAGTTTAGAATGATGAGATGGTCACCTTACCCTGGCAGCACGGATGAGATCATTCATCCTCTTACTGCACTGGATGGCCGACCTCTTCTGTGCAGCATTGACACTGATCACCACTGCCATCACCTACCAAACCAGAGTGGTAATGTTGCTGCCCCTCCTGCGGCCAGGGTGGGGGTAGAGGACATTATGGCAGGCCTTCATGGCACCCAAAAGGTGCATGAGGGCGCGTCACTTAATGGTGGGGACTCCGATCTTCTTGCTTTTTGGGGCCATGTCTTCTTTGAAGCAGTCCTGGACTAGAGAGCTGAGAGATATATGCGCGGCTGCACTTTAAACGTGGCACCCGGAGCGATGAAGTAGTGAGATGACGGCATGGCAGGCAAATGAGAGCCGCCTGCCATTGATACAGTTTCCTGGGAATGCATGATTAGTGAGTCAGGATTGGGATGATACGGCATGAAAAGCCGCCATTGCGGCCGGCGGGTAAAATGTCCTTTTTTCTGCCCGTTATTGCACTTAGTGTAAATCTAGGATGATTCCGCGCATGTTCCCCAGACATTGTGAAAAACATGCCCCACTAGGCTAGAGAAAATGGGGACTTCATTTCAAAAGCATTTGTTTAAGTCTAAATGTGCTGCCTCTGGCCTTGATTTTCTGCAGTATCCCATGAGTTCATTTGCATTATAGTTGCTACATGTTCTTGCAAGCGCAAAACTATTTGTTCCTGTTTACCCACATCATTGTATATTTAGTTGATGGCTAAAAGGACAAAGTTGACATCTAGCGTTAAGTATTGAGGATGAATACTTCCTCAGTATTGAGGATGAACAAGCAGCAAAATATACTTGATATTCTTGTGACCACGAAATAAAAAAATAGAGTTCTAGAATTTCCTCAAAGCTGCTTCTGCTCCTGCACATGCAGAAGCCCCATTATATACCCAAACAACGCACTTTCATCAAAATTGCCATGGTGGAATGGGACAGCTCCATGGAAATTCTGGACAATTATCTTAGGACACCATGGATTGAGCTCCAGCGCACAGGTCTGTAAAGTACAAAAGCACAGATTTAATCTCCTCTCTACTAAGTCCCTGATCTGATGGTAGATATGAAATTTCAACCCATCA
This sequence comes from Cetorhinus maximus, assembly GCF_964194155.1. NCBI lineage: Eukaryota > Metazoa > Chordata > Chondrichthyes > Lamniformes > Cetorhinidae > Cetorhinus > Cetorhinus maximus. The sequence continues at coordinate 92,526,742 of NC_135879.1, read as the reverse complement.
ATCCCAAACCAATGAAATTCAGATATGACCTACCATTTGTGTAGACAAAGTTCTGTCCTCACACAGAGGATACCATCTACCTTGTTGTGTGGCATTACCACTGTCTAAATGGGATAGATTCAGACCAGATCCAGTTGCTCAAAACTGAGCATCCATGAGACACTATGGGCCACCAGCAGCAGCAAAATTGGCCAGGTGTATCCCTCATTCTACCATTATCATCAAGCCAGGGGATCAACCCTGGTTCAATGAGAAGTGCAACAGATCATGCCAGGGGCAACACAAGGAAAACTTAAAATGAGGTGCCAACCTGGGGAGAATGCAACACTACATGCATGCCAAACAGATAGATCAGATCAAACTTTGCAGTCCTGCCACATCCAGTCATGAATGGTGGCAGACAATTATAAAATTAACCAGAGGAGGAGACTCCACAAATATCCACATCCTCCATGATGAGAAGCCCAGCACATCAGTGCAAAATATAATGCTGAAGCAATTGCAACCATCTTCAGCCAGAAGTGCCAAGTGGTTGATCGATCTTAGCTTCCTCCTGAGGTCCCCAGCATCAGAGATCCCAGTTTTCAGCCAATTCAGTTCACTCCACGTGATATTAAGCAACGGCTGAAGGCGCAGAATACAGCTGAGACAATGGGCCCTGGCAATATCCCAGCAGCAGTGCTGAAGACTTGTTCTCAAGAACTAGCCATGTCCCTAGCCAAGCTGTTCCAGTACAATTACAACACTGGCATCAACCTGATAATGTGTAAAATTGCCCAGGTATGTCCTGTCCACAAAAAACAAGACAAATGGAATCTGGACACTTACCACCCCATCAATCCACTCTCGATTATTAACAAAGTGATAGACGGTATCATCAATAGTGCTATCTAGCAGCACTTGATCAGCAATTAGAAAGGTATTGGATATGCTGCCTATGCTTAAAGATGAAATAACAGCGAGGATAGATGAGGTATATGGTTGTTGTGCTGTATATGAACTTCAAAAAGGCATTTGATAAACAGTCACTTAACGGGCTTGTCAGCAAAGTTAAAGCCCATGGAATAAAAGGGACAGTAGTAACATGGCTACAAAATTGGCTGAGTCACAGGAAACAGGGAAGCAGCCCATGTCCAAATGCAGAAAGATCTGGACAATATCTAGGCTTGGACTGACAAGTGGCAAGTAACATTCGCGCCACAATGACCATCTCCAACAAGAGAGAATCTAACCATCGCCCATTGATGTTCAATGGCATTACCATCACTGAATCCTCCACTATCAACATCCTGGGGGAAACCATTGACCACAAACTGAACTGGACAAGCCATATAAATTCTGTGGCTACAAGAGCAAGTCAGGGTGTGACGGGTAACCCACCTCCTGACTCCCCAAAGTCTGTCCACCATCTACAAGGCATAAGTCAGGAGTGTGATGGAAAACTCACCACTTGCCTGGAAGAGTGCAGCGCCCACAACACTTAAGAAACTTGACACCATCCAGGACAAAGCAGCTTGCTTGATTGGCACAACATCCACAAATATTCACTCTCTCCACAACCGACACACAGTGGCAGCAGTGTGTACCATGTACAAGATGCACTGCAGGCATTCACCAAGGCTCCTTAGACAGCACTTCCAAACCCATGACCACTGCCATCTAGAAGGACAAGGGCAGCAGATAGTTGGGAACACCGCCGCCACCTGGAAGTTCCCCTCCAAGTCACTCACCATCCTGACTTGGAAATATAGTGCCATTCCTTCACTGACGCTGGATCAAAATCCTGGAACTCCCTTCCTAACATCACTGTGGGTGTACCTACACTACATGGACTGCAGCGGTTCAAGAAGGCAGCTCAGCACCCCCTTCTCAAAGGCAACTAGGGATGGGCAATAAAAATGCTGGCCCAGCCAGGGAAGGCCACATCCCATGAATGAATAAAAAAGAGAGCAGTGGTGAATGGTTGTTTTTCCGACTTAAGGGAGGTATATTATTGAGTTCCACAGGGGTTGGTATGAGGACACCTGGTTTTCTTGATATCTATTAATGACCTAGACATAGGCATAAAAGGGCACAATTTCAAAATTTGTTAATGACACAAAACTTGAAAGTATTGTGAACTGTGAGGAAGATAATGATAAACTTCAAAAGTACATAGGTTGGTAAAATGGACAGACAAGTGGCAGATTAAATTTAATGCAGAGAAATGTGATGTGATACATTTTGGTAGGAAGAATGAGGAGCGACAATATGAAATGAAAAGTTCAATTCTAAAGGGGATGCAGAAACGGACAGACCTGGGGGTCCATGCACACAAATCATTGTAAGTGGCAGGGCAGGTTGAGAAAGCTGTTAATAAAGCATACAGGATCCTGGGTTTTATAAATAGGGGCATAGATTAGAAAACTAATGTTATGATACACCTATATAAAATGCTGATTTGGCCTCACCTGGAGTATTATGTCCACACTTTAGGAAGGATGTGGAGACATTATGCAGGTTGCAGAAAAGATTCACGAAAATTGTTTTAGGGACGAGGAACTTCAGTTACATGGATAGATTGGAGAAGCTGGGAAGAGAAGATTAAGTGGAGATTTGATAGAGGTATTCAAAATTATCAGGCATCTGGACAGAGTAGATAGCAAGAAATGGTCCCCAATGCTGGAAGGATCAAGAACCAGAGGACACTGATTTAAGGTGATTGGCAATAGAAGCAATGGTGACGTGAGGAAAATCTTTATTATGCAGTAAGTGGTTAGGATCTGGTATGCACTCTGAGAATGTGGTGGAGGCAGATTCAATCATGGCTTTCAAAAGGGAATTAGAAAATTATCTGAAGAGAAAAAATTTATAGGGCTACAGGGAATAGTCGGGGACTCGATGAGTTGCACTTGCAGAATGCCAGCATGAGCACGACCATTCCATGATTCTACAGGCGCATCTTTCAAATGAAATGTTAAACTGATGGATGGAAATCTCAGATGGATGTAAAATATCCCATGGTTCTATATCGAAGAAGTGCAGAGGAGTTTATTATCACATTGCTCCTCAATGATGGAGGAGCCCGGCACATCAGTGCAATAGGTAAGAAGGAAGCATTCGCAACAATCTTCAGCCAGAAGTGCTGAGTGGATGATCCACTTGGCCCCCTCCAGAGGTCTCCAGCATCACAGATGCCAATCTTCAACCAATTCAATTCACTCCACGTGATATCAAGAAACGGCTGAAGGCAGGTATACTGAAAAGGCTATGGGCCCTAACAATCTTCCGGCAATACTACTGAAGACATGTGCTCCAGAACTTGCCGTGCCCCTAGCCAAGCTGCTCCAGTACAGCTACAACACTGGCATCTCCCTAGCAATGTGGAAAATTGCCCAGGTATGTCCTGTATGCAAAAAGCAGGACAAATCCAACCCAGCCAATTACCGTCCCATCAGTCTACCCTCCATCACCAGTAAAGTGATGGAAGGGTCACCAACAGTGCTATCAAACGGCACTGTCTTAGCAATAACCTGCTCACTGACGCTCAGTTTGGGTTCCTCCAAGTCGTTCAGCTTCTGTCCTCACCACAGCCTTGGTTCAAACATGGACAAAAGAGCTGAACTCCAGAGGTGAGGTGGGAGTGACTGCCCTTGTCCTCAAGGCAACATTTGAATAAATGTGACATCAAGGAACCCTAGCAAAACTGGAGTCAATAGAAATTAGGGAGAAAACTCTCTGTTGGTTGGAGTCATGCCTGGCACAAAGGAAGATAGTTGGGGTTGTTGGAGGTCAATTATCTCAGCTCCAGGACATCACTGCAGGAGTTACTCAGGGTCGTGTCCTAGGCCCAACCATCTTCAGCTGCTTCATCAATGACCTTCCTTCCATCATAAGGTCAGAAATGAGGATGTTCCCTGATGATTGCACAGTGTTCAGCATCATTAGAGACTCCTCAGATACTGAAGCAGTCCATGTCCAAATGCAGCAAGACCTGGACAATATCCAGGCTTGGGCCGACAAGTAGCAAGTAACATTCACACCACACAAGTGCCAGGCAATGACTATCTGCAACAAGAGAGAATCTAACCATCGCTCTTTGACATTCAATGGCATTATCGTCGCTGATCCCCCACTATCAACATCCTGGGGTTACTACTGACCAGAAAATGAACTGGACTAGCCATATAAATATTATGGCTACAAGAGCAGGTCAGAGGCTAGGAATCCTGTGGTGAGTAACTCACCTCATGTCTTCCCAAAGCCTGTCCACCATCTACAAGTCACAAGTCAGGACTGTGATGCAATGCTCTCCCCTTGCCCAGATGAGTGCAGCTCCGACAATACTCAAGAAGCTTGACACCATCCAGGACAAAGCAGCACGCTTTATTGGCATCCCTTCCACAAACATTCACTCCCTTCACCACCAACACACAGCGGCAGCAATGTGTACCATCTACAAGATGCACTGCAGAAACTCATCAAGGCTCCTTAGGCAGCACCTTCCAAATCCAAGACCACTACCATCTAGAAGGACAAGGGCACCAGATACGTGGGAACACCACCACCTGGAAGTTTCCCTCCAAGCCACTCACCATCCTGACTTGGAAATATATCGCTCTTCCTTCTCTGTTGCTGGATCAAAATTTTGGAACCCCCTCCCTAACAGCACTTTGGGTGTACCTACACCATGGACTGTGGCAGTTCAAGAAGGCAGCTCATCTTCTCAAGGGCAATTAGGGATGGGTAACAAATGCTGGCCTAGCCAGTGACACTCACATCCCATAAATGAATTTTAAAAAATTGGCTGCCATGTTTCCTACAACAGTGACTACACTTTAAAAGTATTAGCTATAAAGTATTTTGGGTCATCCTGAGTTTGCGAAAGGTACATATCTTTCATTCTTAAGACATAACTGGCATGTATGTGACAGATACATTTCAATGCAGGAAAATATAGACGGGATGGTCAAATGGACAGATAAGTGGCAGATGGAATTTAACCCTGAAAAGCGTGAGATGATACACTTTGGAAGGAGTAATTTGACGAGGAAGTATTCAATGAACGGCAGGACACTAGGAAGTTCTGAGGAACAAAGGAACCTTGGCGTGTGTGTCCATAGATCTCTGAAGGCGGAGGGGCATGTTAATGGGGTGGTGAAAAAGGCATATGGGGCACTTGCCTTTATCAATCGAGGCACAGATTACAAAAGTAGGGAGGTCATGTTGGTGTTGTATAGAACCTTAGTGAGGCCACAGCTGGAGTACTGTGTGCAGTTCTGGTCACCACATTATAGGAAGGATGTGATTGCACTGGAGGGGGTGCAAAGGAGATTCACCAGGATGTTGCCTGGGATGAAACATTTAAGTTGTGAAGAGAGATTGGATAGACTTGGGTTGTTTTCATTGGAGCAGACAAGACTGAAGGGCGACCTGATCGAGGTGTACAAGATTATGAGGGGCACGGACAGGGTGGATAGGGAGCAGCTGTTCCCCTTAGTTGAAGGGTCAGTCACAAGAGGGCATAAGTTCAAGGTGAGGGGCAGGAGGTTTAGAGGGATGTGAGGAAAAACTTTTTTACCCAGAGGGTGATGATGGTCTGGAATGCACTGCCTGGGTGGGTGTTGGAGGCGGGTTGCCTCACATCCTTTAAAAAGTACCTGGATGAGCACTCGGCACATCATAACATTCAAGGCTATGGGCCAAGTGGCAGTAAATGGGATTAGGTAGGTAGGTCTGGTGTTTCTCGTGTGTCAGTGCAGACTCGATGGGCCGAACAGCCTCTTCTGCACTGTGTGATTCTGTGATTCTGTGAAAATATGAGGTGGTGCACTTTAATAGGAGGAATAAGGAGGTCGCATACCCCTTGGAAAATGTAAGTCTAAATTGGCAAAGGGATCCAAGGGTACAGAATCACAAATCATTAAAACTAGCAAAACAGGTTAAGAAGACTATCAAAAGTGCAAACAAAGTAGAAGGATTTATTTCTCAAGGAATAGAATAGAAAAGCTGAGCATTTATGTTAAACTTGTATAAAAACTTGGTTAGATTACATTTAAGAGTATCTTGCACAGCTCTGGTCTCCATAATATGGAAAGGACAACCATCAGGAAAAAAAAAACTGAACAGGCTAGGCCGCTTTTCTATAGAAAAGAGAAGGCTGAGAAGTTACCTGTTTGAGGTCTATAAAAGTTATAAGGCAGTTCAATAGGGCACAAATAGAAAGGATATTTTTACTTGTGGGAGGTCCAAAACTAGTGGTCATAAATATATCCAATAAGGAATTTAGGACTAACTTTTTTTTAATTCATTCATCGCATGTGCCGTCGCTGGCAAGGCCAGCATTTATTGCCCCATCCCTAATTGCCCTGGAGAAGATGGTAGTGAGCTGCCTTCTTGAACTGCTGCAGTCCTTGTGGTATGATCATACACACAGTGCTTTAGGATGGGAATTCCAGGATTTTGACCTAATGGTGGTGAGGGAAGGACAATATATTTTTGATCAGAATGATGTGTGGCTTGGAGGGGAACTTGAAGGTGGGGGTGTTCACATGCTCCTGCTGCCCTTGTTCTTCTAGGTGGTACAATCTTAAAATCCTGGGTGAATTGCCATAGTGCATCTTGTAGATGGCACATACTGCAGCCACTGTGTGTCAGTGTGGAGGGAGTGAATATTTAAGGTTGTAGGTGGGTGGTAATCAAACAGGGTGCTTTGTCCTGGATGGTGTCAAGCTCCTTGAGTGTTGGAGTTAAATCCAGTTGGATCCAGGCAAGAGGGGAGTATATCCTCTTACTGGCTTGGTGTCATACTTTGTTTAATAATTTAATGAGTTGCTATATAAATATAAGTTGCTGCTGTTGTTAAGTATTCCATTGCACTCCTAACTTGTGCCTTATAGATGGTGGACAGACTTTGGGGAGTCAGGAAGTGTGTTACTTGATGCAGAATTCTCAGCCACTGACCTGCTTTTGTGACCGCAGTATTTACATGGCTGGTTCACTGTTAAATTTCTGGTCAATGGTAACCCCCAGGATGTTGATTGTGAGGCATTCAGTGATGGTAATGCCATTGAATGCAAGGGGAGATAGTCAGATTCTGTCTTTTTGGAGATGGTCAGATTAGCTGGCACTTGTGTGGCACAAATATTACTTGCCATTTATCAGCCAAAGGCTGAATTTTGTCCAGGTCTTGCTGCATTCAGGTATTACTGGTTCCTTATCTGATGAGCTATGAATGGAACTATGCAATCACCAGTGGAGATCCCCGCTGTTATGGCACAGCAGATGGTAAATGCTGAACTGTTCAAATCCCAGAGGGAAACTCGAAACAACTGCCACAACTATTTTACAATTTGTATTTACTCTGAGATGCGTGCCTTGCATTCATTAGTAATAAGACCACTGAGTCTTAAAGGTTTCTTACAAAACTAAATTAAACCTCTATTAATTTTTAAAATTACTTTAAGCACATACATAGCTTTACAAATTCCTACTGTGATAACTCCTAACTCCCCTAGTTAATCTAACCCCTGGTTACACCTCCGTCAAGGCAACAATAAATCACATAGATTTTAAAAGACCCAGGCAAAGTGACACGATACCCTGAACAGTTGAATTCAAAGTGAGTTTTCTTCACTTCAGTTCATGTAGACAGCAACTTGAGTCTTAGAGACTGGAGGCTTTTCACAGTTGTTAGATCGTAGAACTCCTTCCTCTTACACATAACCTCATCTCCTTTATACAGCCTTCTCCCTTTTTAATGTAAATCCCATTGTCCCAATATGTCTTTTCAACTCTACTTTTCTAATAATAAAAATCTTTCATAGTACCAATTTTATTAGTAAGCTTTGGGAAAAATAAACACACTGGCTTCTTCTAGCTACGTGTAACATTTCACCACTTCTTTTGAAATTCAAATTACTCTGGTTTATTTAAAAATGCAAATTTTCCCATTACAGCTCATATTCTAAAACTTCAGCCATGTTTACCTTTTTAACATTTCAAACCTAGCTTCTCTTCTGATACGTTAAAGCCTTCAGACCAGCTGTCTTTAATTCAATTAAGTAACCCCCACCACACACACATGCACATGTATACAGATACATACTATTCCTACCATACAATAAATTCCAATAACATTATGAAAATTGATCTATTTTCCTGGCATCCCCTCCTTACTAAAAAATGAACCGTCATAATTTAAAAAGACGTCTTCATTTTCTTAACCCATATTACATTACCCCCTATACTTATTACACTATTATATTACCAGGTGCATGCATTAACATAATATATGTATATACAAATCCTTGGTATCAACAGAAATCATTCTAGTCCAATGTCCAGGTTTTAAATGTCCAATTTTCCCGTTAAGTTTCAAACTCTTGACAATGCATCTGCATCAGATTTTCTCGTCCAGCCACATGTATAATCTGTAGATTAAATGGCTGCAGTAATAAACTCCATTTGAATAGTATTGGACTTCTGTCTCAAAATTTGTCCATAAACGTTAAAGGATTGTGGTCTGTATAAACAATTGTTTCTGACAAATTGTTTGCAACATGAATTTCAAAATGTTGCAATGCTAACACCTGGTGTGAAGTTTCCTTTTCGATCGTTGAATATCTTCTCTGTTATACATTCAACTTTTGTGAAAAATACCCTATCGGTTTTTCAATTTTATTTTCAATTTCTTGTAACAGTACGGTCCCAATACCTATATCCCTTGTGTCAATGGCCAACTTAAATTGCTTGGCATAATTAGGCACTGCCAAAAGTGGTGTTGTAGTTAATACAGTCTTCAAACTGTCAAATGCCTCCTGACACTCCTGTGTCCATTGAAAGTTCTTGTTCCTTTTTAGTAGTTCAGTCAATGGAGCAACCACACTGCTACAATTTGGTACAAATTTCCAGTAAAACCCATTCATCCCAGAAATCTCAAAACTTCTTGTTTTGTTGTAGTCACTGGGATATCCATGATAGCCTTGACTTTCACACCTCCCGGTGTCACATTACCATGTCCAATGGTATGGCCTAGATATGTAACTTGCACTTCTGCAAATTCACTTTTAACCAAGTTCATCACCAAATTAGCTTCTTCCAATCAACAAAACAATTCTTCCAGATGCTGTAAATGTTCCTCCCATGTCTGACTGAAAACTATCAAGTCGGCAATATAAATGGCAAAATTGCTCAGAACTGCAATTGCTTTGTTTGTCAGTCTTTGAAATGTTGCAGGTGCATTTTTCATACCAAATAGCATGTCTTTAAATTGATATAGTCCATCTAGTGTCACAAAAGCTGATATTTCCTTTGCTTTCTCCTATAACGGCACTTGCCAATATCCTCTTAGTAAGTCAATCTTTGTGATAAATTTTGATTGTCCCACTTTCTCAATTCAATCTTCTAACCATGGTTTAGGATATAAATCCACTTTTGTCACTGCACTCACCTTTCGATAGTCCATACACAGTCTTTGTGTTCCATCTGGTTTCAGTACCAGCACAATAGGCGAACTCTAGTTTCTGCAACTAGACTCAATGATATCATTTTGAAGCATGAATTCGATTTCTCTCTGTACTCGTGATAGCTTTGCCGGATTTAATCTATAGGATATTGCCTTATCGAAGATGAAACCCCTACACATACATCATGTATAGCTAAGTTTGACCTCCACAACTTATTCTCACAAATAGCTTTGTGTGACTGCAATAGCTTCCCTAAATCACTGACATTTGTCTGGGAGGTAACTCAATATTAAATTAAAATTTTCAAGTACCATATCATTATTCAATATGATTAGAGGAAAATCAATTTCAGAATCCTGCTTCTCTATTTCTTTCTCATTATCTACCTCCACTAATAACGCGTTTTGGTCCTTTTCCCTGTCATTATTCAATATGATTAGAGGAAAATCAATTTCAGAATCCTGCTTCTCTATTTCTTTCTCATTATCTACCTCCACTAATAACGCATTTTGGTCCTTTTCCCTGTCAAAGTAGTTTTAAGCATATTCATGACACACCCTCTGCTTCTTTCTTCTATCTATTCTATTATTTATTTATTAAATAATTTACTTCACTCAATTTCTTTTTAATCTTGCAAGGCCCACTAAGCCTCACTTTTATCGAGTCATCCAGTACTGGATACAACAGAACTAGCACTTTCTCCCCAGCAACAAAACTACGAGCTGTAGCTTTCCTGTCTGCCCTCACTTTCATCATTTGCTGTGATGTCTTTAAATGTTCCCTAGCCAACTCACATGCTCTGTCCAATCTTTCTCTGAAGTTTGATACATAATCCAGGAGAGTAGTTTCTGAATTTTTGACCCACCAATTTCTCATGAATCAATTTCAGTGGTCCCCTCATAAGCCCTTATCATAGTTTTTAGAGTTTGATGCCATCTTTCCAAAGTCTCTTCTGACTCAGGATGATAAGCTGTTGACTTAAATTGTTTCATCCCCAAACTGTTCATTACTTCCTTAAACAGCTGTGACATGAAATTTGAAACCTGGTCTGATTGTATTTCATTAGGTAAGCCATGGGCAGGATTTCCCGGTCAGTGTGAGAGGGGTGGGACCCTCACGCCAACGCATAAAATGACGTGGAATGACGGCAGGTGGAACTCCCGACATCACCCCGCGTCATTTCAACTTTCAGGTCGGCGGGGGCGCAGCCGAATCAGCTGTGCGCTCCCGACCTGTCAACGGCCAATTGAGGTCATTTGAAAAGTAATTGCAGTCGTTAAAGGACCTGACTGTCCAACCTTAAGGCTGGTGGGAAGGCCAGGAGCCCTGGCGGGCTTCAGAGAAAGCAGGAAACCTCATCCACGGGCGGGATGAGGTTTCATGTAGGTTTTTAAAAATGTAATAAAAGTTTAACTAAAAGTGATGGACATGTCCCAACTAATGTGATAGTGTCACACGAGGGGATATGTTACGGAAATTTTATTTTTATATTTTTAACATTTTTGAATTTGGCGCCAATCTCCTCGAGGCAGCACTTAACCTCAGGGAGATGAGTGTGCTCTTTTGCACGCATTCGCGAATGAGCGTAGTCTCAGCTGAGGGAATACCCACCACCCAAGTAAAATGGCAGTGCACCCCCAATCATGGGCGCCGATCAGAGGCGCACCTGCACGCACTCGCTCCTGAACTCCCTCCCCAAACGGGGGAGGGGGGGGGATTCTGCCCCATATCTTCTTTGTAGTGATATTTCTCAAAGGTGTCGCTTCATGAAACCTTGACACATCAATTATTGTCAATAAGTACTGATTTCCATTTTCAGTCTTAGGGAGTCTTACACAATCAATCATGACCCTAGTAAATTTAGTTAACTCTTCCACAATTTTCTTTGTTGTAACATTTCTCAAAGGTGTCGCTTCAGGAAACCTTGACACATCCATTATTGTCAATAAGTACTGATTTCCACTTTCAGTCTTAGGGAGTCTTGCACAATCAATTATGACCCAAGTAAAAGGTTCTTCAAATGCTGGGATTAGAACTAAAGGTGCCATCTTCATCACTGCTTGTGGTTTCCCTATCATCTGACTTGTGTGACATGTTCTACAGAATTTGAATACATCACTATGCAATCAAGGCCAATAAAAATGTTTTTCTACATCTGCCTTTGTCTTTCTAATTCCTAAATGTCCCCCCATTGGAATTTCATGAGCTATCCTCAGAATCTCACTTCTATGAATCATGATAAGGCCACCATTTTCTCATTAAAATATTACCCTTAAGGTAATAACATTCTGGAAAATATTCTGCCTCTGTTTCTGAGTAAGCTATCTGATATAGATGTTTTATTTGCAAGTCCTTTTTCTGTAATTCCACTAACTGCCTTGAGTTAAACACCTCAGCTATATTGTCCCCTGTTATTTCCTCCTGAACAATGTTATCAAACACAGTTCCAGCTAATTGGACTTCCACACCTTCTCCCTGCCTTTGAGCTTCCTGTTCTTCTTGTTTCAACCTATGAGCATGTGATCTTGTTATCACACAATCTGGAAGCAATCCAGGATGCTCTCTCTGCAATACTTCTGTTGAAAATACTTCTACAGGCTGCTCAACTACAATTGGCATCACCTGCATATGTGACCCAGCTGTATCATTACCCAGAATAAATTGAACCCTGCAATAGGCAATTTTTCCACTACTCCAACAATCACTTTGTCTGTTTTTCACTTACTCCTTAAATTTACCTTCCACAAGGGAATAGGTTTAGCATCTCTATGAATGCCATTTATTATCATCTGCTCCTGCAATACTCCTTCTGAACAAGAAATATCTCTACCCCACAACATTAAGGATTGACAAGCCCCTGTGTCTCCTAAAATTTTAAGGTCTTTACCTATTCCACCCTGTATACATGTAAAGACTTTCTCTTCACACACAAAATCTTTAAACATTTCTGCAATCTGCTCCTCAGAATTCTCTTGGGTAAATTGTGAACACATTCCCACTTCTTTACCTATCACTGATTCTTCCTATGTTACCTGTACACAGACCATTGGTTTTCCTGAGCCTGAACCTCTGAACCCATAGTACTTTTACTTCTAGAATTTTTCTGCACCCAATAATCCCAACAGATTTTCCTTGCAATTTCCAACATGTTGACTTTGTGTGCCCAAATTTATTACAATGAAAACACCTCAGTTTACAAATGTCACTTTTATCCTCGGCACCTTGGCGATGGTGTAGTGGTATTGTTGCTGGGCTAGTAATCCAGAGACCCAGGGTAATGCCCTAGGGACCCGCATTCAAATCCCACCATGGCAGATGGTGGAATTTGTCTAATGATCATGAAACCATTACCGATTGTTGTAAAACCCCATCTGGTTCACTAATGTTCTTTAGGGGAGGAAATCTGCTGGTCTGGCCTACATGTGACTTATGATCCACAGCAATGTGGTTTACTCTTGAATGGCCTCTGAACAAGGGCAATTAGGGATGGGCAACAAATGCTGGCCTAGCCAGTGACGCCCATATCCCATGAATGAATAAACTTCCTGCAAATTTCCACCTACTCCTTCTCTTCCTGACTATCCACCTTCCTTTCACCATCCCACTTTCTATCCTTCTCTGATTTAAAAGGGTGACAAAAGAAAGGTTTAGCTCTATAATCATCAGCTATCTCTGCTGCTTGTCTTACTATTCCAACCCTCTGTTCCTCCACATGAATTCTCACTACTGAAGGAATTGGATCTTTAAATTCTTCCAAAATAATTACCTCTCTAAGAGCTGCATATGTCATCTCTATCTTTAATGCCCGTATCCACCAGTCAAAATGACTTTGTTTTACTTGTTCAAACTCCATATAAATTTTCCCAGGCTGTTTTCTCATATTCCCAAATTTCTGCCTGTATGCCTCAGGAACCAACTCATATGCACTCAAAATAGCTTTTTCCACCATATCATAGTTCACCAACATTTCTTCTGACAATGAAGCACAAACCTCATGTGCTCTACCTACCAACCTAGATTGTAACAACAATGTCCAGTTTTCCTTTGACATTTCATCTGTTTAGCCATCTTCTCAAATAAAATAAAGAATGCTTCAACATCTCTTTCCTCAAACTTTGGAACACCTTGTACAAATTTAAACATCTCCCCATTGCGTTCTGATCTTGGAAATAAGTCCTGGCTCACCTCCTGGTGTCTCTTTTTTAACTTCCAGCATTTTAAGCTGGAATTCTCTGTCTCTCTTTTTTTCTCTTTCCTCCATTTCTGCTTGTTCCAATTTAAATGTGCTCACTCTTTCCTTTTCTTTTTCAGCTGCCTCTGGCTCAAGTTTTTTTTTTCATTTGCAATTGAAGTTGAGCCCATTCCAGTGAAGCACCACTTGGAGAACTCGGTCTCTCAGATATTCCTTCCAATTTCAAATGCTGCATTATGCCTTCAATTATGTCTGATTTCCTTACTCTTCCAGGTAACCCTAATTATAACCTACCTGTCAGTTCCATTAACTTAGCTTTATTTGCCTTTTGTAAACCAACCAAGTTTATAATTTCAACTCCCAGACAAGTCTTAACAACTGCCAAAGCGAAATTGCAGTCTCACCGCTTAAAGAAAAAACTCACATCAACTCCTGAATTCAAAGTGCCTCTCGTACTCGTAACCTTAAGATTCACCAACTCCAAACCAGTCCAGGAATTTCAAATATATCCTGCAAAGAGCCTCCAATTTTGTTATGGCACAGTGGATGGTAAATGCTGAGCTGTTCAAATCCAAGAGGGAAACTTGAAACAACTATTTTACGATTTGTATTTATTGCTTTGAATTCAGTAGTAATAAGGCCACTGAGTCTGATAGGTTTCTTACAAAACTAAATTAAACTGTTATTAATAAAAAATGATTTTAAGTGCATACATAGCTTTCCAAATTACTACTATGATAACTCGCCGATGCGTAAAATGACACTTGGTGGTGTCACGCATGCGTCCCAATGTCACCGTGCGTCATTCAGGTCTTGAGTTCGGTGAGCGTGCACCGGAGTTGGCTGGGCATCCACCAAACTGTCAAAGGCCTATTAAGGTGATTTAAACACCAATTAAGCTAATTAACTGAGCTGCCCAACCAACCTTAAGGTTGGCGGGCAGGTGAAGCACCTAGGTGGCCTTCGCATTCATCATGAAACCTGATCCACAGGTGGGGTGAGGTTTCATGAAGATTTTTAAAGTTTAATAAAAATTTTTAATAACATTCATTGACATGTTCCAGCTCATGTGACACTGTCACATGAGGGGACATGTCTTAAAAAAAATGTCTTCCTTTATTAAAATTTTCAAATATCAAACTAATCTCCCTGAGGCAGCTCTGTGCCTGCATGCCAAAGTTAAAATTCTGGCCATATATTTTAAAAGACCCAGGCAAAATAACACGATACCCTGAACAGTCAAATTCAAAGTGAGTTTACTTCACTTCAGTTTGTGTAGACAGAAACTTAAGGCTTAGAGGCTGGAGGCTTTTCATACCTTAGATCTTAGAAAGCCTTCCTCTTACACATAACCTCATCTCCTTTATACAGTCTTCTCCCTTTTTAATGTAAATCCCATTGTCCCAATATGACTTTTCAACTCTACTTTTCTAATAATAAAAATCTTTCAAAGTATCAATTTTATTAGTAAGCTTTGGGGAAAATAAACACACTGTTTGGCTTCTTCTGGCTATGTGTAACATTTCACCACCTCTTTTGAAATTCAAATTACTCTGCTTTGTCTAAAAATGAAAATTTTCCCTTTACAGCTCATATCCTAAAACTTAAACCATGTTTACCTATTTAACAGTTCAAACTTAGCTTCTCTTCTGATACATCAAAGCCTTCAGACCAGCTGTCTTTAATTCAATTAAGTCCCACATGCATGCACACGCACAGGCATACACTATTCCTACCTTACAACAAATTCCAATAACATTATGAAAATTATTATATTTACTGACACCCACTTCTGAAATTATGGTGGGAAGAGCATCATTGTTGAAGCAGCTGAAGATACTTGGGCCTAGAACACTACCCTGGGGAACTACCACAGTGGCCTGGGGCTATGAATGATTGGCGTCCAACAACCACAACTATCTTCCTTTTTGTGAGGTATGACTAGTGGAAACTTGTCCCCCTGATTCCCATTGACTTTGATTTTACTAGGGCTCCTTGACACCACACTCAGTCAGTGCTGCATTGATGTCAAGGGCAGTCACTCTCACCTCAACTCCAGAATTGAGCCCTTTTTTCCATGTTTGGACCCAGGTTGTAATGAGGTCTAGAGCTGAGTGATCCTGGTGGAACCCAAACTGAATGTCGATGAGCTGGTTATTGGTCGTAAGTGTTACTTGATAGACCATTGATAACACCTTCCATCACTTTGCTGATGATTGGGAGTAGACTGATAGGGTGGTAGTTTTCTGGATTGGATTTGTCCTCCTTTTTGTGGACAGGACATACCTGGGCAATTTACCATATTGTCAGGGAGGTGTCAGTGTTGTAGCTGTACTGGAACAGCTTGGCGAGGGCTAGAGCTTGTTCTGGAGCAAAGGTTTTCAGTGCTACACCTATGATGTGGTTGAGACCCTTAGGGCATGAGTTTCTGCACCCGCCCGCCGCCGGGATCTTCCGGTCCCGCCGCAAGTCAATGGACTTCTAATTGGGGTGCCGCCTCGCCCACGGCGAGTCCCTCCCGCGACGGGGCCGGAAAATCCCGGTCTCAGCCTTTGCTGTGTCCACTGAACTCATCTTTCCTACCACGTGAAGTGAATCAAATAGCTTAAGACTGGTGTCTGTGATGCTGTGGACCTCAGGAGGAAGTTGAGATGGATTGTCCACTAGGCACTGTTAGCTGAAGATGCTTCAGCCTTCTTTACTCAGAGAGCATTTAGAATCTGGAACTCACTAAAGTGGCTTAGGCAATTTTCACAGATGCATTTAAAGGAAAACTAAATAAGTACAGGGAGAAATGACTAGAAGGATATGTTGATAGGATGAGACAAAATAAGGTGGTGGAAGCTTGTGTGGAGCATAGACCTTTTGGGCTTAATGGCCTTTTCTGTGTTGTAAATTTCGATGTAATTCTATGAATGAAACTGGCAATATTCTAAGTATTCTGAATACTGGAATTTCTAATACATGACGTAGGCTTTAATTTACAATTGCTGAAATAAAAACAGATAGAAACTATTCGTGTATGTCTGTCTTTTGGATGAGAAGTTAAACCGAAGTTCCTTTTGTCCTCTAGCCAGACATAAAGAAAATCCCATGCCACTATTTTAAGAAGGGCAGGGGAGTTCTCATGATGTCCTGGCCATTACTTACCCCTCAATCCACATCGCTAAAACAGATTATCTGGTCATGTATTTCTTTGCTTTTTTTGGAACAATGCTGTGCACAAATTGTTATCACAATTCCTTATATTACAACATTAACTAAACTTAAGAAGTATTTCATTGGCTATAAAACACTTTGGAGATCATCATTCTGGCAACTTTCAGGTGCTGATTAGAGAAATTTCACCCAGTAGTCGAAGAATTTGTTCTTTGAAATTGGAAATAATAAATAAAATGCACGTAAAATAACCAGATCATATGAAATTAGACATTTATTAAGGCATACATGTACAACGACTAGTATTTATATTGTGCCTTTAGCGTAGGAAAGAAACCTCAGGGCACCTCATAGGAGTACGGAAACATACAGTGAGAAAAGGCTATGAAGCCTCTGTATATAAAGAACTAGCTGTTCTCCAAACTCCACTGCTACCTTATTGTTGCCATTGCTGAGAAATATTCCCCTCCCTAATGACAAATTCCTTTCCTACTGGGATTGAAAGGTCACTCAATGACATGCTGGGAGCTAAAGCTTAAAACATACATCACCTAATTTATTAGTTGTAAAATTTTCATTAAAAGCATGCCACACAGATCTCTGCATGCCAGTTCAATCGACTTTATGATGAAAGCAAAGTTAAGGGAAGGTTTGAAAGGCAAACACTAACCAAACAGTAATCTGGTCTGGTCTAATATGCTCACTGAGTGCCTGTCTAATGGCAATGTACTGTCTAACAGGTTGCGGTTCAAGGACCATCTCAGCTAGCTTCATGCAGGTGACTGATAAAAAATGATGTACTTTGCATTGCCACAACATTTCTAAATTCCATTCCAGCAATATGACACGACTGCTAAGTTAAGGAGATGTTGGGGATAAGCCTCAAACCATAAATAACTGGCAGGGAGACAGAAAAAGAAAGGCCAGTTTTAAATATAAAAACATATTATGAAATAAATGCCATTTCTTTGAGCTTCCATGAACTCTAGGTTAAACTTCCAACTATCACCACATCTGTTAATGTTAACAGCAGTAAGGTCAAAGTAAAAGCAGTCCTTACTTCTGATTTATGGGTGAACTTCGAAGGAGGTAAAGTAGTGTTGACAACATGAATAAATCTGGGACAGTATTTTTACTTGGCTAACAATGTAACAGTGTAAAATCATAGTAAAAATCTGGTTGGAAAACAGCTTGTAATTCCCAATATGTTCATCCCAGGCATATGAAATGTTAGAAAATATTCAGGATGTTTCTTACAACTTTGATTAAATAACTGCTGACCCTGCATGGTTGGGTGATGGAGATAGGTCATCAGCCACAGGTACAGGGTGTACCATTTTTCCTTGAGCAGCCAGCCTCTGGGTCTCCATGGAAGCCTGAAAAAGGTGGGTATGGCTGATAGGCATAGAATGAATGCATCGTAGCTGCTGCCAGAATAGCAGGTATTTACCAACATGCCATTGTTGGCATGCTTGTACACTAACTGCACATTTATAGAATGATGACCCTTGCAGTTTCTCTATCTTTCCTTGTTGTCATGCTTGCCCCATTGAGAATTGTGCTATTCCAGTGAAGCCATGTGCTCCTGAATCCTGCTTGTTCCTCATGAGTGAGAAGATGGTGTACTTGTTGTGGGTTGTTGGTTACATCTTGATAGGTTTGATGAAATCTTTGTAGTCTTTAGCAGGTTAACTGTAAGTCTTTATTAACTCTTAAAACTATTTACAAATATACAATAAAGGGTACAAGTGAGGAGTTGTCTCCATGCTTAGGCCTGCGCATGCTCTGTCTAACACCGCACTGACCCCTTGGTGTGAATCATGTCTTACATCACTGTGTGGGCGATACTATACTCAGTCCCACATGAATCCTATATGTGCCAAACCTTTTTACTACAGTACTGTCCTTGTCTGGATGGACAGGAGAGAGAGAAACTGAATTTTTTTATCCTCTCTTCATCTGTCCATAAGCAGAGTTGGTTTTGAATTATTTTTAAAGTAGGCTGTGCCGTGTTTCCCCAAACCCTTGGTTTGAGTGATGCACTTTAAAAATAACTCGCAGTAAACTCATGTTATGATTAAATCAGAAGGTTAGTTTATTCACATTCAAACCCAGGGGTTGTGGGGGAACGGAAGTGTTCACAACCCCACCCACACACACACGCACACACACATATACATGTATATATATAGTAAGGGGGTACAAACAAGAGGAAGATTTACAACTATGGATGACAACAACAATAAAAGAACCACAGAAATTAATATTAGTTCACGCGATTTCTAGAATCCAAGAAGTCAAAATCCAGAGGGTGTTTCCTTCATGGTGGAGTTCAGTCCTTGGTTGGCAACAGCAACATGAAAATCCTTGAAACGAATAACGCTGCAGCACAATGGGCTTTCTGTGCTTAGACCACCTGGCAGGCATTGATCAGAGACTTTTAAAATCAAGTGAGCTTCAAGGAGTTCAGAGATGGTGGCCGGCTGCTTGGTAAGCCGGGAACTGCTGGAATTCCTTCTGGTTGGTGTTAAAGCAGCAGACTGAGCTGTCAGGCTAAAAATGTAATATTAAAATGGTCCAAAAGCATAGAAGCATGGGGTCATGTGATATGGCCCCTTAATATGAGTTAACTGTAGCCTCACAAGCAGTCTCTGTGCTTCTGGCCAAAATCTATTGTTTCCCTTAGGAGCGAAATTGTAGCTGTTAACACTTCTTCAGGTATAACTAGTTTTGATGTCTCTATAGTTGAAACTCTTTTGTTCTTGTAGCCTCTGTTGGTACCTTCCAGAACAGATGGCCAATCTTGTGAGTCATATGGCCTGTAGCAGCCATTTTGTGGTTCAGCAGAAGTCCATTTTAAAATAGCAAAAATAATAAAGTTTGGATACACAGTTTTGATTTCTTTTCATGCCTTATTGACATAACAACTGGGTGGTCTCTGTTAAAGCCAGGATGCTCTAATGGACGGTGTAGTGGGAAATGTCTGAAGTATTGTTTGCTCCCACCTGGAAGGACCATGATGCACAAAAGCTCAATGCCACCATGATTTGACAGCCACTGGCAATGCCCTGTTTGGCCTGGTGTGAGGCTCCAGGTTGGGTTTTAGGAGGAGGCACAGTTCTATGATCACCTTCTTGTTGAACCTGAGTTGCCTCAGGCACTAATACAAAAGCAAAATACTGAGGATACTGGAAATTGGAAACAAGAGCAAAAAGTGCTGGAAATCTCAGCTGGTCAGGCAGCCTCAGGCACTGCTCCTGGGTGAGGTGGAGGCAGGAGAAGTACTCTTGAAAAGCCCTGGATGGGCAGAGCTTTCTACTCTTCCTCTCCCACTTTGTGAAGGTTTCCCTCTCTGCAACCTCTGCTCCATCCAATGGTCATGTTGCAAACCAAGATGCACCACAATAGCCCCCATACCCCGGTCATCAAATTGCATGTCCTCCCTGATTTTAAGCGCCAACTCTCTAAAAGGCAGCACGGTACCTCCACAGATTCTACCTGAACAGAAGTAAGTCAAAAGTACCTCACCTGGAAGTTAGCACCTGACTCTTTCAATTGCACTGTTGAGGAGTGACCTAGTGCTATCTAATGCCTGATTAATTAGGAGTGATCAGGTTTGTTTGGACATGTGCAGCTAAGTTCTTGAAACTGGCGTCAGGTTGACAAGAGCAGCTTTTTGAAGTCCTGATCGCACCAGTCCTGCTGCTTCCAGTGCACACATGGTACGCTTGGGACAGCTAGTGCCCTTTCCAGCATGGGCACTGAGCAGGGCACACTGGAATTGACTGGAAGTGTTGCCAGCGCCACATTCTTGCCTTGGGTCTTCCACAGTGCCTGTGCTTCAGAGGCCAATTTCATACCCACACATCCACTGCATGGAAGATGGTTGAATGAGTTGAAACTTTAATTTTCATGCTTAAAGAAATATATTGTGGGCTTTATGCTTTGCTTAGGCCCCAGTTGTTTATGCTCATTGAACGTCTGGCTGTATTCTCCAAAGACTCGTACAAAGCTTGACTCGACATCAGTGGAATGAGTGCATATGGGTGCATTTTTGTCCTGGTTTACAATGATGGAGGATGATAATCCAAGCAATAGACCCTTCAGCCAATTCCAGAGCTCATTGTTCAATCTCTTGGATGATTCAATTCCAGATTTTAATTGTAGCAACTAAAAAGTAAAGGCAATTATTACTGATTCAGTCTTTCTCAGGGGTCAGTTTTACCCTGTTAAGCTGACAAGTATTAACTAATGGTGAAGTAAATGAAATACGAAGCCATCATTACAGTTTATCAAAGAATAAACATTTAGCACCAAACTGCAGAGGTTTTAAAAGCTACCAACACTGTTTAACTCATTCAAACCTGCAGAAAATAGATGAAGAAGGACAAGCAAACCACAAACAAAAACAGAATTACCTGGAAAAACTCAGCAGGTCTGGCAGCATCGGCGGAGAAGAAATCAGTCAACGTTTCGAGTCTTCATGACCCTTCGGCAGAACTGAGTATAGTTAGGAGAAAAGTGAAATATTTCACTTTTTTTCACTTATTTTCACTTTTATCCTAACTATACTCAGTTCTGCCGAAGGGTCATGAAGACTCGAAACGTTGACTGATTTCTTCTCCGCCGATGCTGCCAGACCTGCTGAGTTTTTCCAGGTAATTCTGTTTTTGTTTTGGATTTCCAGCATCCGCAGTAGCTTTTAGCTTTTTGTTTTTAAGCAAACCACATAGCTTACTGAAGTATTTTTCTGCTGTGGTTTAAAAATTCCCACTTTCAGGATACAATCCACATTCCAATCAACTGAGAACAAAAAGTACTTGCCATTTACGAATTAAAGAGACAGCTAACAAGAAAGAATGAGCTGTAATTATCTAAACTTTAAAAAAATTAATTCACAGGATGCTGGCATCACTGCCATTTATAGCCTATTCCTAATTCCCTTTGAGAAGATGGTAGCGAGCCACCTTCTTGAACCTCTGCAATCTGTGTGGTGAAGGTGTATCAACACTATTGTCAGGGAGGAAATTACAGGACTTTGACCCAGCGGCAATGAAGGAACTGTGAGATATTTTCAAGTCAGATGGTATGTAACTAGAAGGGGATCTTGCAGGTTACGATATTCCCATATGCCTGCTGCCCTTTTCCTGTAAGTGGTGGAGGCTCCTGGAAGGTGTTACTGAAAAAGCCTTGGTGAGTTGCTGCAGTGTACACACTGTAGCCAAGGTGTACCAGTGGTAGAGGGAGTGAATATTTAAGGTGGTGGATGAATTGAAAATCAAATTGGCTAGTTTGTACTTGATGGTATTGAGCTTTTTTAAACATTCTTTCACAGGATGTGGGCATCACTGGCTAAGACAGCATTTATTGCCTATCCCTAATTGCCCTTGAGAAGGTGGCGGTGAGCCGTGTTCTTGAACCACTGCAGTCCATGTGGTGTAGGAACACTCACAGGGTGGAATCATCCCAGATTTGCACAAAGTGCAGTAGCGGGCGGGAAAAAAGTCATTTTAACCACCGGCTGCAATGGCGGGTTTTCGTGCCCTATCATCCCATTCATGCCTCATTGATTATGCAGCCACAGGAAACATGCCATCTCGCTGGTGGGCAGCCTCCGATTTGCCACCACACCATTACCTCGCCGCTTCCTCACGGAGGGTACCATGTTTAAATTGCAGCTGCGCGCACTCTTCTCAAAGCTTGGTGAAGACATGGCCCCAAAAGCCAAGAAGAGTGCAGCCCCCCAATTCAGTAACACATCCATGGGACGTCTTCTGGACACCGTGGAGGCCAGCCGCAATGTCCTCTACCCCTTTTCTGGCCACAGGAGGCCCATTAGTCTCACCACTCTGGCTTGGAAGGCAGTGGCAGAGGTGGTCAGTGCCAATGCTGCACACAAGTGGGCAACCATCCAGTGCAGAATACAGATGAATGATCTCATCCATATCGCCAGGGTAAGGTGACCATCTCATCACTCTAAACTTACACACTCACAAGCCCATCGCACATTCACTAGCATCTCATTCACTGCCAGCTCAAGGGACATCACCACTCACACTCTCACACACACCCTCACATCTCCATCTGGCCTCATCTCCTTTGAAGACTGCCTCCTCAGCCCTCACCATCTTGAGGCCACTTACACAGATCAACATGTGCCCCCACACACTTCCTAGGATACTCCCCCTTCCCCAGTATAGCCCTCACTCTGCAGCCTCTTCCCTTGCATGAGGCCACTTCTCCCCCTTCCTCAAGCAAGCGCTTGCCCTGCAGCCGTTGAAAAGCCATCCTTGCCTTACAGCTGATCTGGTAAATAGAGGCCTGCCCATGAGCTCCCTAAAAGTGATGTAGTGCTGCCTACGAAGCCTGATGCTAATGACCGTGAGTGTTGCCCAAAGCAAGGTAGACAAACAAGCCTGAAGTCCCAAGCGAAGTGCAGCTTGCAAGGTGCATGTCGCTTATGTACAGTTGTGAAACATGTCAGCGTGCAATCACACCAACGCACCTGGATGATCCAGCATGGGGGGATGATTCCAGCGAGCAGGGCTTATAATTAGAAGCAGATCTATTAAAATGATGTTCCCAATGTGCGGCCGTGGGAAAGACAGCCCGCCATTGACGGGCGAGTGGACAATCGCAAACTGGTTTCACAATGTCGTGAAACTGACCTTTGGCCTTCCCACCATATTGTCTGCTCGTGCCTGCCATGACGCCTGACGCCAACAGGTATGGAAAATTCCGCCCACAATGCTGTTAGGAAGGGAGGTCCAGGATTTTGACCTAGCAACAGAGAAGGAACGGCAATAGAGTTCCAATTCAGGAGGATGTGTGGCTTGGAGGGGAACTTGCAGGTGGTGGTGTTCCCATGCATCTGTTGCCCTTGTCCTTCTTGGTGGTAGAGGTTACAGGTTTGGAAGGTGCTGCCGAAGGAGCCTTGGTGAGTTGCTGCAGTGCATCTTGTAGATTGTACACACTGCTGCTACTGTACATTGGTGGTGGAGGGAATGAATGTTGAAGGCAGTGGATGGGATGTCAATCAACTGGGCAGCTTTGTCCTAGATGGTGTTGAACTTCTTGAATGTTGTTGGAACTGCACTCATTCAGGCAAGTGGGGAGTATGCCATCACATTCTTGACTTGTGCCTTGCAGATGGTGGACAGGCTCTTTGGAGGCAGGAGGTGAGTTACTGCAGAATTCCCAGCCTTTTACCTAGGAACATAGGACTTAGGAGCAGGAGTAGGCCTTTAAGCCCCTCAAGCCTGCTCTGCCATGCAATAAGATCATGGCCGATCTGGTTGTGGCCTCAACTCTACTTGCTATCTGCCCCCTAACCCTTGACTCCCTTGTCTATCAAAATCTCTCTAATTTTCCCTTGAGTGAACTCATGACCCAGCCTCCATTGCTTTCCCGGAAGAGAATTCCACATACTAATGACTATGAGAGAAAAAAACTTTTCCTCATCTCTATCTTAAATGATAGGCCTCTTATTCTTAAACTGTGTCCCCTAGCTCTAGTCTCTTCCACAAGTGGAAACATCCTCCTTGTATCTACCCTATCAAGTCCCCTCAGGATCTCAGATGTTTCAATAAGATTATCTTTCATTCTTCTAAACTCCAATGGGTATAGGCCCAAACTGTACAATCTTTCTTCATAAGAGATTCCCCTCATTCCAGGAATGAGTCGAGTAAACCTTCTCTGAACTGCTGCCAATACAATTATATCTTTTTTCAAATAAGGAGACTAAAACTGTATATAGTATTCCAGATGTGGTCTCACCAAGGCCCTTATAGCTGCAGTAAGACTTCCCTATTCTTATATTCCATGCCCCTTGCAATAAATGCCAACATTCTATTTGCCTGCCTATTCACTTGCTGTACCTTTTTAAAAAATTCTTTCATGGGATGCGGGCATCACTGGCAGGGCCAGCATTTGTTGCCCATCCCTAATCGCCCTTGAACTGAATGGCTTGATAGGCTATTTCATACAGCAGTTTAGAGCCAACCACATTGCTGTGGATCCGAAGTCACATGTAGACCAGACCAGAATGGCAGATTTCCTTCCCTAAAGGACATTAGTGAACCAGATGGGTCTTTGCAACAATCACTGATAGTTGTCATGGTCACCATTACTGAGACTAACTTCCAGATTTACATTATATTCCAGATTTAATTAATTGAATTTAAATGCCACCAGCTGCCATGGTATAATTTGAACCAGTGCCCCCAGAGCATTAGCTTTGGCCTCTGGATTTCCAGTTCAGTGACATTACCACTGTGCAGCCATCTCACCTGCTTACTATCTTTTTATGATTTATATACCAGGACACCCAGATCCCTCTGTACCACTGAGTTTTGTAATTTCTCTCGTTTAAATATTATACTGTTTTTCTATTCTTCCTGTCAAAGTGGACAAGTTCACATTTTCCCACATTATACTCCATCTGCCAAATTTTTGCCCAATCACTTAACCTGACCCTTTGCAGAATCTCCACCTCCTCTTGGCAACTTACTTTCCTATCTTTCTTGGTGTCATCGGCAAACTTAGCTACCATACATTTTGTCCCTTCATCCAAATCATTGATGTAGATTGTAAATAGTTGAGGCCCCAGCACTGATCTCTGTGGCACTCCATTTGTTACAGCTTGCCAACCTGAAAAATATCCATTTATTCCTACTCTTTGCTTCCTGTTAGTTAACCAATCCTTTATCCATGTTATTATGCTACTTCCTACACCATGTTCTCTCATTTTGTGCAGTAAGCTTTGATGTGGCAGCTTATCAAATTCCTTTTGGAAATCTAAGTACACCACATCTATAGCTTCCCCTTTATCCACTTTGCTCATTACTTCAAGAAATTCTAATAAATTAGTTAAACATGGTTTCCCTTTCACAAACCCATGTTGACTCTGCCTGATCAAATTATGATTTTCTAAGCATCCATCTATAACCTCCTTAATAATGGATTCTAGCAATTTCCCTATGACAGATGTTAGGCTAACTGGCCTGTAGTTTCCTGCTTCCTGCCTCCTTCCTTTCTTGAATAAATGTGCCACAATAGCTATTTTCTAATGCACTATGACCTTTCCAGAATCTAAGGAACTTTGGAAGATTAGAATCAATTCATCTACTATCTCTGCAGCCACTTCTTTTAAGATTTTAGGGTGCAGGCCATCTGGTCCTGGGGATTTGTCCTCCTTTAGGTCTAAACGTTTTCCCAGCACCTTTTCCCTAGTGATGGTGATTGTTTTAAATTCCTCCCTTCCATTCACCTCTTGATTTTCAAGTACCTTTGGGAAGTTTTCTAACTCTTCCACAGTGAAGACATACACAAAATACCTGTTCAATACCTTTGCCATTTCCTTGTTTTCCATTATCGATTCCCCAGACAGACACTCTAGGTGATCAACACAAACTTTACTTACTCTTTAAATAGCAATAGAAACTCTTACTATTTACTTTTATATTACTAGCTAGCTTTCTCTCATACTCTTCCTTCTCCCATTTTTTAAAGTCATTCTTTGCTGGTTCTTAAAATTTGAGCAATCTTCTGACCTACCAATAATCTTTGCAGATTTGTATAGTGTTTCTTTCAAGATGATACTATCCTTAACTTCCTTATTCAGCCATGATGATGCATCTTTCTCAGAGTCTTTCTTTCTCACTGGAGTAAATCTTTCCTGAGAGTTAATAAATAACTCCTTAAAAAGTCTGCCACTGCATCTCTACTATCCTACCTTTTAACCTATTTTCCCAATTCACTTCAGCTGGATCTGCTTTCATACCCTTATAATTACTTTAATTTAAGTTTAAAACAGTAGTCTGAGACCTTCTCTTGTAGCCACAGATTGAATGTGAAGACATTCCATTATTGGTCATTACCTGGCACTTATGTGGCACAAATGTTATTTGCCACTTCTGACTCCAAGCTTGAATGTTGTCCAGGTCTTGCAACATGTACACACAGACTGCTTCATTATCTGAGGAGTTGCAAATCAAACTGAACACTGTGCAATCATCAGCAAACATCTCCACTTCTGACTTTACGTTGGAAAGAAGAAGCTGAAGATGGTTAGGCCTAAAGAACTGCCCTGAGAGACTCCTGCAGTGATCTCCTGGGGCTGAGATGATTGGCCTCCAACAACCAGAACCATCTTCCTTTGTGCTATGTATGGCTGCAGCCAGTGGTGAATAGTGCCCCTGATTCCCACTGACTTCAATTTTATTTTTACTCTTTACTGTCACATTCAGTCTAATGCAGCCTTGGTATCAAGGGTAGTCACTCTCAGCTCTGGAATTCAACTCTTTTGTCCATATTTGTACTAAGGCTGCAATTATGTCTGGAGTTGAGTGGTCCTGGTAGAATCCAAATAAGTATCGATGAATAGGTTATTGGTGAAAAATTATTGCTTTCACTGTGACCAACCCTTTCCTTCACTCTGCTGAAGATTGAGAATAGGCAAATGAGGTGATAATTTGCCAGGATGGATTGTCTTGCTTTTTATGGACAGGATATACCTGGGTAATTTTCCACATTCCATGTGTGGATACCAATGTAGGTGTACTGGAACAGCTTGGCTAGGGCTGCAGCTAGTTCTTGTGCACAAGTCCTCAGTGCTACTGCTGAGATGTTGTCAGGGTCCATGGACTTTGCTGTATCCAGGGCCTTCAACTGTTTCTTGATAGGTTGAATTGTCTGAACATTGCCATCTGTGATGGTGAGGATATGAGGAGGAGGCTGAGATGGATCATCCATTCAGCATTTCTGGCTGAAGATGGTTGCAAACATTTCACATGTTGCACCAATATGACAGATGAACTTGGGAGATCTTATCATACACTATTAAAACAATATAGGGAAAGATCAGGGCCAGAATCTTCAGGTCGGCGTGCGGGGGCGGGCCCCGCTTACCGATGCGTAAAATGCGTCCTTACGTCACCATGCATCATTCAGATCTTCAGTTCGGTGGGCACACAACCGACTCCGCTCGCCAGACTGTCAAAGGCCTATTAAGGCCATTTAAAAACTAATTAAAGTTATTAACTGAGCTGCCCATCCAACCTTAAGGTTGGTGGGCAGGCGAAGAGCCCAGGCAGCCTTCGCATTTATCATGAAACCTCATCCATGGGTGGGATGAGGTTTCATGAAGGGTTTATAAATTAAATAATTTTTTAAATTAAAGTTCATTGACATGTCCCAGCTCATGTGACATTGTCACATGAGGGGGCATGTCTTAAACTTATTTTTTTCTCTTTACTAAAATTTTTGAAAATCAAACTAATCTCTCTGAGGCAGCTCTGTTCCTCAGGGAGATTTCTGCACTCTATCGCGCGCATGCACGAAAGAGTACAGGCCCCGACTCAGCCTACTCCCCCGCCCGCACAAGGAGCGCTAAGCGCTTCCAGGTGAGCGCTAAGCGCCTTAATTGGCCCGCCCACGCAAAATGACGGTGCACAGACCAGATCAGCTGCACGCCCACCGATGCCTGCTCACGTTCAGCCACCACCCACCGCACCCCCCCTCCGATGGGGAGAAAATTCTCCCCCAGGAGTCACTTTCTTCATTTTCCACTTTCACAGAAAACTTTCCACAATCTCACTTCCTGTATGGTAAGTAAAACTTTATGATACAAAGAGAGAAAACACGTATAGAAACTATCAAAATAGGTTCCAAAATAAATCAAGTACTTTATGCATATTAAAAGCAATTCCAGATAATTGCACACAATTTAAATTTTAAAAAAGCCTTACACTTTAATTTGTTTGTGTTTTTTCACAAATGCATTTATTTAAATAATTGACCTAGCATGTACACCCAATCATTCCGGCCTCCCTTAAGTTCAGCTGAAGTGACAAATGTCAAATTGAATCAATTGCATCAGTCATTATACCATCTGATGTCTAGGGCATATATGGATATATATACTTAAAAAGGGAAACAAATGCTAATTTACATGGAAAGAGCTCGGGAATGGGACAGATTGAATCGTTTTTTCAAAGAGTCGACATGGGCACGATGGGCTGAATGGCCTCCTTCTGCGCAGTAAGATTCAACAAAAAAATAGTGCAGCTCTGTTCATTCAAGATTTATAATGCTGGTACAAGCAAGGTAGATGGGACATAAGCATTTTAGTTGAAATGAAATCACATATTTTTCATTAGCAGTGTTGGTACAATTATAGTAATCATTCTGCCATCAACAAAACACGACTTGGAAAAGTAGGATTATCTTTGAAATATGGTCTTCTGAAGTCTTTTTTAATTCTCCATATTTTGGAACTGACCAGTGACCAACAGTGAAAATCACAGGGGCAGGGTCTCTCCGGAAGTTTTAATCCTTTGAAGAATCTTGCTCCACACAGTCTGCACTGCAGCTTATAGTTATACAGTGAAGCAATTTGCCAGAATTAAACAATAATGTCCAAAATCCAAATCACAGTTAAATACAGAATAGTGATCCAAGTACGTGCAGGATAAATTACTTTCCAGAATTAGGAAGTCCATACTAAATAATGTTTATTCATTTAGACACTTGACCTATATTTGGTTTATAAAAGGAGGCAGAAAATAAGTTGAGCTAATGATGGTGAATAAATGCATGAGTGTGGGCCCACATTTCCAACTACAAACTGAATCCAGAACAGCTTTTTGGATATTGGCTCATGTGGTAGCAATAGGCCAAAGAAAATGTGTTTTTAACTGGTGTTTGAATTGTCACCTAATATAAAAAACATACGTATATTTCACAATACCTTTCTTGGTACTGTAACTGCCTAATGTGTTGTCAGAATTGTATTCAACCACAATTTGTAAACTCTGTAAGCTCATGGTCCAGCATATCTATCACTCTACCATTACCATCAAGATAGGGGATCAAACATAATTCAATGAGGAGTGAAAGCATACCAGGAGCAGCATGAGGCATAGCTAAAAATGAGGTGCCATCCTGGTGAAGCTATGACACAGGAATACTTGCATGCCAAACAGTGGAAACAGCATGCTTCTGACAGTCAGGGCTTAGCAATCTCGCCACCAATGGATCAGATCAAAGCTCTGCACTGCTGTCACATTCAGTTGTGAATGGCGGAGGAGAATTAAACAATTAACGAGAGGAGGAGGGTCCACCAATATCTCCACAATGGTAGGGGAGCACAACGCATCAGTGTAAAAGGCAAGGCTGAAGCATTTGCAACCAACCTCAGCCGGAAGTGCTGAGTGGATGATCCATCTCAGCCTCCCCCTGAGATCCCCAGCATCAGAGATTCCAGTCTTCAGCCAATTTGATTCACTCCAGGTTATATCAAAAAATGGCTGAAGACACAGGATATAGCAAAGACGATGGGCCCTGACAACATCCTGGCAGTACTACTGAAGACATGTGCTCCAGAACCAGCCATGCCCCTAGCCAAGCTGTTGCGGTACAGTCATCCATCACTGGCATCCATCCAACAATGTGGAAAATTGCCCAGGTATGTTCTGTACACAAAAAGGAGGACAAATCCAATCTGGCCAATTACCGCCCCAAAAGTCTACTCTCGATTATCAGCACAGTGATAAAAGGTGTCATCGACAGTGCTATCAAGCAGCTCTTACTCAGCAATAACCTGCTCACTGTTGCTCAGTTTAGGTTCCGCAAGGGCCACTTGGCTCCTGACCTTATTACAGCCTTGGTCGAAACATGGAAGAAAGAGTTGAACTCAAGAGGTGAGGTGAGTGTGACTGTCCTTGACATCAGCCAGCATTTGACCGAGTGTGGCATCAAGGGGCCCTCGCAAACCTGGAGTCAATGGGATTCAGGGGGAAAACTTCGCTGGTTGGAGTCATACTGAGCATTGGAATATGATTGTGGTTTTTGGAGGCCAATCGTCTCAAGCCCCAAACCCTCACTGCAGGAGTTCCTTAGGTTAGTGTTCTAAGCCCAAACATCTTCAGCTGCTTTATCAAATACCTTCCCTCCAACATAAATTCAGAAGTGGGGATGTCCGCTGATGATTGCTCAATGTTTAGCAGCATTTGCGACTTCTCAGATAATGAAACATTGCGTGTCCATATGCAGCAAGACCTGGGCAGCATTCAGGCTAGAGTCGATATGTGGCAAGTAACATTCACACCACACAAAATGCCAAGCAATGACCATCTCCAACTAGAGAGAATCTAACCATCTCCCCATGACATCCAATGGCATTACCATCGCTGAACCCCCCACCATCAACATCCTGGGAGTTACTATTGTCCAGAAATTTAACTAGACCAGTCATTTAAATACTGTGACCACAAGAGAAGATTGCAGGTTAGGAATTCTGCAACGAGTAACTCACCTCTTAGTTCTTCAAAGCCTGTCCACCATCTACAATGCACAAGTTAGGAGTGTGATGGAATACTGTCCGCTTGCCTGGATGAGTATGACTCCAAAAACATTCAAGAACCTTGACACAATCCAGGACAAAGCAGTGTGCTTGATAGGTGTCTCATTGAGATGAGACCTTAAAAATTCTCTTTTCTCCTTATCGACAGCAGTGTGTACCATCTATAGAATGCATTGCAGCAAAACTCCAGGTTGAAGTCATACCTAGCACAAAGGAAGATGGTTGTGGTTGTTGGAGGTCAGTCATCTCAGCTCCAGGACATCACCGTAGGAGTTCCTCAGGGTAGTGTCTTAGGTCCAACCATCTTCAGCTGCTTCATTAATGACCTTCCTTCCATCATAAGGTCAGAAGTGGGGATGTTCGCTGATGATTGCACAATGTTCAGCACCATTCGCAACTCTGCAGATACTAAAGCAGTCCATGTCCAAATGCAGCAAGACCTGGACAATATCCAGGCTTGGGCTGACAAGTGGCAAGTAACATTCACGCCATATAAGTGTCAGGCAATTACCATCCCCAACAAGAGATAATCCAACCATCACCCCTTGATGTTCAATGGCATTACCATCACTAAATCCCCCACTATCAACATCCTGGGGGTCACCATTGACCAGAAACTGAACTGGACTAGCCATATAAATACTGTGGCTACAAGAGCAGGTCAGAGGCTAGGAATCGAGCGACGAATAACTCACCTCCTGACTCCCCAAAGCCTGTCTACCATTTACAAGGCACAAGTCAGGAGTGTGATGGAATACTCCCTACTTTCCTGAATGAGTGCAGTTCACACAATACACAAGAAGCTTGACACCATCCAGGACAAAGCAGCCCGCTTGATTGGCACCACATCCACAAATATTCACACCCTCCACTACCGACTCGTAGTAGCGGCAGTGTGTACCATCTACAAGATGCACTGCAGGAATTCACCAAGGCTCCTTCGACATCACATTCCAAACACACGACCTCTACCACCTAGAAGGACAAGGGCAGTAGAAACTTGGGAACACCACCATATGCAAGTTCCCCTTCAAGCCACACACCATCCTGACTTGGAACCACATCGCCGTTCCTTCACTGATATCTTGTATTTCATCCGTCCTCATTCTGAGGGTTGGCTGCACTATGAACAAGCTTTTTCTTCCTGATTTAAATTCTCTGCTTCCCTCATTGGCTGTCCCATAGAGAGGCCAGTCCACATTCTGTTATTATCCATCCATGCCATCTTGGGTCTTCCATGTACATATTTTCCAGGTGCTTTACCTTGTATTACCTGTTTTTCCAATATTCCCCTCCTGTTTGCATCACACACCCAAAATGTGAGATTCCTTGATATCACTGCCTCAAACAAGTTCCTCTTAACACCAGCTTTCTCAAGGGCCCACTCGTTTGTCTGCTTGGCGGTCCATGACACACCTAATATTTGTCTGAGTCCTTTTGTTTCAAAAGCTCATTTTTGAGCCTGGTCACTCTTCTTGATGGCCCAGCTTTCATAGCCATACATTGTCACTGGCCACACAAGGGCTTTCAGAAGATTATTTTTTGTTGTAATTGAGATGCTGTGGCCACTTCATATTCTTGTAAGTGAGTTCACAATGCCTTGTTAAGTCTAGCCCAAATTTCTTCAGTAGACTCTGCATCTTCTGTGGGTGACCCAAGACCTATTCAAGCTGAAGTCCTTTAATCAGAATCTTGCAGCTCTTTCCACCCAACCCCATCATCTTTGTCTTGTCAACATTGATCAGGAGATTTAATTTCCAGTTAAATTGATCAAGACGATCACCAACTCCTGTAGCTCCTCCAGTGAATTAGTGAACAGATCAATGCCATCAGCACATCGAAGATTCAAAACTCGCTGCTCGCCAATCAGTATCCCACCATTATAGCTATCAAGTGTCTCTCTCATGACCATTTCTGCTAGGATGTTGAATAAATATGATGAGAGGACACATCTCTGTCTAACACATTTAGACTCTGAACCATGACGCCTTCGCTTTCGCTGAGTCAAAATCCTGGAACTCACTTCCTAACAGCACTATAGATGTGCCTACACTGATTGGACTGTAGCTGTTCAAGATGGCGGCTCACTATCACCTTCTCAAGGGCAATTAGGGATGAGCAACAAAAAAACTGGTCTTGCCAGCAATGCTCACATCCCACGAAAAAATAAAAAGAAACAAAGAAGTTACACGTGAAGGGGAGAACTTGTGACAAGTCAGCCAGCATCCAGAGAAAGAAAGTTACAACTGATTTCCCAATACTTTCAATAAATGAAGGCTGACTCACCAATTAAAGTCACTTTGTAGCTGTCTGTTCTCTCCTTATATCCTCACAAAATCTCTTACACTTAGAGTTCTACCAAGTTCTACTAAGATGGAAGTCTAATACTCCTTTTCCATTAACAAACTGCTGGGCCAGAATTTTGCCGTCATCGGACGGGCTCGGCAGGTCGAGCGGGAGGGGTCAGGAAGCCGAGCACTGCCTGTGATCGGGGCCTGACCATGATTTCACATTGGCAGGCCAAGCAAGGCCTGCCCAATGTGAAACGCATGCTGCAGCGCTCAGAGCTGCCTGTATGTGAGGGGGTGGAGGCGGGTGGGGAGGGCAAGTGGGGAGCTTTGCAGATGAGCAAAGGAGAAGCTCCCTGAGGCACAGAACTGCCTCAGGGAGATAAAGATTTCAAAAATTAAAAATTAAGAATTTTAAAATGTTAAAAAAAATGTCCCCTCATGTGACATGAGCAGGGACATGTTGTTAATGAAATGTTACCATTTTTATTTAATTTTTAATAGCTGTTGGAAACCTCATCCCGTAAGGTTGGACAGGCAGCAAAAAAATTAATTCAACTGGTACTTTAATGGCCTTATTAGGCCTGTTAATTGTCAATGGGCACGCTGCTGACTCCTGCACATGCCTGCCAACCGAAATATTGCACAAGTGTGCAATGATGTCGGGACGCTCGCCTGGCATCATCACCTGTCATTTTATGTGCGTCCGGGTCGGGCATGCGCCTGCCCGACGAGTGAGAAATGCTGGCCCTGGTGACAATTTTAACCCACCTAGCCCTGTGGAAATGAGACAGTTTCACTTTGAAAACTTACTGCCTTGTGCCCACTCTATCCTATCCACAATTACTAACTGTGCTCTCTTTTTAGCTAGCTGAGGCACCCATCTGATGAAGTGGAAGCATCATTAACATAAACAAATCAAGGTTTTTAAAAACTTATTACTCCATTCTTGGGATGTTGGCATTGAAAAGATATTAGAGAGGGAGTGAGAAGATTCAGTCTTTATTGATCGCTAAATGGAACACAATGTAGGAAAAAGTAGGCAAGAGCACCTGTTCAGAGAGTACCAGGAGTTTAGTGCTAAATTAAAGAAAAAGGCCTCAAGGGTTATAATCTCTGAATTATTACCTGAGCCATGTACAAATTGGCATATAGGGATAAACAGATTAGGCAGGTGAACCTGCCTGGGATAAGCAGATTAGGCAGAGCGGTGTGGGAAGCCATGATTTAATTTCATGGGGCACCGGCCACGACAGGAAGGAACTGTTCCCTTGGAACAGGCTCCACTTGAACTGGGCTGGGCACCAGTATCCTAGTGAACAAGACACATAGAGCTTTTGCAAGGACTTTAAAATAGTAAATGGGGAAGGGGGAGCACAATGGAAGGCAAGCTCAGGTGGAAAAAGCTTATAAACAATAATTCTGAAGCAGATGAAAAGGAAGAGAGTTGAGTAATATTCAGAGATTGTGCATTAGGCAAGGCAGATAAAAAGAAAACCAAAAGATGCAAAAGCCAGTTAGCTTAACATCTGTCATAGGGAAAATGTTAGAAGCTATTATTAAAGATGTAATGGCAGGGCACTTAGAAAAATTGAAGGCAGTGTCAATATAGTTTTGTGGAAGGGAAATCATGTTTAACCAATTTATTGGAATTCTTTGAAAGAGTCATATGTGCTGTGGATAAAGGGGAACCGGTGGATGTACTGTACTTAGATATCCGGAAGGCATTTGATAAGGTGTCACATCAAAGGTTATTGTGAAAAATAAAAGCTCATGGTGTAAGGGGGTGACATATTGGCATGGCTAGATGATTGGCTAGCTAACAGGAAACAGAGAGTCGGCATAAATGGGTCTTTTTCTAGTTGGCAGGATGTAACGAGTGGTGTGTCACTTTTTACAATTTATATAACTGACTTGGATGAAGGGACCAAAGGTACGGTTGCTAAATTTGCTGATGACACAAAGATAGGTAGGAAAGTAAGCTGTAAAGAGGACATAAGGAGGCTACAAAGCGACATAGATAGGTTAAGTGAGTGGGCAAAGATCATTCAAATGGAGTATAATGTGGGCAAAGGTGAAATTTTCCATTTTTGGCAGGAAGAGTGAAAAAAATCATATTATCTAAATGGTCAGAAATTGCAGAGCTCTGAGATTCAGAGGGATCTGGATGCCCAGTGAATGGATCACAAAAGGCTAGTTTGCAGGTACAGTAAGTAATTAGGAAAGCTAATATAATGCAATTGTTTATTGCACAGGGAATTGAACATAAAAGTAGGAAGGTTATGCTTCAGTTGTACAGGACACCGGTGAGACCACATCTGGAGCACTGTATACTGTATGAGTCTCCTTATGTAAGGAAGGTTGTAAGTGCATTAGAAGCAGTTCAGAGAAGTTTTAATAGGCAAATACCTGGAATTGATGGGTTGTTTTATGAGGAAAGTCTAGGCTTGTATCCACTTGAGTTTAGAAGAGTAAGAGATGACTTGATTGAAACCTTTAAGATCCTGAGGGTTATTGAAAGGGTGAATGTGGACAAAATGTTTCCTCATGTGGGGGAATCGAGAACTAGGGGTCACTGTTTAAAAATAAGGGGTCACCCATTAAAGACAGAGATGAGAATTTTTCTCTCTCAGAGGGTAGTGAATCTTTGGAACTCCCTACCTCAATAGGCGGTGGAAGCAGAGTCTTTGAATATCTTTAAGGCAGACGTAGATAGATTCTTGATAAACAAGGGGGTGAAAGGCTATGAAGGGTAGGCGGGAGGTTACAATCAGATCAGCCATGATTGAATGGTGGAGCAGGCTCAAGAGGCCGAGTGACCTACTCCTGCTCCTAATTCGTATGTAATTAAACCAAGAGAGAGAAATAAGAAATGCAAGAGAGAAACAACATTATAGCAGGGTTGTTTCAGGGTGGGGGGTGGGGGAGGGGGGGGTATGATCCAAAATATGCCCTTTACACTCCATGGGCAGAATTTTCTGTCTATTGGGCGAGTCCGGCCCAATCTCCAGCGGGCGCAGAGCCGATCCCCGACAGCGAAGAGGGCCGTACCGCCATTTTACGTGACGTCTGGCGGGAAGCGCTATGCACTCCCTGTGCAGACAGGGGGAATCTCAGAAATCGAGAGTGCGCTTTTTCGCGCATGCGCATGAAAGAGCGCACATCTCCCTGAGGCTGCACTTAGCCTCAGGGAGATTGCCTGGACTTTGAAAAATATTAAAAATAGAAGAAAAAAAATCCCTTACATGTCCCCCTCATGTGACAATGTCACATGAGTTGGGACATGTTCATAATTTACAGAATAACTTTATTAACATTTTTAAAATCCTGCATGAAACCTCTTCCCGCCGCTGGATGAGGTTTCATGTTTTCTCTAATTGCCGCCGGGGCTCCTGGCCTGCCCGCCAACCTTCAGGTTGGATGGGCAGGTCCTTTAACTGGTTAAATGATCCTGTCAATGGCCTCAATTGGCCATTGACAGGTCGGCAGGCCCACAGCTGATTTTGCTGCACCCCCGCCTTCCTGAAAATTTAAATGGGTTGGAGTGAGGTCGTGGGTTACGCCCGACATCATCCCTCGTCATTTTACGCATCGGCGAGCAGGCCCTGCCCCCTGCTCGCCGACAGCAAAATTCTGCCCCATGAATTTACGTAACAACCGCAACAACATAACATAACTTTACTGTAATAAAACATCCCAAATAAAAATTAGAACCAGGCCTTTCAGGAGCAAAGTTAGGAAACACTTTTACATGCAAAGTGTGGCAGAAGTTTGGAACTCTCTTCCACAAATGGCAATTGATCCCAGGTCAGTATTGAATTTTAAGTCTGAGATCGATGGGTTTCTGTTAACCAAAGATATTAAAAGATATGGGGCAAAAATCCATACAGAGTTAGGTTACAGATCAATCATGATATCACTGAAAGGCAGAACATGCTCAAGGGGCTAAATGACTTATTCCTGTTCCTATGTTGCTTTGTATTTGCCCTGAGAAGATTGTGTTAAGCTACTTCAGGGTTCAGTTTAAGAGTCAAGTTTGTTTGAGACTGGAGTCACATATAGGCCAGGCTGGATAATGGTTGTAGGTTTCCTTCCCCGATGGACATAAATGAACCATTTAGGGTTTCACAGCAATCTGACAGCTCCAAGGTCACTTTTATAGGTTTCAGCTTTTTATTTGCAGACTTTTTAAACATGATTCAAATTCTGAAATTGCAATGGTGAGAATTGAACTCATGTTCTCTGAATTATTAGTCCAGGCCTCTAGATTACTAATTCAGTAACATATACCATTAAGATAATGTACCCTAGTATATTTAAGATCTCAAAGTCATTGTAACCGTTGATTAAGTTGAGTGCCTGATAAAGCTGAATCTCTCTGTAAAATTTGACAGCAGGAAGTGGAGTCCCTAAAAGGTAAATTAAAATTTTTCTTTGTCGGGGGCAGAAGAGGCCAGAAAGAGCAGGAGTGCTGCTGCAGACTCCATAAGGAAAGTGTGGGCCTCTACTTTGAGCACCATCCCCACATCACACCATCCCCCCAAGCCTGTCTTTCTCTCTCCCAAAATCTTGCTAAAATCACCTTCTGCAACTGGATTCCAGGTTGGTCAATCTTCACCTCTGTACACTGGGCAGTCAGCCAGTTGGATATAAATGCTCTATTACTGTCATGAAAAATCTAGTAACATATATACTTTCTAGTCCATCATTCCCTAAGCAACCAATCCTACCAATTAATTATTACAAACTTGTTCATGTTGTTAGATTGCACAAATTTTACAAAGCACCTGTTAACTATCTACACTGTATTTTTATACAGTATGATGTAATTTTCTTTTGAAATTCCAAATCTTGGAATGGCTACAGATTTACCGAGTGATAAATGTACTACACAAGCATGTCAACAGCGTCTACATACTGACAGAGGAAAAGAATTGTCCGGTCAATCTAATTCAAACAGGTTAGTGGAAAGAAAATAGGAAGAAGAGGGAAAACATATTGCAATAATGGGAAATAAATGAAAATCTGTCCAAACGATTTCCTTAAGCAGCACTGAAGAAAACAGGCTTTCAGGATGCCTAAAAAGGAAGTCCAACAAGGAAAATATATATAAAAATCAAATCTCTTCTTTTAAAACTGCTTGTGTTTTCAGATGTATGCTATGATCAGTTTCTTTCCCGAAGTATCAATAACATACATTTCCCTTTTGGCAAACAGTTTATTTCCCTAATTCCAGACCCCAAAGGCTGGCAACCAAACTGTACACCTGCTATTATGCATTACAATGTGATTAAAATATTTGGAGAATTTGGCAAGTTCCAGACTTGAAACTATGCTGGAAGTTGTAATCGTGAGTAGGAGTATGGGTACTGGCTACCCCTTTCCTCCTGCTGATTGCTGTATACAGAACTACTGGTGGTCGGCAGCTGGGTTCTCAGGGTTGGAATCAAAAACATGCATTGCTTGATATCCGGTCAGATGGCATGAGTGCCTAGACATTGTTATTTTGTCAGGGAAAAGTACAGAAGGATGCCTTGCACAACATATGTACTGACTGAGATGGGTGAAATGTGGTGCAGTATTTATTCAGGTGCAATAATATAAATTTGCCGTTGTCTGGTTTCAAGTGATAAAGCAGAAGATTTCAAAGAATGCATCCCATGTGTTACTTGGAGTTCTCTGGTGTAAATGAATTTCCAATATCAGGCCACAGCCAGAGATAAAGGAAGTCCCCATGCAGTCTGTCAACATAATGATAGCTACCAGCTCATGATTTAAAGCTGTTACTTACAACATATGCAGAGCAGAAGCTTGCATCATTTATGGCTTTAAAATCCCAATGTACTGTTGTCAAAATTGATTAACTTGGATTTTATTAAACAGACTGTTATTTTGTATTTTTTTTAATAAACTGCTGATTGTAAATGGAAATTGAGTTGAAATAATGCTGTACTCAACATTGGAAATGTCTGATTTCCAAACTATTACATCAGAATTAAGAAAGGCATTTATTCAGCATTTGAATGATCATTTGAATGACAACAACAACTATGTTAAAGGTGCTATTAAAATGCTATTAATGAAAAATGATGTGTTTGGTGGTATTTTCAATTCTTGTCCCTGGTCAAACTGCAGCACCACTAATGAGTCAGGAACCCAAATAGTGAAGGAGTGGGCACAGGCACTGGATCTGCCAAAGGAAGCATTTTTTTATTACAGGAGCCCCAGCAGGGGTGAGAATGGCTCGAAAGCAAATGGATTTCTGAGGCTGCAACAAACAGAGGAATAGAGAGGAGACCTGGAAAGGCTGCTCCCTGGGTCCCTCATTCTTACCTGGAGGCTCTGCTGTGAGCTCTGAGGGACTGCAGTGAGATAATCCTTCCCAAGGAGGGATGGAAGAGGCCAGCCTCTCCAACCAAGCATGTATGGATAAAAATGGTCGGGGAAGTCAGCTGGAGGAGTGTAGTCCCTCTAACCTGGAGACAGTGCACCAACAGAATCTGGGACCTCAGAAAGGCGAAAAGGTGAGTGGTATAACACTCTGACTTTTCCAGCATTCTCCTGCACAGCACTCCTCAAGACTATACACCTTTCAGCTCCACTCATTCCTCCCCCTGCAGGCACCTCACATCCCCATCATTCTTTTGTCATCTCGCACCCATGCCTCCTCAAATTTTGTCCTTCCCTCTGATCCACACAAACCATTTCTCACACTCATAACTCTCTGCTTTCTCTCTTTGCATGCACCTTGATGGTCCCTGGCAATGCATGCCCACCTGACACACTAGCAAGAAGATCTTGTTCCAGGAAGCTACAGATGT
Source organism: Cetorhinus maximus (assembly GCF_964194155.1). Classification (NCBI taxonomy): domain Eukaryota; kingdom Metazoa; phylum Chordata; class Chondrichthyes; order Lamniformes; family Cetorhinidae; genus Cetorhinus; species Cetorhinus maximus. The sequence goes on along the minus strand of NC_135879.1, from coordinate 92,486,474 downwards.
CAGAAATAACCTGCTGTGAAAACCTGAATCTCCTGACACACTGGTGCTCACACATGTCAAGAAAGCTGCCTGTAGACCCTGTATTGTGGGAGTCTCACATTTGAGCGAGAACTTTGTGTCCATCTCCTCTGCCCTATGGAGTTGCCTGTGGCTGAGTAGAAAGCAGCTGGTGCTAGAGCCGATGATATTCCTGCTGTTGTTGCTGCTGTTATTGATTGTGTTGCTGCTCCTCTTGATTCTCATTAAAAGTGCAAGGTGCATCTTCAAAAGCTGCTCCCAAGCCATGGCGAAGGCTGGCAGCAGGGAAATGCAGCTGAAGGTGAGTGAAGTGCAAAACAGGAGACATAACTTCAAAAAAGTTGGCAATCATCTGTCACGCATTGAAAGCATCTCTGAGAAGGATTGCTGTGAGCAGCATCCTCTCACCTGACCATGAATGGACCTCTTCAATTTCACAAAGAATCACAGAATCACACAGTGCAGAAGAGGCCCTTCAGCCCATCAAGTCTGCACTGACACGTGAGAAACACCTGACCTACCTACCTAATCCCATTTACCAGCAATTGGCCCGTAGTATCCTCTGCACCCCCTCCAGTGCAATCACATCCTTCCTATAATGTAGTGACCAGAACTGCACACAGTACTCCAGCTGTGGCCTCATCAAGGTTCTATACAACTCCAGCATGACCTCCCTACTTTTGTAATCTATGCCTCGATTGAAAAAGGCAAGTATCCCATATGCCTTTTTCACCACCCTACTAACATACCCATCTGCCTTCAGAGATCTATGCACACACACGCCAAGGTCCCTTTGTTCCTCAGAGCTTCCTAGTGTCATGCTTTAATTGAATACGTCCTTGTCAAATTACTCCTTCCAAAGTGTATCCCCTCACACTGTTCAGGAGGGTTAAATTCCATCTGCCACTTATCTGCCCATTTAATCATCCCATCTCTATCTTCCTGTAGCCCAAGACACTCAACCTCACTGTTAATCACCCGACCAACCTTTGTGTCACCCGCAAACTTACTAATCCTACCCCCCACATAGTCATCTATGTCATTTATATAAATGACGAATAATAGGGGACCCAGCACAGATCCCTGTGGTATGCCACTGGACACTGGCTTCCAGGCACTAAAACAGCCTTCTGTTATGACCCTCTGTCTCCTAAAACTAAGCCAATTTTGAATCCACCTTATCAAATTACCCTGTATCCCATGTGCATTTGCCTTCTTTATAAGTCTCCCATGTGGGACCTTGTCAAAGGCTTTGCTGAAATCCATATAAACTACATCGACTGCACTACCCTCATCTACACACCTGGTCACCTCCTCAAAAAATTCAAACAAATTTGTTAGGCATGACCTCCCTCTGACAAAGCCATGTTGACTATCCCTGATCAAACCTTGCCTCTCCAAGTGGAGATAGATTCTCTCCTTCAGAATTTTCTCCAATAGTTTCCCTACCATTGATGTGAGACTCACTGGTCTGTAGTTCCCTGACTTATCTCTACAACCCTTCTTAAATAGCGGAACCACATTAGCTGTTCTCCAGCCCTCTGGCACCTCCCCCCGTGGCCAGAGAAGAATTAAAAATTTGGGTCAGAGCCCCTGTGATCTCCTCCCTTGCCTCCCTCAGCAGTCTGGGACACAATTCATCCGGACCTGGAGATTTGTCCACTTTTAAGCCTGCCAACACCTCCGATACCTTGTCACTCCCTATATCAATTTGCTCAAGAACCTCGCAGTCCCTCTCCCAGAGTTCCATACCTTCATCCTCATTCCCTTGGGTGAAGATGGGTGTGAAGTACTTGTTCAACACTCTATCCATGTCCTCTGGCTCCACCCATAGATTGCCCCCTTGGTCCCTAATGGGCCCTACTCTTTCCCTGGTTATCCTCTTCACATTGATATACTTATAGAATATCTTGGGATTTTCCTTACTTTTACCAGCCAGAGCTTTCTCATATCCCCTCTTTGCTCTCCTAATTGCTTTCTTAAGCTCCACCCTGCACTTTCTGTACTCCACTATTGCCTCCGCTGATTTTCTCCCTTTGTACCTGCTAAAAGCCTCTCATTACCTTCTCATCGTATCCTGAATATCTCTGGCCATCCATGGTTCTTTGGGCTTGTTACTCCTTCCTATCACCCTAGAGGGAACATGTTGAGCCTGTACCCTCTCCATTTCCTTTTTGAATGCCTCCCACTGCTCCTCTGTAGATTTCCCCACAAGTAGCTGTTCCCAGTCTACCTTGGCCAGATCCTGCCTTATTTTACTAAAATCTGCTCTCCCCCAATCCAAAACATTTTTTTGCAACTTATCTATTTCTTTGTCCATAACAAGCTTAAATTGTACCATGTTGTGGTCGCTATCGCTAAAATGCTCTCCCACCACCACCTCAGCCACCTGTCCGGCTTCATTCCCCAGAATTAAGTCCAGCACTGCACCATCCCTTTTTGGACCCTCTACATATTGACTTAAAAAGTTCTCCTGTACACATTTCAAAGAATCTGCTCCATCCAAGCCCTTAACAATATGCTTATCCCAATTAATGTTGGGAAAGTTGAAATCACCTAATATAATTACCTTATTGTTATTGTTTTTACACACCTCTGCGAATTGCGCACCTATTTGCTCCTCAATTTCCTGCTGACTATCTGGGGGTCTATAGTAAACACCTAACAATGTGGCTGCACCTTTTTTATTCCTAAACTCTCCCCACAAAGCTTCATTCGATGCCCCCTCCAAGATATCATCTCTTCTTACTGCAGTAACTGACTCCTTAACTAATAATGCAATGCCTCCTCCTCTTTTACCCCCTCCCCTGTCTCGCCTGAAGATTCTATAGCCCAGAATGTTGAGCTGCCAATCCTGCCCCTCCCTCAATTTCATCTCTGTGATGGCTACTATATCACAATTCCACATGTCAATCCTCACCCTTAACTCAACTGTTTTACCTGTAATACCCCTGGCATTAAAGTAGAGGCCATCCAGCCTTGCCTTACTCCCTTGAAACTTAATGCAGCTGTACTCCCTCTGACTTGATGGCTTTACTCTATTATGACGTGTCCCTATTCTACTAACATTCTGTGTCCCCTCCCCCTGCTGAATTAGTTTAAACTCCTCCCAACAGCACTAGCAAACCTGCCCGCAAGGATGTTAGTCCCACTCTGGTTCAGATGTAGACCGTCCCGCTTGTACAGTCTCACCTTCCCCAGAAATGATCCCAGTGATCCAGGAATCTAAAACCCTCCCTCCTGCACCAGCTCTTAAGCCACGTATTCATCTGCGCTATTCTCCCATTTCTGTGCTCACTAGCACGTAGCACTGGGAGTAATCCAGAGATTACAACCCGAAAGATCCTGCTTTTTAATCTACTGCCTTCTTGATGCAAGACCTCATCCCTCTTTCTTCCTATGTCATTGGTTCCAACATGTACTATAACCTCTGCCTTATCATCCTCCCCTTTCAGGATGCCCTGAAGCCGTTCAGTGACATCCTGGAACCTGGCACCAGGGATGCAACACACCATCCTGGAGTCATGTTGACGGCCACAGTAGTGCCTATCTGCTTCATTGATGAAAGGCTTCCCAAGCTGTCAATTTCACTGAAGAAGCACCCCCTGCTGTGCACTCGCCCGGTTGCTAACATGAGTTGCTAACAGCTCGGGAAATTGGTACGATGGCTGTTTAAGCCAGATTTTAGGGCTAAAGAGACATTTAATTACTTGTTTGCATAATCTACTAACCTTCCCGAAAGCTTCACAGGGGTTGCCCCCTCATCTTCATACTTGCCAGGGTAAGATCTGGAACAGGACTGCATGATGTTGGGATCCCAACCTGACGTCACTTTTACAGGATTTAACTCCCCACACACACTTAAAGCCTTCCTCTCCATACCTGTGAAAAATCTCCCCCTCCCATCAATGTGTTTCAACCTTTTCATATTATCATTATGTTGTGGGTTTGCAAATGACAAATATTTATTCAAATAATTTTTCATGAAGAAGCTGATCCTTTTGAAAACGTGGTTTATTGCTCGATATAAACATAATTTGCTCATAGATGATTTCAGATCCAGGCATCAGCTTGAAAGTTAACTTAAACATCATCTTTACCGAAGCCACCATCGTATGCAGATGCATTCTGTTTTCATCAAGCTGAGAGAATTTGATGAAGTAAATTGAGAAAAACTCCATCCAATGTTCAGTGAGAGCAGAAATTTAAGATAATTACCAAAAGGACAAAGGGAGAGGTTTTTCTTTATTCTTTCATGAGATGTGGGTGTTGCTGGCTAGGCATTTGTTGCCCATCCCTTGAAATGAGTGGCTTGCTAGGCCATTTCAGAGGGCAGTTAAGAATCAACCACATTGCTGTGGGTCTGGAATCACATATAGACCAGACCAGGTGAGGATGGCAGATTTCCTTCTCTAAGGAACCAGATGGGTTTTTACAACAATCAGCAATTGTTGTCATGATCACCATTCCTGAGGCTAGCTTTCAATTCCAGATTTGTTAATTGAATTTAAATTCCACCAGGCACTGTGGTGGGATTTGAACCAATGTCCCTGGAGTATTAGCTTGGATTGCTAGTCCAGTGACATTACTAAGACACCATCACCTCCCCCCAAATGCGGAAAATGTTCGTTTCCATCACAAAGTTGTTACAACATGGAATGTCAAACTGCAAACAATGGTGGCAGCAGAAATCATAATAGCTTTTAAAAGTGAGCTGTGGATAAATATTTGTGAAATTTTAGAAGTTGGGAGAAATGGGAATGCATGGGGTTGTGGATAGCCCCTTTAAAGAGGCATGTGGACTAATAGATTCCTTCTGTGCAAAAAAATTCTATGGAGGAGAAACTCAACATAGCCCAGGTTCTAATGGCACAACATAGAGGAATGCTGATTTCCTGAGTGCAGGCAGCGCCATGGTCTCTTATTTGCATGGTCCACAGTGTTCTTCATTGATATCATCGAAAAACACTGAACAGGTAGTGGTGCCCCCGGGAAATCAATGTAAGACTGCATCACAGACAAATTCTCCCCCTATAATTTTCAGCTGGAAACTACTTCACAGCACTTATACTGAGGCCACACAAGGGCCAGGCAAAGATCATCTCCAACAAGGGAGAATCTAACCATCTCACATTGACATTCAGCAACAAGGACAACTTTTATTTATATAGCACCTTTACCGTAATGAAACACCCCAAAGTGCTTCATAGGAGCATTATAAAACAAAAGATGACACCAAGCCACATAAGGAGATATTAGGTCAGATGATCAAAAGCTTGGTCAAAGAGGTAGGTTTCAAAGAGTATCTTAAAGGAAGAAAGCAAGTTGGACAGGTGTAGGAAGGGTATTCTATATCTTTGGGCCTAGGCAACTGATGGCATGGCTGCCAAAGGTAGAGCAATTATGATTGTAAATGCTCAAGAGGTCAGAATTAGAGGAGTACAGGTATCTTGAGGGTTGAAGGAGATTACAGAGATAGGGAGGGGCAAGGTCATGGAGGGATTTGAAAACAAGGATGAGAATTTTAAGGTCTAGATGCACAGGAGCTAATGAAAGTCAGCAAACACAGCAGTGATGGGGGAACCAGGCTTGCTGTGAGTTAAGACATAGGCAGCAGAGTTTTGGATGACCTCAAGCTTATGGAGTCAAAAACCTGGAACCCCTTCTTGAACAGCACTGTGGGTGCACCAATACCACATGGGTTGCAGTGATTCAAGAAGGCAGCTGCTCAAGGGTACTTACAGATGTACAATAAATGCTGACCTTGCCAGCAATGCCCACATCCCATGAATGAATAAACATAACTTCAACAAGTCAGACATAGCAGCATATAAAATAGGAGCAAAAGTAGGACATTAAGCCCTTCGAGCCTGTTCCATCATTCAATATGATCATGGCTGATTCTCCATCTCAACGTCATACTCCCACTTCTCCCCATACCCTTTGATGTCTTTAGAGTCTAGAAATCTACCCATTTCCTTAAATATATTCAGTGACTTGGCCTCCACAGCCTCTGTGGTAGAGAATTCCACAGGTTTACCACCCTCTGAGTGGAGAAGTTTCTCCTCATCTCAGTCCTAAATAGCCTACCTTTCAGAAATCCATGTTGACTCCCTTGTACAAGTGCTCAGTGCTTGGACTATGATAATGGGTTTCAGAAACTTCCTCACAATTTATGTTAAATGAATACAAACTGTTCATTCACCAAGTCTGCTAGCTCCTCATTATCCTTTATAGCATCACTTGCATTCATCTTTCATCGATTCATTTCCCCTTTAATACTCAATAGATTCATAAACATTTTTGATTTTAGCTCTGATAATTTTATTTTCACCTTTCATTTTTATTCTGTAAATTAAGGAGACCTGAACTTTGCAATGTTTTGTAATTATTTGTATGCATAAATGATCATAATTGTGCAATCTTTTTATTATTTTATACTTTAATTTTATTTTAATGACTGTCCATAACTCTGTCATGAATTATGATTACTTGCTTATTTGTATTTTCATCACAATTCAGCACCTGCTGGGTTAATACCAGTGGTGGCAGGATGAAGCCCTTAAGCAGGCATTAATTGTCCACTTAAGGGCCTCAATTGGTGGTGGGAGGGAAGGCCATCCATTGCCTTAATTGGGGTAGAGATGGGAAGGTGGCAGGGTCCCCAGCCGCCGTCCTACTGCCACCTAAATATCCCCACCACCAATTTGCCACGGGGGGGTCATTAAATTGCGTCCTTGGTGTGTGCAGGTGACCAGGTTCTCTGCCCTCTCTGAATGGATGCACCAACTCACAAACATACCTCCAAAAACAAGCCACAGTACTTGACACAACTTTCGACAACGCAGGAGAAAGTCAAAAGCACCTCAACTGTCAGTTGGACGGTTGCCCCTTGAAATAGCGCTAGTGGGGAGTTCCTTGTGCAGGTGGATGTATGTTCAGCGGAGAGTAAATAGCACTTACGTGTGGTCGAAATGACAAAAGCTTGTGTCAAATCAGCTGGAATGGCAGATTGACATCACTATCAGACCTCTCCTCTGCTCCCTGCACATGCACAGTAAGGCTGCAAGGGTACCCCAGTTTCCCTACATCAGTAAATTAACATATTTAAATTTGACAAGATGACTTGGATTTCCTCCAATGCTTGTAATCTTTCCACTTCAGGGAAGGCAGAATTCTCTTTAACAAATCTGACAGTTAACATGAGGGTCCTTGGCCCAACTCTGTCCTGTCTCCTCAGGAAATTGGGACTCGGGTCTTAAACCTTCCTATCATGTGGTGGTTGCAGCCTTGAATAGTATTATAATCAGTCTTTCCAAAACTAAACAGGAAAGAGCTTTATTATTACTACTAGGATTCCCTTAATATTGTCAATCATCTTGTGTGGCACTATGAATATTTGGCTTACTGATTCTGAAAATGCCTTTCAGCCTGTGGCCTTCCTTTTAAAATCCATAGATAAATCCATTGATAAAGACAAGCTGAGTGGGGCAGAGAGTTTAATGGTCATAGTGCATCAGAGAGTAAGGACCATGCAGGGAATAGTAGTAAGAAAAAATTAAGTAAATTTATCTGGATGTGCAGAGCATCCACCAGTAAGATATGTGAACTAGTGGCACAAATAGAGATAAATGGTTTGGATGTAATCACCATTATGTAGACATAGGGCAGAATTTAGCCCTTGGCTGGCGTGCGGGCCCCACTGGCTTGGCGGCGGGCGGGCAGCCGAACCCCGCCGCCAAAACGGGGTCTGTCGCCATTTTGAGTGGGCGGGCCAATTAAGGCCCGCCCAGCAGTCTGCCCGACAAGAAGTGCTATGCTTCCTGTGTGGGGGGGGGGAGGGATTCCCCATCTGTCACAGCTGATTTCGCTGTCCGCCCGCCTTCCTTAAGATTTAAATGACCCGGGATGACATCGGGGATTCCTCCTGACATCATCCCGCATCATTTTCCCCTTGGCGAGCAGGCCCCGCGCCCAAATTGCTGAGGGGGAAATCCTAGCCATAGTTACAAGGTGGCCAAGATTGGGAAATAAAAATTCCAGGTTAGACAACATTTCGAAAAGACAGGCAGAATGGAAAAGGAGGAGGGACAGCTCTGATAATAAAGGATGCCATAAGGACATTAGTGAGAAAGGATTTTGGCTCAGCAAAACAGGAAGTAGAATCGATATAGGTGGAGATTATGAATAGCAAAGGCCAGAAAACATTGGTGGGAGTCATTTATAGTTCACCTAACAGCAGTTATACCATAGGACAGAGCATTAAACAAGAAATTATTGGAGCTTGGAGCTGTGCAGGATTTTATTCTTCATATAGACTGCACCAATCAAATTGGCAAAGATGGTCTTGATGATTTTTTAAAAATTCATTCACGGAATGTGGGCTTCGCTGGCTGGGCCAACATTTATTGCCCATCCCTAATTTCCCTTGAGAAGGTGAGCTGCCTTCTTGAACCGCTGTAGTCCATGTGGTGTAAGTACACCCACAGTGCTGTTAGGAAGGGAGTTCCAGGACTTTGACCCAGCGACAGTGAAGGATTGGCAAAATATTTCCAAGTCAGGATGGTGAGTGACTTGAAGAGGAAGTTCCAGGTGGTGGTGTTCCCACCTATCTGTTGCCCTTCTCCTTCTAGATGGTAGGGGTCCAGGTCTTGCTGCATTTGCACATGGACTGCTTCAGTTGAGCAGTCACGAATGGTGCTGAACATCTGCACTTGACCTTATGATGGAAGGAAGGTCATTGATGAAGTAGTTGAAGATGGTTGGGCCAAGGACACTACCCTGAGGAACTCCTGCGGTGATGTCCTGGAGCTGAGGTGACTGACCTCCAACAACCACAACCATCTTCCTCGGCATGATTCCAACCAGCAGAGAGTTTTCCCCTAATTTCCATTGACTCCAGTTTTGTTAGGGCTCCTTGATGCCACATTCTGTCAAATGCTGCCTTGATGTCAAGGGCAGTCACTCTCACCTCACCTCAGGAGTTCAGCTCTTTTGTCCATGTTTGAATTAAGGCTGCAAGTTTATAGAATGCTTGCATGACAGTTTTCTGGAGCAACATGTTGTGGAACCATCTATGGATAAAGCTTTTGTCGATCTAGTATTGTGCAATGAGGCAGGATTAATTAGTAATGTTGTGGTAAAAGATCCACTGGAAAATAGTGATTATAATACAATTGAATTCCACATTAAGTTTAAAAACAACAAATTCCAATCACAAACAAAAATCTTATACCCCTTTTTCTCCCCATTTTTCAATATTCATTTCCATTTCTTAATTTTTATTTGTTCATTTTTAAATTTTTATTCTTTATCCACATTTTTATTTTCATTCCTTGTTTTATCCCCACCTTTTATCCTATTTTCAATCTTTTTTCCCACCACCATCCGCTCCCCCTACCCTTGTCCTGCTATTATCACATTTTGCTTTCTGACCTTAATGCCACCATCAGTACCCCCTTTAGCCAGTACCACTACCATTAACACCCCTTTTGTCCATGACATCTCTGGCAATCTTTCCTTTGCCTCCACCTATCACTGGCCTTATATCCAGCTTCACCCGCTCCACCCCCCCTTAAACAGTATAAATTTCATTACATTTTTACTTCTCTTTAGCTCTGAAGAAGAGTCATACGGACTCGAAATGTTAACTCTTTTTTTTTCTGTATAAATGCCGTTAGGCCTGCTGAGTTTTTCCAGCATTTTCTATTTTTGTTTCAGATTTCCAGCATCTGCAGTATTTTGCTTTTATTTTAGATTAAAGTTAGCATTCAGTTAAAAGAAGATGCTTATAATGTTCCAAAGAATAATAGTAAGTCTGAGGAATGTGAGTGTTTTAGAAACCAGCAAAGGCCACCAAAAAGTTGATAAAAGGGAAAAAATAGAATATAAGTGAACTAGCCAGGAATATAAAAGCATATTTTAAGAGCTTTTACAAGTATATAAAAAGGAACAGAGTAGCTAAAGTAAACATTAATCCGTAGAAGCAGAGACAGGGAAAATTTTGAAGGGGAATGAGGGAATGGCAGAGATGTTGAACGAATATTTTGGGTGGAAATTTTCATTTTTGAGACTAAGGGTGGCGGGTGGGATTTGCAACGTGTTTCGCAGCACATTTCCTGCTGGGTGGCGTGGCGGGAATTTGTATCCGATTTCAAGCTCAGAAGCGAAATAAATATGCATCGACAAGTAGCTCTCATAATCACATGATGGGGTGGGCACTAATTCATCCGCCCCACCGTTACTTAATGTGGTCGAAGGTCCTGGCGCCATATTTAAACGCCACCCGAACACATTCATTCTCTCCACCCCAGCTGTGTGGAGGATATGTCTCAATATAGCTGGGTCCAAAAAGAAAGCTGCACCAAGGTTCAGCAATTATTCCCTTGAGGCCCTCATCTGTGGAGTCTGCAGCATAACCAAGGGATGGCTCCAGGAGCCCCACCAACATCACCTTGCTGCCTGGGAGGCAGTTGCAAAAGGGATCAGCTCATCAGGCACCTGCTCAAGAATCGCCATTCAGTTTAGGAAGAGGATGAATGATCTCATCTGCTCTGCCAGAGTAAGTCAACCTTCAGCTCACTCCAATCTCACACTCTCACTATGGCATTATGCACTCAAAGGGTTACACTGCTCAGGGATCTCACACAATATTAGCGGGGGACACATCACACTGATTGTCTCACGGGCAATTTAGCATCACCAGCATCTCATCTACGACGCTGTAAAAACTCCATCCTCAGCCCTTCCTGGGGAGGACTCAATATACACAGCAGGCATGCACACTTGCCATCCTCTGCTCCATCTCTTTTCATCATATTCCATCCATTTGTCTTCGTGCAGGCCAAGCTTGTCCACAACAAGACGGAGAGATCCTAGATTGGAGGAGGGAGGGCCAATATCATGGAGCTTTTCAAATTCAAGAAGGATGCTGCCAAGTTGGCAATGGAGGAGAGAGGTTGCTCCTGTGGAGAAAGTGAGATCGGCCTCCCCCAGCAAGCCAGTATGGATTAGTCCTCCATGAGTTGACCACATCCTGATATTCTCAGTGAGTGACATGCAATGTTGTATTCAGCTTGTTCAAGAACAAATTTATCTGCTCTCTCCTACAGGAACCAGCAGATCCAGACACACCAGCCGAGCCAACATGAGTCCCCAGCCCACCTCAGAGAAGGATGCTGAGGAGCTCTTTGAAGAACATCTGTCACTGCATTCACCTGCACTCTCCACCAGCGCAGCAATACATACCTTCGCAGGTCATAGTTGTAGAATAGGCTTGGGGTCACATTCTGGGGATCACCTCACAGGGACATCTCCACAACAGTCAGAGGCAGTGACAGCCCAGGTCTCTGGCACTCAGAGGATTGCTGGAGAACAGGCACCTGCTGAGTCAAGGTCAGATGATGAGCCTTTGGAAATGGCCATGTCACACATGCTGGAGATGCAACGACAGGTGGCGGAAATTCAGTTCGAGTTGCGAGAGACAGTCAACAGACTAGAGTAAAGGATGGAGAAGCCCATCTGTCTTCTCTCTGATGTTGTGGCTCTGATGTGCAAATGCCTTGAGGTCTCCATGGGAAGGGTGGCGACCACCTTGGTGACCTTGGTCCAGCAGTTGGACTTGCGCTCATACCTGTACTCCATCGCTATTAGCATTGGTGGGATCCATCAGCAGCTAGGTGTGAGATGCACAAAGCCCAGGACTGTCTTTAATCTCTTACCCTGATCTCTTGACCCCAGAGCAGAGACTATGACTGACTTTCAATGAGTTCCCCCATTCCTTCTTTACCGATGACAATACAGTCTTCCTCCCCAACTCTGTACAAACTGTCCCTCATATGCAAGTCTTTCCTAATCCCCATCTCCATGAGCATCCATGCAACGCCATCCCTCTTGTGCCCCTCTGCGTGCATCCCTTCCCATTCATACAGTTTGATTCCCATCCACCCACTTCTGTGTCTGTATTCTAGTCTTCCATGTCGGGATCCAGCTTCCCCACCCTCAGTCTCCCCTGTGCCTACCATCGTCTCCCTCCCCCCTCCAACCCCAACATTGCCCATTGTCTTCCATGTATCCATCATCCTCCCCCCCCAACCAACCCCACTATTACCCATTGATTGCCCATTGTCCCCCATCTGTCTGTCATCCTTCCCGCCTCCCCTGGTCTCAATGCATGTTCTCTGTGTCATAGTGCAGCCCTGCCTGAGACTCTCAGAACACACCATCCTGGAGTATGGAGGAAGCCAGTGAGCAGACCAACCCTACACCCCTACCACTGTAGCATTTCATTGGCATCGATGAGAACCCGGAGCAGTGCTGCTGCAGGCAGGCTTTGGATATTGCACTCACCTTGAAGTCACAAGCAAAATGAGGACTGACAGCTGCATGCCACTTGTTTCCAAACGTGATTTAGACCAGTCTAATTTCCCACTGACGTAATGCAAGATTGGAAGAGGAAATGTAATTCTGGCGAGTGGCGTTTTTAATGAGCATTCATGACATGGTAATTCATGCAAATGGAATTCCCAACATGAAAGTGGTGAAGGGAAAATTCCGAACTGGTTTCCTGTCAGTGGGAATCCAATTTTTGCCTCTCTTCAAATTTCCCACTTCCGCCTGCCATGAAACCCACCGCTGGCAGAACCGGAAAATTCCACCTTTTGTGTTTGCCTTCACAGTAGAAGACAGAAACAGCATACCAGAAATAGAGGGTAACCTGGGGCCTAGTGAGGAAATTAAGATAATTAATATCAGCAGAGAAAAAGTACTGGAGAAACTCAGGGACTAAAATCTAACAAATCCCCAAGGCCTGATGGCCTATGCCCTCGGGTTCTAAAAGAGCAGGTTGCAGAATATTGGATGCACTGGCTATGATTTTCCAAAGTTCTCCAGATTCTGGAATAGATCAAACAGATTGGAAGTTAGCAAATGTAACACCATCATTCAAGAAAGGAGGGAGGGAGGAAACAGGGAACTACAGGCTAGTTAGCCTGACATCTGTCATCCGGAAAGAGTTGGAATCTATCATTAGGTTAGTCTCAACAACGCGCTTAGAAAATTATAGCATGATTAGAACAAGTCAACATGGTTTTACAGAAGGGAAATCCTGTTTGACAAATTGATTAAAGTTTTTTGAGGATGTGACTAGTAGGGTAATAAAGAGGAACCAATAGATGCAGTATACTTGGATTTTCAAATGGCTTTTGACAAGTTGCCATATAAAAGGTTAATACACAAGATAAGGGTTCATGGATTTGGAGGTGATATATTAACATGGATCGAGGATTGGTTAATGAAAAGGAAGTAGGGAGTGGGAGTAAATGGGCATTTTCAAGTTGGCAGGCTGTGACTAGTGGCGTGCCACAAAGATCAATGCTGGGGCTTCAGCTATTTACAATCTATATTAATGACTTAGACAATGAGACAGAGTAACGTATTTAAGTTTCCCGATGATACAAAGCTAAGTGGGAGTGCAAGTTGGAAGGTGGACACAAAGAGGCTGAAAAGAGTTATAGAGAGGTTAAGTGAGTGGAAAACAGGGTGGCAGGTGGAGTATAATGTAGGGAAGTGAGAGGTTATTTACTTTGGTTCTAAGAATAGAGAAGCAGAATATTTTTTAAGAGGCCTGAAACTTGATGTTCAGAGAGACTTGTACTTATATAAGGAACACAAAAAGTTAACATGCAGGTACAGCAAGCAATTAGATGTGCGAATGGGAAGCTCACCTTTATTGTGAGGGCATTGGAGTATAAGGATAAAGAAGTCTTGCTACAATTGTACGGTGCTTTGGTTAGACCACACTTGGAGTACTGTGCAATTTTTGCGTTGGAGGCAATACAGTGAAGGTTCACTAGATTGGTCCCTGCAATGAGAGGCTGAGTAAATTGAGTGTGAATTCTCTAGAATTTAGAAGAATGAGAGGTGATCTCATTGAAACATCGAAGATTCTGAAGGGGCTTGACAGAGTGGATACTGAGATGTTGGTTCCCCTGGCTGCGGAATGTAGAACAAGTGAGCATAGATTCAGGATAAGGAGCTGATCATTTAGGACTGACAAGAGGAGAAATTTCTTCACTTAAAGGGTTGTGAATTGGGAATTCTCTAAGACAGAGGGTTGTGGATGCACCATCATTGCATAAATTTAACGCTGAGATAGACAGATTTTTGGTCCCTCAGGGAATCAAGGGGATATGGGTATCAGGCAGGAAAGTGGAGTTGAAGCCCAAGGTCAGCCATGATCATATTGAATGGTGGAGCAGGCTCGACAGGCTGTATAGTCTCCTCCTGCTCCTATTTCTCATGTTCTTATGGTGAGATATGGCTCCATGGTAGGCAAGGCAAAAATCTAACTCTGGTAGAAATTTAATAAAATAAACAAGTAAATCTTACTTTGTTGGCTACATTAAATGTCTTAAGTTCTGCTATGACTTTTAATATTTTGTTAATAATTATATTGTTATTAACATTGTTTCATCTTATACATATGCTGCCCTGAAATTCACTGCAATGACGATATTGGCAAAGAATGGCATAAATTAGACTCCACGATCCTCCAGTCACAAAATTATTCTACATTATGTTGTGGGAATCAAGGGATATCAGGACCAGGCGGGAAAGTAAAGCTAAAGCCCAAGGTCAGCCTTGGTCATATTGAATGGTAGAGCAGGCCCGACAGAATGTATGGTCTTCTCTTGTTCCTATTTTTTATGTTCTTACGGGCAAAATTTTACAGACCCCCGCTGGCATGTTGCCAGGTGGGGGAAGGGGAAGGCACACATAAGATTTTCTGGATGGCTACCTGCCCACCCCCGACCTGTCCACAATTTTACATGGAGCAGGCAAGGCCTATTGCAGCCCACCCTCAACCCAAGTAAGGCCCTTAAGTGGCCAATTATTGGCCATTTCCCACCTGGCCTCAATTTTGAGGCTGGTGGGAGGAGTTCAGGAGCAGGGGGGACACCTGGGAGGTCACCCTGCTGGGGCCTCAGGTGAGAAGTGGGGGAGGGCACGGCCCTCAAGGGCCCCCTTTCTACATCAGGTGACCACACCCCCAAGGTCTGTCCTCTGTTGGTGTGCCCTCCCCACCCCCAACCTTTCCATCAAGGCCTCCACCCCCTTCCCCCACCCTGGGCTCCACCTCCTATTTCTACTATGAGATCCCCACACTTAACTGATCCTGGACTCCGGGACTTAGAATCTGGAGTCTGCTTGTAGACCCAGTCTTGAAAACTGCTGCCACAGGTGCTGCTGCGACCACAGAACTGCTAGCCAATCAGATGCTCCAAGGTGGAACTTCTGCCTGAATGGGGGGTGCTAGTTCCATCTCCAGCCAATTAACACTCCTCTGCCATCCGAAAAATCCTGCCCGATGTGTCAATCTACTTTGTTTTAAGACCCAACACTTTTTTACTAAATCCTCTCAGTGGAAAATGGTCAATAAGTTCCAAAACATGACATAAACTACAATCCTGACACATTAGAGCTTTTCTTTCCCACAGAAACCACAAAAAATTCCCATCAGGCTGATAAAAATACTTGCTGCAGCCCCTGCTTCATAAACCAAGCCAACTGAGAGGTTTCGAAAAGAGAATATTTACTTCAAACACATGGTCAGTGCATTCATGAGAATTGCCTTTGAGCAATGTTGCTAACAAAATCATAAATGTACTTTTTTGCGCATAAATTGACAATTTTAACACTGACTGGAGGAAATCAGCATGAGTACATTGGCAATGTGTTTGCTTATAATAGGTTGAACTATTCTTCTGTGTATTGTGCTAGCTAAATTCTGAACACAGACAAGTGAAAACACAGCTCAAATATAAACAGCATTTTCAATTACAACTATCTAAATGTGTTTCAGTGAGCCCTAAACAGAACTTTAAGGCATAATTTTAACCTTATCTGCCTGACAGAAATGGGTTTTTTCAGTGGTTAAAGAGTGTGCTAACACTATGTTCTCAGCCGCCACAATTTTAACATGTGGAGTTTTTGGATTCAGGAGACCCCAAAACATTGAATATGTTGAAATCAGAGTCCTCTGAAGTGATTAGGAGCACAATGCCATTTTAACTAAAAATCAGGATTGGTGTCTCAGAGCCAAGGAAGGAATACATAAATGGGTGTTCAGCTGCAGCCATGCTTACCATAGGATCTTTTTGCTGCCTGGTTTTTCAGGAGAGTTTCCGGTTTCCAGATTGTCTAATTCATGCTTTTATTGACTTTTAATCCTCTGTAAGCTGTCTGTGGATATCATGGGTGCTGCTAAAGCGAACTTCATTTGGATTAAGGAGGGAACAGTCACACCAGCAGCAGCAGCAAAAGTCTCAGCAACTAGCACTACTAACAGATACATCTATCATAAGACAGCAGATGAGGGGAACTGCTTGAGGAAGCCATACTCAGCACAAATGGTGTACAGGCCAAGAGTAACTTTCTTGGATATATCTCAAGAACAATGCTTGTAGTAGCTGCACTTCTCCAGCCAGGCTGTCTCAGATCCCTGTAACACAAGAACACTCGGGGATCTGTGGCAATGACTGACCTCTCTTTCATTCAGGGCATCATTAATTCCACGTGTTGCCATCAGTATACCAGAACATCAGCAATTATGAATAGGAAGGGTTACCACTCAATTAAAGTGCAGCTCATCTCCAATTACAGAGGCAGATCATGCATGTTTTTACAAAGGTACCAGGCAATGATATATTTTTTCCTGCAACACTCAACCAGCCCCATAGAGTTCATCTCTCCTAGGACTGTGGATGCTGAAGCACAAGGGATATCTTCTACGTTTGTGACTTATGGCACCCCACTGCAACCCTGCTATGCCTGACCAACACTGGTACAATCAATACCATGGCATAACCAAGATCAAAAATGAGTACACCATAGGGATGGTGAAGCAGAGGTTCAGGTGTGTAACTAGGTAAAGGAGCTTCCTATGCCCTTTAAAGACTTGCCCATATTGTAGTGGTGTGCTGTATCCAGTGCAAACTTAGGGCTGCATTTGGAAGAGGTACAACGGTAGCAGCAGTCTTTATTCGACAAGGAAGAATAGGAAGAAGGCAAGGAAGCAGAGAAGGAAGAGGGCCACCTCAACATCTTGCAGCAAGAAATGTGAAGGTTCACCGTTCCCCAACCTCCTCATTTACCTGCACTGATAACACAGAGTGTCTGTGCTTAAAAGTTCTTGTTATATATTCCACCAATGCCTTCATCCTGTATTAAGAGTCAAATCATTTATCTTCAATGGGCTGGATTTTATGGTACCCCCAACAGACACATAAAATATGAGGGGTGGCAAGCCCATCGCCTTCCTGCCCACCCTCAGCTTAGTCCCCATAATACTGTGGGTGGGTGGGTATGGAAATCGGCAGCCCACCCGCCATTTAAAAAAAAATTAACAGACAGTTAAGCTTGTTATCAAGCCAATTGACCCATATTTCACGCTGCCTGTTCCATAAAACAGTTGGTGTGAGCAGGCAGACAGGAGTGGGGAGCCCGCTTTTGAAAACATTTTTTGGAAAGGCAGGAAGGAAGGGGGCAGAGAATTTGGGGGTGCTCTTTGCACATTGGAGCACCCCTCCCCCCACCAAATGTGTTTCCCCCCCACTTTGTTCCTCTCTGCCTGGCCTCCAAAACCCACCCGCCTACTCGCCTCCTTAGGTTGCCGGATCTGCCCCAGTCCTAAAAGCCCAGGACTTAGCTAGCTCTGGGATCCATCAAAGTTCTTTGTGGGCCTGCTTGCAGTCCTAGCAGCGCCCACTGCTTACTTCTTGCATTACTGGGCCTGCTAGAGTTGCTGGTCAATCAAATTGAGGGCAGGACTTTCTCTTACTGAATGGTGGAAGTCCTACTCTTAGCCTCTTTAGCCTGCTGGCAGCGCATTATTTTTGTGGGGCCGGCCTTTTTTCAGGTCTGTCAGCTGCCGGCTGACTCTTCCAATATTCCCCCTTGTGAAATTCAGCCCTACATCATCGAGTCACAGAAACCTATAGCTTAGAAAGAAGTCATTTGGCCTTTGTGTCTTGTGCTGACTCTTTGAAAGAGTAGTTTTGCTTAGACCCAGACCCCTGCTTTTCGTCTATAACTCTAACTTCATCATCCTCAAGCCTAAGATTTTCAGCTCGATGAGTGGGCGTGCGCCCAACATGCCTGAGCGTGAAATAGTGCGTGATGACGA
The DNA here is from genome assembly GCF_964194155.1 of Cetorhinus maximus. Lineage (NCBI taxonomy): Eukaryota > Metazoa > Chordata > Chondrichthyes > Lamniformes > Cetorhinidae > Cetorhinus > Cetorhinus maximus. The sequence goes on along the minus strand of NC_135879.1, from coordinate 92,468,272 downwards.
CAGAGTGAGCGTCCCAACGCCATCGCGCAGTCACACGATACTTCGGTTGGTGGGTGGGCGTACCCGCAGACAATTAAGAGGCCTATTAAGGCCATTAATCAGTTAATTAACCCATATTTTTCCCTGCCTGTCCAACATTACGAGTGATGGGTGTACGAATAAGCCAGGCGGCCTTTGCATTTTTTGCAAAATCTCATCCACGGGCAGGATGAGGTCTCCAAGAGTAAATAAAAAACAATTCAAAAATTTTTAAATCATTTTTAACACGTCCCTCTTCATGTGACTGAGTCACATGTGGGGACATGTTTATATCATTTCTAACATCTTTATTTTTCATTTTAAAAATCTGCAGCTTGCTGAGGCAGCTCTGTGCCTTCAGGGAGCTCTCAGTGAGTGCTTTCCCGTGCACGCGCAAATTTCAGCGCTCACACTCCTCCCGCCTCCACCCCGGCAGTGCTGAGGTTCTCAACGCGCGTTTCATGCTGGCTGCCCATTAATTGGCCAGGCAGTGTGAAATCGCGGTCAGGGCCTGATCATGGGTGACAGACCCTTTCACGGCCACTCCCGGGCCCGCCTGCTTGACGAAGGGAAAATCCTGTCCCAAGTATATGTCCAACTCTTTCTTTAAAATTATTTATGGAATCAACTTCCACTACCATCACAGGTAGAACTTTCCAAGTCCTGAAAATTCTCTGAATCACATGTGTTTTCCTTGTTACCTCTCTAGATCTCTTTTGCCAATAATTTTAATGAGCTCTGATTATGACCTACTCACCAGAGGGAATAGTTTCTCTTGGTCAAAAAGTCTCACTATCCCAAAAACTTCAATAAGTTACCTTTTAGCCTTGTGTATTCCAGTGAGAACAGGACTGATTTTTCTAATCTTTTCTCGTAACTTAAGTCCTTTATCCTTGTAAATATTCTGGTAAACCTCCTCTGTATTCTTTCTAAGGCCTTTACATATTTCCTGAAATGTGGCATCCAGAATTGTTCACAATACTCCAGCTGAGGCCTAACCAGGGATTTACAAAATTCTAGCATGAGATCTTTGCTTTTATACTCTATCCCTCTATTTATAAACCCAAAGATGCTTTTTTAACCACCTTATCAAAATGTCCTGCCACCTTTAAGGATTTATGTACTTGGACGCCAAGGCCTCTTTGCTCATTGATAATATGTTGTCTTTCCATATTAATCCTTACAAACTGCATTACTTCACACACCTCCACGCTGAACTCTGTATGCATACTTCTGACCATTTCACTATCCTGTCTATGTCATCCTGAAGTCTACAACTATCCTCATCATATTTTATATCATGTAAAAATTTTATAATGTTGCTTCCTTCATTGGAATCTTGGTCATTTATTAAAATTATAAAGAGTAATGGACCCAAAACTGACCCTTGTCAGTCTGAAAAACATCTATCCACTGCTTCATGTACTATTTCCATATCCAAACTGCAATTTTTCCTTTAGTTCCATGGGTCTTAATCTTCTTAACAAACCTCCTGTGTGGTACATTTTCCTTCAAAAAGTCCAGATATACGTCTATTGCAATACTTTGATCAACCTTCTCGGTTACCTCATCAAACAATTTAATTAAGCTTGTCAGACATGATTTGGCTTTAGCAAATCCATCCTTGCTCTCCATGACTAATCCTACCTTTTCAAACAAAAGTTTACTTTGCCTATGATAATGTGTAGCAGCAAGTTTGGTACATAACAGGTTAATGTGGGACTGAGTGAAGTACCGCTCACACAGTGATGTAATAAACCTCCTGAACCAGAGCCAGGGTCAGTCTGGAGATGGACACAATTGTATAAGCACTTGGAGGGTGGAGATGGGTTACTGAGAATGTTAATTCTCAGTTGCTATACAGTGATATCAATATGGTTACAATGGAATGAAGGTTGTGACAAAAAGGTTAAAGCACAAGACTTATAGCAATGTAAGACTTGAAAGAAAAACTAAGGTAACCCTGTATCCAGGGGATAAAGACTTGGGGCAGAATTTTTCTGTCAGCGAGCTGGGTGTGGGGCCTGCTCGCCGATGCAAAAATGATGCGGGATGACATCGGAGGGAACCCCCGATGTCATCCCGCCCCATTTAAATATTCAGGAAGGCGGGCAGACAGCGAAATCAGCTGTCCGCCCGCCGACCTGTCAATGGCCAATTGAGGCCATTGACAGGGTAGTTAAACCAATTAAAGACCCTGCCCGTCCAACCTTAAGGCTGGTGAGCAGGCCAGGAGCCCCAGCGGGCTTCTGAAAAAACATGAAACCTCATCCACGGGCGGAATTAGGTTTCATGTCTGTTTTAAAAAAGTTTAATAAAGTTTTTGTGATATTTATTAACATGTCCCATGAGGGGGACATGTTAATAATTTTTTTATTTTTCTATTTTTAAAGTTTCAAACACTGTCAGCGCTCTCCCTGAGACAGCACTTAGTCTCAGGGAGATGTGCGCACGAAAAAGCGCACTCTGACAGTTGGGGAATCCCTTCCCCCCAGCACAGGAAGTGCATATCGCTTCCTGTCGGGCGGCTCGCTGGGCGTGCCTTAATTGGCCCGCCCACTTAAAATGGCGGCGGGGCCCATTTTGGCGGCAGTGATCAGCTGAGCCGGTGGGGCCCGCCTGCCCATCAAGGGCAAAATTCTACCCTTGGGGAAGGTGTAGTAGAAGGGTTTGGTACATAAGGGGTTAATGTGGGACTGAATACAGTACCACACAGTTATGTAAGAAGACACCTGACCCAGAGCCAGGATCATTCTGGAGATGGACACAGTTAGGTTAAGAGCTAGAATGGGATCAGCTCCATACCTGTACCTTCTACTGTAAATACATGTATGTACATAGTTATGAGTTGTTAATAAAGACTTGCTAACAAACATCAGACTGGAAGCCTACTTCATGGTGTCTGAAGCAGGATTCTTCATAATGGTTTCTGATAACTTCCCCACCACTGATATTCGGCTGATTGGTCTGTAGTTTCCTGGTTTGTACTCCCCTTTCTTGAATAAAGAATTATTCAATCCTCTGCTACTACTTCTGTTTCCAATGAGGCTTGAAAGATTGTAACCAATGCCTCTGCTGTTTCTATCTTTGCTTCTTTCAGCAGTCCGGGATGCATTCCATCTGGACCAGATGGCTTACTAACTTTCAGTAATGCTAATGTTTTTAATATGTCTTCTTAATCTAATACTATCCTATCCAGAACTTCCCTCTCATCTTTTTATGTAACCTTCACATCATCTGCTGACATTGCAGATTTGGAAGCTGTCATTAAACCATACTGCATACAAGTGATTTTTAAAAATTCTTTCATAGGATGTAGGCATTGCTGCCAAGGCCAGAAATTGTTACTCATCCCTAATTGCTTTTGAGAAGGTGGTGGTAAGCTGTCTTCTTGAACAGTTGCAGTCCATGTGGTGTAGATACACCCACAGTGCTATTAGGAAGGGAGTTCCAGGATTTTGATCCAGTGGCATTGAAGAAACAACAATATAGTTCCAAATCAGGATGGTGTGTGGCTTGGAGGAGAGCTTTCAGGTGATGGTGTTCCCATGTGTCTGCTGTCCTTTGTCCTTCTAGGTGGTAGGGGGCATGATTTGGAAGGTGCTGTTGAAGGAGCCTTGGTGAGTTGCTGAAGTGCATCTTGCAGGTGGTACGCACTGCTGCTACTGTGTGTCAGTGGTGGAGGGAGTGAATATTTAAGGTGGTGGATGGCGTGCCGATTAAGTGGGCTGCTTTGTCTTGGATGGTGTGGAGTTTCTTGAGTGTTGTTGGAGCCACATTCATCCAAACAAGTGGAGACTATTCCACCACACTCCTGCCTTGTGCCTTGTAGATGGTGGACAGGCTTTGGACAGAATTCTCACCGTCTGACCTGCTCTTGTAGCCACAGTGTTTATATGGCTGGTGGTCAATGGTAACACAAGGATGTTGATAGTGGGGGAAATTAAGCAAGGGTACTGGCATTGAATGTCAAGGAAAGATAGCTAGATTCTCTCTTGTTGGAGGTGGTCATTGCCTGACACTTGTGTGGCACAAATGTCACTTGCCACTTATCAACTCAACCCATGCCTTTCCAATAAGGTTTACTGAATCTGCTTTTATTATAAGGTGCGCTGCGAGCGACCTCAGCAAAGCTGGTGGAAGGCTCCTGGGGCAGAATTTTGAGTTCGGCGGGTGGGCACGGTTGGCGGGCCTGGGATCGGCTGGGAAATGGGCGACTGCCCGCGATCAGCCCCAGACTGCAATTTCACACTGGCGGGCTAATTAAGGCCCGCCCAACATGAAACATGGCTCCCCACTGGTCGGGAAGGGCTGAGCGAGGGCGGGGGCCTGTCAACCATGGGTCCAATGGTGATCCAACAGCTGGTTTCTGGAAGGCTGCCACTGAAGAAACGTTTGTTCTGCGTTAGCAAACTCAAGTGATGGAGTCGAGCGCGGCTGGAGACACCAGGCAGGAGAGCAGGTCAGGTGGGCACTTTGCCCCCACGCTTTTCAGATGAGTGTCTTGCAGTCCTCCTGGAGGAGGTGGCAGCCAGGAAGGACACCCTTGTCCCCAGAGATGGGTGGAGGAGTCCACCGCACTTCACAAAGAGGGTAGGGGAGGAGGTTGCAGCACTGGGCAGCAGCCACATGGGTGCAGTGCCGGAAGAGGTTCAATGACATGCTGCGCTCAGGAAGAGTGAGTACCATGTTGGCATGATTCAGCTTGGACCTCAGGGGTGCTAGAGTCTGAGTGCCAACTGTCAAAGATGCCAGAGCTGGCCAAGAGGGTGAGCCCTGGCTGCTTGGACTGAGTGCCATACGGCTGGAGGGCCGCAACTCGGATGTGCCCTGCAAAGTGTTCCTCAGGTGAGGTTGGCCAGGCTGCAATGGCGCTGCAGGTACAGAGTGGACTAATCAATGCTCCTCTGTCCTTTCAGGAGAAGACGAGCCATAACCAGTCAGAGAGGTCATGTATAGTTGGAGGCCTGCCCAACCTCCTGCTGCTTAACAGGTTCGAGCAGGACGCACTTGAGCTGCAGAGTCAGCACACTCCATGTGCAACGAGGCGTGGAGAGGCAGGAGTTCCAAATGAAGGGAAGAGTGCAGTGCACAGAGGTGAGAGTTTTGGATTATGCAGCCATTCTAGTGTAGCCTCTTCACTGGTGGGAACCTCAAACCTGGAGTCCCCATTGGTGATTGAAAGACAATGGCACCATGATGCAGAGCTCCATTGTCTCACCAGGGTGCCTGGCATGCACAGTGACAGTGTGATGACTTTAACTAATGAGAGGTCCCTGTTCTCCCTTAGATTCACCAGCATGCAGTCACTCTCTGGATCCCAAAGGGCCACCACCCCTGATGCCGGAGGACTGTTGGACTTCATTTGCACCTGCGTCACACCCATTCTCTGAACCAGGCACCAGCGCAGGTACCAGCACCTCGGTGGGCATTAGATCAGCGGCAAGAATGTTGGTGCACATTGGTGAGGACACTTCACACTGGCTTGTGGCGCAGGCAGAGGCAAAGTGCCCAGTGCACCGGCAGTCGGAGGACTGCTGGGGACCAGGACGATGCTCAGCCAAAGGTAGATGATGAGCTTCTGGAGTCATCCATTAGGCAGCAGATGCTGGATGTCTAGCAGAATGTGCGGGAGGATCTGGCGGAGATCCATGAGGGTCTGCGTGCCATGGTCTCCATTGTGGAGGAGTCCATGCAGAGCATGGTCACTGCGTTGACCCTCATTGCCGAGTGCAATGACTCCTCCATTGAGAGAGTGGGGACTCTCATGGAGGGGCAGCTCCAGGGACAAAATCAGGGGTTCTTGGGCTTGCGCTCGGACCTGCAGGCGGTCAGTGCCAGTGTGGGAGATGGATGAGACACCCAGCTAGATATACTGGCATTGGAGGCAGTCCAGAGAGGTTGATCCTAGGTATGGAGGGATTTTCTTTTGAGGAAGGGTTGAGTAGGTTGGGCCTGTACTCATTGGAGTTTAGAAGAATGAAAGACGAGCTTATTGAAACATATAAGATTCTTAGGGGGCTTGAGGCGTCATGAGCCACCTTTTCAACGGATAGCCCTTGTCACCCAGCAGTTATCCATCCAGTTGGGCTGGAGCTTCTAAAGGCCTCGGCACCTGCAAGTGTCTCGGGATGTAAGCGTCATGGGAGCTGCCAGGGTATCTTACAGTGGTCACACACTGTCTGCATGTTCATGGAGTGGAATCCCTTCCTGTTGACGAAGGCACCCGACTAACCCACATGTGTGCAGTCAATTGCACCCTAGATGCAAGGGAACCCAGCAATCGCTACAAAGCCTCTGGCTTGCTCAGCATGCTGGCCTCATCTGTACGTTAAAGAATAATGGTTAGTACCCACCTGAACAGAGCTTCTGTCACCAGCTACACGCAACTGTGGGCAGCTGATTGGGAGACACAGATCTCCTAATGACCCCTGGAAAGAGCCAGAGGCATAGAAGTTGAGGGCCTCTGTGACCTTCAGAGCTACTGGCATGTTGTGTCCACCCACACAGTTGTAGCTGATCTCAGGCCCAATTGTCTGACAAATGGAGGTCACGGTCTCCCTTGAGAGGCAGAGCCTCCTTTGGCATTGCACCTCAGACATATTGATGTAGCTGCATTGCCGCCTGTGAACCCTGGCTGCAGGATAGTGGCATCTTCTGTGGCCCCTTCCACCTTGGACTTCCTGCAGGCCCTGTGCCCCTTGTGCCTGCACCTCTCCTCCTACAGGTCCCTCCCCTGGAAGCTGCACTGGGACACTTGGCCTCCTCTCCCTTCTGCCCCTCCCCTCCTCAGAGGAGGAGGTGCCTCCAGCGGAGACCACAATCCTCATTACCAGGGTAATGGAAGGCTTTCTGATACCTAGAAGGGTCCACAAGGTCAGAATCCTCCAGGCACCTTGGAGACACCATCCTGAAACGAAGCCTGGATATGCTAACAATGACGGCCCCAACAGAGATGAAGCTGCCAAGTACCAATAAGCAACCAGCAGCAAACTATCTCCAAAACTCCTCACTACTCATACTGGCAATGCTGCTGACCCTTTTTATCCTGCGTTTGGATGAAGTTTTGCAAATTGTCAGCTGCCCGCCTGCCCGTTTTACCTGCGCAATGAGTGCAAAATCACACGGGCAACGTAAAATTTACCTTAATTGCCTTTTTAATGGCCTTAACTGCCTTGTAACTGATGACGGGTGCGGCTCCAACTCCCGTGTGCACCCGCCAACCAAAATATCGCGTGAGTGTGCGAAGACGTTGGGACGCTATTTTACACTCGAGTGGGTCGGGCACCCGCCCACCTGCTCAGCAAAAATTTCTGACCCTGGTCGTCTTGTAGGAACCATTGAGATGTTTGTGGCTGGGCGCTCAAGCCTGTGAAGGTACAGCTGCAGAGTGTTGAACATGAGCTGCTGCCAGAGCAGTCTGACCCAGCTGACATGCTGGCACAATGATGGACTTGGTTGAGGGGATGGTAAAGGAGCAGAAGAGTTGACATCCTGAGAAAGAGCTACTTGCACTGCTTCCATCATGCCACTGCCATTCCTGTGGGGCTCTGGCTTATCATTTCTACTGATCTGGGGGAGAGACTGCAGAAGATGATTGGCTCTTTGAAAACTCCTATCTATTTTGCTCCATTAATCTGTTCAAGGTGGACATCTGTCTCTCTGGGCAACTGGCTGCTTCTGCAAGGCGGGGCGCTTGTTAGAGGCTAGAAGCTTTATGGTAGCCATTAAAGCTTCATGATTCCCTTTGGGAGGAGCCAGTTGAGGCATTCCTGGAGGTGACCTCAGTCTCCATGGTAGACTGTAGATTGTTCATGCTATGTGAGATGATACCACATTGCCTGGAAGTAGATTTCTCTGTGCATTCGGCCATCGTGTTGAAACTCCTTGGCAGGCCTACCAATGATTGGTATTGTTACTTGTAAGAACTCATCAGAGCTTCATCCTCAGGACTGTCCTCCTTTGAGGAGTCTTCTGCAGTAGCTTCTTGCTGCTGAGAGGAGCCTATAAGGAAGAATAAAGAAAGAAGAATTAGGATAGTAGATAGAAATGACAGAAAGAAGCGCAACATTTACAGATGCAGATGTTGTTAAGCTTCCAGCAAATTAGCTGAGGCAAACTGAGAGTTACAAGTAATGTGCAGACACTTGCGCAAATAAACCACTAACCTCATGTTCCATGATATTTATGGATCTGCCTGGGTCACTGAACTCCAAGGCTTCTTACTCTGCTTGGTTGAAAAAAATGAGAAGATCGTGCCTTCATGGCTTTTGGTCCTCTCCCTGTCATCATGCACTGACTTGTCCTACAGAAAGGTGGAGTGAATTAGTGGCTGTTGAAATGGTAATTGAAGGCAAGTAAGGCTTGAGCAAATTGGTGAGAAGTGGAGAAGAAGCAAGATGAAATGAGAATGGGGAAGCGATGATTGTAAAGCCAACTGCATGTCATATGAAATAAGAAAGAAATAGGTAGAGTAGCTGATTGCATAAATGGTAGGATGTGAGAAGAGAATGTGGTTAGTGTGTTAGCTGTCAGTTAGAGAAGAAAGGAAGAGAGAGTGTGTTTAGAATTAGGAAGAGAGGTGCTTCAGTGTACCCTTGTGATTGTATATTGAAGGGTGTTGAAAGGAATTGTTGCAAGTAGTGAGGAGGAGGTGAAAAGTGTTTTGGCAAGTATTATGGAGAGAGATACAGAGGTAAAAAGCTGTACTCACCCTTGTTGCTCTTCATCTGTCGTAATATCTCCTTGTATAGCTTGGTGAGAAATACAGTTTGATAACGCTCTTGTGAAGTGCCTTGTTACATTTTACTACATTAAAGGCACTATATAAATGACAGTTGTTATTGTTGTTGAGGTCATTGCATCTCTTACCACAGTGAACCTAAGTGCAGGGATGATACTGGTGCAGTGAGCCTGTCAGCCACCTCTGACCAAGCCCGCTTCATTGCTACTCTCTCTGATGGGGAGTTCAGAAGAAGAGTCATGTTAGACTCGAAGCATTAACTCTGTTTCTCTCTCCACAGATGCTGCCAGACCTGCTGAGCTTTTCCAGCACTTTTTGTTTTTATTTCTGCTTCATTATGACCTTGGGAATGTCCCAGCAGCTGTTGGGGAACAATACCTCCTTTTTTGTTTTGTCTTTCTCTAAAAGGATTTTCAGGGTGGCATCAGAAAATCAGTGGGTAGACATTCTAATCATCTGTGTTGCCAAAATATTTTGAAGTACCCTTCAAGCAGGGAATGTAAACTTGCTGTAAGAAGTATTACACCCTGCATTAAATAGGCCTTAGAAGGTGTGTTGTAAATTGCAGCATCACCTGGGTGGCCTGTCCAATTTCCTATGTGTTTGGGAATCCATCAGCCAAATTGAAATGAGAGATGAAATTGTCTCACTCTGATAGTATCTTAGGGTCTTGCCAATCACCATGTGCAGAGGTAAAAATCAGACTTTAATCTCAAAGAACCAAATGGAAAAAATTAATCTGTGATCAAACTTGCCGTTCAGCACCTCTGCAGTGGAGGAATCTGTTCATAAATGAAGAGCAGGGGTCTATATTTGCAATGGTAACAACAATCAGAATATTAAAGTAAAATTTCATTATTTAGGACAATTAAGTTGGTTTGTTCATTATTAAGCAAACACAGCTGAAGCTAGCAGTTTGGCTATTAACCTAGTCTGTGTTTCTTTTGCCATAATTCTGGTATTAAATGTGATATTAACAGATATGAAATATTCTGATGTTATAATATTATTAAATGTCTAAGGCCCCGGTGTTTACTTTGATGGAATTTCCAAGCGAGGAAGGGGAGAGGCAGATTGGAACAAAAATGCTGTGGACTTTTAACACGACAGAGTACATGGTTTTTATTCAATAGGATCACCTCCTGGAAGCCATCCTGACTGACAGACATGACTCCCTGTTGGTTGAAGAATGCTCAGAAGCCAGTATGTACCCCATTGCTGGGGCAGAGATCACAAGGGCTGGCCATTGGAGGCCAGGGGCTGATAATAGGCGTCAGAGAAAGATGGGTGTACAGGTGGGGTCGGTGATCACATGGAGGGGCCAAACATTAGGGGCAGTGCTTGGCGATCGTCGGGATGGAATTGTAATCGTGGTGGATATCTAATTACCATTTGGGGGTGGGTGGTGGTGTCTGATCGCAAGGAATCAAATTGTGGAGATGCAGAGTGGAAGCAGGTTTGCTTTGGGGGCTGGGAGGAAGCACTCCTCCTCCTGCTGGCTCACAAGCAGAGCGGGAAAAGCACTTAAAGCAATGCCCATTTCCAAACCTATCATAGGGATTGCCAGAAATAAGGTCCCCTGAGATTTGAACTCAGGCTGCTGGATCCAGAGTGCTCACCATTACACCACAGAACCCTGGAAAAGCACTTGCTTCTTCTACACATCAGTTCTTGCCCACATTATAACAGTGACTATATTTTAAAAGTGCTCCATTAACTGTAAAGTGTTTTGGAACATCCTAAAGATATGAAAGGTACTATATATACATAGAAGCATAGAAAATAGGAGCAGGAGTGGGCCATTCGGCCCTTCGAGCCCACTTCGCCATTCATTATGATCATTGCTGATCATCCAACTCAATAGTTGCTCTCGCTTTCTCCCCATATCATTTGATCCCTTTTGCCCCAAGAGCTATATCTAACTCCTTCTTGAAAACATACAATGTTTTGGCCTCAACTACTTTCTGTGGTAGCAAATTCCACAGGCTCACCACTCTCTGGGTGAAGAAATTTCTCCTCATCTCAGACCTAAATGGCCTACCCCGTATCCTCAGACTGTGACCCCTGGTTCTGGACTCCCCCGCCATCGGGAACATCCTTCCTGCATCTACCCTGTCTAGTCCTGTTAGAATTTTATAGGTTTCTATGAGATCCCCCCTCATTCTTCTGAACTCCAGTGAATATAATCCTAACCGACTCAGTCTCTCCTCATATGTCAGTCCCACCTACCCAGGAATCAGTCTGGTAAACCTTCGCTGCACTCCGTCTATAACAAGAACATCCTTCCTCAGATAAGGAGACCAAAACTGCACACAATATTCCAGGTGTGGTCTCACCAAGGCCCTGTATAATTGCAGTAAGACACCCCTGCTCCTGCACTCGAATCCTCTCGCTATGAAGGCCAACATACCATTTGCCTTCTTTACCGCCTGCTGCACCTGCATGCTTACCTTCAGCAACTGGTGTGTGAGGACACCCAGGTCTCATTGCACATTCCCCTCTCTCAATTTATAGTTATTCATATAATAATCTGTCTTCCTGTTTTTGCTACCAAAGTGGATAACCTCACATTTATCCACATTATACTGCATCTGCCATGCATTTGCCCACTCACTCAGCTTGTCCAAATCACACTGAAGTATCTCTGCATCCTCCTCACAGCTCACCCTCCCACCTAGCTTTGTATCATCTGCAAATTTGGAGATATTACATTTAGTTCCCTCATCTAAATCATTAATATATATTGCATCGATCCCTGTGGTACCCCACTAGTCACTGCCTGCCATTCGGAAAAAGACCCGTTTATTCCTACTCTTTGTTTCCTGTCTGCCAACCAGTTTCTATCCATCTCAATACGCTGCCCCCAATCCCATGCGCTTTAATTTTACATGCTAATCTCTTATGTGGGACTTTGTTCAAAGCCTTCTGAAAGTCCAAATAAACCACATCCACTGGCTCCCTCTCAGCAACTCTCCTAGTTACATTCTCGAAAAATTCCAAAAGATTTGTCAAGCATGATTTCTCTTTCATAAATCCATGCTGACTCTGTCTGATTCTGCCACTGTTTTCCAAGTGCTCAGCTATTAAATCTTTTATAACGGACTCTAGAATTTTCCTCACTACTAACGTCAGGTTGACTGGTCTATAATTCCCTGTTTTCTCTCTACCTCCCTTTTAAATAGTGGGGTTACATTAGCTACCCTCCAATCTGTAGGAACTGTTCCAGAGTCTATAGAATCTTGGAAGATGACCACCAATGCATCCAGTATTTCTAGGGCCACTTCCTTAAGTGCTCTGGGATATAGATTGTCAGGCCCTAGGGATTTATCGGCCTTGAATCCCATCAATTTCTCCAATACCATTTCCATTTCCCTACTAATGCTGATTTCTTTCAGTTTCTCCCTCTCACTAAACCCTATAAATGCAAGTCTTTCTTTCTTTAGTTGCTAGATTTCCTGAGGTTTGGGAAACCTGGTGGCGAGGATTAAACCTGGAACAGAGATAAAACTGAGGCACTCAGCCTCATTAAAATCGTTCCTGGGAGGGTGTTGGCTGCCCACTCCGTTATCCAGCCTCCCTTCAAACTGGAAGTGGATAGCTTCAAGCAGGGTTGGTTTTGGGTTTGACATTTTAAAATTTTGTAACATCTTATCCAACCCAAACTAACCCATTTTTGGGGGTTAGAATCCCCCCATCCGCCAAATGTCTGTTAAACTTTTTGTGTTCAATTGCATAGTCCTTTGCAAGATTAATTCATTTAAAATGAATCTTCAGGAGTTTGATGATTAAAAACCTATAGTTAGCAAGCTCATCTTTGCAATATTGTAGTTCTATGATATATCTTGTGTTGTTTGTTATCCACCTTTATCAATTTTCTTTATTACAATTTTCCCCTGTCTCTTTTGCATGTACCAGTTATTGTAAGAAGCAAGTTTAAAAAATTGCAGGATGCTTTATTAAATCCTGGTGCTTTGTCATGGTTCCAGATAAACTACATGGTGTCAAGCAGACTACTTCTTTGAGGTGGTTTCACTACCTAATGTTCTTGATTACCTATGACTTTTTTTTACTATCTAAGTTTAGTATTTATGCTATTATAATTAAAATGCTCCAGCTGTCACATTAAACAAAATAACTCACCTTAAGATTGAAGGCATTGTCTCAGATTATTAACTTAAAGAATCATTGGACTGTTACATTGCAGTTCACGACGTGAGGAGGAGTTGGTGACAGTTAACCCTGAACACAGGATCCAGAAATTAGAGCCTCACAGGTGTTCTGTGAATAATACACTGTCCATTCTTTGTACTATTCACAAACTTTGGTTAAACAAAAGACCATTTTTTCTTAAATGGAGTCTCATACAATGTTGTTTCTTACAACTGCAAATTGACACCAAATATCCCCTTAATATATCTTTCCTTTGACATCTATATTATCTAAATCATGGCAGTCCATAAAACCAATTTTGGCTTTTTTCCAATTAATGGTATTTATTTCAAAACCCATTTCTTCTCATTTGACAGAGAAAAGAAACACAGAAACACATGCTCTCTCACAGGCGTGCAATTCTCTATCTATGTAACTTCAGAAGATTTAGCTTTTATTAGCCATGGGATCACTACAGCAGACATAACCATATAGTTGTGCAAGTACCATAACTCATCAATCCTATCATCAAACATTCTAGATATAGAAGCCAATTACAGGTAGAAAGTGCATACTTTATCTACCAAAAATTACTCTTCTCCACCTGGCCATATATACATATGCGGCAAAGCCTATATCAACCAGTTAGGATGCTATGGACAAACAAACAACAATTGGCCTAGTTAAAGTTGGGAAAAGCCATCCAAAGTTCTTGCTTCTAATCACTATATTGTAATTTTTCCTGAGAGGTCCATGGGGTAGAAATCAGTCTTTCTCAGGCACCATTTCAGCACGTGCACACAGCCCACTGTGGACACTATTAAGTAATGGAATTAATTGGTGCTTATGCTGTATTAACAATGATGCGGTAGTTTCCCACCACTGCTAATGCCTCTCATTGGCAGCTCGCCTAATTGGGACTCTGAAAGTAACATGCTCATGTTATTATTTAACGGCAGTCTTAAACAATAGATACACTTTGGCTGCTGAACACTGGAATCTGCCGTGGACAGGTCAGACATGCCTGAAACAGCAGCTGTGAAGGCTCCCAGATTCTCAGATGATGTACAGTTGCCTGATTTGGTTCTGAGTCTGCTTCAGCTTAATTATTTGTTTTCTCCTTGCCTCTTCCTCCTGCTTAATTTTTCTCCAAATATTTTCTACTATCCTGAAACATCTGTTTGATGAATACACCTCAAAATATTGTCTCCCAATGTACCTAGTACCTCTTCTTGTTTTCTCATGTCAAAATTTAATTCCCTGTTACAGTTCAGATTGTCTCCCAACACTTCCGTTTTCAGCTCATGGCAAAAAGACGTCTAATGATCCAAAACCTGCATCTAAACTGAATCAGATAATCTTCCATGGCGTTTACAATTACCCCTAATTATGGTGTATAGTGCTCAGAGATTATATGGGATTCCCAATGCATTTTCCTGTCACTTCAAGGCAAGAGATACATATCACCAGACAAAAACTTTCAGCCAAAATTAATAGTCACATTTGTTTACAGGTTGAGAAATGTACGTAAGTAGAAATATACTAATTATATAGGATTTACTTTCTTAAAGAAACAATAAACAAAGAGATATAGGAGACTTTCAAAAATACATTTCTGCACAGCTTGGTAATCATTGGGAATTGTGGATGAAATAGCCTTTTTTAGACTATCTCAATGCAATGAGGACATGCATTTTCAATATATATATACTATATATATTTATATATAAAAACAAATCTCAGGACAGAACTAAAACTGAATAGAGGGTGCTTTAATTCCTGTTTCTGCTAGAAAGAGAAAGTTAAAATTGTCCCTAATAATCATACTTAGAGTTTTCTGGTCTATATGGGTCAGCTATAGGTTGTTCTTACCAACTAAAGGATTAAGGAAGCAAAGTATCATTATGATAGGAATGTAAGTTAACGACTTCTCCTATCATCTTTGTGTGAACATAAAGAGATATCACTTTAAAACTATTTCTGAGCATCACCAATTAGGAACTCTGATGCCAAGGCTAAAGACTATACTGCTTGACAGAAAGAGGGAGAACTAAGTAAATTATTGTTGTCACTGTATGGGCAGAATTTTCTGCCTGTCGGGCGGGCGGGCCCGACCCAATCTCCGCGGGCGGGGATCCGATCCCTGCCAGCGAAGCGGGCCACACCACCATTTGACATGGGCGGGCCAATTAAGGCCCACCCAGCGTGGCGTCTGGCGGAAAGTGCAATGCACTTCCTGTGCGGGCGGGGGCAGATTCCCTAAAAGTGAGAGTGCGCTCTTTCACGCATGCACACGAAAGAGCGCACATCTCCCTGAGGCTCAGTGCAGCCTCAGGGAGATCGCCTGGAGTTTGAGAACTATTAAAAATGGGAAAAAAAACCCTTACATGTCCCCCTCATGTGACAATGTCACATGAGTTGGGATATGTTCATAATTTACACAATAACTTAATTAAAATTTTTATAACCCTGCATGAAACCTCATCCCACCACTGGATGAGGTTTCATGTTTTCTCTAATTGCCGCCAGGGTTCCTGGCCTGCCCGCCAACCTTAAGGTTGGACAGGCAGGTCCTTTAATTGTTTAAATAATCCTGTCAATGGCCTCAATTTGCCATTGACAGGTCGGCAGGCCCGCAGCTGATTTTGCTGCGCCCCCGCCTTCCTGAAAATTTAAATGGGGCGGGATGACGTCGGGGGTTCCGCCTGACGTCATCGCGCATCATTTTATGCGTTGGCGAGCAGACCCCGCCTCCTGCTCGCCGACAGCAAAATTCTGCCCTATATAAAACTATATTAAAACTTAATTCATGTTGGTTGAGGAAGGAATCATCTTCTAATAGATTGGATTAAAAGTGAATCTACTGTAAAGGAACAAATCGATTTGCTTAACCCAGCCAACAAACTATATTTGAAAATTTTGAAGATTATTTGAAAACTATTGCAAAAAAAGTCAAATAACTAAGAATCAGTATTTTCCAACTTTTGCAGTTAGAACACCAGAGAATTCAGCACATTTCTATAGTGCTGAACAGCTGTTCCTTACCACAGACAAAAGAGAATGGAAGGGCGAGGAAGGAAATAAATATTCTGAACATGAAACTCAGAAACTAACTCCGGAAGGAAATGAGGATGTGGGTGATTGACTACTTCATCCAATAAACCGTGTATATATGGAACACACATGACTAATACATGAAGCCCAATAATTCTTCTTACAGAAATAGTTTTCACTAAAAAAAAAGCTTCCATAATAAAAATTACAGAAATTCAAAAAGCAGATTCAGAAACTGATGCTGTATCAATTGAAAGTTTCACTTCAGCACTGAGGATTTTAAGAGGTTAAAGGTGATTCAAGTACCAAACGTCCTTTACAAAGCTTAATGATATGATGATCCCAAGGTAACTCTGGCTAGAATTTTACCTTCGGCGTGTGGGCGTGCACGAACGTAATATGACGTGCGATACTTAATTTGGCGGGCGCATGCCGGAGTCGGCTGCGCACCCACCGATAATTGAAAATCCTAATAAGGCCATTAACAAGCTCATTAAGTTGAAATTTATGCTGCCTGTCCAACCTAACGTTTGGCGGGCAAGCAAAAAGGCCAAGCAGCCTTTACATTTTTTTGGAAATCTCATCCACAAGCGGAATGCGGTTTCCTAAAGCTAATACAAATTAAATAAAAACATTATTTTGAAATTAAAAACATGTCCTATCTCATGTGACACAGTCACATGAGGGGAATTGTTTCATTAAACTTTGAATGTCTTTATTTTAATTTTAAAGTGCATCAATCTTCCTGAGGCAGCTCCATGGCTCAGGGAGATTGAAGTGCGCATGCGCGAACTGTGCGCCAGGCCCATTCTCCCTCCTGCCCGCACAGGTAGATCAGTGCTACTGCTCCCGATCCACGCAGGGCGGGCCTTAATTGGCTCACCCATGTGAAATTGCAGTGTGGAGTCGATTGCGGGCGGCGGTCAGCTTCCCAACCGCTCCCACCATGCCTGCCTGATGAGGAAAAAATTCAGGCCTCTGTGTATGTATCGGTTCTGAACTAGATGATAGCTTATAAATTGTAACAAATTGATCTCTGTCCCACAGCATATTTGTTTCAAGTCGTTTTACAGGAGTATAATCAGACAAAATTTGACACGGAACCGAAGGACTAATGACAAAATGTGTAAACAAAGAGTCAGGTTTTTAGGGGTGTTTAAAGAAAGAGAGAGAAGGATTAGTGGAGAGACAGATTAGAAACTCAAAGAATACTGGAATTGACACTTTAATACAAATACACTTCTGTATATACTCATCTGATATATATTTTTATCCGTTACATATATGCATGTATAAAATCAATTGTAATTGTATAATAGGGATATTTATCTGTAACTGTTTTAATAAAACACAGCTCAGAACCATTTAGAAATAAAACCCATTTATTATTTAAAATGGAAATAATAAATGAATTTCATGAGGGGAAAACATATCAATAATTGTATCATCAAGATACTGACCTGCGTAACTGGTGGAGACATGGAACAGAACATTACACTCGTCGGGTGGACGTGCACCCGACCCGAATAAGTGTAAGATGACGCACAAAGACGTCGGGCGAGCGTCCTGACATCATCACACACTCACGCGATATTTCGGTCGGTGGACATGCACAGGAGTTGGTGGTGCGCCTGCTGATAATTAACAGGCCTCTTAAGGCCATTAAAGATCTAATTAAATTAAATTTTTCGCTGTCTGTCCAACCTTATGGTTAGCAGGCAGGCAAGAAGGCCAAGCAGCCTTTGGAATTTTTGTGAAACCTCATCCACGGGCGGGATCATTAAAAAAAAGTAAAATTAATTTCTAACAAGTCCCTGCTCATGTGACAGAGTCAGAGTCATGCAGAGTCACATGAGGGGACCTGTTTTTAACATTTAAAAACTCTTTCCTTTTTATTTTCATAAATTGTCATCTCCCCGAGGGAGCTCTGTGCCACAGGGAGCTTTTTCTGTGTACACCTGCGTGAACTTCCGCACTCGCCCTGCACCCCCCCGCCCCCTCAGGCAGCGCTGCAGTGCGCATTTCACGCTGAGCAGGCCTTAATTGGCCGGGCAGTGTGAAATCATGGTTGCAGCCCAATTACAGGTGGGAGTTGGCTTCCTGACTGTTCCCATTCGCCCCCACCAAGCCCACCCGATGAGGGCAAAATCCTGGTCATGAAAATCAATCATGCCAGACTACTTCTGAATCACTGCTGGAAGTAGGAATAGTGTACGAATGAACATAATATTACATAACTTATGGTCTGGTCATCATACTAACACAACTTGATTCCAATGTCTTGCAACGTGAAATTAATACTTGGATATTCAGATCAGAAATAAATATATGATCAGATCAGGTATCTTTCATTTGCTAAAAAGGCAACTGGGAAAAACACCCTTTGCATTCAGCTTTCTCCGATCTTTCACTTCTGATGTTTTAAGAAATGCATCTTGCTACAGGGAGATTGAAATCTGCTATCCCAGTGGCTGATTCACTGCATGCCTATTCAGTTGGTGTGAATAGTTAATAAATGGTTCAACATCAAATGCTGCACAATAACTTCTGCAGAAAATTGATCTGAAATGTTGACTGTTGAGGTTCATTAAATTAAAAAAAAACTAACATTCATTCTTTATTGCAAAATTGACTGAACATTATATTCACCATGTTTTACTGATGGACAAGATTTACAGCTGCGTGACAGGTATAAGGAGCTATCTGGTTTCAGGTCATAAGATTCATAAACATTTTAAATAGGAACTTGTAGCCACACCAGTATTGTAACTTTAATGGCTTCAGTAAAAAAAATTTAAAATAGTTACACGATTAAACATATTGTATAGTCCTCCACCGAGCCAGCACCTGTCCTACCCTTGTTCCCTGCCCTGGCTGCACACCACTCAAACCTGGTGTCTCACCCACATGCATGCCCTGCCTGCAAACTATCCTCTGAAACAGGGGTTCTCAACTGGTTGTCCACAACCTCCTAGGGGTCCGCGAGAAGATTTCAAGGATTCCACCAATGGCTCCCTATCTAGACTGTGCAGGCAATTTAAAGTCAATTTAATGCTGATCCCCGAAGGTTACAGTGTGGAAGGCACCGATTTTTACCTTTCTGCCATGAGTCACAATCAACACCAGCATAGAATCACTTTAGTCCCCAGCTCCACAGAGGATTTAAGGAACCAGAAATCATCAATTAAACTCAAAGGTTCATCATTCCAACACTCATCAGTCCAGCACCTTGATGTCAAGGAGATGGTGTCCAGTCTTAGTGGATGTGTTTCAATTAGTTCTTTGGTTAAGTGGCAGGGGGCGAAGTTGCACTTGTATTCTGCTGCAGAGGACTCAGGTGAGGAGTTTCATGGGCTGGCCTATAGAAGAAGGCTGATAGGTATGCACATTGAAACGCTTGGTGCATTGGCAGGTCAGACAGAAAGTCTGTGGTCACTGTCAATGAGCATGGAGGAGTCCAGCATCAACTTGGCATACATGTTCATGAGGCAGCAACTGATGGCTGTTATCTCAGCTTCCATTGGAGTACAAGCTCAAGCCACTCATTAACTGGGTGTTGCAGTGAAAGCTCAGACTCCAGTCATGGAAGCTCAGCTTGCTGCCACAAAAGTTAATGAAGCTCTCATTGCATGACCAATTTACTGCCACAATGGCTCAAGCTGCTGCGATTATAGCTGGGGATGCCAGTGTTCAAAAGGGCATGCAGGGTTTGCTCCAACGCAATGGTAGGATTGCTGAGCTGCCTCCGCAAGGGGGTGGCAGAATCACCATGCAGCATGAACCTGCTGTCCACACTTAGGATGCCACCATACATCTTCTCACCCCTCCCATTCTGCCAGTGACCTCTCAGTTGCCTGGAAATCAGCCAGCCAAGACTGTTGCTGTCCATGCCCGAGGTTGTGCCGTCCAAAGCCAGGCCTTCCACGGCCAGAGCTGTGTGAGGTCATCCTGCAAGGTCATCCATATTCTTCCCCACTGGAAGTCAGCAGCCTTCCACCAGCCATCAGGTAAAAGCACATGGAAGACGGGCATTAAGAGAATGCCCAAGGATGATTAGTTGACTTTTGTATGCAATGTTGGTTTGATTTATAAATTTGATTTAGGAATGTTTGTTTTGTGCTGGCTAGCATATTAACTCTGTGCCCAAGGATCAGTACCAGAGGGTAGGTAAAGGTATGGGGCTGTTGATGAATGGGAAATGGGATGTGCATTCATTGGTACTGCAGTCAATTGAGTCAGCCACAGACAGCCCAGCTAGAAAGGGGCTGTGTTATTGGCGTCCTCGTCTCCTCCGTTTCTTCCTCCTTAGCTGGTCACCATACAACTGGTGGCATGGGCCTTATCCTCATGCTGATGGGGTTGAGCAACATGCATGGGCCATGATGAACCCTGACATGTACCCTGCCGAGTACTGCAGGGCTTTTCCAGACTGGTCCAGGCAGCACTTTTGTTGATGTTACAATCTGCCTACTCTGTTTATTTTCAGAGTATGATCCCTGTGTGCGCTGCTTATATCCTCACCAAAATGTCATCTGGTGAAGCCAACACCTGAACTTGGGTGCATGTGCTGCCATCGCCATTTTGAAGGCAAAACTGCACCAGTAGCGCCGAGAAACAGTGTGCTGCAGAGCCAAATTTTGTGGTGTAGGTTTTCACAGTGGTATCCAAATTATTTGTAGTGCATACCCTAAAGTAAAAAGAGTTAATTTCAGCTGGAGGCCTACGATCCTAGACACTTTGTACACAACTCTGAGTTTTGATTTATGGGAAGCACAGACTATTTCTAAAAACTGACTTATGTATTGGAGATAAATGAAAAGTATCAGGAGAGAGTCTAAATTGCAGCAAGGGTATACCAATTAGTAGACAACTCCTAAACATGATATGTTTGTGGGAATTAACTACTGTAGATGTCGGCATATAAGTTGACCTTTGAAGCCTCAAAAATCCCTCCAAAAATGGGAGTCGACTTATTCGTTGAGTGTAAAAGTGAACAGATGATGTGGGTGTGGGTGACCACCATTTTGAACTGTCATCAGCATCCATACATACAAACATACAGATTAGGAGCAGGAGTAGGACATTCAGCTCTTCATGCCTGCTCTGCTGTTTGATTAGACTGTGGCCTCTATTTTCCCGTTCACCCCAAAACTATTTGATTCCCCGACGCAAAGAGTGGGCATGTCTTAAATTCCTGCACATCCTCACAATGCAACCCATATTGCCTGATCCCTTTTGCCCAGTTATAAAGTACCAGTGAACTGTATTTGTGGGGTGAAAAACTGAGGCTGACCACTAATGCAAGTATGGGATGTCATGGCTGAAAAGGGAGGTCGATGCATGCGCTGAGTGTATGCAAAATCGTGTTTTTTGGGGCTGGGAAAATTAGGGTCGTCTCATATGCTGGGTCAACTTATGTGCCGCGATTTATGTTTTTTTATTCCTTCATAGGATGTAGGAATCGCTTGCAAGGCCAGCATTTGTTGCTCCTCCCTAATTGCCCTTGAGAATTTGGTGGTGAGCTGTGCTCTTGAGCCACTGCAGTCCATCTGGTGTAGGCACATCCACAGTGCTGTTTGGAAGGGAGTTCCACGATTTTGACCCAGTGATAGTGAGTAAACGATGATATAGTTCCAAGTCAGGATCGTATGTGGCTTGGAGAGAAACTTGCGGCTGGTGGTGTTCCCATGCGCCTGCTGCCCTTTTCCTTCCAAGTTGTAGAGGTCACGGATTTGAAAGGTGTTGTCGAAAGAGTGTTGGTGAGTTGCTGCAGTGTACCTTATATATGGTACACACTGTTGCCACTGTGCATCGGTGGTGGAGAGTGAATGTTTTAAGTTGGTGGGTAGGGTTTTAATGAAGTGGGCAGCTTTGTCTTGGATTGTGTTGAGCTTCTTGAGTCTTGTTGGAGCTGTACACATGCAGTCAAGTGGAGGGTATTCCATCACACTCCTGACTTGTGTCTTCTAGATGGTGCACTGGCTTTGGGAGTCAGGAGGTGAATTACTCACCACAGAACTCCCAGAAGTTGACCTGCTCTTGTAGCCACTGTATTTTCGAGGCCAAAACAGTTAAGTTTCTGGTCTGGTCATGCCCAGGATGTTGATGGTCAGGATTCAGTAATGATAATGCTGTTGAATATCAAGAGGATTGGTTAGGTTCCCATTTGTTGGAAATGGTCATTGCCTGGTACTTGTCTGGCATGAATGTTACTTGCCACTTATCAGCCCAAGCCTGAATGTTATCCAGGTTTTCCTGCATGTGAGCATGGGCTGTTTTAGTATCTGAGGAGACACAAATGGTACTGAAATCTGTGCAATCATCAGCAAACATCCCCACTTCTGACCTAATGATAGAGGATATCCAAAGTAAAAAAAAATTACAAAATACTGGGGAACAAACACAATGGCTTGACTTTTTCAGATGGCGGGGTTTCTCTTATCAAATGCCCTGCAGCCATTTCATGCTCGAATGACTGTCATTTGATTGAAATTTGATTGGCCGGCAGCACTCCAGTCCCTGCAGTGACAAAAGCTGCAATGGAATGAAGAGAAACTTCAGCAAGATGCCTGAACCTAAGTCCCAGGACTGGAGGAGAGGATATGTTTAAGGGGTCCCAGGGCAGGGAGGGTAGGGAAGGCCAGATAGGAAGGGGCAATGGGGGTGTTGGGAGAGAGGTCAAGGGGAATGGAGGGGGACGTCCGGTGGCCTAGGCCTTAAGGGGTGGGGGGCACCCACAGTCAGAAGGGGGCTTCTGAAGGAGGCGACCGCCCCCCCATCCCCCGCCAACCTTTCCACCTGAGTTCTAGGCCTGTTCTTTCTTGGGCTTCCCCCATGCCATGTAAATCCCCCCACCAGCCTAAAAATTGAGCTTGGGCGGCAAACGGCCCTTAAGTGGCCAACTGGGGCAAGGGTGGGCATCCCATCCAAGGCCTTGCCTGCCCCAGCATAAAATCGCTACAGGGCAGGGCAGGTGAGAACCCAGAGGGAATCCCATCCTCCAATCTGATGCTCCCCCCGCCTAAAAACCTGCCAGCTGGAGAGCATGAAATTCAGGCCCATGTCTTCTGAAGTTGTACGTTCATTAAACAGCACAGAAAATACAGAAAGAAAGCAAAAAAGCAAGAAAGAAATTGCACTGGTGTAACATCTATCACAACTGCAGGACACAATAGCACTTTGCAGCCAATTAAATACTTTTGAAATATAGGCTGGGATTTTCCAGCGTCACTGTGGTGGGACCCACTGTGGGTGATGCAGTGGCCCAGCTAAAAGTCCATTGACTTTTGGCGAGACCGGATGATCCCGGCGACAGGTGGGGCCAGAAAATCCAGCTCATAGTCACAGTTGTACGGTAGGAAATGTGGCAATCAATTTGCATGCACTAAGGTCCCTCAAACAGCAGAGAGATAATGATCAGATCATTTTTTTAAATGTTAGTTGCAGGATAAATATTGGCCAGGACACAGATGAAAACTATTATATTACTAACTATTTGTAGAGACTTATGGTCAGACCAAATCTAGATGAGTTATGAGGGCATTGGTGAGACATGGTACCACCACCCAGTAAGTATCCTCCATTTTTGTGATCCTTTATACATTAAGCCCTTTCTGAATTCTCTTAGTAAGGGTTACATTTACAGCACATCTATACAGCACATTAATATTTTTACCTGATTTTACCTGTCTCAGGTCAAATTGTAAAACTTACTCCTTTAGATTATTCCTACAATGAGAAAGAGGAAATGGTGCTACAAAATCAGGTACTTTACAGATTATTGTAGCAAACATTCCACTGCCCCAAAGAACAAACAAAGGAACTAGCAATTTACAGAATAGTTAGTGAGTGTAAGAAGTGAAGGAGAAAATTAGCCCATATCTCTGTGATCTGCAATCCTCTGTATATTTATCAGAGGGTGGTTACCTCTTTTGGTTGCTGCATACGATTAATTGATGTGTGTGGCATCGATGGACACACAGGTTCCACTTGTAATGCCCTAGACTCCTGGGAAGCCTACCCTGTGCCCTCTCTACTGGGAAAGTGTTCCTGCCAAAGTGTTTTTGTTTTTTGAAGGAATGAGCAGCAGACTGGCTTATTTGGCAGATGTCCCTATGATGCTCTTAAATGATCCTGTTGCATTAAAGCTAAAGATGCTCTAGTAACTTTCACAGTGACAGGAAGAGCTCCCTGAATCCTGAAGTTGTCTTTGAATCAGCCTGCAGCTGGCAGCATAGCTCAATCACTGCCTCTGCAGTGAAGCGGAGGAGCATGAAGACAGTGACGCAGCCAGGTAAAAATGGTACAGTTAGCAATCATGGCTCCCTCGACACAGATAGCCCTGAGACATTGGTGAATGGGATTTTGTTTTCTCTAATTACAAATTGAAAGTCAAAAGACACAAATGAAGATGGAAATAAAGGATATTTAATGCACAAATAAAGGATTTTTTTTCTGTCAGTAAACAACAGCAAGCTTGCTTTAAGAGCCTAGACTTATTTATCTCTCATGTACTAATTTTACATGGGTTTTTTTTTATTCATTCATGGGATGTGGGCATCACTGGATAGGTCAGCATTTATTGCCCATCCCTAATTGCCTTTGTTCAGAGGGTAGTTAAGAGTCAACCACATTGCTGTGGGTCTGGAGTCTCATGTAGGTGAAAATCCAGACAGGTAAGGATGGCAGGTTTCCTTCCCTAGGTGAACCAGATGGGTTTTTACAACAATCAACAATGGTTTCATGGCCGTCATTAGACTTTTAATTCCAGATTTTTATTGAATTCAAATTTCACCATCTGGGTCTCTGGAATACCAGTCCAGTGACAATACCACTATGCCACCACCTCACAATTGAACATCAAGTTGTAAAATTCAGTGTGCCATGTCATTTGTGTTTTAACTGGGGCCAAAACTGCACCTCAGAAAATTAAGAATGCTGTGAACTGGACATACAAAATTGGCGTAGAAATAGAAAATGCTGCAAACAACAGGTCAGGCAGCATCTATGGAGAGTTGAACGTAGAGTTACCGTTTCAGGCTGATAACCTTTTGTCAGGACACAAGTTCAGTTCTGATTTACAACTACCAACAAGGCTCTGGAATATCTGCAGAAACTAGAAAATCATGGCTTCAACATATCAAGACTGGCGGAGATATAAAAATGCATTGTATCCATGATCCAAATTTAAGATTACTCACATTATTGTGTTGTTTGTTTAATGATGCAGATCCATTTGGATTGCTGTTAGGGGACAGGGAGGTTTACAACATAGATCTTAAACAAGCTACTTCTTCTTGGTGTTTAGACTTGTACATGTGTATACCATATGCTTTTCATGACCATAAGGCAAACACTGATGCTAGTTATACAACTGGGCCCCCAAGAGAGATCGTCCTGCATAGGAATTGGTGTGGCAACAGTAAGATGTTTCAGTCATCTTTCTGTGCTTCTGAAGATTGAGAGTGATTGATGACTCTCAGTTACCACAGACTTGGTCAATTTAAAAGTCTTTGGAGCCTCTTCTTTTACCTTGAGAATTTTGGAGATGATTTTAATATTGTAAGTGTAGCCTCGAAGGCCCCAATTATGACAAGCTAGAGAAGGCAAATCTTGAAATAAGAACTATGTATATCAGGTATTTGAAATAAAAGACAGTGAAATAGCAACTCAGTGATATAAAATTATTGAGTATAGCAGCAGATGTGATGTTAACTCAGAGGAAAAGCATGACTGAAGCATGATACTGATGATGGGAGTAAAAAAGTACACCAGATGACCACATCATAGCATCCAACATAGAACATAAATGAAGCAATGTGTTACTGTGAAAAAAACCTCTTGTGATTTACCTTGTAAATGTGCCTTCCTTAACCATAGTAATATGGAAGATATTAAATGAAGAACATTTCATTTGCCACGATTAGCATGTGAATTTGATTAACTTGAAATTGCATGCAGAGCCATATTTTGAATCCTATGATATGTTTTGGCAGTGTTTACAATGCAGAAGAACTTGGTGCAATTGAAAACTGACTAATAAGCTGAAGTATTCCAGAAATTCCATATTGTAATTAATATTGATTTTCAATGATTTATACCATTTGTGAAGAGAGCAGATTACTTGTCGAATAATCCACATCATGTTGTTCAAAATTTGGGTAGATATCTCCTCAGGTTCTAAGGCATTATTCCTGTTTCTAACAGTCTGAGTATGTTTATAGGCATTGACAAATACTAATCGAAACACTTGTATAACATAACTTGGGGGTAAAACATGAGTAATCCCTTACACTCTGAACTGAATATGTTTCTTTTGCATGTGCCTTCAAAAGCTTCTCTAGGGAGATGAGGCCTAATATGAATTAATAAATTGCTTTATCTTGCAGTAATGTGAACATACAGAGCAACAGTTAGGGTCACACCGACTTAATTGAATCAGTACAACTTTTCCTTGCATAATAACACAGAATAAAGAACACATCATATTTCCCCATGAGTGGGTTGTCTTATTTGTCTTAAATAAGATGAATCGTAACTGTTAGCCAAGATTTTGAACCTCTTGGTCTCAGAAAAAGTGCTCACAACTTTCTCTTTAACAACTTGATTGCCTTTGCAGCCTTAGTTGGATCTGATTGCTTGCTCGTGTGCGTGGGCGGAATTTAATCCAGGCGATGGGGATCTAACCCACAAACTGGAGAGCCGGTGAGAGCCCCGTGTTGCCTCCTTTGGGGATGGTTCGCCGTATTGCCCACTTAAGGGCCTCACTTGGCATTGAGGTGGGAAGGTAGTTCATGAGCCTCCCTGCCCCAGACTTAATTGGGGCAGAAGTGGGAATTCCCACCCTGCAACATCATGTGCGATTAAATGTCCCCACCCACCTCCAAGACCCTCAGGGAAGGGCATTAAATTCTGCCATATGCCTCTCCCTTTGTTTTCTTTTATCTCTGTTCACAACTTAAAGGGAAGGCCTGGATAATCCCCTGTAAAGCCACTGACCAGAAATTTTTCAACACCATGGTTTTCAGCTATTTATTGTTTACTGGGGCAAACAATGAACTGATTATCATTTGCAGTTTTTGCCAATAGGGGAAAACTATTGCTACTAGCATATGAAATGGGGAGCCGGTCACTGACAACCATGTTAATATGTAAGTTGCCGCTGAAGTGGGGAGTCGAATGGGATTTACAGGGTGAGAATCCAAGGGGGCTGCCAAGGTTGTGGACAGAAGCAGGGGTGGTGGTGATGAGATTGGGTCCTACTGGTGGATGGGGAGAGAAATTGGGCCCTGGTGAGCTGGGGAGGATCACAGGCCTTGGGACAGGCCATTTGCAGTAGTGGATGTGTTCTGACCATGGATGTTCCTCAGGCAGATCCCTGGATTCAGTGGGTGAGCTTGAAGGCTCTTACCTCATGAATCCATCAAGTCATCACTTCAGAAAGTTGCCAGCTTCCCGACAGTCCAGGAAACCCAGCCAAAAGCTGTTAAAATTCAAAGGCTGCATGGCAGTGAGGTCGGCAGCCTCATTATTGTGTTTAAAACAACAAAACCTCCTCCCTCCCTGGGTTGGGTTAGCTGCCCTCTCAGATGAAGTTGGAAATGGGCAAGTACATGGTTTAGATCAGGAAACAGATTTCTGACACTTTAAGCTAAATCCGCCTGTTTTTTCAGTTAAAATTTAGCCCATTTCCCAGTTCTCTTTTCTTGTGTGAATACACTATTCTTGAAAGCACAAAATTTAAAGTAAATTTTCTTCCTAAATCTTTCTTGTGGAAAAGTTAAGCCAAAAATTCCTGACATGTAACTATGCCTTGCTAAGTGCATATTTGTAACATTAATTATATCTCTGACATATCAAGCAAGAGGAAGTTATGTTGGTGCAAAGTTAATGGAAAACATAATTTACAAACTAGCTTCCCAACTGTGACAATGTACAAAACTGGTATTTAAACAAGGTAAATTTTATATGATGGGGAAGATTTGATATCATCGTTTGCTTTTGTACAAACACCTTGCAAAACAGAACTGTTCTGATTAAGGAACATCAACCTAAAACATTAATCCTGTTTCTCTCTCCACAGATGCTGCTGGTCCTGCTGAGTATTTTCAACATTTTCTGTTTTCTTTCAGATTTCCAGCATCCACAGTATTTTGCTTTCATATTAAAAGAAGACATGTTGGTTTGTTCAAGGAGACAGATTGAAGAACTGTGTCGATGAACTATGTTTAAGGCACTATGTTTTTGTTGTTCATATAGAACCATTGGCAGCTATTTATTGAAACATTTGTTAATTTGGAAAAAGGTTTGCCACTGCCTATGGTAATAGGCAGATTTGTAGGACACCTAATAATTTTTACAAAGTTAGAAAAAGAGCCCTGCGTATAAGTGACATAGAAATGGTTACTTTTTGGTTCATAACAACAAAGCAAACTAAAAATTGCCCAGCTACTAAACAGTGTAGACATGAGTCACTTTTTCTGATGCTATGCAATTGTGCCACCAAATTCACTGTGGTGTTGCAAGTTCGTGCATAGCTTTTGAATTGCTCTATGCCAAAATTGTACTGGTGGCAGAGGCTAGGTCTAGTCCATTGTAACTTGCAGTTAGTAAAACTGAAGCCTAAATATCAGTTACACAAGAGACAGAAACTGTGGTCCCCAAGGATTGCCAATGTTGTATGCAAAATGCATTTAGATAAATGAGATTTCTCCAAATGGGGAGGAAATGTATGCTCTAAATCAGGTAAACAGAAGTGTATTTATGTGAATTGTCAGTCGGTTGGCCTGCAGGTTTACACATTTGAAGAACCAAACACTTCAGTCTGTGAACTTCAGAAATGGGTATTTTTTCAAACTGATGGCTATATATATATATATATATATAGTTCCATCTGGTAGATGATATGGCTTCTGCTCTCAAGCCTTTATGTACCAAAGATTACAAAGGTCACATGACAATGGCAAGCCATGGCCACATTGTACAAAGGCACTTCACCAAACATTCCCCTTTTCATAAAAGGAAAAAATCCTGCATACACCATCATTTGCAGTTACAAATCATGCACACATGGTCTACAATGAAAACCATCATGCATGTATAGAAAACTAGTATTTACAGTCTGACCCAATTTCGTTTATCCTTACACACACAATCTTTAAAGCGTTCAGGTCTTCTAATGGTATGCGTGTGGGTTGTTACTGGCTGTTTGTCTGGTGTCAGATTGTCCCTGGGGTGATGTTGTATTTCTGGGGAATTTCACTGCCCTGGAGAGTGTTGCTGCTGTTGCAATTGTTGCTGCAGATCCATTTCTT
This sequence comes from Cetorhinus maximus, assembly GCF_964194155.1. NCBI lineage: Eukaryota > Metazoa > Chordata > Chondrichthyes > Lamniformes > Cetorhinidae > Cetorhinus > Cetorhinus maximus. The sequence goes on along the minus strand of NC_135879.1, from coordinate 92,438,995 downwards.
TTGTTGGGGAATGGTTGACCTCTGGAAATGATGACCGTTCAGTTCCTTGTGAGGTTGGTGAACTCACATCTTCCTTATCTGCTGTCTGCTTTGATGGAGCAGCTTCTCCAGTTGTACATATATGTCTGCGGTTAAGACAATATATCTGGTCATTTATTTTCACTGTGTATGAACGAGGTAACAACTTCTCCCCTAAGGTCCCTATTGCCAAGTGGGCTGACTTTTGTTGAGAATGTTGGATGCTTGCACTCTGACCGGTTCTCCAATTCTCATCTCTGGCAATGATTTGGCAGCTTTATCAAAGTGAAATTTGGCTTTGTGTTGTTTCACTTTGATTTTGTCACTCACCCCTGTTATTACTTCCGATTTCATTGTGTTTTAGCTATTGGAAGAGTGGTTTGGCTGTGGCATGACATTAGTTGATGAACTGGACCATTTACTACGCCTTGTTTCTCTACTCTAGGATGCTAGGTATGTAGGCCATATGTACCAAAGACTGGCAGATTATATCAAACAACATGTCCCTTCCGTTGTTTGCAATGGGCAAGTTACAGACTGTACCCAACCAGCCCGGGTTTGCAAAACTCAAAACACAGTGTCCAACACTAAATGTGATTCTGCAATTGGACAACATTTGCTAAATAATCCTCAGTGTGCTAAGAATTACACTGACAACCAATTTAAGATTGTCAGTCAGGCTCGCAGTGTGGCATTTAGAAGCTACATATGTTAATATACAGGGCCCTCTTCTTTGCAGACAGAAAGAACACATTGCACCTGTTACAGCTAAACAAAATAAGTGACAGCCTTTGCGTAAAGGCACTTCTCCAAACATATATCATACCTTTTTGGATTAAGTATTGTGACGAAAGTATAATAATTTTCATAATACCTTTCAGGTTTATTGTGAAGTAGGTTTATGGCTGTGATTATAGTTGGGTCTGCCTGTGTGATTTAGTTACATTTGGAGTCAAGTAAACTGCAAGCTTGAAATCATCAAAAGAAGCTAGGTATAGAGATGTGCTTGCCATGCTAATGAGTAAACATGGCTGCTGGCTTAGCATGTAAGGTGTGAAGGGAATTTGCATTTTAGACAAATGAAGGGACTGTTGAATTTCAAAGGGATGTTAGTCTATTTACAACTAGCCAGAGAAGCAAGGCTAAGAAGTGTGTTTATTTTTCCCCAAAGGTTACTGACAATATTGGTAACATGAAAGTTTTTATATTATAAGGGAGATACAGCTTCAAAGACATACGGAACAACATAATCTACATATTAAAAAGAGAGAAACATATATAAAGGAGAATGAAAGGCTATGTGGAGAAGGCCATGTAAGATCTAACAGGAGTGTGTGAAACAGCCTTCAAGAAGCCTCCAGCCATTTGTGCATAAGTCTGCTATGTAAAGTAACTGAAGTTGGAGAAAAATGATTTGGAATTCCACTGTCAAGTGGGTATTGTGTTAACTATTGTGGTTAACTGTTTTAAATCTAAAATATATTTTGGACCTTTGCCTTAAAGGATATGTGTAACTGGGAGTCAGGTCAATTAGGAATTTTAGGAGTTGTTATAGTACTAAGTAATTGTAGTTTTATGTATGTGCTTGAAATCTTTTATTTAGTCAATAAATATTTAAATTTAATTTTTAAAATCTCTAATGGTCTTGGTGGACTCATTACTTCTGAATTCAGTGCACACATTTTCTTGTAATAAATACAAATTGCAAAACTGTCGTGATAGCGTGACCAAGTTTCTCTTGTTGATTTGGTCTGCCTGGCACACATCATCTGCCACATCATAACCATATATTCTGAATGGTGGAATGGGGCTAAGACCTCATAGCTCCTCATGGCTAATTTATAAAATTATAAAACTGGACAATGATCTTTTAAAATGACTCAAGCCATGTCTGGCTGTGTTATGATCCCCAGCTGAGGCTATTCCTGGACAAGCCTGAGCCCAGAGTGGAAACCAGCTTGATAGATCATAACTTTTATTTGTTTGTTTAGATATATGGAGAGTAGCTACTGAACAGTCATAGAAGTCAACCGATGAACTTTTAACAAAAGATTAAAATATTTATTAAACAAGAAAAGATGAACTATATTACAATTTTCCTTCACCCACAACTATACTTTTTACAGATTTCTAAAGATTTGTAAGGAGAAGGCAAGTTACAAAGCTATCTTATACTCTAATGTTCACAGTAAGTACACAGACTATGTACACCTATGGCACCCTGTGGTCAGACACACTACACTCTGAAATCAAGAGACAGATGTCACCTCAACCAGATGCTATGGGTCTCTCCTCAACTCCCCTCAGGCGCTTGTCGCACCATGAGTCAACCAGTTTCACTGAATTCTGTCATTCACACAAGGGTTTCCAATCTCCACTCTCTAAGAACTTGCCTTGGAATCTTCTCCCAAACTGATGCTTTCCCTCAGATGCCTTCCACAAGGGTTCAACTCCAGGATTTCAAACTCTCCTTCCGATGATCCTCTTCCCTGGGTCACCACATGCATTCAAGCTGCCTTCTAGGCACTCTCTCTCACTGACTCAGTCGTCAACAGTATACCACTGCTTCACATGCCCATAGCCAAGAGTTACAGATCTTCAGTTGTCCCTTTGGACCTTCTTGCCTCTTGTAAGCTGTTATCGCTTTAAATCTGATTTACACAACCTTTTTCTCTTTAAATCTGAAGATTGAGGCCTTTCTCTCTTCTGCCTCTCACTCTTAACTTCATTAACAGGACCTTTTCCAGGTTTCTGTCCTTCCTTTGACTAGAAGATCTTCTTTGGGCTTTCCCCTCTTCCACTCCCCGGTATTTTTAGGGTTTTTCTTTAGCTTGGGACTTGCTCTCTGTCCACTTTGCTCCAGTCTCTCTGGCAGCTACTTTCAACCAACTTTAGCTTGGAGCTGGCTATCTGACCCTTCCAGGTGGCTTCTGTTTGGCAGCTGTCTTCCAAACCAGCTAAACTACAACAGCTTCCAAAACAAACTGCTGTTTCTTTAGTTTTTATGTGTATCTGTGGGAGGGACCTGCTTCTCTGGCCCCCTGTTGCTAGGCAACTGTCCAATTCTTCTACCCTTGTGTTTGCTTAACTTCTTAAGTCGTAAACTCTCATTAGAAATGTAAGCAGCTTTATAAAGTGAGAATAAAACTCCATTTGACCTTTCTTAACAGACAGATACAGAAATATAAATCAAACTTAAACTTTAAAGCTAAAACCCATTCCTAATACCCACCAATACAAATATAACTTACTTTAACTATCTCTATTTCCTAGCAGACTGACTTTAGAACAATAGGAGTTAAACTGGCAGTATCGAAAAAAATTGCACTTTGTTATCTCTGAAGAGGCTCTAATGACCCCTGTGAGCTGCAGAGATCAAATTCAAAGGGAATTCTACCAAGCCTATCTATATTTCATAAACCAGGCCTGGCCAACTGGAGACTACTAGTCTGGTAGGACAAAGAGCCATGCAACCTTCCTTTCAAATCCCTTAATGTTAATCAATATTAAACACAATGGGGGAAGATATTCCTCCAACACTTGCATATATGCTGGAAAAGTATGAGCATCTTGTGCTTGAATTTGCAATAGCCATTTCTATTCATTAAGCTCCCATGTTTAGATGCCGAACAGGAAAATGTACCCCAATATTTAATCAAATTCTAGCATATCTAAATAAAATTTGGAAAATAAAATTGTAATATGAACAGCTTTACAGTGTTTTTACTGGTGCTATTTTTGTCATGAAAAGTAAAATGATACCTTTGCAACCAAATTAATACATTTTGCAGACTGCATTTATGACACTCCACTGCAAATTTGCATCGATACAGTGACAGTCCCTCTTCAAATGCCTCATAAGTAGGACAAGATTTTGTAACTGGAACTGTGCATCACTTCCGCTTTCTGTCTTTTTTGTCATTTCCCATGCGATTATAATTAAAATTCCAAGTGCCAGCAGTGTGCATGAAAAACACATTTGATTTAGCGAGGGGGGAAGCTTTTCATTGGTGAAACCTGTTGTCAGCTGACAATGCTACATCTACAGGTGACCTATTAAAAAGCTTCTTAATGAAACAGGGAGACTCTGCAACTCAGCCCCAACTTACCTGCCCAAATATATTGCCATTAACTTAAAACTTGAGAGCACAAAGGTGTGTTTCATCAAAGTTAAATTTCACTTGTAAATACTTCACATTATGTTGGCTTCATTTTATTCATTTGTGCATCATTGTTATTTGTTGAGACTAGCTTAATCACTAGAAGAATTTACAATTGAGAGGGAGGATATTTTGGAAAGGCTTTCTTTACCTAAAATTGATAAGATAGCAGGGCCGGATGAGATGCATCCAAGGATACTGAGGGATGTGAGAGTGGAAATTGCAGAGGCACTAGTGATAATCTTCAAGCTTTCCTTAGACATAGGGGAGGTGCCAGAGGACTGGAGAACTGTGAATGTTACACACTTGTTTGAAAAGGGGTGCAAGATAAAGCCAGCAACTACAGACCAATCAGTTTGACTTCAGTGGTAGGGAAACTTCTGGAACCTATAGTTCTTGACAAAATCAGTAGTCACTTGGACAAGTGCAGGATAATTAAGGAAAGCCAGCATGGATTCATTAAGAGAAAATCATGTTTAAATAATGTGCTGGAGTTTTTTGAGGAGGTAACAGAGAAGGTTGATAAGGGCAACGCTGTTGATGTGGTCTATACGGATTTTCAAAAGGCATTTGATACAGTGCCACGCAACAGACCTGTGAGCTCATGGGATGAAAGTGGAAGTAGGCACTTGGATAAGAAATTGGCTGAGTGACAGGAAACAAAGAGTAGTAGTTAATGGATGTTTTTCAGATTGGGGAAAGTTAGTAGTGGAGTTCCCCAAGGATCAGTGTTGGGACCCTTGCTCTTCCTGATATATATTAATGACCTAGACTGTAGTGTTCAGGGCATGTTTTCAAAGTTTGCAGATGACCTGTGATGAGGATAGTCTTGAATGTCAAAAGTACATAGACATGTTGGTGAATTGGGCAGAAAAGTGACAGATGAAGTTCAATGCAGAAAAGTGTGAGGTGATTCATTTTGGCAGGAAGAATATGTGGAGACAGCATAAAATAAAGGGTAAAACATCTAAAGGAGTTACAGGAACAGAGGGTATATAAACATAAGTTATTGAAGAGGGCAGGACATGTTGGGAGAGCAATTAATAAAGCATATAGTATTTCAGGCTTTATTAACAGGGACATTGAGTACAAGGGTAAGGAGGTCATGTTGATACTAGTTGGGTCTCATCTGGAGTACTGCATCCAGTTCTGGGCACCATACTTGAGGAAGGATGTGAAGGCATTGGAGAGAGTACAGACGAGTTTCACAAGAATGATTCCAGGGATGAAGAACTGTAGCTATGAGGGAGAGGTTGCCCTTGGAGAAAAAAAGGCTGACAGGAGACTTGATAGAGGTATTCAAGATCCTGAGGTGTATGGACAGGTTAAATAGTGAGATACTGTTTCCACTCAAGGGAGCATCAAGTACGAGAGGGCACAGATTCAAAATAATTGGCAAAGGGGGTAAAAGTAATGCGAGGAAAGCTTTTTTCACCCAGAGGGTGGGTGGAGTCTGGAACAAACTTCCTGAGAGGGTGGTGGAGGCAGGTTTGATCGAGGTATTCAAAAGGGACTTGCGTTGCTGTCTGTAAAGAAAGAATGTGCAAGGTTACGGGGATAAGGCAGAGGAGTGAGACTGGGTAGAATGTTGTTTCAGAGAGCAAGCTTTCCTCCCATCACTTTTACTCCTTTTGCTAATTATTTTGAATCTGTGCCCTCTAGTTCTTGATGCTCCCTTGAGTGGAAACCGTATCTCACTATTTAACCTGTCCATACCCCTCAGGATCTTGAATACCTCTATCAAGTCTCCTCTCTCCTCTTTTCTTTGTGCCGAATGGCCTCCTTCTGCACTGTAAACATTCTGTGATGTTGTAATCATAGAGCTAAATGTACTGGCATGCCTCATGGTTGGCACACCTTGACGGTTAGAGGGGAGTTAGGGACATTTCCTTTATTGTGGAAGAAACGATACTGTCTTTTTTTGTTCACTCTTTATTGAATGTTCATGTTAGTGTCCAGTATTTTAACTGCCATTCCATGTGATATGGCTGAACTTGCAGGCACAGCTGGCCCTCATTTACGCATTGTAAAGGACATTGCCCGAGAGAAATCAGGGGTGATTGAAATGTTGTAGGTGAACTCAAAGCCCTGCAAGGACTCTGCTAGCCAGCACTCTGAGAATGTCACACATTTGGATAATATCAACACCGCCCTTTAGGCCTTTCATTTTCTTACCTGGATTGACTGTTTCCACCAACTCCCAACCACCATCACATCCAGGGCACCAAGCCTTTCCTACTTCTCTCCCCCATGCCCCTGACCCCACCCTCTGCCCCCTCCGGATCCTTCTTCCACTCCTCCATGCCTCCGACCCCACTCCAAAACCCCCCTCACCATTGACTCACTCTTGCTAGTGCTGAGCCTCCATGCAAGAGTCCATTCTCCTGCACCCTTCCCTTGTGCCATAGAGTTTAAAAAAGGAAAACCGCTGACCTCAGACACAACTGCACAAAGCCGACTAGCGTGTACCACCTTTAAATGACCGTGAACCAGGTGCCATGAGATTCTCGAGCGCTGCTGACTTTATCTTGAGGGTAGGGGTAATTTAAAAAAGTTTTATGCTAATGTGCTTTCATGGCACGCAAATATATTACAAGTAGGAACCCACCACAGGCAGGCACAATGCTCAACAAGCCACAAACACGCTACTGGCTTTATCTCTGCATTTTAACTCACCGTCAGGGAATCAAAATTTCCCATCCCGCCTAATGAAGTCCAAACCACGTTTTCCACCCTTGTGAACTCCATAAAACTCACCCGCCCCCCCCGCTCCCCCCCGTCCCCACTGTAGTCACTAGAACTGTTATTGATCTTTTTAACTATTTCAAAATTAAGCAAAGTCATTCAGGTGTATTACTGCTGCAGATCAAACGTTTGGTGTCTACCGTGACACTTTTGGTCCAAATGTTACAACAGTCACACAACAACATCTTAATGATTCATGTGCAAAAAGTGTCAATCTGAAATAGTTTGTTCTGCATTTATTTAAAGAATGTCTGAAATGCTAAAGTAAAAACAGTAAAAGAGATTAGATTAAGTATATCCTTTTTCATCTCTCCTGAACATCAGCCAGTACATACTGTAAATATTGCTGCATAAATTTTCGCAGCTGTTCATGGGGGGAAGGGTGTGGGGGTGGAGTAGAGGAAATCATTATAAAAGGCACTTCTAGCCACTTGACTTCAATGCTGAAATAGATGAAACAAGTGGTGTGGATCTCAGACCATTTGCATGCCAGTATGAACTTGCCAGGCTTTTTAAATCTAAATGAGTGTCTGTGTGTAAAGTGAGTTGACAACTTTCCAACCTGTTCTCTTGAGTCTCACTGTTTACAATTCCAGTAGCTAGAATTTACATAATTGTAATTTCACATCAAGAATAATTTTAGATGACTTCCCTGCCTGATGTGTATAGCAGCTGTTATCCCAGATGAAGGCAGTGATAATTATTTCAAACATTTACAAAGGAAAAAATGCAAACCAAATTTAATCCTACTATTTTGTGGAATTTCACATGGTTCCGGAAGAGCAGTAAAACAATATTTTTGGTTCTTTGATTTTCTTTCTTTAAACCTTTAGAAGCTGTGTAAGAGCTGCGCTGTTAATAAACTTGGTCAGATTGAACTATGTGATATACTTAAATGGAATGGGCCAAATTTACAATACTTATATTGTAAACTTGTGAGCAGTTTTAGTGTTTTGTTCGCTGTAGGGCTGACTTTTGTTTGTGGTATACATCAGGTAGGTGGTTAATTGATTGGGAGGCTTCATCAATAAGCAGTTATCAGCACTCATTCAGATATGGGAGAAAAATTGCCAGCATTAATCGTACTACTGATAGACTGTTTCCTATTTTAGATGTTGTGAAATCTGGCAGGGCAGAAACTGAAGTGAACCTGCAGGAGTACCATAAAGGGGAAAGCAGAACGAAAATCAGAGGGCTCCTTGGGGCAGCAGCTTGAAGTGGCAGGAAAATATGCGCAGCAAGGCACTAAGCCTAAGGTCGCATTTAAGGCTTAAAAGTCTCAACAACAGTGAAGAGAAAATAATTGCCAGTGCAGCTTTAGTTGACTGCAGCTTATGATCCCTTTTAAGTAAGCACTGCAACATCATAGGACCCTCATTTAATTCGGCCTTCACTGGTTTTTGGCAAACACACTGACTGCCTAAATTGAGGCCCGTCCCAAAACTGCAACAGGCATACCTCTGATGGTAAGTTGATATTTCTCTTTTTGCAAATTTTGTCCTATACTACCATATTTGTGTTGAAAAATGAAATGATAGCGAAATCAAAATGGGCCTCATACTTTCAAACACAAATTTGGGAAAAGAGTGAATTCCAGGATTTTGACCCAACAACCACAAAAAATCAACGATGTCCACGTCAGAATGGTGTACGAATTTGAGGTGATGCCGCTCTTGTCCATTTCAGTGATGAAGATTGCAAGGCTGGTAGGTGCAGCTGGGTGCAGCTGAAATAAGCTTAGTGAGTTGCTCAGTAGTACATAATGCAGCCACAGTGTACGGGTAGAGATGAAAAGAATTGAGTCCTGTGGCAGAGGATCACGTTCCTGGATCAAGATAAACTGCAGTTGGATAAAGCTGGAAGCAGGTATGGCGATTACATTTCCTTCATGATTATTGGGACTTAAGCCTTGTAGGCACCCTTAAGGCTCACCGCTGGCTTACTTCTTTCTCTGCCCTGCCAGATTTCCCACCTTCCAGAGGGGCTAAGGAGACTCCTTGACATGACTGGTGTCAAAGTTCTTGAGTATTGTTACAACTATATTCTTCTAGGGCAGACACCTGTAGCTGATGGAGAGGCATTGAGATGAATCACTTAACCCAGAGCACACAATGACTTCACTGCTCTCGTAGCTACAGTGTTCACCAATTAATTGGGTGGACCAACTAAGTATCTGGACTGTGCTGACCACAAGATATTAATGGTGGAAGATCTGGCAATGGTATTACTGTTGATGGTCAGTGTGTGATGGTGCACCTTTAGTTACTTTGAGGTGGTCATTGTTTGACATTTAACTGTTGTAAATGTTGCCTGGATGGGACACTTGCCTTTATCAATCGAGGCATAGATTACAAAAGTATGGAGGTCATGTTAGAGTTGTATAGAACCTTGGTGAGGCCACAGCTGGAGTACTGTGTGCAGTTCTGGTCGCCACATTATAGGAAGGATGTGATTGCACTGGAGGGGGTGCAGAGAAGAGTCACCGGGATGTTGCCTGGGATGAAACATTTAAGTTATGAAGAGAGGTTGGATAGGCTTGGGTTGTTTTCATTGGAGCAGAGAAGACTGAGGGGCAACCCGATCAAGGTGTACAAGATTATGAGGGGCACGGACAGGGTGGATAGGGAGCAGCTGTTCCCCTTAGTTGAAGGGTCAGTCACGAGGGGACACAAGTTCAAGGTGAGGGGCAGTAGGTTTAGGGGGGATGTGAGGAAAAACTTTTTTACCCAGAGGGTGGTGACGGTCTGGAATATGCTGCCTGGGAGGGTGGTGGAGGCGGGTTGCCTCACATCCCTTAAAAAGTACCTGGATGAGCACTTGGCATGTCATAACATTCAAGGCTATGGGCCAAGTGCTGGTAATTGGGATTAGCTAGGTAGGTCAGGTGTTTCTCATGTGTCGGTGCAGACTTGATGGGCCGAAGGGCCTCTTCTGCACTGTGTGATTCTGTGATTCTGGATGGGTTAGTTTATTATTTCCTGAATTAATGTTCTCGGGCTACGATAATTGCCCTCTGACAACCACAAGCACCGTCCTGTGTGTTGGGTTAGACTTTAGCCATTGGATAGTTTTTCCACTGTTCCACCCTGCCCTCACATCTTCCCCATGTCTCCCCACCCCCACTTCCAATTTCCACCTAGCTGAGCACATTCACCTCAGATTTACTAGGGCTTTTATGTGCTATAGTCAATTGAATGCAGGCTTGATATTGAGGGTAACTATTCTCATTTTCACATTTACTTCTTGTATCCAAGTCCCAAAATAGAAATTCAGATAAAGGAGGTTTTCCAACAAATAAATAAATCATCAAAAGTTATGTGCTGCAACATTTGGACTAACATTATAATAAATATAAATTAATATTCATAGGAAATCAAAGGGGCAATTTTAACTATTACTGGTGTCAGTGGAAAATAAATTCAATTTTTCATCAACAACAGCCTTATATTTATATAGCATATTTAGCCTTATATAACATCCCAAGCCACTTCACAAGAGAAATAGAAATAGAAATAGAAAACAAACCGAGCCCCATAAGGAGATATTGGGGAGAATTTTCTCCCCGTTGAGCCGGCCGGTCAGGAGCGGGCGGGTGTGGAGCTGATCACCGCCCGCGATCGGCTGCACACAACCATTTTACATGGGCGGGCCAATTAAGGCCCACCCAGCGTGACGCGTGCCCGGTGCTCAGCGCCACCTGTGCGGGTGGTGGGAGGAGGGAGAGTTGCATGCGCGCGAAAGAGCGCAGAAATCTCCCTGAGGAGATTAAGATCAAAATGAAACTTTGAAAAAAAGAAAAGATAAAATTATTCAGACATAACTCCTATGTGACATGTTTATGAATTTTCATGAAAATTTTAATTTAATTAATAAAACCTTCATGAAACCTCACCCCGTCCGTGGATGAGGTTTCATACAAAACGCGAAGGCAACTTGAGCTCTTCGCCTGCCCACCAACCTTAAGGTAGCCCTGTAAATTTGTTTAATTGGTTGATTATTGGCCTTAATAAGCCTTTGACAGTTCGGCAGGCATGCAGCTGACTCCGGTGTGCACCTGTCGAACGGAAGATTGGAATGACGTGCGGTGACGTCGGGATGCATGCCCAACATCACCGTGCGTCATTTTACAAACAGAAAATTCTCCTCATTAGGTTAGCTGACCAAAAGCTTGGTCAAAGAGATTTAATATAGTGTCTTAAAGGAGGAAAGTGAGGTACAGAAGCAGAGAGGTGGAGGAAGGATATTCCAGAGCTTGGGGCATCGGCAAAGGAAGGCAATAATGGTGGAATGATTAAAAATGGGGATGCAAAAGAGGCCTAAATTAGAAGAGTACAGATATCTCGAATGGTTGTGGGGCTGGAAGATATTACAGGCATAGGGAGTGATGAGGTCATGGAGGGATTTGAATACATGGGTGAAATTTTAAAATCAATATATTGTTTGACCGTGAACCAATCTACGTCAGCGAGCATGGGGTGATAGGGGAACAGGACTTGGTGTGAGTTAAGATTGTTGTAAAAACCCATCTGGTTCAATAATGTTCTTTAGGGATGGAAATCTGCCGTCCTTACCTGGTCTGGCCTACATGTGACTCCAGACCCACAGCAATGTGATTGACTCTCAAATGCCCTCTGAATAAGGCCAATTAGGGATGGGCAATAAATGCTAGCCTAGCCACATCCCATGAATGAATGGAAAAAAACAGACAGGGGCAGCAAAGCTTTGAATAACCTCAAGTTTACGGAGGGTAGAATGTGGAACCCAGCCAGGAGTGTATTGGAATAGTCAAGTATGGAGGTAACAACAGCAAGATTGAGGGTTCCAGTAGCAGATGAGCTGAGGCAGGAGCTAAGTCGGGCGATGTTACAGAGGTGGAAATCAGCGATCTTAGCGATGGCATGAATAAGTGGTCAAAAGCTCATCTCGGGGTCAACTGTGACACCAAGGTTGTGAACAGACTGACTTAATCTCAGATGCCAGGGAGAGGAATGGAATCAGTAGCTAGGGAATGGAATTTGGAGTGGGGAATGAAAACAATGGCTTCAGTCTTTCCAATATTTAAGTAGAGGAAATTTCTGCTCATCCAGTATTGGACGTCGGATAAGCAGTCTGATAATTTTGCAGTGGAGGAATTGAGAGAGATGGCAGTGAGATAGAGCTGAATGTTGTCACTATATATGTGAAAACTAATACTGTGCTTTTGTATGATGTCGTCAAGGGGTAGCATTTAGATGAGAAATAGGAGGAAGCAAAGGATAGCTCCTTGGGGGAACACCAGAAGTAATAGTGTGGATGCAGGAAGAAGAACCACTATGAGTAATTCTCTAGCTACGATTAGATAAATAAGAATGGAATGAATTGAGAGCAGTCCAACCTATCTGGATGACAGTGGAGTGGTGTTGGAAAAAGATGATGTGGTCAACCGAGTCAGAGGTTGCAGACAGGTTGAGAGTGATGAGGAGGGAAAGTTTACATCACGTAGATGTCATTTGTGACTCTGATAAGAGCTGTTTTAGTACAGTGGCAAGGTGGAAATCTGATTTGAGGGATTCAAATAAAGTGTTCTGGGAAAGACGGGAATGGTTTTGGGAGACAACAACATGTTCAAGAACTTTTGCAAGGGCGGTGGGGCAAATGGTTGTTTTCTTTGGGGAAAGGAGTGAAAACGGCAGATTTAAAAGAGAGATGGACAACACCTGAAGAGAGAAAACCATTTACAATATCGGATAACATGGGGGCCAGGAAGGGAATTTGGGTAATCAGCAGTTTAGTGGGAATAGGATCAAGGGAACAGGAGGTGGGTCTCATAGACACGATGAGCTCAGAGGGAACATGAGGGGAGATAGGGAATAAAGTAGAGAAAAGTTAAAATTAACACAAAGCACAGAATGGATAGAACATTACATAACCTCACATTTACGGTGGGAAGTAGCATTCACAGGGTAGCAGGTTGGAAAATTGAGCTTATAATATTGTAGCTCTATTTCCAATATGCACTCCTGATAAAGATTGTTTCCTAGTGGGGCCACTGGCAATGTTGATTTAAACTGCACAGCCTTACAGCAACCCTGAAGTCCCCACCCAGACTGCAGCAAAGCTGGCTTCTTTAAGTGATCATGAATGCCCAGCTGCCCAAAAAAATTTAAAAGGGACATGCACTTAAAGAAAGAGCTGCCACACTCAAAAAAAAATTAGAATGAATGTTGGCAGCAGGGATCGTATAATCATCCCTTATATTAAGTGACACTAGAGAAATTAGCCAATATAAGAATAATCAATAAAGCAATAAATTAATAGGGAGCAGCATAAATCATATAATTCAATAAGAAGGAAAAACAGTTCTGTACATTCCTGACCTCATTGGCAGTTTCTGCTGCTGCTTTTTCCCCTACAGCTGCAACTGCACCATTATGGGTCACCCAGTGTGATTTCCCCTGCACCTGAGCTTTTTGGAGGAAGAAGAGGAAGACCAATGATGAATGGTAAGCGTTGTGTGTCCACGTGCTGCTACCTGCATACTCAAAACTGCAGAGGTGCACATACATCTCCTTGTCAGTGGACTGGTGGCTCCAAATCATCCAACCATGACAGCAGACCCATAAGCACAAATATGACTTGTGAAGATCTAACTAATCTTAATGCTGGAAAGTTTTTTTGCAAGCACCTCAATCACAATATGTCATGCTTTATGTGATACTGCATGAAAGAAGGAATTCCAATGTAATCTAAAGGCAGAAAAGCCTGATTATCTCACCATCACTTATCAATCATATTTGCAGGTCCTGGCACAAATGTTTGGAAACCAACCGTAGTAAAGTGTCTATCATATCTCTGGGTCAGCAGAAAGCAAGGTGCAGAGCAAACCCATCAAATTAATTTGAGAGCTGGCACCCCCAGTGATAGCTGTGCTCTCAAAACTCCCTTGAGCTTCTTGCTGGTATGCTGCAGCACTGACCAGCATTTTAAAATCTAGCCTGTTTGGCTCAAACCAATTAGTTCCCACATGACTAGGATCAGAATTCTGATGCACCATTATGGGACTGATTTAATCCTACTAAAATGGAACTAGTTGTTTAGAGAAATATGGATAGTGGAAAGTTAGATTTCAAGTGATTTTTTTAAAGAGCTAAATACTGGAAATTATACAGACATTGGGTGGAATCATCCCATGATTGCACTAAGTGCAGTAGCGGGCGTGAAAAACTATGTTTTACACGCCGGCCTCAATAGTGGGTTTTCACGCCGTATCGTCCGCTTCCCAGCACGTCCCACATCATTAATGATGCATTCCCGGGAAACACGCCAGATCACTGGCAGGCGGGCTCGGGTTTGCCCGCCATGCCATGACCTCAGTGCTTCCTTGCTCCGGACGCCATATTTAAAGCGCACCAGAGCGCAACCTACTTCAAGTATACAGACCAGAACTGCTCCAGCTGACAGATGGCCCCGAAAGCAAAGGTGAAGGCAGCCCTCTCTGGGGAGCCTGCTGGGCGGAGTGGAAGGCCACTGTGATGTCCTCTACCCACGGTCCGTCCACAGGAGATCCACCAAAGTCACCAATCCGGCCTGGGGGATGGTGGCAGTGGCGGTCACAGATGAGGTCAGCCATTCAGTGCGGGGAGACAATAAATAATCTCATTTGTTCCACCAGGGTAAGTAAACCACCACATCACACTCCCAAGCTCATCACATATCCACAGGGATCTCACAACTCAAGGGACAACACCACTAACTCTCACACACACCCTCACATCTCCATCGGGTTCATATCCTCTGAAGCTCACGTCCTCATCCCATGACTCCACTCACCACACAAACATTCCACGGATCCTTATCATCTGCCATGGCATGCGTCCTGCTCACACTCTTTCCATCTGTTTGCACGCTGGAGAAGCTGGCTCACAACAGGAGGGAGAGGTCCCAGACCAGGGGTGGAGTGGCTGACATTAGACCCCTCACTCATTTTGAAGAGCATGCTATCACGTTGACTGGTGAGGACGTGGAATGTGCCTGCAGCGACAGTGGGGAACCTGCACCAGATAATCCCTCTCTCAACACAACTATGAGTGCTCTCTCCCATTTTTGACTTTGCTGCCATGCACTAATTATCTCTATTTTGGTTCACACATTGGTACCTAGATCTTGAGCAGGCTTGAATGCACAAGCTGTTGGTCGCCGCATGGACACGTATCTGCAGCAGTGAGAAGTAGGTTCGGTTGGGTTCCCCGGCACTCGGAGGACTGGTGGGAAAGAGGAATCGGTTAGGGCAAGTCAGATAGTGAGCCCCTGGATTCTGCCTTCCAACTCATCATGGAGAGTCAGCAGAAAGCGGGGAACCATCATGCAGAGCTGTTGGAAGCCCTCAAGAGAATGGTATGTGAGTTGGATGAGTACATCACGGACGCTATGGAGACCCTGGTCAAGGGGAACACGGAGATACGCGCAGAGCTGCACTCCATCGCAGTAGCCTTGGGTGAGTTCCTGCAGTGACAGTGTGAGAGGGTGATGGGGCACCTCGACGTCCCTCCAAGTGCTCCTTCCCATCAAGGAGTCAGGCCAGGGCCCTCGGGCACCCGGAGGAAGGAGCAGCAGCAGATGGACACCCCTGGGTCATCCACTCAGAATCTGAGAGGCTTCCCACTCCCTCCGAGTACCCTTTCCCTGTGAACCTCTCAGCGTGGTCCTCTATCATCGCGGAGGGAGCAACTGGCCCACAGGAGGACAGCCAATGTGAGGGCCTCAGCTCTCTAGAGGACACTCGCTAAAGTCATCAGGGGCAACAAGGCCAACCATTGCCACAGGCTGTCTTCACCCCTGATGCAGGTGTCATGGCAGCACCTAGAAGAACTGGTAGGCCTAGAAAAGTTAAGAAATTCTGATCACAAGTGGTTGCATGGGTGGACACATTTTGTCATTTTCTAATCTGAAAATATATTCACTTTCATTGAATAATGTGTAGTGTTGTCTTTCAGCTTTGTTTACAGGCGTCATGAGTGCTCCCCTGCAATCTCCCAACTAGCAGTTCAGCTGCGTGCAGCTGGACCATAAGTGATTCTGGAGGGAGAAGTGTCTGTGGCAGGGCCTTTTGAAGCCTCGTGCAAGCACTCTCCCACGCAAGCGGAGCCTTCATCCATCACACTCATCTCATTGTCCCGAGCTTTTTCACTGCTGCCTGCTGGGGTTCTCTTTCAGTTGTCCATCTGAGCTGACCTGCATCTCTGCCCACCCACTGATCACACTCTCATGCAGCACTTGTGCACATCCAACATGAGGCTCTGCTCACTTTCGACTTCAAAAAGCTGGTAGTGGTCAAATTCCTCATGAGCTACCCCACCATTTTCCGTCCCCCAGTTACCCATGTCCTTTCCCCCATAACCATAGACCCTTTGGCATAACCTTCGACCTCCCTACTGTAACGTTCCAGCCTGAACCCTTGTCATTCCAGGATGTCCACGTGAACGTGTACATTCCCTATCTTCCTGAAAATCCCACCCCCATCCACGTTGACCTCCCCAACCTCCTCCCTCCCACCCCCGTGTCCGTGTTTACCTCTGTGTCCCTACCAATCACCCTTGCTACCCCTTCTACCAATACCATAGCACCTGCATCCTCCCACCCTACTGACTCCCTTTGACCCATGTTACTCTAATCATCCCCTCCTACCACATCCACACCGAGTTCACCCCCCAGGAGGTAGTCATTGACTCCACAGACCCCTCCCTTGCATATTCGCCTGGACTTTCCATCCCCTCCCCTAATACCTTCCTCCCCTCTTACAACTTCCTTCCCCCTTCCTCCTTCCTCCATCCTTACACCTTCCCCCCAGACTCCCTCCTCCCCCAACACACCTTCCCTACTCTGGACTCCATCCTTCACTCCTCCGAACTCATTCTCTTACAACTTCCTCCCCTCTTACACCACATCCCCACTTGGACCATTCTCCCCCATTATACCTTCGCCCTCCAGACTCCCTCGTCCCCTGTGCTCCCTCCTCCCTCTGGACACCCTCCTTCCCCCTCCCAAACTCACCCCCCAGCAGGTCACACCTCCCCCCCAAAACCTCATGCACACCCCCACCCCCTTACACCTTCCTCCCAAAACCTCACCACCATCCCCCGGTACACCTTCCTCTCCCACTCACACCTAGACCTTTCTCTCCTTATCTCGTTCACCGATCATCTGTACTAGCCCAGGGCGAAGTTCATGAGGTTCCAAAGCAGGTCTGAAGTATCAACATTGCGAGCCCATGGCAAAGTCCATGAAGTTCCAAATCCCCAGTGAAGTTGAAGCTGTTGAATGGAGGCCTCCCACCTTCTGAGAGCTGCTTCATGGCAGTGCCATATGCATGAGGATCCACCCAAAATGCAATGCACTTGTTCCTCCAGGGTCTGGTAGCTGTAAGCCTCCAGCAGCCTCTTCTCCTCAGATGTCCGCGATCTGAGAAAGGCCCTAAAGGTAAGTCCCAACGTCTGCACGTCACGCTTGTCCAGACATTTTCTGGGTGGGCGTGTTTTCCCGCCGGTGTAATAGTAAATCAGACATGGGGGGACAATTCCAGTTGGGCCTTACTTTGCACCCCATTAGGGGGATGCAAATTGGGTTCACACCGGCCTCCAGTGGGATTTGCGATCCGCCGCGGCAGACACCATCGGATGATCCCGCTGTGATTTCCCGCTGGTGTGAAACCACTTTCTACCTCTCCCACTGAATTCTACCCCTGCAACCCTACCTTGAGGCCTGCCACAAATGGGAGCGGATGATTCCACCCAATATGTGATACAGCATCCAATTTATATACAAGGTTCCAAAGACTCACTGAAACAACAGTCTTGATCATTGTTTGAGGATTATATCAGCATTTTGAAAGTGGATATTATGATTTTCAAATTTGTGTAACTCAATTTTTCTTGGAAACCTATCAAATAATTCTACCTGCTAAAGTAACAAAACTAGTTTCAGTGAAATAATATCACAATTTAAGTTGATGTACTAGTCATTGATATAGTACAAAAGTTTTCTCCCTTACTTGTGGAGATAAGTAGCTACCACACAAAACACTTGTTGAAAACTGGGAGCTATTGCCAAACCAAAGGGCAGGATGTTTTATGAAAAACATGTGTTTTTTTTTTAAAGCATAGACATCTTCTATGATGTTGAAAACTGAGAAAATATTCGTATTTCAAATGTTCAATGGAAAACAGTCAGTTGTTCAAGTCTACATATGAGCTGAATGGCAATGTTCAGTAAATTGCTATTAATGCATTTGCAATTTGTGTTATTCTAAACGAACCTCTTCAGCTACTTTAGAATTATTTTTAAATCTAAACTAAAACCTTGTTAGTCTTTCCACCCCACCCCCACTAGAGCTGTACTTTGAATATCCTGTCTTCCATTCTTAATTAGCACTTTTCTCAGACAAATGTCACCACCTTCGACACCTCTTTGACCTTTTTGTCTGTGACATCTTTTGATTATCTGCTCATCTCCACAATCACCACACCCTCAATGTGTCTCTCCCACCCCCCCCCACCCCACCCACCTTAAACCAATTTATATTTCTCCCTTCTAACTATGCTTCAGTTCTGCCGAAGGGCCATGAAGGCTCGAAACGTTAACTGATTTCTTCTCCGCCGATGCTGCCAGACCTGCTGAGTTTTTCCAGGTAATTCTGTTTTTGTCCAGTATATCAATGTTCTGGCTGATTTGCTGTCCCTTCTGCAGCACTCCAGGCTGACTGGGAGTGCACCATCAGGCCATAGGATTTTCACAGCCTAATTCTATAAAATATTATCTATAGCAACCTTTCCATTTCAATGAGTTAATTCTTCTGACATGTTAAAAATTGGCTGATTTTATGATTTTTCCCAATGTTCATATTTCTATTTTTATTATCAACATAACAATAAAAATATTACTAGCGATCTTCCGTGGTATATTTCACAGATTAAAAAGTAAAAAGGTGGAATTTTCCGTTCTGGAGACTAAGTGCGGTGGTGAGCGGGAAAGTCGGCATGATTTTTGCTGGTCGGCAGAGTGTGTTCTCATGCCAGACCGTTCACTTTTCAGCATTACTTATGCGCAGATGAGGAGCTCGTCGAATCTCGTGGACAGGAATTTATCTACCCTGCCGTTACCTTACAGGGTTGGAGTCCGGCCGCTATATTTAAATGGCACCCACACACACATTCACTCTCTGCAGCCCAGGATTTGTTGTGGCGAGTGTTGGCCCCCAGAAGAAATAAGCCCTCTTCCACCAAGATCAGTGGCAAGTGCCTGGAGAGACTCATCCAAGTGGTCCAGGACATGCAGGAGGTCCTGTAGCCTCGTGATGGAAGCCGGAGGTCTACCAACCTCACCATGCAGGCTTGGGAGGAGGTCGCCAAGGAAGTCAGAACATGTGGACCCCAGAAGAGGACTGCTGTGTAGTGCAGGGAGAGAATGAATGATCTCATCTGCTCCACCAGGATAGGTCAACCTTCTCGTCACTCCAAACTAAAACTTTCATAAGGCCATCAGGCATTCACAGGGTTACAACCACAGGGATTTCACACACTACCAGCAAAAGGGACATCACCACTGATTCTCACTTTAACATCGTCATCTCCTGTGATATCCTGCAAAAGCTGTATCTTCAGCCCTTATTGGGACCACTCAGTACACAGCAGGCATGCATGCTTATAATCTGCTCTTGCATCCATGCTACTCACAGTCTATCCATCTGTCTTTATGCAGGACAAGGTCGCCCACAACAAGAATGAAAGATCCCAGACCGGAGGGGGAATGCAGGGATTGAGGCCATTTACCCACTTCGCGGAGCAGGCGGCAAAGCTGACTGGTGAGGACATGCGTCTCCCAACAAGCTAATGAGGGTCCATGCAGTAGTCATCGGCCACCCGCGGACACTGTGAGTGCTTTTTAATATAGGTGACTGTGTAGCCAATCACTAATCAACTCTTGTCTTTATTACAGCCACCAGTAAGAAAAGGAACAGGGACACTGCCAGCCAGCCCATCAGCCCTAGTCCTCAGAGCACCTCAAATGAGGATCCTGAGGAAACATCTGAAGACTGTACCATCCACCAGCACAGAGGGAGACACACCTCGGTGGGACCTAGCTTGAGAGCAAGCTCAGGGCCACTCTCTTTGAGCACAGTACAAAAAGGGCTCCACAGGAGGCAGACGCAGTGACAGCCAAGGTCTCCGACACTCGGAGGATTGCTGGAGGCGAGGCATCTGCTGAGTTCAAGTCCAATGATGAGCCTCTAGAATCGGCCCTCAGAGAACTGTTGGAGCTGCAAAGACAGGCAGGGAAACAGCAGGCAGGGTTGTCAGAGGCCATCACCAGGTTAGAACGAAGGATGGAGGAGTCCGTCTGATGTTGTCTTTCCAGCATGTGAGTGCATAGAGGTCACCACCAGAAGGGTGGCATCCACCATGGAGACCCTAGTCCAGCAGTTTCTGTCAATATGCACTTGGACCTGCACACCATCGCTGTAGTCCTGAGTGGAATAAATTAGTAGCTAGGCAAGAGGGGGATGGAGCACTTCGACCTCCCTCCAGGTTTCCTTCTCATGCAGTTAGGGAGGTATCCTCGGGCACCCATACAGAGGTGGAGTGTCAGTTGGACACCCCGGGGGGCCTCCACGCAGGCGCTCCAAGGTTGTCCAGCTGCTCCAAATCCCCTCTGCCTGTGACCCCATCAACTCCAGCTAGTCAGGCCGAGGAGGATGCTCCTGCCCCTGAATAGATGACCCTTACCAGGCCTCTCAAGGCTTCGGGCCTCAAGAGGACATCCGCCAAGGTCATATCAGAGAATGGGACGCAGCAGTTAGCAGGCTGCCTCCACCTCTGTTGTGCATGTTGGGGATGTACCTAGACGTAGCAGTGGGTTAGAAAAATTAAGAAGTACTGAGACCATAACAGTGACACTGGTGTTCACTCACTGGCTATATCTTGTACATGTAAGAACATAAGAAGTGGGAACAGGAGTAGGCCATTCGGCCCCTCAAGGCTGCCCTGCCATTCAATAAGATCATGGCTGATCTGCCCCAGGCCTCAACTCCTCTTTTGTGCCAGTTCCCCATCGCCTTTGACTCCCCAATATTTCAAAATTCTATCTACTCCCTCTTTAAATGCTTTCAGTATCATGGCCTCCACAACTTTCTGGGGTACAGAATTCCAGACATTCACTATCGTCGGAGAGAAGAAATTCCTTCGCATCTCAGTTTTAAATGAGTTTCCCCTTATTCTGTAACTATGTCCCCTAGTTCGAGATTCTCTCACTGGTGGAATCATTTTTTTTATTCGTTCATGGGATATGGGTGTCGCTGGCTGGGCCAGCATTTATTGCCCATTCCTAATTGCCCTTGTTCAGAGGGCATTTTTAAGAGTCAACCACATTGCTATACATTGCCAAGCATCTTCTCAACATCTACCATGTCAAGGTGTGTAAATATATCTTGCTTTTCTACATCAGAGTCTCACCCAGTGAAAGGCTCTTTCATCTGATGCAATGTTCTGAGGTCATCCAAGTGTAACAGTTGACTCCCCCCCCGACCCCCACCACCCACCTATCCTCAAGTATCTCCCATCATGTCCGTCAGGTTTATGGTGTTTCACTCAATCTCAGCTCAGTCAGTCACCTTTATGTCCATAGAAGCGAAAAGAACAAAGCCTGTTGTTTAATGAACATGCTGCTTGGAAAATACATCAGAGGATATATAATGTGGTCTTGTGAGTATAGGTCTTGGAAATTCCTTTATTATCCTGATGCTGCTGCACTGAAGTCTGTTCTCTGTGGATGTTATAAGTTTTAAATGTGACCCCACTTGGAGTCAGTCCAAACTAGTGAATTTTTCGATGGCCTTCATGCAATAACTGTCAGGTCTGGGTGTGGGTTACAGTTTAAGTAATTGTTGGAAACATTAGCATTTCATGGTGGCCTGCAGCATTAACTCATGACCGCGTTTATTGCCAAACATTACCCTGTAATAGTTCTCACTCTCCACCTTCATGATGCAGAGGAATGGACCTAGATGGCGCTTGGTGACTCTTGAAATGTCGGCTCTATGGCCAGGACTGTGCGATGTTATTGGTGTGTGCTTAGTCTCATGATACATGTGAGGATGCTGGTTTGCACCTATAAGTCTGGCTAATGTAGCTTGACACAATCCCTGTGCTAACTTTCAGAAGGGCAATTAACATGGTTATCTGATAACAACAGTGCCATCAGTGTTCTTTGCTTCCTCATTCATAGCTCAATCTGCTAGAATTGAAATGTGGAAACCTGTAATGGGATGAGTATGAAGCTCCAGTACATCTGCTGTGTGGTCTTTAATACCAAGGAGGTTACTAAGTAATCTTTAAATGCAGTGTCAAGGCTGACTGGGCTATGTTACTCCCAGATGCCATGGCAATGTTGGATGTAAACTTGGGAAGCTTCAGATGAAAGCTGGACCATGAGTACTTGTCAATGATCAGATGATGGTGCTGCTAAAGCTCTCTCTGTGCACACAAAGATAACCTGACTCGCAGGTTTGCAACCATGATTCAGAGAGACAGATCACAGTGTCCTAAAGAGCGATCTCATCCCAGGGACTCAGTATCAGGATGAGGCCAGAACATTCTTCATGCATGAGAGATGGCCCTTGGTGAGATGCTGTTGTTCGGATTTTGAACTGACCTCAAACGGTCAAGCGATAACCAGTGATTGATGATTGTCCTTGTTGAGGTAGCTTGCAATGCTCCAGGCATACTGCCATGAAGCCATGAGTGCATTGATGTTTGCAGTGCTGTTCCTGCCTCTTGAAGGCTGCCATAGGCAGTGAAACATTGGTGCAATGCTTGAAAGGACAAAACCATGTCTACTTACTTCAGATTGAGCACTGGTGGAGGTCTTATGCCATTGCAGAATGGCCACATATTCCACAGGTTGCCGAGCCTTCCAAGGATGTGGCTATTGGTAGGCAAGATTGAGATTATTCATTCTGAGATTGATGTCCTTCATTGAGATGTTGAGGATAACAAAGAAGGTGTTAATGTCTACCCTGCATCGAAGAGACAGGTGGCATGGGCTCGTATCAGCTAGTTTTCTTCATTGCCCTGGAACCTAGTCACCATAAGGTTCTCACGGTCACATCTGCTGCTTCTGGCCCTTGCAATGGCCTCTTCCTGTGGAGCATCATCATCCTCGCCCTCTTCGATGTCATCCATTTTGGCATCCTCCTCATTGCAGGAGCTGTGCAGCTTCTCCATCTCTGCATGGAGCAGCTCATCCCCACTTTGGAGCACCAGGTTGTGTAGAGCACAGCAAGCCACGATGATGCGGGATGCCCTATGGTGAGAGTATTGGAGATCGCCGCCTGATTGGTCCAGATATCTGAAACGCATCTTCAACATGCTAATGGTCTGCTCAACCAAGGAGTCTGATGCATAATGTGCCGTATTGTACCTCTCCTCTGAAGCACTCTGTGGCTGCCAAACGGGCGTCATTAGCTACGTCTTTTGTGGATAGCCTTTATCACTGATGAGTCAACTCTAAATGCGCTGAGGACCCTCAAAGATCTGTGGCACCTGCGATTGACTCAAGATGCAAAAGTCTTGTGAGCTCCCAGGTTACCTCGCACAAACCAGCATAATCTGATTTTGGTGATTTTTCTATTGATAAATCTTAGTGGCTGCTGCCAGGGAGCTTTTAATGCCACATGTGTGCAGTCGCTGGCACCCTACTTCTGTGGGGAGCTGGAGATCGCTGCAAATCCCACTACTCTGGCAGCCAGACTGGCTTCATCTATGGAGAACTGGGCGTAATTGTGTGCTTTACTAAAAAGGGCATCACTGAAGTCTGTTATGCATTTGTAAGTGGAAGATTGCAATATTCTGCAGAGGTCCTCAGTGGAGCCCCAGAACCATCCACTTGCTAAAAAAAGTTGAGTGTGCCGGTCAGCTTTAGAGACACTAGCAATGCGCGGCCCCCCCAGTCACCATGCTGTTGGATCCTCCTGAAGAATGTGGCAGATGTGAACTACAACATCCGTTAATCAGCATCTCCGGCACTATCTCTTGCTCATCTCAAAGTATGAGAAGCATCTTCAGTACACCCTGGGTCGCATCAAATGCCTCCAGGGAATTGGTTTCTACTCCTCAGCTTCTGGTTCTTCATGGGGTCCCTCTGGCCCATGTTTCTCAGAGTGAGGCTCTTCCCTTAGCCCTGCCAGATGTCAAAGGGTCCTTTTTCTACTCCTGAGTTGCATCAAAACCTTGGAAAAGGCAGCGTTGCCTACTGCCTGCATTCTGCACTCCTCCTTGTATCTGTGGAATAATAGATGAAAGACATGCTTGCACATTACCCTGCAATGATCCCCTGCAATCATCATCTTCTATTGCCAGGGAGCCATTGTGAAGCTCTTGGTCTGCTCTCATTCCAGACATTCCTTCCCAAGGTCCTCTCTTGCAGCTGAAGCACATCCTGAACGTTCATACGGAGCTGAACTCCCCCTCACCAATGCTCCAGGCATGAGAGTGCATTCACAAAGGGGGTTTGATCTGGATGAGTACAGCCATGTGCTATCAACCTTGGTCAGGGCACTGTCAGGCTGTCTCCTCTGGAGTAGATTAGATCGCAATCTTGCATCATTTAATGACAGCAATCGTTGAGCCCTGTAAACCCTGAACCTGCCAACTGCAATGTGTACATAAGAACATAAGAAATAGGAACATGAGTGGACCATTCGGCCCCTTGAGCCTGCTCCGCCATTCAATGAGATCATGGCTGATTTTCTTGTGCTTCGATTTCCACGTTCCCATCTAACCCTGATAACCTTTGATTCCCTTGCCTAACAAGAATCTGTCTACCTCTGCTTTAAAAATATTCAATAACCCCGCCTCCACCACCTTCTCAGGCAGAGAATTCCAAAGTCACACAACCCTTTGAGAGAAAAAATTTCTCCTCATCTCTGTCCTAAAAGGGCGACTCCTAATTTTAAAACAGTGTCCCCTAGTTCTGGACTCACCCACAAGAGGAAACATCCTTTCGATGTTCACCTTGTCAAGGCTGTTCAGGATCTTGTATATGTCAATCAAATCACCCCTCACTCTTCTAAACTCCAGTGGAAACAAGCCCAGTCTGTCCAACCTTTCCTCATAAGACAACCCATTCATTCCAGGTATCAATCTAGTAAGCCTCCTTTGAACGGCCACCAATGCATTTACATCCTTCCTTAAATAAGGAGACCAAAACTGCACACAGTATTCAAGGTGCGGTCTCACCAATGCCCTGTATAACTAAAGCATAACATCCTTACTTTTATGTTCAATCCCTCTCGTAATAAAGGATGGATTTCTATTAGCCTTCTTAATTACTTGGTGTACCTGCATACTAACTTTTTGTGACTCATGTTCTAGAACACCTAGATCCCTCTGCACCTCAGAATTATGCAGCCATTCTCTATTTAAGTAGTACTCTGCTTTTTTGTTCTTCCTGCCAAAGTGAACAACTTCACATTTTCCCATATTAAACTTCATTTGCCAGATCTTTGCCCACTCACTCAGCCTATCAATTTCCATCTGTAACCTCCTCTTGTCCTCTTCGCAACATACTTTCCTACCTATCTTTGTGTCATCTGCAAATTTAGCTACCATGTCTTCACTCCCCTCATCTAAGTCATTGATGTAAATCGTAAAAAGTTGACGCCCCAGTACAGACCCCTGTGGGATGCCATTTGTCACATCCTGCCAATCAGAAAAAGACTCATTTATGCATACTCTCTGCTTTCTGCCAGCCAGCCAATCTTCTATCCATGCTAATATGTTACCCACTACACCATGCACTTTTATTTTCCGTAATAATCTTTGATGTGGCACTTTATCAAATGCCTTCTGGAAATTCAAGGACAGTATGTCTACAGGCTCCCCTTTATCCACTGCATATGTTACTCCTTCAAAAAAACTCCAATAAATTGGTTAAACATGATTTTCCTTTCACAAAACCATGCTGACTCTTCCCAATTGCCTTGAGCTCTTCTAAATGCCCACCTCCTTAATGATCGATTCTAATAACTTCCCCATGACAGACGTCAAGCTAAATGGCCTATAGTTTGAATTTTTCTGCCTCCCTCCCTTCTTGAGTAGAGGGGTTATATTTGCTACTTTCC
The DNA here is from genome assembly GCF_964194155.1 of Cetorhinus maximus. Lineage (NCBI taxonomy): Eukaryota > Metazoa > Chordata > Chondrichthyes > Lamniformes > Cetorhinidae > Cetorhinus > Cetorhinus maximus. Next base: position 92,412,922 of record NC_135879.1, on the reverse strand, counting down.
AATCTGATGGAGCCTTTCCAGAATCTAGCGAATTTTGGAAAATTAACACCAGAGCATCGACTACCTCATTAGCCACCTCTTTTAAGACCCTCAGATGTAGTCCATCGGGACCCGGAGATTTGCCAGCCCGTAGCTCCATCAATTTGCTCAGTACCGTTTCCCTAGTGATTTCAATTTCACCAAGTTCCTTTCTCCTGTTCACCTCTGATTTGCAGCTATTACTGGAATGTTTTTGAGTCCTCAGTGGTGAACACAGAAGCAAAATATTTGTTCATTTCTTCTGCCATTTCCTTATTACCTATTAATTTCTCACTGTCACTCTCTGGAGGACCAACACTGACTTTACTTTTTTCCTTTTTTAGTAACTACAAATTCTTGCTATCCGTTTTTACATTTCTAGCTAGCTTTCTCTCATGCTCTAATTTCTTTCTCCTGATTAACCATTTAGTCATTCTCTACCATTCTTTACATTCTGTCCAATCATCTGTCCTGCCACTCACCTTTGCGGAGTTGTATGCTTTTCCCTTAAGTTTGATGCTTTCCTTAACATCTCTAATTAACCACGGATGGTGGGTCCTCCCCTTAGAAATTTTCTTTATAGTAGGAATGTACTTATTCTGAATACTCAGAAAGATCCCCTTAGATGTCTGTCACTACTTCTCTATTGATCTATCCTCTAGCCTAGTGTCCCAGTTCACTTCAGCTAGCTCAGCTTTCATCCCCACATAGTTGCCCTTATTTAAGTTTAAGATACCAGTCTTAGACCCACTCTTTTCCCTTTCAAACTAGATGTAAAATTCAATCATATTGTGGTCCATGCTACCTAGGGGTGCCTTTGCTCTGAGGTCATTAATTAATCCTGTCACATTACACAATACCAAGTCTAATATAGCCTGCTCTCTGGTTGGTTCCAGCATTCTAAGAGCTCCTCATCCAGGCTACTACTGCCAATCTGATTTTTCCAGTTTATGTGTAGATTAAAATCGCATATGTTATTGCCGTCCCTTTATCACACACACACACAATATTTTCTCTTAAATACTCTGTCCTACACTGTGGCTACTGTTAAGGGGCCTGTAGACCACTCCGACAAATGACTTTTTCCCCTACTACTCCTCATCTCCACCCAAACCGATTCCACATCCTGATCTCCTGAACCAAGGTCATCTCTAACTATTGCACCAATTCCCTCTTTGACTAACAGTGCCAACCCTCCACCTTTACCTAGCTTCCTATTCTTCTTGAATGTCATGTAGCCTTCAATATTAAGGACCAAATCATTGTCATCCTGCAGCCATGTCTCCGTAATTGCTATCAGATCGTATTTATTTACTTCAATGTGGGCCATCAATTTATTTACTTTGTTATGAATGCCATGTGCATTCAGATAGTGAGCCTTCAGTTTTGTCTTTTTGTTTCCTTTGTAACATCTAGTTTTGACTGTTAAAGTATTCTTAGGTTTTTCTCTCTGTCCCTGCCTGCCATTCTCTGACCCTCATTTCTCATGTTACTGCTTTGCTCTCCTATCTTGACTCTACACCTTGAATTGTTACCTCTACCCAAGCTTGATCCCTACCCCTCTTGTTTAGTTTAAAGTCCTCTCTACTTCCCTAGTTATGCGATTTGCGAGGACACTCGTCCCAGCATGGTTCAGGTGTAAACCGTCCCAATGGTTCAGCCCCCCTTCCCCAGTACTGATGCCAGTGCTCCACAAACTGGAACCCATTTCTCCCACACCAGTCTTTGAGCTATGCATTCGTCTCCCTAATCTTATTTGCCCTATGCCAATTTGCACGTGGTTCAGGTAATAATCCAGAAATTAGTACCTTTGAGATTCTGCTTCTTAATTTGGTACCTAGCTCCTCATACTGACTTTGCAGAACCTCTTTCCTAGTTCTATCTATTGTTGGATGGACCAGGACAACTGGATCTGCCTCCTCCCACTGCAAATTCCTCTCCAGCCCTGAGCAGACATCCCGAACCCTGGCACTGGGCAGGCAACATAGCCATCTGGACTCTCACTCTTTGCTGCAGAGAACAGTATCAATCCCCCTCAGTATACTATCCCCTACTGCTACTACATTCCTTTTTGCTCCCCCAGCTTGAACGGCTTCCTGTACCACATTGACATGGCCAGCCAGCTCATCCACCTTGCAGACTTTGCTTTCATCCACACAGGCTGTGAGCACCTCAAACTTGTTTGACAATTGTAAAGCCTGAGGCACCTCCCCTACTCTCTGCTCGGTCCCATTACCTGCCACACTGACAGTCACATCCTCTTGTCCCTCACTACTGACCAAAACAGGTGACCCTCTTCTAAGAGGTGTGCCTGTCTTCTGGAGCAAAGTATCCAGATATTTCTCCCTCTCCCTTATTTTGCATAGTGTCTGCATTTTGGCTTCCAGATCAATAATCCTGATCCAGAATTCCTCCAGCTGCTTACATTTCCTGCAGACGTGTTTGTCATGGATCGTCTTGACATCCAAAAGCTCGCACATCTCATAGCTGCAACATAACGCCTGTCCCGCCATTCTAACTTATGTTATTTAGCTAATTTACTTTATTTACTTTCTTTCTATGTATGCTACAATGTACTGTGTTTATTGAATACTAGTGCCACTGACAACTAAAGGTTATATGCTTCTTAACCACAAGGTGTGTGTTTAGATGTTTGTTTAAATTACTTTGTTTTTATTGCTTTTTTTTATCTTTATTGTTTGATTTTAATTTTAAAGTTTTAAAATTTTAGTTTATTATTTTAAAGTTTTAGTTCTTTTTATTTATAGATCTACCTTAAGTTGCCTGTCCTAAGCGGGTTTCTCACACACTGTCCCTTAGACTGAGCACTCACGGGCCAATCAACTTACTAGCTTTCTGTGGCATCACAGTTGTTTTTTTCCCTTTTTCCCGGGCTGCGTCCTTTTCAAACTGAAGTCCCCACCGCTCTCCGTGTCCTTTTCAAACTGAAGTCCCCACCGCTCTCCGTGTCCTTTTAGAACTGAAGTCCCCACCGCTCTCCATGTCCTTTTAGAACTGAAGTCCCAGCCGCTCTTCGCGCACTTTTTAAACTGAAATGTCCCCGCCACTTTCCACGTTGTTTTCAAATTGAAATCTCTCCCGCTGTCCGTGTCCTTTTTGAACTGAAGTCCCAGTCACTCTCCACATCCTTTTTGATCAGAAGTCCCCGCCGCTCTCTGCACCCTTTTCAAACTGAAGTATCTCCCGCTCTCTGCACCCTGTTTAAACTGAAGTCTCTCCCGTCCTCTGTGTCCTTTTCAAACGATTGTCAGAAGCATGTTGCACATGTATGTAGCCATGGCACCTTAATAGTTTGATCCTTCTGACCTATTCACATTTCTCTGAGGGACAAATGATCATTCATACCAAATCCACATTTGGCCTAAGCCCTAATTGATTCTCACAAGAATGCGCACCATGAGTTAAGGTGCCCAAAAATTTCAACTGGCATTTGAGTCTTCCTAACATGTCTCAGCTGAGCCTTACTCCACATGTCCTGATCCAGTAATTATTAGGGTGTCCTTCAATCGGCCCAGAATTGCAGCAGTCAACTCCTCCCACAAGCCGTCAGACCCCTCCGCTGGCAAACTTTTCCAAGGTTATTTTTCAACTGCATCATTACATCAGCTGTTGAGATGGTGCTGCTCCAATACTATTTCGAGACCAGTTTCCAACCTGCCCTGTCCAGTCCAATTCCCTCCTATCATCCTCGAAGCTCATCACGTGCAAGTTTCCCTCCCTCCCATCACTCTCCTGCCTCACCTTTAACCTGGAGTCCATCGTCATTGTAATCAATATCCGTGTCCTCCCCCCGAACCGTTTACTGTCGATGTCCCCACGCCCCATGTCGACCTTACCCCTCCAAATCTTGAGGCCCTATGGACAGTGATCTACCAGGAAACCCCGCACCCCCATGAGACCACAAATACCCCCCTCTTACTTACCAATTTCCCATTACAGGCTGCAGATGTCTCGACTGACAATAACAGTATCATCTGCTGCCCAGAACCAAGCTACCAATCCCCAGGACCCAAATGTGTGAGGGACTGACCATGTCCTGCACACCATGTTATGCATGACCTACACTGCACAGACAGGCCTTCCTCCTCCGTGGACCAGGACCAAGACATGCATGCCTGTAGCATGGTTCTTCCTGCCCCAGTACTGGCTTTAAATTCTGGCCCCGACACTGTGCCCCACACAGACCAAGGACAGACTTACACTTGTCTGCACAGCTATGCATCTCTGTCCACCCCTCCCCCAAGTATTGTGTCTCTGCCCATCCCTTCCCTCCCATACTCAGTCACTGCTCTCCACACCCCCCCTACCTGGTCTTGTGTTTCTCCCCACCCCTTCCCTCCTTGGGCTCCAGTCACAATTCCCCCAACCCCCAGTCAAGCATCTGTCTTCCACCCCTTGCCTCTGTCGAGTCACCCCACCCCCGGTTGCGTGTCTGCTTTCCACCTCCTTCCCTTCCTGCTAACCTTGCCTGAGCAGCCTTGGCACAGAGTCGAAGCAGCCACAAGAGCAGCGCAGTGAAATGTAGGTGAGCGCTGCACATACAAACCTCAAAGTCGCGAGTGAAGCCCAGGTCGCCAGGTACAAACCACTAATATCCGGTCGTGAATCAGACAGGTCTAATTTTCCACTGGTGGGGCTATCAGATTTGGAGTGTGAGCATGATTCCAGTGAGCTGTGTTTTTAATGAGTATCATGATATGCAAGGGCATGCAAATGTGGTTCCTGACATGGAGCCGGGGAAACCTCAAACCACCGTGGAAATCCGGAGGGGAAATTTCCAACTTATTTTCGCACTGGCAACAAATGGACTTTTGCCATCACTCCAAATTTTGTGCCCCTGCCCATTACAATTCCCACCACTGATAAAACCAGAGAATCCCGTCCATAGTGTTGGTTCTCAGAGTACAAAAAGTCTGCTGTTGAGCTTATCTCTTGACTAAGATTGAGTGAAGAATGGGCTTGGAAAAAATTATTTCATGGTATATGATATGTTAAAAATAAGCTTGACTGTATATAACTGTTGCAAAATTATGCAGTTTGATGAGCAGGAAGACCAAACCATTTAAAACAAAAATAAAGATCCTGAGTTTGTGGTAATTTAATAGGATATAAACCAGAGGACCTATCTGTAATGTCAAAACCTAGAGAAGCTGGTTTTTATCCTCCTTTTATCCAGTTACACAGCACAACAATGCAAAACAGCTTCCTTACTTACATCCTTACTTCCTGTGCTGACCATTTTGTCTTTCAGTGTCAGCTTTTCTCTGTGTGCCTCCTCATTTTCTTCCTTCTCCTTTGAGGCGATTTCCTCTCCACATACTTGTTCACCCTCATCCTTTGGAACAGACTCTACATCTGCTACTGCCAATGCCATCAAGTTGGCCTCCTCTTGAACAGCGGGTTCTTCTCGACATATCTGTGTTGTCTGTCTTCTTTGAGACAAAAATGCGGACTCCAGGATGCTCTACGCTGCCATTCTGATAGTATCATAAAGGGTGCCACTCAACATTGGAGTCATCCCTGCCATGGGCTGCACATCTTCTAAGAATATCTACAATGCCTTAATATGGCAAACATTTTCTGCAAGATAATGGCCAGAATTTTATGCTACACCCTTGGGAGGGGACCAGCAGGCGGTGGAGGGGAGCATAAAATCAGGTGGGATAGCAGGGAATGCTGTACCTGTCATCTGTCCACCTCCACTGATATTTTAGGAGTGTGGGGAAAATGGCAGGTTGCCTGCCAGCCCTTGAGCGGAATCATCCCAGATTTGCATTAAGTGTGGTAGCAGGCAGGAGAAAGGACATTTTACCAGCTGGCCGCAATGGCGGGTTTTCGTGCCGCATCATTCCAGTCCTGCATCACTGATCAGGCATTCCCAGGAAACACGCCGGGTTGCTTCAGTCCTTCAGTAAACCGGGTGCCATATTTAAAGGCCGCAACTGCACTCTTCAAGGGATAGTAAGCTGCTGCAAACTGATGGCTGCCAAAGGGAGGAAACATGCTGCCACCAGATTTAGCGAGTGTCTACTAGATGCAGTGGAGGCCCGCCGCAATGTCTTCTATCCCTGGACTGGTGACGGCCAGCAAGCAAGGTCATCAACCCAGCATGGGAGGCGGTGGCAGCGCCAACACCCTGCAAAATAGGGCATCCACCCAGTGCAGGAAGAGGATGAATGGTCTCATCCGTCCCGCCAGGGTAAGTCACTCTTCTCATCACTCTCAGCTCACAAACCCATCACACACCCACAGGGATCCCACACCTCAAGGGGCAACACCACTAACTCACACACACCCTCACATCTCCATCTGGCTTATATTCTCTGGAGCTTGCATCCTCATCCCGTCCATGGCCCCGCTCACCACATGCAGTGGCATGTCTTGCTCACACTTTCTCCATCTGTTTGCATGCAGGAGAAGCTGGCAAGAAAAGGTCCCAGACCTGGGGTGGAGTATCCTACATTAGGTCCCTCACTCACTTTGAGGAACAAGTAATTGTGCTGACTGGTGAGGATGTGGACTGTGCCTGTGGTGATTGTGAGGTCAGTGGTGAACACCCACTTGAGGATCCCGCACAACATCATCCATCTCTCAACACAACTGTGAGTGCACTCTCTCCTGCTTTTGTGTCTGCTGCCATGCACTAATCATCTCTGCTTTGGTTCACGGGGAGCTCTGCCAAACGAGCGACACTCTCAGCCAGCCAGTCCCTCAGCTCCATCCAGATCATCACCTCCAGCCAAGGAGAGACCTCCTCCATTGAAGAGCTGGAAATAAGCTGCCTGGAAGAACGATCAAAGCGCTTACCCAAATCCTCCACCAGCGCAGAGACACATACCTCGGTGGGATAAGATCTAGAGCAGGCTCAGGTTCACAATCTGGTGGTCACCGCATGGCCACCGCAGCAGGAGGAGGCAGGTTCAGCTGATCTTCCCAGCACTCGGAGGATTGCTGGGAAGAGGAATCTGTGAGGTCCAAGTCAGATGACAAGCCTCTGGATTCGGCCTTCCAACTCATCATGGAGAGTCAGCAGAAGACAGGGGAACATCATGCAGAGCTGTTGGAAGCCCTCAACAGAGTGGCAAGCAAGTCAGAGTGGTGCGTCTGCCTGCTCTCTGATGAAGTGTTGCCCACATGTGCACACATTGAGGCCTCCATGGGAAGGATGGCGGACGCCCATGGAGACCCTGGTACAGCAGAACACGGAGATGTGTGCAGACCTGCACTCCATCGCGGTAACCATGGTGACTTCCTGCAGTGAGAACGTGAGAGGGGAACAGGGCACCTCGACATCCCTCCAGGTGCTCCTTCCCCTCAAGGAGTCAGGGCAGGGCCCTCGGGCACCTGAAGGGAGGAGGGGCGGCAGCTGTCACCCCTGGGTCATCCACTCAGGAATTTCAGAGGCTCCTCTCCCTCCGAGTCCCCTTTGCCTGTGACCCCATCAACCTTGTCCTCTGTCACTGCAGAGGGAGCAGCTGGCCCACAGGAGGTCAGCCAAAGCAAGCTGGGACCCCAAGGCCTTAGCTCTTTAGAGGGCCCACGCCAAACTCATCAGAGGTAACAGGGCCAACCATTGCACAGGCTGTCTCTACCCCTGCTGCGGACATCAGAGCACCACCTAGAAGAAGTGGTAGGCATAGAAAAGTTAAAAATTTCTCATCAGAAGTGTTTGCACTGGTGAACACATTTTGTCACTTTATAACTGGAAAATATATTCACTTTCAGGGAATAGTGTGTAATGGTGTCTTTCAGCTTAATTTAAAGGCTTCGCAATTCCTGCCCCTGCATCCTGCCACCTCACCTCCCCCCCACCACCCCAGATCTACCAGCATTTTAGCTGCATGCAACGGCCCAAGTGTGATCCCAGAGGGAGGTGTATGTGTGGCAGGGCCTTTTGGAGCCTTGTGCAAGCGCTCTCTCATGCATGCGGATCCTTCCTACCCCACACTCACCTCAATGTCTCGAGCATTTTCAACGCTGCCTGCTGGGGTTCTCTTTCAGTTATCCATCCAAGCTGACCTGCATCTCTGCCCACCCACTGATCACACTCCCATGCAGCACCTGTTCCCACCCAACACAAGGCACCTTTCACTTTCGATTTTGCAATATGGGGCAGAAATTTCGCTCGGCGGGTGGGCACGCATTGACGTCGGCCAAGCGTCCAAAAGCCTGAGGCAGCTTTGTGCCTCAGGGAGATAATGAAGCGCTCACTCGTGCACATGTGCGAAGTTCACACTCGGCCCCGCTTGCCCTCTTCCCCCCACCCCGCCCCCCACACAGGTAGCGCTCAGCGCTGCCACTCATGTTTCACGCTGGGCTGGCCTTAATTGGCCGGCCAGTGTGAAACCACGGTCCCAGTGCCGATCGCTGTCATTCCTTGCCACTTATCAACCTGTCTTGTTCAAATCAGTGAGTCTCTTGGCAGTGAGTGAAAGCAAGAGGTCAGAGGTTTCTGTACATAGTAAGAAAATAAAAACTGTTCTGTAAGAATGCTACTTTTATCATCATTTAGCACAGCAGTATTATTTTCCAGCTAAAATATTTTCCAGTGTGTGTGTGTTGCTGGTATTATTTGTTATTTTACCTTTTAAGAAATATGCTCAACATTTAAAGTCTAAGCGAGAGTCTTATGCGTATTATCCTGTTGTCTTCCAAAGACAATAAGATCAGGTGAAAGCCCAGGATATAGCCAAGAGCTGAAATAAACCAAAAATGATTTTCTGTTCATTGCCTGACATGTCATAAGTTTACCTAGATATCTGGTGGGAAAGTAAAAATGCAACCCCTGGGATTTTGGGAGCCAGGGAAAACAAAAATACCTAGGATGAAAAAGAGTAAAAAATTTCCAAAAACATAACAAGGCTGGCAGCAGAGGTGGGATAGCACATTACTCATGGACCATCTAAATTTTAAAAAAGTAGACCCTCAAACGTACCTTAAAAATGCAGAAATGTTCAGAAAGATGAAGAGACATAAAACTAGGTTGATGCAAATGAAATTAAATATGCATTCTAGTTAAACGTGCTGAAGTTGGAAACTGTAGTAAAGTGAGGTATGGAAGGAATACCACAGATCCAGGCAATGAAGCAGCAGCAATGGTGACAAACAGTGTTGGAGATTCAAGGCAGAGAAACAGCTATGACATAAGGCAATGTGAAAGATCAAACAGACTGCCATGCTTTTCAAACTGTTGAGATGGCACCTCAACAGTAACTCCAGTATATTAGATAACAGTTCATTTAGCCCACAACAATTAAGCAAATAATTTCATTAAATCTCTTTGATATTACAAATTAAGGGAAGGGATGGCATAGATACTTCCATCAGAACTTTCAACCTATTAGTAAACTACCATAAGTAGTTCAGGATTTTGGGCTGAAAGGTGAAATCATAACATTTGCAATTCAGACTGCTGGGGGAGGATTTTGAGCAGGGACATGTGAGAAATTAGGCTGAATTTTTTTTTAAATGACGGATCGAATCATCATCCCACCCGTGGATGTGGTTTCGCAAAAAATGCAAAGGCTGCCTGGCGTTTTCATCTGCCCACCAACCATAGTGCTGGATAGGCAGTGAAAAATTTAAATCAATTGGATTGTTAATGGCCTTAATAGGCCTTTTAACTGTCGGCGGGCGCGCTGCAACTCCCGCGCGTGCCCACCGACCGAAATATCATGTGAGTGCGCGATGACACTGGGACGCTTGCCCGATGCCATTGCACGTTATTTTACACTTGAGCGGGTCGGGCATGCGCCCGCCCACTCAGCGAAAAATCCTGGCCAAAGAGTTTAAAGCATTAAAAATAAAGATTTTAAAAATGTTATAAAACATGTCCCCTCATGTGACTCTGACACATGAGCAGGGGCATGTTATTAATGAAATGTTAAATTTTTAATTTTATATTTATTTGCTGTTGGAAACCTCATCTCGCCCATGGATGAGGTTCCTTAAAAATGCAAAGGCCACTTGGCCTTTTTGCCTGCCCGTCAACCGTAAGGTTGGAACAAAATATCGAGCGATTGCGTGATGACGTCATAACGCTCACCCGATGTTATCACGCGTCATTTTACGCTCGGTCGGGTCAGGCACATGCACCCGCCCGACGAGTGTTATATTCTGGCCCTAATGTCTTATGCCTTAAACATTCAAACAAAAAGCTTGAAAGGGAGAATGAAAATGATTGTAAAAGTCTCTGACAATAATAATATGGAATTAATTCCTGCAAGTGGTTCCAGGTAACCTTAGGATGTAGTTGCTTGACCAGAATTGTAAGATCCTGAGGTTAGGCAAATGAGCAAATCTATTTTTGTGATTCCATGAACATCAGGATTCTGGGCCTGAATTTTACATTCCTCCATCAGCGGGTTTTTAGGTGGGGAGCGAGCGTGAAATAGCACGAATGGCTTCCGCTGGGTTCCTGCCCACCCTGACCTCTCACCAGTTTTATGCTGGGGTGGGCGAGGCCTTGAATGGGCCACCCACCCTTGTCCCAGTTGAAGCCCTTAAGTGCCCAATTATTGACCACTCAACGGCCGTTTCCCACCCAGCTTCAATTTTTAGGCTGGCGGGAGGATTTCCTGGGAATGCGGGAAGCCCAAAAATAATTTGTGCCTTGGACGGGAAGGATGGGGGGATGGGGGAGATGCCTCCATCGGAAGCCCCCTTCTAACTTCGGGTGCCCCTCCCGCCTTAAGGTCTGGTGGCCGCTGGACCTTCCTCCCTGCCCCGGCATCCCCAATTCCCCACTATCCAAACCCCCCCAGACCTTCCCTTCCCTGTCCATCCCGAAACCCCGAAAAGCTACCTTTTCCTGCACTGCCAGGACTTAGGCTCCGTGAAGTGCGTAAAGTTCCACCTCTCTCTACTGCAGCTTCTGACGCTGCAGGGACTAGATTGGCTGGCAGCTCTCTAAGGTGAGACTTCCTCTCGAGCGAGGGGCGGAAGTCCCACCTGCAGCCAATTAACGCTCATTGGCAGAACGGGAAACCTCGCCATCTGAAAAATCCAGGCCTTGGTGATCGAAGAGTCAGTAAGATTGGCACCCCCAACTAGTTAGCCTGTGGGTAGGGGTACATGTGGCACAGAATTAGACTCCAGGAGTGGGCTCAGGGGCCAACTTGGAAGAAGCATGGGACTGCAAAGTATGTACCAATGCTTTATAAGGAATATGGCATTCGTGGCCTGGTCCAGGAAACATCCGCTACCATTGATGTGAACATATTTTGTGCCAATTCCATGTGCCAACTTCATTCATGTCCAAGACGAACTAATCACGGCACTTGTAAATGTTGTTTCTTACATAAACTTCCACCATTTCGACATTATGCGACTCCGGGGCTTTTGTCCAAAAAACAAAGCTGACTCTCCAGTGCAGTGCTAAGAGAGTGCTGCACTATTGGAGGTGCCGATTTTTGGACGAGATGTTAACTGAGGCACCATCTGCCTGCTCGGGTGCATGTAAAAGATCCCATGGCACCTTTTGAAGAAGAGGAGAATTATTACTGGTGTCCTGGCTATTATTTATCCCAAAATTAGCACTGCAAAATACAGATGACCTGGTCATTATCACATAGCTGTTTGTGGGAGTTTGCTGTCGCATATTAACTGCTGCGCTTCTTACATCACAACAGTTGCTACACTTCAGAAGTGCTTCATTGGTTGTAAAGCACTTTGAGACATCCAGTGGTTGTGAAAACCACTATATAAATGCAGGTCTTCCTTTTTTAAAATTAACCTGGTCATCATCATATGTGCTCGGCAGCAAGTATACGCCCACGTCTGTTTCCGTAGCTTATTTCTTTCCTGGAACAAGTCCTTGTCTGAAGCCAGAAGCTATAGTTTGAGGGGCAGCACTCCACATCAAGCATGGATGACCAGGAATCTCTCCTACTCTTACTGCTAGCCATAGGCACGTTGGAAGGATTTCAGGTTGATCATCAACCTGTTCAGCTACACTATGAATTTACCTGCCATGATCATCAAGTCCTGGAACGGAACTTGAACCCAGAGCTTCTGGCACAGAGGCAGGGATGGCACCCACTGCACCACAAGACCTCCCATACAAGTGATTAGTGACAACATAAATCAAAACCAGCTAAGGATGATTGTGTTTGTCAGTGGTCAATTATCTCAGCCCAGAATGTCCTTGCAGAAGTTTGTCAGAGCAGTGTCCTAGGCCCAACCACCTTCAACTGCTTCATCAGTGACTTTTCCTCCATTGTAAGGAGAGAATGGGGGATGTTTGCTGATGATTGCACGTTATTTATTCTGATTTGTAACTTGTCAGATAATGAAGCAGTTCATGCCTGCATGCAACAAGAATTGGACAATGTTCAGGCTTGAGCTGATAAGTGGCCAGTAACATTCACACCACACATGTGCCAAGTGATGATCATCAACATTAGAGAGTCTAACCAACTCCCCTTGACATTCCATAGCATTACCATCATCAAATATCCCATCATCAACATCTTAGGATTACCACTGGCCAGAAATTTAACTGGAAGTGTCCCATAAATACTGTGTTTAGATGGACAGCTCAGAGGCTGGGAATTCTGCAGTGAGTTCCTTCCTGATTCTCCAAAATCTATCCGCCATCTACAAATCACAAGTCATGGGTGTGATGGAATACTCTCCACTTGCCTGGATGAGTACAGTTCCAGCAACACTCAGGAAGATCGACACAATCCAGGACAAAGCATCCCACTTAATTGGCACCACATCCACCACCTTTAAACATTCACTCCCTCCACCACCGGTGCAAAGTGGCAGCAGTGTGCATTATATACAAGATGCACTGCAGCAACTCAGCAAGACTCACCAAGTAATTTTGCATGTCAATGCCCTTTATCCAGCCACCAAAAATCTTCAGCAATCCACGCATATTACAACTATATGAGGAGCCCTGCAGAATGAAAGAACTGTTTTTGGGAAACCAGGTTTACTATTTTCTGTTCTGGCTCATACAGCCGATCAGGAATCTAGAGAACTAGAAGTATACACAGTGGGCAGACTGAAGTAATGTTTCCATTTGGGCTACTAAGGAGGAATGCTGCTGAGTTCAACCGAGGTGAGCAAGATCATTATCATATTTATTCTGCATTCTTCATTATCTTTAAATTAACAAGAGTAAATAAGCTGCAGACAAAGGAGGACCACAGACCTGCAGCTCTAGATGAAAAGAAAGGAGTGTAGGCAGTGGACACATTAAGCACAACTACTTCCATACCTCTTGCCACTATACAGCTCTGACTATGCTATGGAAGCAGTCACATTGTAATGCCTATGAAAATGATACACATTCTCACCACACAATTTGAATTGCCCAATACCAGCCATAGTAATCTATCCACCAAAAACAAACCAGAAAATAATGAATAAAAAGTCCATGTTCATTTTGTGATATGTACATAGCTTTAAGTCCTGCACCTACATTTTCCCTCAACATCCTTGTGAAGTGTGCTTGTCCTAATCCTTCCTCTAAGGCTGAAATAGGTAGTCTTCAAGTGCAAGGCACAATTGTGGTGGTAGGTAGCTTTTTGAAATGGCATTGCTATTGGAATGGGATTGGCCTTAAGTCCGGAGTAACACAACTGCAATTAAATTGGATAATTCTTGAAAAATAAACCAGCATTTTACCTGTGACTTCTGCATGGTCTCTTTAAATACTCATGGCGTGAGTTCCTCATGCCATTTAGTGTCATGTTTTGAAGACTGAGGTAACCATTGGGTGCCCAATGAACCCAGGCCTTCCAAATGGCAATGTCAGCTTCAATTCTGCACTGATCGAAGTCATGATCTTCCCCTTCAGCATGTTGCTGGTGTTTCATCATTGTGCGCATAAAGCCCTTTACCAAGATGTCACACTGCCCATTTCTTGTCAGAAGCGTGTGCATGCATCTTGAATGCAATTTTTGGGCCTTAGGTGGCTGCATAGTGCCTAAAAAATGAGTGCCACATGGCCCAATTTAACCACTATTATCTGTACTATAGCTGGTGCCAAAGTGGATGACACCATGCTGCTTCTTCCAACTGATCAACCAATCCAGCATTGAGAAACTTCTCTAAGTGTGTGCCAGTCAGAGTTTGAGAGAAATGTCTATTCTGTGCTTTCTTCCTTACTGTTTTTGAGGCTCTCTAAAGGGAACTATGAACATGTCATTCATTTCATGGTTATCTGCACGTAAATAAATCTCTCCCACAGAAATGCATTGATTTTAGGGATGGACTGCTGCAAATTCTACACCAGTTGCTGCAGTTTGTTGATAATATACTCAAAGGATGTGCCAAAGCCTTCTGCTTCTGCATTAATTTCCATCTTAAGGCAGGTCCAATGAGGTATTAGCTATGTGGACTAGCAGCATGACTAGATATTTTATTCCTCCTCATCTCCTATTTCTATTTGTTTTTCTTCACTTGTGTGTTGGACTTCAGCAGCTGCCCTTCCTTAAACTGACTAACTGCGGTTTCCATGATGCTAGAACCTATGCTAATACTTTGGGTAGTTTGATAGCTTAATGCTATATGCTGTTAAGATCCCATCAATAGGTCATGGCACCACATCCTTCAGTCTACCCTAGAAACTAAATGAATAGAATAGTTTCACAACGTATCTTCTGAGATAATGGCTTTCACAGCAGAAAGATCTTATGACATTAGGGCATTATGCAGCTGATTAGTAAATGTAAATCCCACTGTACAGATTTGAAAAGGCAGTCAAAAAATGAAATTTCATAGCAAATGGAGAATATCTGCTACATGTTAGGGAGGATTCAGGAATGAATCAGGGTTCAATGGACCTTTTTGTGGATAGGGCCACAGACCTTCAAAATCCTTTAATTTCCGACACTTCTGCTCTTATCCCTTCCCCTCCCTCCCTGAACTACAAAAGGATGGCTCTTGTCCTAATTTGCAACCACCAGCCTCCACATTGAATGTATCATCTTCCGCCATTTCTGCCACATCCAATTTGACACTGTTATGATCCTCAGCTGAGATTACCCCTGGACAAGCCTGATCCCAGGGTGGAACGCAGCTTGATAGATCCTAACTTTTATTTGTTTGTTTAGATATGTGGAGAGGGGCTACTGAAAAGAGTCACCGAAGTCAGCTGATAAACTTTTAACAAAAAAAACATTTATTCAACAAGAAAATATAAACTGCATTACAATACTCCTTCACCCACAACTATACCTTTACAGATATATACAGATTTATAAAGATAACACAAGTTACAAAAGCTAACTTATTCTTCAATGTTCACAGTAAATACACAGTTCATGTAAACCTATAGCAACCTGTGGTCAGACAAACTACCCTCTGAAACCAAGTGACAAATGTCACCTCAAACAGATGCTACGGGTCTCTCCTCAATTCACCCCCAGATGCTTATCACACAGTGAGCCAACCAGTCTCACTGAACTCTGTCTTTAACTCCAGGGTTTCCAATCTCCACTCTCTAAGAACTCGCTTTGGAATCTTCTCCCAAACCAATGCTTTCTCTCAGACGCCTTCTGCAAGGATTCACCTCCAGGGTTTCGAACTCTCTGATGTTCCTCTTCCCTAGGTCACCACATGCATTCAAGCTGTCTTCCACACACTCTCTCTCTCTCACCAACTCAACTGTCAACAGTACACCACTGTTTCACATGCCCATAGCAAAGAGTTATAGACCTTCAGCCATCTCTTTGGACTTTCTTGCCTGTTTCAAATTGTTCTCACTTTAAATCTGCTTTCTGCAGCCTTTTTCTCTTTAAATCTGAAGCTTGGAGCCTTTCACTCTGCCCCTCACTCTTAAATTCACATAACAGGGCCTTTTCCAGGTTCCTGTCCTTCCTTTGACTGGAAGGGCTTCTTTGGACTTTCCCCTCTTCCACTCCCCTGGATTTTTGGGGTTTTCCTTAGCTTGGGGCTAGCTGTTTGTCCCCTTTGCTCCAGTCTCTCCTGGCAGCAACTTTCAAAAGCCAACTGAACTCCACAGCTTCCAAATCAAAACTGCTGTTTCTCTTCTATGTGTGTGTCTGTGGGAGGGACCTGCCTCTCTGGCCCCCTGTTGCTAGGCTACAATTCAATTCTCCTACCCTTGTTTGTTTAACTTTGCTGCAACAGTTGGGAAAAAACCTCATTAGAAAAGCAAGCACCCTTTTAAAGTGAAGCTAAAACTTAATTTGATACACAGCTAGAGAAATACAAATCAAACTTAAACTTTAAAGCAAAAACTCATTCCTAACACCTACAAATACCAATATAACTTATTTAAACTATCTTTATTTCCTAACAACACCGCCACCAACACCATCTTCCCCTCCCCTCACCTTTCAGAATTCCAGAGGAACTTTTCCTTTTCCAAAACCCTGGTACACTCAATCACACCCAACACCACTCTCCCTCCCCATGGCGCCTTTCCATGCAAGTCAAGGAGATGCAACACTTTCCCTTTTACCTTCTCCCTTCTCAATGTCTAAAGTCCCAAACACTCTTCCAGATGAATATCGATTTACTTATACTTCTTCCAACTTAGCAAATGATATTCTCTGCCCACCATATGTTATCCTGTAGATTGGGGGACCAAATGTAGATTGGGTGACTGCTTTGTGGATCACTTCCGTTTAGACTAAAAGTTGACTCCATGGTTCTGGTTGCCTTTTAATTCTCCATTCCACTCCCACAATTTGACCTTTCTGTTCCAACGAAGCAAACAAAATCTTGAAGAATAGCACCTCATCTTTCGATTAGGCACAATTCGGCCTTCTGGGCTTAACACTGAGCTTGAAAATTTCAGTTTATAATCTATACCTCCATTTTTTTTTTTTGCTTTAGGTGATTCTCCTTTTTCCCATTTACAAGTCCACTATAGCCCCATATTTTGTTTCTTTACTTGACCAATTACCATCTCCTGTTGCCTGGCACCATCATCCTTTTTGTCATTTAATCTTCGCTGCCTATCACAGACTTTCCCTTTTGTTCTTGAAAGGTTATCAACCTGAAATGTTTAAGGAAATCTTAACCTGCCAAGCTGGGTTAGTTTACTTACAGGTGGCAGCTTAAAACACTAAAAATTGCTGGTGTATCAGGAAGCCAGCTGGAATTTGTCAACTTCTATCTCTTAAACCTCTGACTTTAACTTGGTGCGCATGAATTTCTTGGAACTCACCAGCTAAAACAAGGCAAGGTGACTGTGGGAATTGATGGGGCTGACCAACTGACTGGCAGCTAAGGCTTTAAATACTAAGATGTAACAGCTGCTTCCTTGCCTAAGTAGTGGTTGTGGTCAGTTTTGGTCTATAAGCCAAGCACTTTCATGAAGATGTTAGTAAGTGAATGGCTCATGAAATATAAGTTATGTCCCATCCTACTCCCTAGCTCAGGCTTGTCCTGATAATTTATGAGATGTTTCATCCTAAGTCTCTTTTGTATCTTACCTGCAGAGAACACTGTGCACAGAAATACTGATTCCACTGGAAATATGATGTGTAACTACAGCGGAATGAAAGTGAGCAACATATAGGAACAATTAAGTGTAGGACCTTTACAGATGATCTCCCTGAGAACTCTGTGTTGCTTTTGAACATGTCTTAGGAAAGAAGTGTCTGCATTGTGCCTTATAGGAAGTAAATGTAAGCATGCATGTTGTGGCAACACTTACATTAGCACTCAAGCCAGACAGCTTTAGCCCATGTTTTCAGTAGGCAGGTGACTGTCTTCCTCAAGGAAGGCCACCCACCTTTGGCACACCACCCACAGTTGAACCCCCCCAGCATCAAATCCCCACGGACAGTTTGCGCTCTATTTCACTACTATGCAGCACCTCCACTGTGCCATGAACTCCCTTTCAAGAGATGCTGGGTTCAATTTTCCTACTGACAGCCAAACAGCTTGCAGACCTCACTTTCTGTGCATGTTTTCCACATGCAGGGTGCCAATTCAAATAAAAGGACGGGATCACAATTTTAAAAAAAATATTAGGATAGGCTAGACCAAGGCCCCCGAGCCCCCAGCCCCCCTCACCTCCTGTGGACATGCACTCACAATAAACACAGTAGCTCTAATTTTCCTGGACTTGGAAAATTATGGCTGATGCTTCACTTCAACTAACTCCTTGCACTTAACTCATTACATATTTATGGTGAAACAAAAGAATACAACCTGCATTTTAGAACTTGCTGCTCTTAATCTTAATG
Organism: Cetorhinus maximus; assembly: GCF_964194155.1. Classification (NCBI taxonomy): domain Eukaryota; kingdom Metazoa; phylum Chordata; class Chondrichthyes; order Lamniformes; family Cetorhinidae; genus Cetorhinus; species Cetorhinus maximus. The sequence continues at coordinate 92,394,704 of NC_135879.1, read as the reverse complement.
AAACCCATTCTCATGGTATGTTACTTTGGCATGTAAGGAGAAACTACAGCCGTGGAAATCATCAAGCACAGTAACCACCACAGTGAACATCACAAAAATTCTACTGCAGTATATTATCTGTCAACATTTAATATGGTAACAAATCATACAAGGAAAATATTTTAAAAAATTATAGCAATCTGCTGGCTCTCAAATTGTCAGATCTGAAAACAACACATCTAGGTCCCCACCTAAATCTTGCTTTTAAAAATCCCTCGGCTAAAACATTTTGTAATCTGCTTGGAAGTTTCAAGTGGCCATAGCAAATTATGCTTCTGTCTCCACCGTCCAAACTGTATTTGCCAAAGTTTGCGAAGTTGATTTCCTGATGTGGAGACACACAACTGTCAGTACAGTTACTCCTTCAATGAAAGTGCATTTATGGGGCATGATTTCAATACACTGTAAATGTCATATTCTGTTATATACACCAAAAACAGCTTAATTGCCACTTGACTTTATGAATAAAGATAAGGCAGAGACCTGAGGGACATGCTTGTCACGATCGGGCCATGAAAGGTCCAGAATATTGCTAGATGGACCATTGACTTGTGTACTCGGTGATGAACATCTGCCTGGCGCCAAGACATCAAAGGACTGAAAAGCTACCCGAACTGTTGCTGAGTGTTGCAGCATTGAAGGACCCATGACTGCGGGAAGAGTTCCAGGCCCAGTTGTATAGTGCACTGGAGCTAGTGCCCACCATGCTCATCCAGGCACACTGGGAGCAACTCAAGTCCGTTGACCTAGATGTCTACATACAGGTTTGCGCCACAACAGAGCCAGGAATGGTTTGACGCCAATGACACTCCAATCTGCGATTTCCTCAAGTGGAAGTGAGCTGCCTTCATCACCTAGAAGAGTCACCCATGTACCCGGCGAATGATGGCAGTGCACCACCAATTGAAGGCTGAGATCCAGTGACGCATTCAAGACATGCACAACAACTGGTGGGTGGAGAAGGGGCACTGGTTTCAGGCCTACGACGACCAGCACGACATGCGCAACTTCTTCCATGCTGCCGATCTATGGACCCCGTTTGACCTGACCATACCCTCTCTGATCACAGGACAGCTCCCGGCTCCTCAAGGACAACAACACCATCCATCAGTGTTGGAAGGAGCACATCGAACAGCTCCTCAGTCAGGACTTCACTGTAATGGAGGAGATCCTCCAAGCCCTCCCAACCCTGTGGAGGATTCCCTCAGCATCCACCAATCATTGATGAGCTTAAGCAGGCCATCCAACAGATAAAAACCAATAAAGCTTGTATACCCACAGAGGTCTACTATGCTGGCAGCTATCAGCTCAAGTCACAACTTCACCAGCTCATCCTCCTCCTCTGGGACAAAGAGGACTTCCCCCAGGATCTCAAGAATGTGACCATCATTACTATACACAAGAAAGGGGGCAAATCTGATTGTGAAAACTACAGGGGGATTTCCCTCCTGTCCATCGCAGGTAAGGCCCTGGCCCGCATCATCCTGAACCGCCTTTGTCCGGTTGCTGAGGAGATCCTCCCGAAAACTCAGTGTGGTTTCCGACCATCCCGGGGTACTGCGGACATGGTCTTTATGGCTAGACAGATCTAGGAAAAATGTCAGGAGCAAAATCAAGAGTTGTTCCTCACCTTCATCGACCTGACCAAAATGTTTGATTCTTTAAGTCATGAAGCTCCATGGATCGTCTTCCAATGCTTCGCTCGCCTGTTGAAGTTTGTCACAATCTGAGACTCCTGCATGACAACATGACCACCACCTGAGTGGAGGGTCTGAATCTGACACCTTTCACATCCAGGCCGAAGCCAAACAAGGTTGTATGATCGCCCCAACCTTGTTAACCATTTACCTGACTGTCATCTTCCACCTCATCTGAGATTACCTACCACCTAGTGTCAGCATTCAGCATCGTCTGGACAGGAAGCTCTTCAACCTTGGCTGCTTCTGGGCAAAAAACAAAACTCAACCTTCAGTTTGCGGATGACTGCTGCGTGATGGCTCACAATGTACAGGACATGCAAAGGGCGCTTGACCTCTTCAGCACCTCATTTAAGAGGCCTGGCCTGTCCTTGAACATTGCCAAGGCGAAGGTCCTTCACCAACCTTCCCCAGGCCAGTTGAGCACCCGCCGTACCATCCATGTAAATGGGATGGCTCTGGAGTATGCAAAGCACTTCCCTTATCTCAGCAGCCACCTCTCCCAAGGGACTACCATCGACAAGGAGGTCCAACACCAAGTCAACGGTGCCAGCATTGCCTTCTTCAAGCTGCTCCAACATGTCTTTGACAATAGGGACCTTTGCAAGTCAACAAAGGTTCTGGTTTATAAGGCCATTGTGTTGACCACCCTCCTGTACTGCAGCAAAACATAGAATGTCTACCAGCAGCACATTAAGATCCTTGAGGGCTTCCATCAGTGGTGCTTGCATCGAATCCTAGGGATCAAATAGGAGGACTGTCGGGTTAACACAAACGTTGTCCAAGAAGTTGCATCTACCCAAATTGAAGCCTTGCTCCTGCGGAACCATCTCCAATGGACAGGCCATTGCGTCCAGATGCCCAAAAACCACCTCCCGCAGTAGGTTCTCTTCTCACAGCTCTCTGTTGGCCAACACTCAAAGGGCAGCCAAAGGAAAAAGTATAAGGATACGCTCAAGGTCGCCCTAAAGCACAGAGACATTAACACCACTGACTGGGAGGAGAATTCTGCTGATTGCTCGGCATGGCACCACCTGGGTCCATCAAGGCACAAGCTACTTCGAGGCTCAGCAACTCAACAGTGAGGCAGAACAGCAGCAGCAGAGGAAGGGGAAAGAAGCCAACCTGGGGCTGCGATTTCCACTACCCTGCGCAACAGCGTGACCCCATTGTGGAAGAACATGTAGATCCAGAATTGGGCTCCTCAATCATCTGAAATCTCACCAAGCCTGACGAACGTCATCCTTGATTCCGAGGGACCGCCGAGAAATGGATTCCAGTCTCATGCTTTGGACACACTCTCCAATGTCTAATCATGCAGGAACTACGGCATCATGAATATAGGCCCAAATGTCACTGTTGGTGGCAAAGGAGTGGTGCTCATCACTGACCTTGAAGAAGACTGCCCACAAATATCTAGCGATCCCTGAGACATGGATTTCCTCTTTCCCCTTTCCCAACGTCAGTTTGAATCTGGTGCCAAGTCAAGTGGATCTCCTGCCTCCAGCAGATCATCAAGCAGATCATCAAGCATTCACATTGAAGTATTCTTACATATAGCAAGTTAAAGGCACTGTCCTTCACTTTTAGAACTTTTACTAAGTAAAATAAATAATTGGAAAATACAAATGGGAATAAGGTAGAAGCTGAAATATCATAAACAAACTTTTAAAACTTTTAACTTTTAAAAATCTTTTAAAATATGTTCTTTTTATCACAACAGAGAAATTTGACATTCCACAAATATAAAATTGTTTTCCAGAGCTAAATGACACTAGTCAAAGTAGTTATAATCTAAGTACGTCATTAAAAACACAGGGTGGAATCTCGTGAATCTCCCAGGAGCAGGAAACGAGGCATGCGGGGAATTAATTGAGCTGAAGGCAAGATACCCGACGGCGGCATGAAAGTTGAATATTAAGTTGGTGGTGACGGGAGGGCGGATTGTGCTTCCCGAATGTAAGCAGCAGGACGCTTGTTTTAATACATTAGCATGACATACGTGCTCATTAAAACACAACTTTGCCAGATTAAATTGTACCTTTGGAATTAGGTATGCAACAACCAAGAAACACGTGCCTTCAGATTCACGACTGGTTAAAGGTAGCATGCAGCAGGTGAGGTTGTCTTCCTGGTGGATTTGGACTGAGTAGGAGGTTCTTTTCTTTATGGGGAGCTTTGTTGAACCAGGGAGAGGAAGCATTGATGCATTGAGCTTGTGTGGCAGCTGTGAAAGCAGAACAGGGCAGGGCTGACCAAGGTTGGAGTGAGGTAGTAGCCCTAAGAAGGCTCTTGGGGGACTGAGGAAGGAAGCTGGACTACACACAGAAGTTCAATGTGTGCAGCGGAACATCAGGCATGATTGTGGGGAGATCAAGCGTTATACAGGGAAAACTTCAAAGATGAAATCCTGAGAGCTGAGGGTATCTGAGGAAAGGTCAAGAATGATAGAGGAAGGGTCCAGGACGATGAGTGGCAGCTTGAAAGTGTCAGGAGGCAGTTCTAGCGTGGCGGGGGCTAACTAATGGTGATGGGGCAAGCTCTAGGGTGAATGATAGTTGGTCAAGAGTGATGGGGGAAGGATCAAGGTTTTCTGAAGGCAAGGCAAAGGTGATGGCGTGAGAGTTGAAGGTGATGGAGGGAAGCATAAAGGTGACTGAGGGAAGGTATAGAGTGATGGCTTCCGGTTCCAGGGTCACTGTGTGCATTCATGGACATGGCTGTGACAACACAAAGAGTTCTCTGGAGTAAAACTCAAGGGTGATGTTGTCCATGGTGGGGTGGATAGAGGGCACAGTGTGGCTGATGCAAAGTAAAGGGCTCTCCATTGATCAAATGTGCTCAGGACAGGAGGGAAGGCCTTAAAGACTGTGCTGACAAGATCTATGCCTGCTTCAAAGTTCACAGTTCACCTCAGGCAGACAAGATGGGTCAAATGCACCCACTGTTTCTACAAGGTCAATCACAGCTGTGGAGGAACTGGCAGAAGGTGGCCCAGGGCTAGGCACAGCAGCAGCCAAAACATCAACAAGAGGCGCCGTCAGAGAGTCAGGCAGCTCAGGATGTTGGAAACCAGGGGCCAGTGAGGTACTAAGCATTGACGTGTAGTAGAATATACTGCAGGTGGTGTAACTACCAGCAAATATCAGAGAGGCAATGCTGGAAGTGGCTGAGGATGGCTCACCTATGTCAACTCCTTCAGGATGACCTACATTCTTGTGGAATGGGCAGGCAATCCAATGCCAGTAACTTAAAAAGTCACTTCTACATCAGCGAGTCTTTCTAGAGCTCTACAGAGGGGCATGTGCGGCATCTTGCAGTCAGTCACTCACATTGAGCCAATGATTTTGTGCAGTTCATCACAGAACTGGAGTCAGGTAGCCAGAGTTGTGGGATTTGGTAACATCGCTGGATTTCCACAGGCACAGGGAGCAATTGATTGCAAACATGTGGTCAGAAAGCATTGCACAATGAAAAAACTTGCTATTACAGGGGCATAAAGACAATCTTTTTAATAGTGCAATAGTAAAGGTGGAAAAAGGTGTAGAGAGAGCGGTGCATTGGATTTTATGGTGATTGTACAGTGAACGAAAATGACCCAGACTACAACATTCATCTAACATGGATTGCTTTGTGAAGCAAGGATGTACTTTTAATAGCCTTTATACCACATTCTCCACTTGTACTCACCTTTAATACACTGAACATTGACTGTGAACTGTGCTGTTACGTTAATTCTATGTTGGCTAACCAGATGCTGTAACCAAATTTAAATCCCTAATTTGACATGGCTCCTCTAAACTCAAAAAATAACTGCATCAGATTTCTACTTGCCAAACTTATCAGGGTATCTGACAGGTCTGACATGTTACCTCTGTATCAATGGATCAGAAGGCCTCCCACTAGCTAAGGTTTGCAAATCAACTTGGTGTTTTTATTGCTCTACTGCCCATGACAAGGACAGAGGGTTGAACAGCATATCAGCCTTTAGAGTGACTGAAATACAATAGTGCTGGGAATTTTATTTTAATTTTGACTTTAAACTTGATCTTTTTGTTGCATCATTGACCACCTTATTACCTATACAGCCTTGGTCTCTCCTCAGAGAATATTCTAGGTCCATGGACCAAAGACAAACACAGCTATTGTGTGCTTTAGTAACTCCTGTCAGACCAACACACAGATATCTGACAGCCATAACTATCTACACTAGAGATAGTATTATGAAAGACCGTACTTGTCTATCAAATTTTTTTTTCACGGTACGTTTACCCACAGCCAAGTAAACCCATGATTGGGCAGAAATAAAACTGCTCTGTGCTTGTGTAATGATGAGAATCTACTAACTATGCAATGCATGTGGCAGAACACATATATGTTTTGTCCCATACCACGACTTCTTTCTCCCTTCCATACTTACTTTTATTCTGTGTTGTTCTCTCTTTTGACTGAATGACTTCTACAACGGCTTGTTGCTAAAATAATAATGAAAGTGCCATAAAGTGTTCAATTTTACTCTGCAAAGACCATCAGGAATCCACTTTATTATATTGTCATGTGTGTTTTACATCAACATTTCTGGCATTCTTATGCTGCTACTTTAATTTTTGTTTAATATAGTTCAGTGGAAAATAAGATGATTTTCCCCCACAGCAGCCATGATACGACACAATGAAAAGTGATCATGGCAGCAGCAAGAGCATGACAACAGGCACACCTGTGAATAACAATATTCACCCAGCAGGAATTTATTCCACCAACGGGAATTTACTTAGTGGTTCTGGGAAACAAAATGGTTACTCTACCGTCAAATTGCTGTGGAAACTTTTAGCTCATAACATTTATGGAAACTAGTTAGATTAATCAATTAATGGTTTTCTGAAATGATCTGGCTTTCTTCGTGAGATCAAGGTCTAACACATACGTGGAGTTAACAAACTACATCAATGTTAACCCTGTTGTGCTAGTTTTGGCTCCATGACTGAGTTGAACCGCTCCTGCAGGAGTGGTGTTTGTGCAGTTTTTAAATCATTGCACATGTGTCACATCTCAAGCTCAAACAAAAACTAAAATAATTCAGAAATGGATCATATTACAAATTCATTTTTCAGAAAGACAGGTGCTTAATTGATGTGCAGTAAAATGGGGTTAGTTGATGTATGGAGTTTTTAAGATTTAAAAATGCTGTTAACTTTACTTAACCTAATAAAACGTACATGTAATATGCTATAATAAGGTTTAGCTTTGGAACAGTCAAAGGTTCCATAGAAATGACTTCAATGAACAAGGAGAATGAAGTCATTTGAAAAGGAAAGGAACATTAAGGTGTTGCTGCACAAAGGTGACAATACTTTACATAGTTTGCTTTTAGCAACTAAAGATTAGCTTGATGTAACTATAACATGGAGATAGAAATAACTTGTAGAATTATTTTTTTCTTTGGTATAATATATATTAACCTGACGAGCTACAATTGCATCAATAGATAAGTTAAATTATAACTGTCTAAAATTTTACAAGAGAATTATGCTGGATGCCTAGAGGATCATTATGATTAAGATTATAAATACAAACATAAAATACTGGAAACACAAAGCATGCCAATCAGCATCTGTGGATAGAACAGACAGTCAATGATGCATGCTCTTCATTCACTTCTTTATATTCCATTTATATAGTGCATTAATTTAAATTACAAGGATTTCCAAATAGAGTTCTGGACTGCTGAATTTAGCAGAAACCATGTTGTGTTTTACATTTTTATTGGATGGGCTGTCCGTGGTTTTTGCCGGCATCACTCATTGTTCTGATGTAGTTTTAATTAGGTACACATTACAGAATTAATACTCAGTTTTCAAAGAGAGCAGAGGTTTGGAGTATAACACCTAAAAAATACTTTGTTAACTCACTGATATTATATACCACTTACATAGAGTAATACAGGACTTTAAAATAAATGAGAAATTCAAACCAATTCTTCATCTCTCCATTCTTAACACAGAGGCGCTTGTGGTAGCAGAACCGCAATCTCATCAAAAGATCTTATTAAGGTTCTTTTCTTTCACAGGTGTGACCTGGATTCAGTAAAACATTAACTTTTCCCAGTGTAAATAAAGTGGAAACTGCCCAGGTGCACCTGTTGTTTGTGTGGAATATTTGGCAACAACAAGCAGAATTGGACCATGAAAAGAGGTGTATCCTGAAGAGGAATTTATGAAGGGTGTTGAGTCATAAGAAAATGATGAATAAAGGCAAAATGATTGTGAAGAACTGTAATTAGGCCTATGGGCTGGGGTGTTCAGAGATGAAGTTGCCTGGATATTATTTTGCACCTAATTGTTAAAGCATATGCCCTATGCCCTTGACAGAGCTTCCAGGCAGGTAAGGCTAATGTTTATTTTAGCCCTGGGGTTGACAAACAGGAAGACAATTGTGGTAAACACAAATAGGTGTTCATTACAATCATTGGGTGGCATTAGCTTTTGTAATTCATTTTCATGGGAGAACAGAAAAATGGAGTGAAGGAAACACTACCACTGACAGGTGTAATTTCACCTTACTTGAAAAGGGTGCTATTGTTAAAAGATAATAGCTCCAGACTAAATGAATAAATAAAACAAAAATAAAAGCAATGCTCTCTATGGCATGGAACAGCTTAGAACAATATTAGTCCTACAGCACTGCAGTGGATAAACACTGAATCAATCCAAAATTTGCACTGCACAGGACTCTGAAAACTCTTTTGTAATGTCTTTCTAACTAACAAATAAGTTACCACATTGCATCAAAACACACGTTCTTTTAATTGGGTTACCTAGTACATAATTCAGATTTCTGAAACAAACATTACGGTCAGAATTTAATGCCCTCCCTCATCGCAGATTTGGTGGCAGGTGGGGCATTTACACAGGTGGCAGGGTGGTAGGTGGGGGAACCATTCCACCTTCTCGCCTCCACCTCGATTAAGTCTGTGGTGGGAAATTTGTGGACAGCCTTGCCACCCCACCACCAATTGAGGCCTTTAATGCACAATAAGGGCCTCATCCTGCCACCACTGGTATTAACCTAGCAGCGGACAGGTGACCTGCCATGCAGGTAGCACAACAAGCAAACCCTTGTGGGTTCCCGGGGGGAGGGGGGGTGCCTTCATTCAAGGCACGTGGTGCCTGATCGAGGGACATAGCATCAGGAGGATTGGGGCCCCGAAAACTAATCCCCCAGCTTTTGTTGCTGAAGTCTTCACCCGCACCACCCCCCACCCCCCCACCCCGCAACAATGTCCCCTCCCATCATCACTCACTTGTGGCCTGTGATCCAGGAATGATCCTAGGCCTCGGGTGGGTGTCATGTCGGCAACAGCCACCACCTCCCACAGTTCTGCTGCTGTTCAATAGAGCTGCCTTCCTCTGATTGGCTGGCAGCTCTCAGCAGACAGGACATCCGGCCCTGCATTCCTTGATACAAAGGAATACCTGCCACTATCCAGTTAGGTGCCTGAATGGCACTTAATTTAGTGGGCTTTCCCTAACAAGGCAACATGGGGCTCTCACTGGCTCTCTATCCAGTGGTTGAGGCCCTGCTGCCTCCATTAAATACCACCCTAGATGGTCACAATATTCGGAGTACATGGGCAGAACTGCCCCTTTGATTGGAATTGTTTGGATGTTCTACTAGAAGATGCTGGCCACACTGGTGGCTAATATTTGAACAAGGAGCAGGAGTAGGCCATTCAGCCCCTTGAGCCTGCTCCGCCACTTAATAAGATTATGGCTGATCTGAAAGTAACCTGAAATTTGCATCCCACCTACCCCCAATAACCTATCACCCCCATGCTTACCAAGAATCTATCCACCTCTGCTTTAAAAATATTCAAAGACTCTGCTTCCACCACCTTTTTCAGGAAGAGAGTTCTTATTACTGCTTTATAATGTTTCATCGCTATTTTATAAATATTTATGCCTACGGTGCTTTCCAGTTCACACACTCGTGGTTAGGCATTCTAAAGCCATTCTGTAATCTAGAAAATTCTGAAATCCAGAAGCATTCCAGACTGGAGAGACTATACTATATAACATTTGAATCTTGATTTGCCTCTTTAAGACAATATGAAACATACTGGCCTTGATTTCCTAGAATTTCAAGCAGCATCCTGCCATAAGTTCACCATAAGTGTTGCAGAAAACCTGTCTATGCACATGAGCAGGGTTATTACCCACTTCCAGTGAAATTATGGCAGCGCAGCATCAAAAAGTCTGAGGAAAATAAATGTCATTATCAGTTATTGTGCAGTCATAATATTTAGCTGAAAATGCATTGTATTTAGCATTGTTACTTTGGTAAATAATCTTTTCGCTATGATACATATTAATCTCATATCATAACATCTATGTTAAGTTGCTTACACCTATCACGGTGAAATAGAAAACTATGCTTCAGAGAAAATTATTGAAGAAGGTAATTAAGCGATTCTTATCCTAAATATTGTTCTTTCTTTTGTCTTTGCCAAGTGTAATTTCCCTGTACATGGCCCCATCTGCATTCTACATACCATTTGAAAAAATGTTGCATTTATGGATCATTTGGGTGCTGTATATGACATTGGCCCTATTTTCCTTAATCTGTCAAAGTTGTTGAATCTGTTGCTTAATGTTGAATGAATCCTCTTACTGCATTAGCTCATGAAATATCCATTTCAATACAGCTGCACGGTATGTTACCTTCTTTTCCCCCAGAGAAATAAAGACTTGAGAAATTCATTTATAGTTAATAAATTACCCAGTCATTGTACTAAGAAAATTGGCTCAAACTCAAAACGTGCAACTTTTTACCTTTGCATTCTCGGCAAAGAGTCTTACTTGCGAGGCACTTATATTGGAAATCTGGGCCTACATTGTGCATAATCTTCTGAATCATTATTTTAATAGATTAGGGAAAGAGTGGACAGCAAGCACCCAAATTTGCAGTTCATGCTAACGTTCTGTGCTGAGAACACAAAAATTTAAAGCGACAGTAACCAACACATCCTTGTGAGTAGAATTAATTGAAAGTTTTCCTGGTCCGCCACAACTACTTTTTTTCTTTCCCTCCCTTCCTCTTTTGAAGGCAATGACCCAAAATTCATGGGGTGGGAGACGGTGTCATTTGGGTACGAGGGAACAAGAATTTAGGGTCAATCAGGTTTCTTCCTTTTTAAAACTCTAAGGGCGGAATCGTCCCAGATTTGCACCAAGTGTGGTAGCGGGCGGGAAAAAGAACATTTTGCCCACCGGCCGCAATGGCGGCTTTTCATGCCGTGCCATCCCAATCCCACCTCATTAGTCACGCAACCCCAGGAAACACACCATGTCAATGGCGGGCAGGCTCTCATTTGCCCACCACACCGTCACTTCGCCGCTTCCTCATGCTGGGCACCATATTTAAAGTGCAGTCGCCCGCACACCTCTCAGTGCTTCCAGCCCAGGACTGCTGCAAAGAAGACATGGCCCCGAAAGGCAAGAAGACTGTAGCCCTCCAATTCAGTGTTGCGTCCCTGGAATGCCTTTTGGACACTGCAGAGGCCCACCGTGATGTCCTGTACCTCTGCTCTGGCCAGAGGAGGTCCAGCAAACTCACTACTCCGGCTTGGTAGGCGATGGCAGTGGTGATCAGTGCCAATGCTGCGCAGAAGAATTTGGCCACCCATTGCAGAAAGAGGATGAATGATCTCATCCGTACCGCCAGGGTGAGACAACTATCTCACCAATCTAAACTCACACACTCACAAGGCCATCACACATTCACTGGTACCTCACTCACTGCCAGCTCAAGGGACATCACTACTTACTTTCTCACACACATGCTCACATCTCCAGCCTCAGCCCCCAACACCTTGAGGCCACTTGCACAGATCAACTTGTGCCCCCACCCACACCCTGGGTTTCCTCCCTTCCCCAGTACAGCCCTCGACCTGCAGCTAAGAAGCCCACCACACCGTCACTTGCCAGAGGCCACTTCTCCCTCTTCCCCAAGCAAGGCCTAGCCCTGCAGCTGTTGAAAGGCCATCCCTGCCTTCTGGCTGGTCTGGTAGGTAGAGATCTACCCATGGGTCCCCCTAAAAGTGATGTGGTGCTGTGTGCGAAGCCCAGCGCTGAGGACCGCAAGTGCTGCCCGAAGCAAGATAGGCAAGCAAACCTCGAAGTCCTGAGCAATGTCCAGCTTACCAGGTGCACGCCGCTTATGTACAGTGGTGAAATATGTCGGCATGCTCGGACGATACAGCGTGGGGTGATGATTCCGGTGAGCTGGGCTTAAAATGATATGCGAATGTATTACAATGAGGTTCCCGACGTCTGACAGCATTGAGGGCCAGAGCGGACGATTGCAAACTGGTTTCACAATTGAAACCAATTTTTGGCTTTTTCGCCATATTGTCCGCTCACGCCGCCAAACAGTTTCAAAGGGGAGAGTGGGCCAGTGGATATTTGAGGCCACTCTGCGATATTATGCCATCAATATGTCCAGTGGAATCCAAAACCATGCCTGCTGAGAACAAGTATGAGTTCCATACTTAACCTTTATAGGGTCTTGAACATCTACAAGTGGAACAATAATCAATTCCGTCACAGCACTTACCCACACTCTCCACCAGTGCAGAGAGACACACGTTGGTGGGACCTAGACCTAGAGCAGGCTTGGATTCACAATCTGGTGGTTATCGCATGGACACGTGTCTGCAGCAAGAGGACACAGGTTCAGCTGTACTCCCTGGCACTCGGAGGACTGCTGAGGAAGAGGCATCTATGAGGCCCAAGTCAGATGACGAACCTCTGGGTTCAGCCTTCCAACTTATCATGGAGAGTAGGCAGAAGGTGGGGGTACATCACACAGAGCTGTTGAAAGCCCTCAACACAGTAGCATGCAAGTCAGGGGAGTACATCCGCCTGCTCTCAAGTGATGCCCATATGTGCACACATCGAGGTCTCCATGGGAAGGATGGCAGACTCCATGGAGACCCTGGTCCAGCTGACCTGCACTCCATTGCAGCAGTCATGGGTGAGTTCCTGCAGTGTCGATGCGAGAGGAAAACAGGGCACCTTGACATCCCCCCAGATGCTCCTTCCCCTCAGGTCCAGGGCCCTTGGCAGTCAGAGGGAGGAGAAGCAGCAGCCGGTCACCCCTGGGTCATCCACTCAGGAATCTCAGACGCTGTCCTTTCTCTCCTTGTCTACTTCAACCTTGCCTTTTCTCACCGCAGAGGGAGCAACTGGCCTACAGGAGGGCAGCCAAAGCAAGCCAGGGGCACTCAGGCCTCGGCTCTCCATGCCGAAGTAACCAGAGGCAATAGGGCCAACCATTTCACAGGCTGTCCCCACCCTACTGCAGATGTCAAGGCAGCACTAAAAATCTAAGGTGTTCAAAAGTTAAGAAATTCTGATCACAGTTGGTTGCACAGGTAAACACATTGTGTCACTTTACAATCTGAAAATATATTCGCTTTCACTGAATAATGTATAATGGTGTTTTTCAGCTTCGTTGTCAGGCTTCACAAGTCCTCCCACTACATCCCCCCCACCCCCCCACAAGCAGTTCAGCTACACGCAGCTGGGCCACAAGTGATTCTGGAGGGAGAAGTGTGTGTGTGTGTGGGGCAGTGCCTTTCAGAGCCACATACAAGCACTCTCCCATGCACACAGATTCTTCTCGCGGCACATTTATCTCAATGTCCTGAGTATTTTCAATGCTGCCTGCTGGGGTTCGCTTTCAGTTGTCCATTTCAGCTGACCTGCATCTCCGCCCACCCACTGTTCACACGCCCATGCAGCACCTGTTGTCGCACGCTATGACTCTCGTTTCAGTTTCAGTTTCGATTTAGCAACCATTGTAGTGCTGCAGTTTTTCTTGTGCTCCTCAGTCCTTTCTCCTCCCCCAGTCACTCAATTCCTTTCCCCCATCACTGTCGACTCCCTTAGCATCACCTTCCACCACCCCACCACCTACAAGCCATAACCCTTTTCTTTCAGGGATGTCCATGTGAATGTGCATGTTCCCTTTCTTTTTTTTTCATTCATGGGATGTGGGTGTCGCTGGCTGGACCAGGATTTATTGCCCACCCCTAACTGCCCTTGTTCAGAGGGTCACTGCTGTGGGTCTGGAGTCACATGTTGGCCAGAACAAGTAAGGACAGCAGATTTCCTTCTCTAAAGGACATTAGTGAACCAGATGGGTTTTCACAACAATCAGCAATGGCTTCATGGTCATCAGGCTTTTAATTCCGGATTTTTATTGAATTCAAATTTCACCATCTGCTGTGGTGGGATTCAAACCTGGGTCCCCAGAGCATTACCCTGGGTCTCTAGAATACTAGTCAGTGATAATACCACTATGCCACCGCCTCCGCCACTACCCCCTCCACCCCCATCCACATTGACCTCCCCGACCTCCTCCTTCCCACCCCCAGCGTCCGTGTCTGCCTCCGAGTCCCCACCAACTACCCTTCTACCAATACCATCACACCCTCACCCTCCCACCCTACTGCTTCACTCTGCCCTCGGTCATTCTCGCCATTGCCTCCTACCATGCCCACCCACAGTTCGCTCCCCAGGAGGCAGTCATGGACTCAACACAGCCCTCCCTTGCACATTCACCTGGACATCACCCCCTCTGGATTCCCCTGCTTGGAACTCCTTCCCCCCTTGGAACTCCTTGCCCCCCTCCTGTGGACTTCCCCCTTTAGTCCTTCCTACTTCCTGACTCCTTCCCCCCTCCAAACTCCTTCCCTTACACCTTCCTCCCCCATTACACCTACTTCCCCAGTTGCCGTCTTCTCCCCCATTGCTCCCTCCTCCCCTCATACTCCCTCCCTCTCCCAACTTCTCCCCTGACACCTTCGTTCCCCCACTTCCAACCTCACCACCCCCCCCCACCCCCCCCGACACACCTTCCTCTCCTAGTCGAACCTAGACCTTCCTCTCCCACCCCCCGGGACATCTTTCTCTCCCAAACACAGCTGGACCTTCCTCTCCAACCCCTCAACCATCATCCGTTTTGAGCAGACCCTCAATGGTTACTTTCCACCATCCATGAGCTGCTTCGCGGCAGAGCCATGTCCAAGAGAATCCACCCAGCATGTGAAGGGCGTTCTTCCAGAGTTGCCTGGACCACTCAGAGGGAACCCTCCAGTTCTCACCAGAGCATGTTTCCAAATTCATGCTGGTCTACTGCATCCTCCATAACCTTGCTCTTGTCACTAGGCCTTTGGCAAGAGCCTGGGGAAGATTAAGAGGAGGAAGAGGTGCAGAGTACCCCTTCACTCTGGATGGGCTGTCTGTGAGTGGCTACTCAGTTTCCTTTAAAATCTCCTCTCCAAAACACCACTGCTCACAGTTACCACTTTTCCATTACTCAGCTATGGTACAGTTTGCTTGACCAAAATCCCAAAATAAAAGGCACCACCAAAAAATCCACAACAACTTTATCCAACAACAGTTCCAACAAAAATTCAAGACTGAATTGTTGTTTCAGAACTCCAATGGCTTGTTCCACAATGTTCCTGGTGGAAGCATGTCTCTCATTGTAAATGTGCTGTTGATGCACGGTTGTGTGGCGGAGGGGAGTTATGCACGAAGTTTAGCACAGACAGCTCCTATCATCAAGCAGTGGCCTCTGCTTCAGCATGGTGGCTGAAATATGGCAGGAACGCTGAATGCTTCAGGACTGAAGTACCATGGCTGCTGTGTGCATTCACTTACATGATATTCTGTGACACACCAACTGCATATTCCAGGAGTAGTAGCTCTTGCTGTTGCAATACATGTAGTCACAGAGCCACTCCTTGTGCCATTGGAAACCCGCTACCCTGGCAAAACAATGTGCTCATTCAACCAGCTTCTCTTTACTATCAAGATTATGAAGTCCCCTCTCCTGTCAGTGTCTCTTTCACCTCCCTGACTCAGCAATGCACTTAGTGTCTATCTTGCAGTTTCCTTTGCCTATCCTACACAGAACACCCCAGTGGCTGCGACATGGCTGGTGAAAGGCTGCTGACTTTCATTAGGGGAGACTGCAGATGGTCCTACGGGGCAGCCTCAAACAGTTCTGGGCTTTCAGGGCCAAGCTTTGGACCGCACCATCTCAGCATGGGTGGCAGCAGTCTGGGTTGGCTGAAAGGCAACAGCAAGAGTGGCAGTGATGGGGGCATAAAAGTTTTCATCCTGTCATGCTCCACAAAGCCACTGCCATACCTCCATGAAGGCACTTCAGCAATCCTGGTAACATGTCGGAGCACAGATTGCTATACAGCTCTGCGAGCCTGCATGCCCCTTTGCATACTGGTATCCGCAGCCATAATGGTGGCTTTCTGAGCCTGCATGGTACCAAGCTAGGCTTGCATGGCAACGAGCATCAATCTCATGATCTGAGCTTTTCACTGCAGCACTCAGACTTTGGAGGGCTTTTGCCTGTTCTGCACTGGAAGCTGAGACATCAGCCTCCAGCTGCTGTACCACAACTGGGTGCGCAAATGCTATCATGGAGTTCACCACCACTTAAATGCTGGAAAGGATGGGCTCCTTGTTCTGTGGGAACCTCTGTGCCAAGTTGGAGCAGGTCTCATCCTGCTTCTCTCAGGTCAAAGAGAACACAGTGAACTCCCCTCTCTTGGCGTGAAGAACGTCTGTCACCCAACTGATGCAGCAGTGGGCAGCAAACTGGGGGGAGTTAGAGATGCCATCTGCTCCAGCCTGGAAGGATAGCAACACAAATAAATTCAGGGTCAGCTTCACAGCCAGTGGCAGTGGTGTCCTTGCTCTGAAGTTGCAGGTCTGGTTGCAAAAAGTGGTGGATTCTGTGAGTACCTCCTCCATAAAATGCAGTTGATGCACGGGATGTTCCTAGCTTAGGTAGAGACAAGAGAAATGTTTCTGGAACACCCAAGGAAATAAGGCCTCTTCTTTGCTGTCTTTGCTACATCTCCCTCTCATGCTGCAGCCCACAGGGCTGCTTCAGGGAGCTGAACAATTTTATCAATATAAATAAAGAATTTTAAAATAATGAAAACATGTCCCCTCATGTGACTCTGTCACATGAGCAGGGACATGTAAAACATGTGTGCAAAAAGTTTTTTTTTTAAATCACTGGATGAAACCAAATCCTCACCCATGGATGAGGTTTTGCCAAAAATACAAAGGCCGCTTGGCCTTTTCGCCCACCCGCCGACCGAACGGTTGGACGGGCAGTGAAAAATTCCAAACAATTATTTGATTAAGGGCCTTAATAGGCCGCTTAATTGTCGGCAGGTGCATTGCAAACTCCTGCGCATGCCCGTTGACCGAAGTATCGTGTGAGTGCGTGATGATGTTGGGATGTTCGCCCGACATCATCGTGTGACATTTTACGCTCGTTACCTCAATTCTACCTTTCCATACCAACCCCATATCCACTGAATCCCTTACTATCTAAAAGTCGAATATGCTCACTGAGTATAAAAACTTAACTAATGTGGTAGGTTTTTTGAAGTGCCTTAAAGGAAGTGAGAGAAATAAGGAGGCAGTGAAGTTTAGTGAGGGAATTCCAGAGTTTAGGATCTATAAAGCTGAAGGCATTTTTATGCGCAAGGAACCAGAATTGGAGGAGCGCAGAATGTTGCAGGATTGGAGGAGGTTACAGGGGTGAGGTCATGGAAAGATTTGAAAACAAGGATGAGAATTTTTAAATCAAGGCCTTGCTGGACCAGGAGCCAGTGTAGATCTCAAATAGCACAGTGGGGGCGTCAGAATACAGGCAGCAGAATTTTGGATGAGCTCAAGTTTACACAGGGTGCAAGGTTGGAGGCTGGCCAGGGGAGCATAAGAACATAACATTAAAAACAGGAGCAAGATTAGACCATATGGCCCCTCGAGCCTGTTCCGCCACTCAACACAATCATGGCTGATCATCGGCTTTAATTCCACTATCCTACACACTTCCCAGATCCCTTGATTTCCTGAGAGACTAAGGCTGGATTTTCCGGTTCCCGATTATGCATGAAGTGAGGCGGGACTGAGAATAAAATGGCTGCAAATCCCTCCTCCATTTCCGCCCTCTCCCATTTTCCCTGAGGGTGGAGGAGCAGGCCCCAAATATGCAAGTTCCTATTAAGGACATAATTTATATTTTTGTGGGGTCATTAAGAGCCTGTCTCTGATAAGTTCTTTTTAATTTTCAGTGAGGTAGCAGGAGCTCAACAGCCGTCTGGTGTCATATTGGTGGCATGGAGGCAAGGGCAGGTCAAGGAGGTGGGAAGTATTAAAAGATGAGTGAAAAGGGTTTTTAAAGTTTAAAGGGCTTACTGCTTTGTAGTTAAAGTTTCATCACAGGTCAGGGAAGGAGCCAGAATTAACAGCTTTGCCATTTCTGGGGGTTCATCACCCTCCTGGCGTTACATGGGTATGCAAGCAGTGGGTAGGGCTATTTGGACTCCACCTGAGCACCAGGAAGACTGCAGATGGAAATAGGTGCTGCGGCCTCAAAAATTGAGGTCACTGGAGGTGAGGAGCAGCAGCTCGCACAGTCAGGGCAGAGCATCATGGATTAGGAGGCTAGATAAGATGGTTGAGGAAAATAAAGGAGGGGACACCACCCTGAGCACAGGATCTAAAGGCAGAGGTGAAGTGACCTGTAAATGACTGAGAACCAGTGGTGAAGGAGACTGCGACACTCCAGACGGACATTCACAGACATCTGTGCCCTCCTCAGTTGCGGGCCTCTGCAGCACCTTACAGGAAGCTGCACACTGGTGCATCACCTAGGTGAAAGGTGACCTCTTTACCAATGCTAGACAATACATCAGAATCACAACAGATGGGGAACACAGGCACAAGGTCCGCTGCCTGGAGTGGTCAGGCAGTGTCTTGCAATACCCTCAAGTAGAGGAAGACGCTGAACAGTGTGGTGTCCCTGCTGCATGATGAGGTGACCTCATCCTTCTACCCTCCAGGAAGAGGACCTCCCTCCTCTTCCTCATAGGTACCAGGCCTCCGGCTTCCATGTGTCATCTCAAGTCCTTGTGGTGCAGTGGCAGGCTTTGTCACTAACTATTTCCCTTAGGCAGAGGCAGCAGCCTCTGTGATGGCTACCATGGGTGTCTGAAACCTGTCCCCATTCCTGCCCCAAGTAGCTTTGATTGGACAAGAAACCTGTCTCCACCCCTGGGAAAATTCGAAACTCAGGCAGGTTCCCACTAGAGGTGCTATCTCACACAAAAACAGACTCTATTTCTGTTTCCCATCTTCAATGGGAAAATACAGTCCCCAGTTTTTTTCTGTCTCAGCCTTAAATATATTCAATGAGAGAGCATTCACAACCCTCTGGTGTAGAGAATTCCAAAGATTCACAACACTTTGAAGAAATTTCTCCTCATCTTAGTTGAGTCTAAATGTAACAACATACAGAATTAATAGTGCAGGCTCTGTGACACTGTGCTCCAAGAAGGAAGCTGTGCTTGCCAAAAATATATCCTTGGAAACCATGTGCATGCAGCCCAAGGTGTGGTCCAAGTAAGTGTGGTTCTTGCTGGGTCAGTAGGATCATGGAAACAACTATTATGTTCACATTGGAAAGGAAACTCTTTCGAGTTACCAACAGTCACAGATTGCAACTTCTTTCGAGTACAATCACAGTTCTTGGTTTTTCCAGGAGTGGGACATGAACCCACAACCCTCTGATTCAAAGGCGAGGGTGCTATGAACTGAGCCACATGAGTTCATACTAAAATAGCAAACAAGGACAAAATAGGAGCATGAGTAGTTGGTAGTATTGTTAACTATCAGGCTGATGTTTGCAATTAAAAAATGATTCATTTAGAATGTTTATCTGCCTTTACACCTCCTCTCCTGTAAATATTGACAGTGCAATTCGCAAATGATATGATGCAATGATAAAAAAAAACTGTAGAAACAAACCCATTTTGAAATCCTAATTTTCATGACTCTCTCCCCCTTCCTCTTTCAACTTTATCCATCTCCAAGGACTCCTGCTTCCATACCATCTTCCTTCATTGGAAACACTGAAGTGTCCAATATGAGGGCCATTCTTCAGACACTTATTTTGCTCCCCAATTCAATTGCCAAGTGGTATGCTTCAGCTGTCCCCACCCGAAAATGTTGACATTATTTGCATTCAAGAGCATTCATTTGCACTCATTTGACATCAATTGCACTCAAAAGCAATCAATTACCCATCATTTGACACTAATTATGTTCAAAAGCAATCAATTATCAATCATTTGACATTAATTGTGCTCAAAAGCAATCATTTAGCTACCATTTAACGTTGTAAGCAGTGTAACTGATATCATTTTCATCAATTGCCCCAAACCGCAGCGATTAGCAACATCACTTACCTTAAGCATTCGGACACCACAAACAATCGTAGGGTTTATTTTCCATATTTCTGAATTTCAGTAACTTCAAACATCCTAAAACTGAGATAACTTTAGAAAAACAGATACTGTTTTGACATAAGTTTCGATAAGCTAGTTTTATGTTTTTCTTCATAACCTATAACAAGTGCAGCACAACTCTGCCAGCACCACCACCACCACCCCACCCAATTGCAGCAGTTCTTTTCCCTGCAACCACACCCCTCCCCCCAGAGCAATTTTCTACCTCCCACTCCCCAGATTGTAGCAGTTCTTTTCCCCTCTCTCTGCCCCCTCTCTCTACCCCCTCTCTCTCCTTACCCCCACACCCACTCTCTCTCTCCCCACCCCCCATGTTTGCTTTCCCCTCCCCTCCCTGCCAGCACCCCCCAACCGACCAGAGAGTTCAGGTTGCAGGGCCAACCGGGACTGGAAATGACAATGATGCCGGCTCTACTGTAGTTTACCAGTGGCATGTGACAAGCAATGGGGGCAGGAATTATATAAGTATTGGGTTGGGGAAGTCGGGTCGGTGGGGTAGGGCCGGAGAGTTTAGACCCTGAGACTGGGGGTCATGGGGTGGGGGCAGGAGAGAGAGTGAGAGAATTTAGGCTCTGAGACTGGGGGAAGGGGGAGGAGAGAGTTTAGACTCTCACTAGGGGAGGGTGTCGGGGGTGGAGGGGAGAGTTTAGATCCTGAGACTGAGGTGGTGGGGTGGGGGGTGGAAAATATAGACCCTGAGGCTACAATGAAGTAAGAACTGATGGGATCCGGTAGCACTCTCAAACATGTACTGTATAATGAAAAGATGTTTTGGGCTAAATAAAAAAAACTGAATAAATTCGGATATTACTTAAGTGCATATGAACATACAAACATATGAATTAGGAGCAGGAGTAGGCAGCCTGCTCTGCCCTTCAATAAGGCCCTAGAATGAAGTCCATCAGGACTTGGGGACTTGTCAGTCCTCGGTTCCAAAAATTTGCTCAATACTACTAACCTGGTGATTATAATTTTCCTGGGTTCCACCCTCCCTTCCATTTCCTGATTTACAGCTATTTCTGGAATATTACTTGTATCCTCTTTAGTGAGGATTGATGCAAAATATCTGTTCAATTCATCTGCCATCTCCTCATTTTCCATTATTAATTCCCCAGACTCAGTTTCTATAGGGCCAACACTCATTTTGTAAATAATTTTCTTTTTTAAATAACAATAGAAAGTTTTATTATCTGTCTTAATATTTCTGGCTAGCTTTCTTTCGTACTTTAATTTTTCCCTCCTTATTAATACTTTTGTCATTCTTTGCTGTTTTTTATATTGTGTCCAATCTTCTTACCTGCCACACATCATTGCACAATTATGTGCTTTTTCTTTAATTTCATTTGGTGGGTCCTCCCCTTGGAATTTTTCTTTCTCGTTGGAATGTATCTATTCTGTGTATTCTGAAATATCCCCTTAAATGTCTGCCACTGTATCTCTATTAACCTATCCCTTAACCTAATTTGCCTGTTCTACTTTCATGCCCTCATAATTGCCCTTATTAGAGTTTAAAATAGTCTTAGACCCACTTTTCTCTTCCTCAAATTGAATGTAAAATTCAATAGTATTGTGAATACTGCTACCTAGGGGTGCCTTCACAATGACGTCATTAATTAATCCTATCTCATTGCACAATACCAAGTCTAGTAAAGCCTCCTCTCTGGTTGGTGGTGGAAAAGTGCTGTTCTAAGAAACTATTCTGAAAAAATTCTAAGAATTCCTCATCTAAGCTACCTTTGCCCATCTGATTTTTGCAGTCTACATGCAGATTAAAATCTCCCATGATTATTGCCGTACCTTTCTGACAAGCTCCCATTATTTCTTCCTTCATACTCTGTCCTACCATGTAGTTACTGTTAGGGGCCTGTACGCCACTCCCACAAGTGACTTCTTGCCTTTATCATTTCTCATCTCTACCTAAACCTCTTCTTCATCCTTGTTTCCTGAACTTAGGTCATCCCACTCTATTGTGTTACTATCATTAATTAACAGAGCCACCCCTCCACCTTTTCCTAGCTTCTTGTCCTTCCTAAATGTTATGTACCCTTCAATATTCATGTCTCAATCTATGTCATCCTGTAGTCATGTCTCTGCAATGGCTATCAGGTCATACTTATTTATTTCTATTTGCACTATCAGTTCATTTGTTTTGTTTTGAATGCTACGTGCATTCAGATACAGAGCCTTTAGTTTTGTCCTTTTATTATTTTTGTAACCTCTAGCCTTATCTGCTGAGTTACTTTTAGATTTAAACTCTGTCCGTTCCAGTCACGGTTCATCCTTTTCCCATATTAATACCTTTCTCTCTTGCCTTGTCTCTATTCTTTGATTTACCACATCTTCTCAAATTTGATCCCTTGCCCGCACTATTTAGTTCAAAACCCTCTTTACTTCCCTAGGTATGCAGCTCAGTAGTACACTGGTCCCAGCATGGTTCAGGTGTAGACCGCCCCAATGGTACAGCCCCCATTTTCCCTAGCAGTGGTGCCAGTGCCCCATTAGCTGCAATCCACTTCTTCCACACCAGTCTTTTAGCCACACATTCATCTCTCTAATTTTATTTATCTTTAGCCAATTTGCACGTGGCTCAGGTAATAATCCAGAGATTACTATCTTTGTGGTTCTGCTTTTAATTTAGTACCTGGCTCCTCATACACTCTATGCAGAACCTCTTTCCTAGTCTTACCTACGTCATTGGTACCTACATGGATCTGATCACTGGATCCTCCCATTCCCACTGCAAGTTCCTCTCTAGCCCTGAACAGATATCCCAAATGCTGGCACCAGGCAGGCAACACAGCCTCCTGGATTCCCGGTCTTGACTGCAGAGAACAGTATCTATCCTCCTGACTATGCTATATCCTATCACTACCACATTCCTCTTCACTGCCTTGACCTGAATGGCATCCTTCACCATGGTGCCATGGTCAGTCTGCTCATCCCCCTTGCACTCCTTCTCTCCATCCATACAGGCATCAAGAATCTTGTACCTGTTGGACAAAGTCAGGGGCTGACTCTCCCCTATCACTACATGCTGGTACCCCTTACCCGCCTGATTCGCTTCACATCCTCCTGTCCCTGATCACCGACCAACTCTAAAGTTCTGCCTAGCCAAAGTGGAGTGCCTGCTTCCTGGAACAAAGTGTCCAGGTAACTTTCCCCCTCCATGATGTCCCCCAATGTCTGCAATTTGTACTCCAGGTCAGCAACTCAGAGCTAATGTTGCCTAAGCTGCAGAAACTTTCCACAAATATGGTTGCGCAGGATAGCAGTGCATTCCGCAGATTCCCGTATAATGCTGTCACAGCACACCACCAACCCTGCCATTTCTGTCCAACTTTATTTATTTAATTAGTCAATTAGTTATTAATTTACACAGGTAAAGTAATAGAAAGTTGCACTCACCTAGCTTAGAGACAAGCAAAGAAACTCACCAATCACTGGAAGCTGAAAAAAATAGAAAAAGGAGCACCTCTTTCCTCCATGCACCGAATTCCCCCCTGACCCAAAGTATCAATTCCTCACTCAATTTACATCTTACTCAAGTATAGTCTCGTGTCTGTGTGCCCCTTTCTGCCTGAAGTAATTAATTTCCTTGTATTTTTCAATGTAGGTTGCTGAGCACATTTGCCACCTTAGAGCATATCTGATAGCTTTGAGCACATTTGATAGTTTTGACTACATTTGATAGCTTTAAGCATAGTTGATAGTTTTGAGTGCACTCGATGCCTTCGAGCACTTTTTGCCATTTGATCGCATTTGATGTCAAAGATGGCAAAATGACTGCATGCAAAACTATTCCAAATTAGAACATTTGATGTCAAATAAGCGCTGATCAATTCTGAGCACATTTGAACACAAAAATTATGTCAAAATTTTCAGGTAGGGCAAGTAGTTCCAACCCCACTCTCGTCCTGCAAATGATAACGGGGGTGGGGGTAGGGGAGGATGGAGGATTGTTTATCTTGTGAGGTTATGTAAAAGGGGTGATAGCTTATTGGCAGTCTGTTTTACATCTTTGCTGATTCCCTTTTCCTTTTGCCCGAATCTAACATGCTTCATGTTTGCTAGTTTTAACAGAAGAAATACAATAGAAATTTTAACTCGAGTGCTCAACACATTTTTCAGACTATTCTTTGTGTATCAGTTTGATTGAATTATTAAAAATTTCACTTAGCATGTACTAATACCTTTGTTAAAAGAGCAAACAGAAGAATATCAAGAAGCATTTGTGCACTAGCATCACAGCCCAGAACAAGATATGGTGAAATTAAAAGAAAAGTGAATAATTGTTGAGTTCAAGTTTTAAACGAACTTCAGTCACTTCCTTAGCTAGCTCTACTCACAGCATTGGCTTTAAAACAGTAATAATGAAATGGTTGTGCTTTTAACTTATTTTTCTAAACTTTAGTTCTATTAATAAATGTAATTAACGGTCAACAAAATGAGCTTTTTTCATCAATTTTAAAATGTATTAAGGGCAGAATCATCTGGTCCTGTTGGTGTCGGGCATCATGGCGGGTGTGGGATGGGATGGTGGGGGGGGGTACAAATTCTGCATGAGGGACAGAAATCAGTTTTAGGCCGGTGTGAAAGCACAGCGGGATAATTTGATGGTGTCCGCCATGGCGGAACGCGAATCTGCTGGAGGCCGGTGTGAACCTGATTTGCATCCTGCTAATGGGATGCAAAGTAAGGCCCAACTGGAATCATCCCCCCATGTCCGATTTACTGTTCCGCTGGTGGGAAAACATGCCGGCCTAGATCACGTCTAGATAAGTGTGGCGTGCAGAAGTCGGAACTTACCATTAAGGCCTTGCTCAGATCACAGACATCCAGGGGAAGAAGATGCTGGAGCCCTACAGCTATGGGGCCCTGGAGGAAAATGTGCATCACATGCTGGGTGGATTCTCATGGACGTGGCTCCTCCGTGAAGCAGCTCACAGAAGGTGGAGGGTCTCCATTGATGCTTCGGGTCTGCTTTGGAATACCACGGTCTTGGCCATGGGCTGCTGAGGATGATCGATGAGGCGGCGGGAGAGGAAGGTTTCGGTTTGACTGGGAAAGGAAGGTGTACTGGGAGTGGGTGGTGGGAGATGAAGGTCTAGGTTTGGCTGGGAGAGGAAGGTGTACCTGAGGAGGTGGTGGGAGAGGAAGGTCTAGGTTTGACTGAGAGAGAATGGTACCAGGGATGGGGGGGATATCAGGTTGGGAGGGGAGGGACGAAGATGTCGAGGGGGGTGAGGTAGGGAGGGGGGAGGAGGAGGTACGGGGGGGAGGGGGTAATGGGTGAGAAAGCAGCAAGTGGGGAGGTAAGTGTAAGGGGGGAGGAAGATGTAAGCGATGGAGTTCGGAGAGGGGAAGGGGTTTGGAGGGGGGACTGATCTTGGACGGAGGAGGGTGTGAGGGGAAGGAAGTTGGGAGGGGGCAAGGTCTCTATGGAGGAGGAGAGATTTTGGAGCGGGGAAGGTGCCCGGGGGAGGAGGGAGCTTGGAAGGGGGGAAGGTATCCAGGGGGAGGAGGGAGTAAGGGTGGAGGAGAGGGTGAGGGTGGAGCGGGGAGTGAGGGGGGTGGGATGTCCAGGTGAATGTGGTTCAGGTTGGTGGATGATGTGGGGAGGTGGAAAGTGACACCGGGGGCTGGACAATGAGGGCGGAAAGGACATGGTTGACTTGGGGAGTGGAACTGACCGGGGAGCTAATGATAAACTTCACAACCATCATTTCACAGAAATCAAAAGTGAGCGGAGCCTCAGGTACAGGTGCTGCATGGGAGTGTGATCAGTGGGTGGGTGAAGATGCAGGTCAGCTCAGATAGACAACTGAAAGAGAACCCCAGCAGGCAGCATTGAAATGCTCTGGACAGTAAGATAAGTATGATGGATGAAGGCTCTGCGTGCATGGGAAAGTGCTTGAGTGAGGCTCTGAAAGGTCCTGCCACAGACACTTCTCCCTCCAGAATCACTTGTGGTCCAGTTGCATGCAACTGAACTGCTAGTGGGGGGTGATGCAGTGGGAGGACTCCCGAAGCCCGTCAATGAAGCTGAAAGACAACATTACGCATTATTCAATGAAAGCGAAGATATTTTCAGATTATGAAGTGACAAAATGTGTTCACCCGTGTAACCACTTGTGACAGAATTTCTTAACTTTTTAGGCCTATCAATCCTTCTGGGTGTTGCCCTGACATCCGCAGCAGGGGTGGAGACAGCCTTTGCAATGTTTGGCCTTGTTGCCTCTGATGACTTCGGCGTGCATCCCCTGGAGAGCTGAGGCCTTTGGAGCCCCTGCTTGCTTTGGCTGTCCTCCTGTGGGCCAGCTGCTTCCTCTGCGGTGACAAGGGACAAGGTTGAGGGGGTCACAGGAAAGGGGGCTCGGGAGGAGTGGATGGCCTCTGAGATTCCTGAGTGGATAATCCAGGGGTGTCCGGCTGCCGCTCCTCCTCCCTTCGGGTGCCCAAGGGGCCCAGTCTGACTCCTTGAGGGGAAGGAGCATCTGGAGGGATGTCAAGGTACCCCATTTCCCTCTCGCATTGCCACTGAAGGAACTCACCCATGGCTACTGTGATGGAGTGCAGGTCTGTGTGCATCTCCGGGTTCTGCTGGACCAGGGTCTCTATGACATTCTCCATCCTTCCTATGGAGACCTCCATATGCACACATGTGGGCGCTACTTCATCAGAGAGCAGGGTGCACACTCCTCTGCTCACGTGCCACTCTGTTGAGGGCTTCCAACAGCTCTGCATGATGTTCCCCCACCTCTTCCTGACTTTCCAGGATGAGCTGAAAGGCCGAATTCAAAGGCTCGTCATCTGACTCGGACCTGACAGATGCCTCTTCCCCAGCAGTCCTCCAAGTACCGGACAGCTCGGCTGAACCAACCTCCTCCTGCTGTGGATACATGTCCGTGCGATGACCACCAGATTTTGAACCCGAGCCTTTTCTAGATCTAGTTCCCACCGAGGTGTGTGTCTCTGCGCTGGTGCAGTGTGTGGGTAAGTAATGTGTTGGGTCTTCCAGGCTGCTTATTCCCACCTCTTTAATGGAGGAGATGCCCTCTTGGCTGGAAGTGAGGACGTGGATGGAGCTGAGGGACTGGATGGCTGAGGGTGTCGGTCACTTGGCAGTGCTCCCTGTGAACTAAAGTAGAGATAATTAGTGCATGGCATCACAGTCAAAAGCAGGAGAGAGAGCACTCACAGTTGTGTTGAGAAAGGGATGATGTGGTGCAAGATCGTCACAGGGGTGTTTGCTGCCAACCTCACCGTCACCGGGAGCATGGTCCACATCCTGACCAGTTAGTGCGATGGCACACTCCTCAAAGTGAGTGAGGGGCCTAATTGCGACCACTCCACCCCTCATCTGGGACCATTCCCTGATGTTGTGAGCTGGTTTCTGCTGCATGAAAACAGGTGGAGGGGGTGTGAGCAGGGCACATGGTGGTGCATGAAATGTTTGTATGGTGAGCGGAGCCATGGACGGGGTGAGGACGTGAGCTCCAGAGGATATGAGCTTGATGGAGATGTGAGGGTGTGTGTGAGAGATAGTGGTGTTGACCCTTGAGTTGTGAGATCCCTGTTGATGTGTAATGGGTTTGTGAGTGTGTAAGTTGAGAATGATGAGAAGAGTGACTTACCCTGGCAGAATGGAGGAGATCTTTAATCCCTTTTCTGCACTGGGTGGCTGTCCTATTTTATAGGGTGTTGGCACTGACCACCACTGCCTCCCATGCAGCATTGGTGACCTTGCTTGCTGGTCTTTGCCCAGAGCAGGGGTAGAGGACATCATGGTGGGCCTCCACCATGTCCAAAAGGCATTCCACGGATGCGTCACTGAATCGGGGTGCAGTCTTCTTGCCTTTCGGGGCCATGTCTTCCATGAAGCAGTCCTGGGCTGGAAGCACTGAGAGGTGTGCATGTGGCTGCACTTTAAATATGGCGCCCAGCGTGAGTAAGCGGTGAGGTAATGGCGTGGCGGGTGAATTGGAGGCCGCCCTCCAGCAAAGCGGCGTATTTCCTGGGAATGCATATGATTCATTGGGACGATACGTTTTGAAAAGCTGCCGTTATGGCCAGTGGGCTAAATTTCCTTTTTCCCGCTCGCGACCGCACTTAGTGCAAATCTGGGGTGATTCCGCCCTATGCCTTTGGCAGTGCTTGATCAATTTTTCACTTCATTATCGTGGGATATGTTCTCCTTCTATATTCATAAATCTATATGCAAGCCTCATCAGCAAATAAGCCCCTTTGCACACTTCTAATTAAATACCAATTCTGGTCATGTGCACAATATGCACTATGATTGGGCCAATTTACTTTGTTTAAATTAATATTACCTATATATGCTGCCTGTCATAACTGTAATTTGTCCACCAAATAGCAAATTTCACCAACAGTTAAAGGAAAGTTCACCATTTTCATTAATTTTATTTGCTGTAGTTTGCTTAAAAATTGTTGTCACGTTCACTGCTTTTGTTTCTTTTCTTATTTTAATATAATTTGATCCCCTAGCACTGTGCACCGTTTAGTCCTAAGCTCATCTAAGTCGGAGCTTTGCGGAGTATGTCTTGGAGAAAATTTGGCACACAAGATAAATTCACCCGCCTTCCTTGCATCCACTTCCCTGTGCTCCCATGCACATGTATAACTCACAGCTAAAATATATTGACGCAGGGAAAATAGTAGAAATCCAGAGGCACAATGGGAAACATTACCATGAAACTTCTTTTCTCAGGTGATAAATGTAAACAGAATACAAAACAGCAGCTGTGAGCTGCTGTGCTTTTTCCCCCCTCTGCAGTGCAGTTCTTTTTTATGAAAATTAGGAATTTTACTTCTCTGAACATAAGTAGAATTCTTATTGTTCAATTGAAGTGTCAAATCTCACTGTTAATGTGAGCCTCCATCCAGAGTAATGCAAAGTGCAGCACCTGCAGCAGGCAATAAATGTTGTATTTTTCATGTGATTGTCTAATTGCCCTATCTTTAAAACATTTTCTTCCATTCCTTACTTCAACTGCAATCCACAAAAGGAAAAAAAATCACACTCTAAGACCTAAAACAGAACTTTTAAATCAAGTATACCACAGGAAAGAGGTTCATATACCAGCTGTTAGCCAAACGTGCTGGTTAATAATCAGCCCTGCCCTAAAAGAAAGTTCAGGATTTGGCCCCCAAATACATGTGTATCAGATAAATGAGTTGACAAAAAAGGTGCTTCCAGAGCATTTCAAAAGGGAAAAAAAGCCAAATCATGACCTTTTTCTTACTAAGTAAAAATGTAGTATCTATTTATAATCACAGGTTAAGAATTAAGTCAGTTTTAATTATAACTTTTTAAAGGGGCAGGCAGTGGTGTAGTGATATTGCCACTAGACTGGTAATCCAGACACCCATGGTAATGCTCTAGGGTCCTGGGTTCAAATCCTGCTGCAGATGGTGGAATTTTAATTAAATAAATATCTCAAATTAAAAGTCTAATGATGACCATAAAACCATTGTTGATTGTCATAAAAACCTATCTGGTTCACTAATGTCCTTCAGGGAAGGAAATCTGCTGTCCTTACCTGGTCTGGCCTACATGTGACTCCAACCCACAGCAAGGTGGTTAACACTTAAAAATGCCCTCTGAACAAGGGCAATTAGGGAATGGGCAATGAATGGGCCTAGCCAGCGATGCCCACATCCCATGAACGAATAAAAAAAAAGAATTACCTGGAAAAACTCAGCAGGTCTGGCAGCACTTTTCCAGGTAATTCTGTTTTTGTTTTGGATTTCCAGCATCTGCAGTAGTTTTTTGTTTTTTGAAAAAAAGGCATGGTGCAGGCCATTATTGTTGAATATTCTGTGTAAGGTTCTCTGACTTTATTGTTTGATTAAGATGTAATGACAGAAT
The DNA here is from genome assembly GCF_964194155.1 of Cetorhinus maximus. Lineage (NCBI taxonomy): Eukaryota > Metazoa > Chordata > Chondrichthyes > Lamniformes > Cetorhinidae > Cetorhinus > Cetorhinus maximus. The sequence continues at coordinate 92,364,661 of NC_135879.1, read as the reverse complement.
TAAGCCCCATGGTGTTCATGCCATGCAGATGATTAGAGATAATTATAAAGTGAACATAAAAAGCAGGATAGGGAATAAATATCAATTGGAAGAAAGTATATAATTGTGTGCAATATTGGTGAATTGCTTTTTGTTGATGTCACCTTGTATAATGCATTGAAAGACCAGGAAAAAATTGAGCAGAGTGTGTTCTAGTCCAGAAAGTCAGAGCTAGAACCAATTGCACACTTTTACATGCATTTCCTTTTACAGAGATACATATTACAGACATGCATCGCCTCACCCAACAACCACAGTTCCAGTCTGTTCCTTTTATAGGAGCACAAGTGAATCCCCTGTTAATGCCCACCTCCTGCATACAATCAGTACAATTAACAGATTCCCATCTCTCTCTTTAAATGAAAATTAGGATTTATACGTCCAACCAAAATTTCATAAATTAAATCAAAGACCTCCATATTCTGGAACAAATCATTACATTGTGAGACACCCATCTCTGGAACTCCTACCAATCTCTTTGTACAAGCATTTTGTAAAACAATTCGACTATTGATGACTTGCACCAGCCCATTTAATTTTAGTATTGCTAAACAAAGAGACACTTCTTGTCGAAGCTTTTCATCTTGCACTCATCAGGGCAATTTGCAAGAATATCAAAGGTAAAGGAAACAACAATTTATAGTGTATGAGAAGAGAGTGCTGATTGGTTGGCAAGTGGAATCTGATTGGTAGAGGCATTGCTGTGGAGAATGCACCAGCTGATGGTGACTGACAGTTAACTGCCAAGTATTGTTTGAAATTTAAACCAGGCAGCTGGACTCTGATTGGTCAAGGCATTGCCCTGAGGAATGAACTAGTGAATGGCTGTCACTTATTTTGTTTAGCTAAAATAGGCATAATGTGTGTACATGTTCTTTCTGTCTGCAAAGAACAGGGCCCATGTATTAATATATGTAGCTTTCAGTACACGCAAATGTGCCACACTGTGCGCCTGACTGACAATCTTAAATTGGTTGTCAGTGTAATTCTTAGTATACTGAGGGTTGTTTAGCAAATGTTGTCCAACCGTAGAATCACATCTAATGTTGGACACCGTGGGCAGGATTTTCTGCCTCCTTCTGCTGCCTGGATCATCCAGTCCTACCGAAAGTCAATGGACTTTTGGCTGGCCCATTGCATCCCCTGCAACAGGTCCTGCCAAAGCAGGGGATAGAAAATCCCGGCCCATGCTTTGAGTTTTGCAAGCATGGGCTGGTTGGGTACAGTCTGTATCTTGCCCACTGCGAACAGCAGAAGGAACATGCTATTGATACGATCCATCAGGCTTTGGGACATACAGTCTACATACCTAGTATCACACTGGCACTGAAATTCATATACCAGATTACTCATTTGTGTGATAGGCAGGGCATCTTTTTGGCTTGACGACAGCATCCTGTTAATGGTGAATCCCATTTGTCTTGCTACTGCATAGCAACAGCATGAAATAGCTAGCTTTACTTGTTATTCAAATTTTTGAGATACCTTCCCTTCCAGTAAGATGAATTTGAGTGCAGGATGAAGCCCATTAAGACATGTAAGGAAATATTACATGCAGCTGCAGATTTAAATATAGCAACCTTTGAAATGGAACCGTCAAATGAACTCCCTTTCCTTGATGTACTAGCTGAGAAATCTGCCAGGGGATTCTCTAATACATGCTACCGCAAGCCTACCTTCACTGGTCAATATACGCGTTGGGATTCTTATAGTTCCAAGCACTATAAGATTGGTCTTATTGGCAACCTCGTAAATAAGACCGGAGCCATTTGCACACCATGCAAGCTTGATGCTGAAATAGGGGGCATCAAAGGCATCCTGTGGGATAATGGCTACCCTGCTCAGGTTATTTCACGCTGTATATCATGCAAACTCATGGACAGGCCTAAGCCATCATTTTTGGCCGTGAAAAGCACCCAGTCTACCTCAGATTACCTTGGAAGGGTAAGATATCTCAAAAATTTGAGCAACAGGTGAAGCGAGCTGTTTCATGCTGCTACAGTGCAGTAGCAACATGAGTGGTATTCACCACTTACAGGATGCTGCCATCATGCCAAAAAGACGCTCTGCCCATCAAACAAATGAGTAATATGGTATATTAATTTCAGTGCCAGTGTGATGCTAGGTATGTAGGCTGTACATCCTAAAGATTGGTGGATTGTATCAAACAGCATGTCCCTTCCACTGTTTGCAACGGGCAAGGTACAGACCGCACCCAACCAGCCAATGCTTACAAAACTCAAAACATAGTGTCCAACATTAGATGCGATTCCGGTATTAGACAACATTTGCTAAACAATCTTCAACATGCTAATAATTATGCTGACAACCAATTTAAGATTGTTAGTTGGGCTTGCAGTGTGGTGCAATTGCGTGTACTAGAAGCTACAAATATTAATACGCAGGGCCTTGTTCTTTGCAGACAGAAAGAACATGTACACACATTGTGCCGATTTCAGCTAAACAAAATAAGTGACAGCCATTCGCTGGTTCATTCTTCAGGACAATGCCTTGACTAATCAGAGTCCAGCTGCCTGGTTTAAATTTCAAACAATGCTTGGCAGTTAACTGTCAGTCACCATCAACTGGTGCATTCTCCATGGCAACACCTCTACCAATCAGAGTTCACTTGCCAACCAATCAGCACTCTCTTCTCATACTGAATAAATTGGTGTTCCTTTTACATTTGGTATTCTTACAAATCATCCTGATGAGTGTTAGACGACAACCTGTGACAAATAAAAGTCGCTTTTTTCACAATACTCAAGTCCTGTACTATCAAATGCCCATTTAATTTTAGAGCTATATTTTCTCTCCAGTATTTGTTTCAAGCTAGCAAGATCAATCCATAACCTTTCTTCACTCACACTTTTTGAACAGTGTACGTTATGCCATTACGAACAATTATCTACATAATATTCTATGGGGATATGATCTTTGGTACTCCCATGGTACAGAATCTCACTTAAAATATTGGACAAATAGAGTCCCAGATCCACTGCCTCCACAAGCGCAAGTGTTTTGGCAGCCAAAGTACTTTTAACAACCCTTTTTTTTTAGTTTCCCAAGCTAAAGAACAACATTGTCCGTTACCCATAAAAAACTTATAAAATCAGCTGCTCCAGAATACTGATCAGGAAACTTAGCATGTGAAGAATTGCTAAAAATGGCAAGCTTCTGTTCTTTGGGTCAGCTAAGGATGGAAACTTCAGTAAGCATATATCCAAATGTTACTTGCTTAATGCTTTATTTGCCCGAAAAATTATTTCTACTTTAGGGTGTTTCATTGTAGTACTACACACCAAAACCAGTATCTGGTCTAGTCTAAGTGCACAGCCAGTTCAACTGAACCAGCAAGCTTTGCAATTGCTCTGCCTCTTCTTTACATATAACATCATCTTTCTGTGATGACATAACACAATTAACCAGGATGGGAGTGGTACTCTCCAAATAGGATTACTGATATAAAGTTATTCCAGGCCTTATTTGCTTAATATCTAAACCAAAAATGTTTAAAGCCACACAAGCTCCCAATTTTAAAATCTACTCTGATCTTATTAATAACTTATTTCTCAAATTCCACAGTACCACCCCATAAAAAATATCAATATTTATTATAAAGATGCCTGATGGTTTCATTTTATGATATCAATAAAACATTGCAGGTCTGCTTTTAGTTGAACACAATCTATTCTCAGCAAAACTGATCTCATTGAAAAACACCAAACCCTGGAGGCATTATTCAGATCAGACATGCATTTGTTTAGTTCCCATAGTTTTCCTTCTGCATCTTATGGCTCTTTGGGCTGTTTCAGAAACAGCATTTCTGAAAAGTACCACCCTGCAGAAATACAGCTTTCATGTTGCTTAACCTAACTCCCACGAATATGTGGCCAAAAGAGCAAAAGGATTTTTGAGATTACATTTCCAGGTGTAGGAGAATGAAGTTTAATATCTGTAATACCCAGTCATTCTTCAAAACCCTTAGCAACTACCCTCGCTTCAGCCTTATAAATCCCATCTGCAAAGATGTTTTCCGTACATCCACCAATGTGACAAAGCTGGTTGGCCCTTATCTGGTACCTCAAAATAAACTTCAGCCTCTCTAATCCCCTCTCGTTTGCCTCCCTTATTAACTTATCCTTAATGATAATCCTTAATAAGTTATCACCATTGTCATGAGGACTTCTGTTTCCACTTCTGTTACGAGACTTCTATGTCCTTTATTTCACTGTCTAATATTTCCAAGCTACAGCCTCTAAAAGTATTTTTATGTCTGTCAGTACTATTACTGCGAGATTTCCCTTTTGCAATGTTGAAAGCTCTTTCTCCATTACGCCATTGTTTTTCTGATGCAAGAGCCATTTCCAAAGTCACCATCAGTACTTAAACCTCATTTCCATACTCTCCACTCTTTCATCCCATTCTACTAGTCCATAGATCTCACTTCTTGGCCATCATCCTGAATATTCAACCAATATTTAAACTTGCCTGTAGCTTTTCCAGCAATCCCATAATTGTCACATCTCTACATTCACTAGATCCCTCTGGAATATATGTCACCTGAGTACCCACTCTGGACAATTGGCCTGTGCATGCAATAGCTCCGTTCTGTGTGTAATGATCACATACATTACCACAATCCAGCTCTTGATCTACTGCATTCTGTTCCTCAGGTTTGATAAGCACTGTTTAACCATCCTGACCTATTACATTATCGCGGCCTTTCCATTCCCTATCTTTTTATAGGATACAGTATCTCCTGATTTGAAGTCTGTCTTAAATTGCCTTACACAGTGCCTCAGTATGCTCCAAGTTTTATCCAAGACCTCAGTCTTGATGAAAGCCTCTCTCCCCACATGTAAAGCATTCAAATATGCAGAAAAAGTGGAACAAATTGGAGTATCTTTGAGCGCAGAAGAACTATTGCACATAAGAGAAGGCAATTGGGATTTTGCCTATATACTAATAGGAGCTATATCCTCCAACCATCTGGAGTTAATTCACGAACTGCCATTGCATTGATAGCTGTCAACTTACAGGCTGGTTAATTTGCTAAAGTTGTATGCAGTATTTCATCAATCACTGCATTTTTCCTTTCACAAAGGCCACTGCTGAAAGGACTTTCAACTGCAGTATTCATGACCACGATGTTCATATTTTTACACATGCCTCTAAACTTGCCATTGGCAAACTCCCTCCATTATCAGTCAGAAACTTCGCAATTATCTCCCCCGACTACTCTCCTGACCTGACCTGACTACCCCTGCTGACCACGCTACCTCCCCAACCACCCAAATAACCCTGACCACCCAACTATACCACGACATGACCCGACTAGCCCCCAAAATGACTACCCCTCCTGACCCGATCCTGACCCACCTACCCACCCTACCCATTCACCCATATGCAACCTCACACGCAACCTCACAGACCTGACACCCTACCCACCTAAAACCCACATATAATCCACTTACAATCTTACCCACTGCCACTCTGCCTACCTGCCACCTTACCCATCTGCCACCCTACCCATCTGCTATTTCACCCACCTGCCACCTCACCCACCTACCAACTCATCCACCCTATCCATCTACCTACTTACCTCACCTACCCTACCTACTTACCCCACCCACCTAACCACCCTGCCCCTTCAATCATTCATCCATTCACCTATTCACTAACATTCACACTGGACCTTTAGACTTACCTTACGGCAGCTCCTAACATAAAACAGGGCATGTCCCATTTCTCTTGATTCTACAGCGCTGTAACAAAGCTCTCAGAGGGATGCTATGCTTCACATTTCTGATTAAGCTGAACTCGGAAGATGCAGCAAGAAATGTGGAGCAGCGCCAAGCAATCCACTGGTGATTGCCGCTCCTCAGGACATCTGGGCCTATATATTATTATAGAAAGACTAAATCTGGTTACCAGGTCTATAAAATGTAGAATGAAAATATTTGTCTTTGTCTCATACCTTTAGATCAAATGGTGACTACCTCGTTAAAATCACATGTCAATGGAAGGCTAACAGCAGGGCTGGCAATGTCCTCCAATTTTTTTTTACACATTTCCCAATTCTCACTAATCTCTTCTATTAGCCTTGCAAAACCTTCATCAACCACACGTTCATCGTATAGTAGCATTTTTAATTTTTGACAAGTAGGGTGCAAATTTTCTCTAACTTTTAAAATAGAAAGCAATTTATTTTATTTTTTTATTTGTCTCTGATTCTTAGCACCTGATCCCTCTAATGCTTGTCTGATACTCTGATGAGAAACATCAGGTTTTCTTATTGGGATACAATAATGGGCAGAATCATCCTAGATTTGCACCAAGTGCAGTAACGGGTGTGAAAAAAGGTCATTTTACTTGCCAGCTGCAATGGTGGGTTTATGCGCCATATTGTCCCATTCCCGGCGCGTCCTGCATCATTAATACTGCATTCACAGGAAATTCGCCTGCCGCACCATCACCTCAAGCCTTCGATAATCTGGGTGTCATATTTAAAGGGCACACCTGCACAGCGCTAGCACTTTGTAAGAGATTGAAAGCTGCTGGAAAGTCATGGCTGGCAAAGGAAGGAAACATGCTTCTCCAAATTTAGCGATGTCTCCCTCGAGCGCCGACTGGATGCAGTAGAGGCCAGCCATGAAGTCCTTTACCCCCACTCTGGGTGAAGATCAGCAAGAAAGGTCACCAATCTGGCACCAGAGGCAGTGGCAACAGTATTCAGTGCCAATGCCCTTCAAAAGAGGACAACCACCCAGTGCCACAAGAGGATGAATGATCTCCTCCGTTACACCAGCGTAAGTCACTCTTCTCATCACTCTCAACTCACAAACTCACAAACCCATCACACATCCACAGGGATCTCATTCACTGCCAGCTCAAGGGACATCACTATTCACTCTCTCACACACACCTTCATCTACCCTGCGGATCAGGTCCTTAGCCTCTCTATAACACCACTCACCCATACATGTCAGGCATATTATCATCTGGCCTGGCAGGCATCCAGCTTACACTCTCTCCATCCGTATTCATGCAGAACAAGCTGGCACACAGCAAAAGGGAGAGATCACAGACTTTGAAAATAGAGCCATCCAGCTGGCCGGCGGTGATCTGGATCGTTCCTGTGTTGACGGTGAGGTTGGCGGTGTTAACCAAGTAAGGATCCAACAGTGCAACATCCATCAGACAACCATGCTGGGAGTCAGTTCCCCTGTTCCGCAGTCCACTGTCATGTACTAATTATGTCTCCTTGCTTTTGCAGGCACACCTGGGAAGCAGCCGAGAGAGTGAATGAGCCAGGTCCTCGACTCAAGCCCTGAAGACACCTCAGAAGAAGAATCTGATGATACTCTAACTGAAGAACTGTCGCAGCGCTCACCCACACCCTCCACCAGCAAAGAGACATACACCTCAGTGGGACCTAGGTCCTAGAGAAGCCATGGGGTCATTACCTGGTAAGCACTGATACTCAGCAGGCGGCGGCAGGCACTTCACTGGCTTCCGGCACTTGGAGGACTGCTGGAGGCCAGAAATCTGCTCAGTCTGAGTCAGATAAGGAGCATCTGTACTCAGTCATACCTCAGTTGCTGGAGTCGGGAACATCAGGAAGGGATGTCCGCTAAACTCCTCAGGTTGCAAGAAACAATGGAGAAGTCCATCCGCCTTCAGTCTGAAATGATAGCGCCAGCATGCGAATGCACCAAAGACAATACTGGTAGGATAGTGGCCGCCATGGAGACCTTGGTCCAAGACATCAGTCCTGCACTGCTGCACGGGCTGAATTCCATCGCTGACATCATAGTTGGCCTCCAACAGTGTCAACATGAGAGGGGTGTAGGGCAGCTTGACCTCACTCCAGCTTCCTCTTCTCGTCAAGGAGTCAGCCAGGGATCACCCACACGGAGGAGGACCAGCAGCTCAACACCCCAAAGCCATCCACCCAGGTAAATTCTGGAATGTATGGCCGATCCAAATTCTCTCTTCCTGAGACCCCAACAGCTCCAGCTTAACAGGCCGAGGAGGGTGCAGCTGGCCCACAGCAGGACACTCAAAGCAGGCCGGAGCCCTTCAGGTCTCGGCCCTTCAGAGGACGTCCGTCAAAGTCACCTCAGACAGGGTGTAGCAGTCAGCAGGCTGCCTCCACCTCCACTGTGGATGCAGGGAGAGCACCTTGATGTAGCAGCAGGGTTAGGAAGGCTAAGAAGATGGAGTTGCACAGCCTAATCACATGCAGATAATGTTCACGATTGTAAATAAACTCCCAAGAATGTCTCCTTGCCTATGTCTTGTTATGATGAGCAGTGTTCATGTCACTCAGATGTGAAACCTTTCTGCACAAGATAAAGGCAGGTGTCCCAGACCAGGGCCTGTTCCCTGTGCTTTGTGCAGCCTTCAGAACAAAGTGATGGTCCAGTTTCACACTCACTGGACACATTACTGATGTCTGCACCTCGATGGTGCTTGTCATTGCTGCCAGAATGTCGTGGGCAGGCGTCACAGAGTTCTGTCATTCTCTCTGTGTGCTCTCAGCGCCTTTGAGGTGGGGCTAGCCCTCCCATCTCTTCAGCAGCTGTGACCAGTGACGCTGTGCTCCTGAAGGGGTCAGGTGCTGAAGGCTGACAATGGATCAGATGCATTTAAAGTTTCATGGCTGCGTCTCCATGATATGACTCTGATCACAGGGTGTAATCGAGCTGCCCTGAGCCAGGCAGGAGTCAGATATTCACAAAGGCTTTATGAAGATCTATGGCATGTCCTCACTGCATGTCATCATCATCCTCCATGAATCTTGCGGCTATAAGAGCCTCCCGAGCGCACCTGCTTCGTCTGGCTAGTGCAATGGCCTCATCGTCAGCATCCTTGCTTTCAAGGACCTCACACCATCACTCCCTTTGACATCCTCTTCATCGGAGGAGACATGCAGCTCCACCATCTCCTCCTCAGCTAGGTCATCGCCCCAATGCAGTGCCAGGCTGTTTAGCATGCAGCAAACGACGATGATGCACGACACCCTCGGTGAACTATACTGCAGTTCTCCACCGGTCCTGACGAGGCACTGGAACCTCATTTTCAAAATACCTATCGTTTGCTCCACCAAAGTCCAGGTCATGGCATGAGCCTCGTTATACTGATGCTCTGCTGCAGTCTGAGGCTGCCACACGGGTGTCATCAGCCACGTCCTCTGTGGGTAGCCCTTGTCCCCCAGGAGCCAACCCTGCAGCCTCTCTGGACCCTGGAAAATGCCAGGGATCTGAGACCTGCTAAGGATGTAGGACTTGTGGACGTTCCCTGGGAATCGTGTGCAGGATGCGTTTGTGGTGGTTGCACAGGAGCTGAGTATTCAGCAAGTGGAAGCCCTTACAGTTGACGTAGTTGACTGCTTGTTGCCATGGAGATCTAAGTGCCATGTTGATGCAATCAATGGCATCCTGCACCTGTGAAAAACCAGAGATCTGCACAAATCCCCACACTCTTGCTTCCTGGCTTCCCTGATCCTGGGCGAAATGCACAAAGTTCTGTGCCTTCGTGAAGATGGTGTCCGTGACCTCCTGGATACACTTGCGCATGGAGGCTTGCGAGATCCCGCATAGGTCATGTGGCACCCTGGATTGAGCCACTGGTGTAAAAATTGAGCGCCATGGTCACTTTCAATTTCACTGGCAGTGGATGCCTTTCATGTCCCCGTGGTGCCAAATCCTGTAGCTGGTGATATATGAGACTGATCAGTTCCCTAGGCATGCACAGTCTTTGGCGACATTGGTTCTCAGCCATCTGCTGGAAGGACAAGTGCCGTCCACAGACCCTGGGTCTAGTGAAGCGCCTACTAGCAACGGCTCTCTGTGGATCTTCTGTGTGTGCGCAGCAGGCCCTGCTGCCCCTTCACTTGAGGGAGGTGTTCCTCCCTTTGCCGAGCCAGGTGCCTCTGCTGCACTCTTCTTCCTCTTCTCTGCTTCCTATAAGGCATGAGCCATACCGCTAAATCACCAGGATCCTGATGTTATCCTCCTGCAGGATCAAAGAGAGAGCTGCGTGGGTTAACATATGTGTCCTAGGAACCTCTCTTGGTTAAGTCTGAAGGCCCCTTCACACATGCTGCAGAGTGCTGGCCACCACTTGGATAGCCAGTGTGTAGTGCACTTCATGGCTGTACGAAACCCCACCCACCTCTGTGACACTTCATTTGAATGATTGGGGGCAGCTTTACCCATTGGACTGCATGCTGTGCTCTCAGCTGAAGTGCAGGCATTCTCCTAACCATGCTGCAAGACTGTGCAGTTAGCTTAAACTATGATGAACACTGGTCCAAACCTCAGTAAAGACATTGCAAGGGGCTGAGAACACCTCCACTAATGACTGCGCCATGGCCACCTTTCGCAAGGGGATTCTACAACTTGCCTAGTCATCCAATTTTTCTGCTGCCCCTAAAATGCTCATTAATTTGCAGTCTGCACCTAAGGGGTGAAAGGTTCTGGAGCATTTGGTGACATTATCATGCTTATGCATTGCTTGAGTCGGCAGAAAATGTTCAGAGGCCCGACTCCAATAATGTCAATGAGGCTGCACCTGAATAGTCTCAGCTGTGGAAGAATGCTCATTTCCAAGTGCGTGCCTGCTTCCCTCACCCACCCCTCCCCACCCTGGCCTGACCCGCACTGGTGCCCTTGCTCCAGCACCGCACTGAAAGCCAGCTGGGGAAAAGTGACTGGTCTGTACGCACACACTTCCCCCCCACCCCCTGGTTGCGTGGCGCCTCTTCCTTGATGTCCGACAGGCAATGCCCGCAAGCGCTGGGCAGAGTTGTGTGCATTCACCCCCAAGTTCCCCTCAAGTTCAGGTCACCAAGTGCACACTTTTAATGGCAGTCATGAAGCACATCGTTCTGAAGTCATGCCTACATGGACGGTGAATTTGACATAGGGGGATGATTCTGGTGAGTGCAGCTTATAATGAGATGCTCAAGTATTGAAATTAGTTTCCCATCGTGTGGCGATAGGAAACGCGGCCTGCCATTAATGGGTGGAACGGATGATAGCAAACCGGTTTCACGATGGCGTAAAACCTTCTCACTATTTTGTCGTCCCCAACGTCCTCCATGGCGCCTGACGCCAACGAGACCGGACGATTCCGCCTAATGTCTAAAGTGGGTAAGCTGCAGATCAACTGACTTTCCAAAAGTAAGTGCCTTATCATACTCCATGGGCAGAATTTTCACCTCGGCGGGTGGGCGCATGCCCAACATGCTCAAGTGTGAAATGACACGCGATGACGTCGTGTGAGCGTCCCAATGTCAACGCACAGTCACATGATAGTTCAGTCGGCAGACGCGCACAGGAATCGGCAGTGTGGCCGTCAACAATTAGAAGGCCTGTTAAGGCCATTAAAATAGTACTTAACTTAATTTTTTTGCTGCCCATCCAACCGTACGGTGGAAAGGTGAAAAGGCCAAGTGGCCTTTGCATTTTTTCGGAAACCTCATCCATGGGCAGGATGTGGTTTCCAACATCAAATAAAAATAAAATAATTTAAAAAAAATTTCATTTATAACATGTCCCTACTCATGTGACAGAGTCAGAGGGGACATGTTTTATAACATGTTTAAAATCTTCATTTCTAATTTTTAAAACTCTTAATCTCCTTGAGCTCTGTGCCTCAGGGAGATTTTCAAGTGCTCACTTGTGTGCATGCACAAAGTCACCTGCTCGCCCTCCTCCCCGCCCGCACAGGCAGCACTGAGCGCTGCCACTCGCATTTCATGCCAACGTGAAATCACAGTCCGGCTCTGACCATGGCCGGTGGCCGGCTTCCCGACCACCCTTTCCCGCCCCCGTCGAGTCCACCCAACAAGGGTAAAATTCTGCCCCATGTCAAGTTTCATTTGTGCCTTTTCAGAGAAGGCTTACTCAACAGTACAGGTATTTCATTTGAGACTAGGTAATAACTAATAAAATACTTTAGTCCAGCTATTTTGCATGGAATTTCAACTCACTTTAGTGACCTCAATATGTTGTCATCAATAGACCTAAACCAAGTATTTATATTCCTTAATTTTCCATGATCCTCACTACTTAATTAAGATAACATTTCTACCAAGCTGTTCTATATACTGTTGAAGTGCAAGCACTATCCAACACTGCACAGTTAAACAAGTCCACAATTAACACATTCATCACAGGACTAAAATTCCTTGTGAGCCATATAATTTATTTGGATTCATCAGTATCTTCATCCTCTTCTTCAGAATTCTCTTCATCCGGTGTAATTTCATGGACCCTATCTATTCCCTTTACGCAGTTCACTGCATAATGATACTTTGAGTCACACATGAAGCACCTAGTAATTGTTCCTTGGGTATTCCTGGGATTCATTCACCAATTCTTACTGTTCCAATTTTGTCTTTTGCAGTAATAGCCAGATCAGTGAACGATGCTTTCATCTTCATTCATCCTATATTTAATCCTTCTATTGTATTGATGTCTACATCTAGTATCTGGACTATTTCAAAATCTGGCAATCATTGAATCCTCTACTTATTGTGTAACAGTGGAATTTTTCATTTGTTCCATAAAGGCTGAAGGAAATGACTGTTTCCCCAAGAATTGTTTTTTTTAAAGATATTTGATCCAACAGAGTCTCCTTCTACAAGAAGAGAACACCAGTTAGAACCAGTTCCAAGGTCATATGAGAAACTTTAGCATAATCCAGTAAGTTAAACACGAGTACCGATCCACAGATTGCCAAATTGAATTTTGTCAGTCTTTTATACAATCTGTTAGAAGTCCATGATATATTCTTCCATGGAATGACCATCTATTTTCCAATTTTTTTCAAATTCTGAAAGTACCTCATAGGCATTTAACATAACATCTTTCTTGTAGATCCGAGAACACTAATGGAAGGTTCAAACCTCCCTTCACTATCAAATTGACAGATGTCCATCTTGTAAAATACGATTCCTGATTTTAGTTTAGATATTTTTAGCTATTGAGCAACATTGTGTATGAATTTTACTGCCTGTGTGATGTCAAGTACATAGGCCGTTCGTCCCAACAATTGGCTGATCGAATTAAACAGCAGGTTCCTTTGGTTGTTCATAATAAGCAGCATACAGACAGTTAGATAAAAACAAAATACTGCGGATGCTGGAAATCTGAAACAAAAACAAAAATTGCTGGAAAAACTCAGCAGGTCTGACAGCATCTGTGAAGAGAAAGACAGAGTTAATGTTTCGAGTCCATATGACTCTTCTTCAGAACATAAGAGAAGTAAAAATGTCATAGAGTCATAGAGGTATACAGCACAGAAAAAGGCCCTTTGGCCCATCGAGTCTGCGCCAGTCAAACAAGTACCTAACTATTCTAATTCCATTTTCCAGCACTAGGCCCATAGCCTTTTATGCCACGGCATCGCAAGTGCACATCCAAATACTTCTTAAATGTTACGAGAGTTTCTGCCTCTACCACCCTTTCAGGCAGTGAGTTCCAGATTCCCACCACCCTCTGGGTGAAAAAATTCTTCGTCACATCCCCTGTTAACCTCCTGCCCCTACCTTAAATCTATGCCCCCTGGTTATTGATCCTTCCACCAAGGGGAAAAGTTCCTTCCTGTCTACCCTATCTATGTCCCTCATAATTTTATACACCTCAATCATGTCCCCTCTCAATCTCCTTTGCTCCAGGGAAAATAACCCCAGTCTATCCAATCTCTCCTCACAACGAAAACTCTCCAGCCCAGGCAACATCCTAGTAAATCTCCTCTGCACTCTCTCTAGTGCAATCACATTCTTCCTATAATGTGGATTCCAAAACTGCATGCAATACTCTAGCTGTGGCCTAACTGCGTTTTATACAGTTCCAGAATAACCTCCCTGCTCTTATATTCTATGCATCGGCTGATAAAGGCAAGTATCTCATATGCCTTCTTAACCACCTTATCTACCTGTCCCGCTACCTCAAGGGACCGGTGGACATGTACACCAAGGTCCCTCTGATCCTTGGTACTTCCCAGGGTCCTACCATTCATTGTGTATTCCTGTGTCTTGTTTGTCCTGCCCAAGTGCTTCGCCTCACACTTATCCGGATTAAATTCCATTTGCCACTGATCAGCCCATCTGACCAACCCGTCTATATCCTCCTGTAATCTAAGGCTATCCTCCTCACTATTTAGCACCCCACCAATTTTCGTGTCATCCGCGAACTTACTGATCAACCCTCCTATATTCAAGTCTAAATCGTTTGTATATACCAACGTACCCGCATAGGCCCCAGTTATACCTGTCTCTTTATAGGGTATGTGGAACATTTCTTGTTCCAGTCCTACTCAGGCCCCCTCCTACAACTCTTTCTCCGGTACATCAATGTCTGTTTCAGTGCCACTTCCTGCTCTCATCTGGACCTGGAAAAATGTATTCATTTTGCTCCCAATTTCCACTCCTCCATCACTTTCACATGGTCCATCACTGACACTTCCCTTCCCTTCCTTGACCGCCCTGTCTCAATTTCTGGTGATAGAATGTCCACCAATATTCATTACAAACCCACTGGCTCCTACAGCTACCTCAATAACAACTCCTCACATCCTGCTTCCTGTAAGGACTCCATCCCATTCTCTCAGTTCCTTCGCCTCCATCGCATCTGTTCCGATAATGCCACTTTCCAAAACAGTGCTTCTGACATGTCTTCCTTCTTCCTTAACCAAGGTTTCCCACCCACGGTGGTTGACAGGGCCCTCAATCGTGTCCGACCCATCTCCCGCGCTTCTGCCCTCACACCTTCCTCTCCCTTCCAGAACCATGGTAGGGTCCCCTTTGTCCTCACTTTTCACCCCACCGGCCTCCGCATTCAAAGGATCATCCTCCGCCATTTCCGCCAACTCCAACATGATGCCACCACCAAACACATCTTCCCTTCACCCCACCTGTCGGCATTCCATAGGGACAATTCCCTCCGGAACATCTTGGTCCACTCTTCCATCACCCCCAACACCTCAACCCCCTCCCACGGCACCTTCCCATGCAATTACAGAAGGGGCAACACCTGCCTCTTTACTTCCTCCCTCCTCACTGTCCAAGGGCCCAAACACTCCTTTCAAGTGAAGCAGTGCTTCACTTGCATTTTCCTCAATTTGGTCTACTGCATTCGCTGCTCCCAATGTGGTTTCCTCTACATTGGAGAGACCAAATGCAGACTATGTGACCGCTTTGTGGAACACCTTCGGTCTGTCCACAAGCATGACCCAGATTTTCCTGTCGCTTGCCATTTCAACACACCACCTTGCTCTCATGCCCACATGTCCGTCCTTGGCCTGCTGCAACGTTCCAGTGAAGCTCAACGCAAATTGGAGGAACAGCCTTCTGGACTTAACACTGAGTTCAACAACTTCAGATCATAAACTCTTTCCTCCATCCTCAACCCTTTTTGATCCCCTTTTTTCAAATGTTTATTTTTAAATTTTTATATATTTTTTCCAACCTATTTTTATTATTATTATTACTTAAATTGTTTTATCCCCGCCTTCTAGCCTATTTCGATCTTTTTTCCCACACCATCCCTTCCTCCCACCCCACCCCAACTAGGGCCATCTGTCCCTTGCTCATTCTGCTTTCTCCTCTTAATGTCACCATTAGCACCTCCTTTAGCCAGTATCACCACCATCAACACCCATTCAACTTTTTGTTTATGACATCTTTTGCAATCTCTCCTTTGCCTCCACCTATCACTGGCCTTCTATCCAGCTTCACCTGTCTCACCCTCTGTAAACAGTATATTTTTCACCACATTTTTACTTCTCTTTAGTTCTGAAGAAGAGCCATACAGATTCAAAACATTAACTCTGTCTTTCTCTCCACAGATGCTGTCAGACCTGCTGAGTTTTGCTACCGTTTTTTTTTCAGTGTACAGATAGTACTCAGCTAGCCCGCTTTGCAAAACCCAAAACAAAATGTCTACTGTTAGATGTGATTCCACAATTAGGCAGCATTTGTTGAACAATCCTGAATGTGCTAATAGCTACACTAACACCCAGTTTATGATAATTAGGTGAGCTTGTGAAGTGGCTCATTTACGCTTACTAGAAGTGACATGCAATCATATGCAGGGAACCTGTTATCTGCAAACAAAAGGACTATGTTTAAACATTCCTCCTTTTTTTGAGTTACCATGGAGATAAGGAGCCTATAGTTCTCAATTGCTTTCTCCACAGCAACACCTCAGCCAATCAGAGTCAACTCGCCAGCCAATCAGCACTCTTTTCTCCTGTAATCTAAATTGCTGTGATAATTTGAAATTTGGCATTTTTGCATTTGTCCTGATGAGTGCAAGATGAAAAGCTTCAGCAACATGTCTCTCCTTTCAGCAATGTTCATGTTCTATACTACCAAGCAACTATTTTGTTTAGCTCAACTTCATTCTTCCACTGGTCATGTGGTTCAGACTCCGAGAACAATGGAACAAGTAGCTTTCTGCCATTATCCGCAATGGCCATGAGGATTATTTTATATTTTATAAGATGGATGTCTGTCAATTTAATAGTGAAGGGAGGTTTGGGCCTTCTATAGGAGTTCTTGGATGAAATCTACAAGAAAGATGATAAGTTAAATGACTATGAGGCATGTTCAGAATTTGAAAATATTTGGAAAATAGGTGGTCATTTCAGTTTTCTGTATGAAAAATGTTTCCTTAGTTCCCAACCTTCAACCTTAGGCAACCATTCTCTGCTGTCGTATTCTAATCCAAGAACACATGATGAGAAGAATTAGGAGCAGCCCATTTGGTCCCTTGAGCCTACTCGGCCATTCAATAAGATCATGGCTGATCTGATTATGTCCTCACCTCCACTTTCCTGTCTGCCCCAATTACCCTTGACTCCCTTGTCAATCAAAAATCTATCTAATTGAGCCTTGAATATAATCAACGAATGGGTGCCAGAAAGCCAGTTGATGAATGTTAGAACTAGACCCAATCTTTAAGCAATTTTATCAGCATTTATTTACAGAGATACACTTTACAAATATGAACCTCCTCACCCAACAACTACCATTGGTCTGTTCCTTTTTAAAGGGGCACTATTGAATCCCCAGTTAATACCCACTACATGTATACAATACACTTAATCTACAATTAACAGAACGGATGCAATATCAGGCTTAATCTTTTCACAGCACAGTTGCACAAGAAGCACTTGGTAGAGAATTATGAGTTAGCTACTGAAAGTTGTGGTTTTAAAAGTCAGGCAACATTCTCCTCATAGCTACAAGTACATGATCCAGCTGTTTAAAGTGTTGAAAGGTATAGACGTTGTACATGTAAGCAGTTTATTTAATTTAAAATATGATTCCAGAAGTAGAAAACATTACAAATGTATAAAATTGCTATGTCTGGAATAAGATGAAAAATTAGAGGAATGTCTCACTTCCAGACCAGTGGACCTGATGAATATGTGAAAGACAGACTTAGGACTAGACAAGTATAAGGGGATAAATTTCACTCTATATTTTTCAGCCTTTTATTTGAATAGACAGAAAATCATGGGGGCTATTAAAAGAAAAAGGAAGACATACATTTATATTGCATGTTTGATGACCACTGGCTGTCTCAAAGTGCTTCAGAGCCAATGCATTATTATTTGAAGTGTAGTCATTGTTGTAATGGAGGAAACGTAGCAGCCAATTTGTGCACAGCAAACTCCCATAAAGAACAATGTGATACTGACCAGATAATCTGTTTTATGTGATGTTGAGGAATAAATCGCAGTTTCGGCAGGCAATCTCCATTCTGATTGTAAACTCATAAAATTACTCTTTACATCTTTGCTTTGTCACAAATTAAAAGAGTGTAAATGACACTAGGCGTGATGTGTGTAACAGTCTTTTCAAGATGTGAAAGCACATGTGAGATTGTATGCAACCACAGTGTCTAAGATTCATTGAATTGTTTACATATACTATCATAATTACTGCAAAAGTTATTCTCTATTGATTAGGTATGACCAAATTGCTGCAAGAAATGTCAATAAGGAATAATTAGATGGCAGTTATATTCACTATAATATGAGGGTATGATACAGAGAAAGATGAAAATCATAAACTTGGCAGTCCTACTAATTAAATAGCATTTTCCTGAAAATGTTAAATGTTGTGCTTCAGGATGCAATTTTGCAACTTTGATCTTTTGCCAAATTTAATAACTTGTTCCATAATTTTGATGTGCCAAACTTCAACAAACCACAATTACGTTTTAATGGCCAAGGCACAAGCTGTTTCCAAACTAGAAGCTACTCTAACAAAACCTCTAGCAGAATCTTCAAAACTAAGTAGTTTACTTATTCTCATTTTTTTTTGCATTTGCACTTGTGAAAAAAAAAATGACCAAAATCCCAAGTTTAAATTTAGGTATCTACAGAACAAGCTACCTAGTTGATTTTGAACCAGGACCAAATTACTAAATGATTCCAGAGATGTCAGAATGATATTTCGAGAGGTTAAATGTTACCTTTGATGCTGAAACCACCAAAGAAGCTTTTAAGGATATCTTCTGAGTTCATTTACTTGATTTTTTTTTTGCCTTTAGCTTTTTAGATGAAACGCAGACCACAAAAGCTGAACTGAGTTTCCAAAGTATAAAGTGTTATTATAAGATGAAATACTATATTGGCTCTGTCTTGAACCAAACTATTGGTCACCGCTCCTAATCTTTTTAACTTTGGTTTAGCATCTATTTTACTTTCCTTTATACTTACATAAATTGCCTTGGGATGCTTTTTTCCACATTAAAGGTACTATATAAATTCAAGTTGTCCTTAATATAAAGAAAATACATAAGGTTCAAGAATGGCTCAACTGTGATGAAAATGTTTAATTACAGGTATTTTGTATAAGGCATGGCAACGCTTTAGATGGTGGCATAAAGGCAATGTTATTGATCTAGTAATCCAGATGCCCAGGCTAATGCTCTGGGGACATTGGTTCAAATAAATCCCACCATGGCGGCTGATGAAATTTAAATTCAATCAATAAAAAAAATCTGGAGTTGAAAGCTAGTTTCATTAATGGTGACCATGAATCTATCATTGATTGTGATAAAAACCCATCTAGTTCACAAATGCCCCTTAGGGAAGGAAATCTGCTGTCCTTATCTGGTCTGGCCTAGATGTAACTCTCGATCCACAGTAATATGGTTGACTCTTAACTGACCTCTAAAAGGCCTAGTAAGCCACTAGGTTCTAGGGCAATTAGGGGTGAGCAACAAATGTTGGACTTGCCAGTGATGCCCATATCCTGTGAAAGAATTAATTACCTTGAGCTCTGAAACCAGTGCAGCTACCAATTTCAAATAGGGATCCCAATTGCACTGTAACAGCCCGATTTAAATACTTCACCTCCTCACAACAGTGCATTCAGATGCCCCGGTATTTGGCACAGGGAACTGGCAGTGGGTACGCTTGTTGAAGTCTGTTTACACAGATTTCATGCGAGGGTTAATATCAAGCCCTTTGTTTTACTATACCTGCTAAGCAATATTTTCTTTTGCATGTGTTTGCTTGTCATACTTTGGATATTTGTAATCTTTGCCCGCTTTCTATTAGTCTGCCTGTATCTGAAATCAATCCTTGACCATGATGATGGACAGGTTATTTTATAGTCAGTGCTACTCATTAATAATATTCAAAGCATTCTTTTGCTCTTTTGTTTTCCTGTCAGGAGCAATTCCATGTATTTCATGGAAGTGAGCTTTGGAATGGGTTTGCATTTATTTGGAGTTTGATGCAGAATTTTGATAGGGGTAAGAAATCTTCACTTTGGACTAATCACATGACATTTTTGAAACAAAAACTTCACTTGAATTTTGAGTTCTGAAGAAGTCATATCCGACTCGAAACATCAATTCTGTTTCTCTCTCCAAAGATGCTGCCAGACCTACTGAGTATTTCCAGCACTTTTTGTTTTTAACATTTTAGCAATTTTCAGCATTGTTTTTAGATTTCTAGCATCCGCATTATTTTGCTTTTATATTAACTTGAATTTTGCCTTGTGGACACCGTGCATTAGCGCTGTGATGAGGGTTTCTGTTCTTACAGGGTCTCAGCTGCATTGCAAGTTCCCTTTGCCTAGACGGACAGTTATATGGAAAACACCTGCCCTTATTACTAAGAAAATCTTTCTATCAATGATTTCACTCTTCCTAAAACATATCATAGCGTAGGGAAGAGCCCTTATCCGAGATCCCTGCTGATGTAGAGCCTGCAAAGCCTGTTTTATTTGGATGTTCCCAGGTTGGTGTACTTGGATTTATACATGTGGTTATGTGGGTAGACAAGTTAAATTTAGAACATAAAAGATAGGGTAACCTGTTAGCTATGGCACTGGGCTAACAATTCAGATGTCATAAGCTGAATTCCTACCATAGGAAGTTCTGGAAATTGAATTCAATAAATCTCGTAATTTGTGACTTGTACAAAATGAGAATCAAAACTGCAAAATTCTTCTCAAAACCCAACTTGCTCACTAACGTCCTTCAGGAAAGGATCCCACCAACCCTACTTAAAGTTGTAATTACCTTAACAAAAAAGATACAAAAATTGATATTATATGTCTATATATCAGACAAAAAGATTTCCTAGTAATCAGCTGCAGATCAATTTGTGTTCCATCAGTTTTATCGTCAAAGTTGTTAATCCTTGAGTGTGAATGTTGGTATACATGAGGAACATAAAGCACACTGTTGGTTGGTGTTTGCGTGGAAAAGTGCTGCAAGATCAAAAGATCACCAAAAATTCAATTAAGTTCCCACTTTTAACAAACAACACAGACCACAGGAAGCAAGGACACAATATCAAGGCAGTAATCACTTCTAACATTCAGATGACAGTTAGAAACCAGAATTAGACAATTGTTTTTTATTATCTCCCAGGAATCCAGTCTCACAATAAATCAGGTAATAATGCTAGTTGATTACCCACAGATGTATATTTTAAAATGTGTAATGGACATATGAAACTTCTGCTTAAAAATATTTATATAAAAATGAAAATAGCTACAATGTTATTTCATAATATTTACATTCTTTACCACAAGAACCACCAAACATTGCTTGAAATTCCTGCTTCTGTCACTGAGAGTGAGAAAAGAAGTTCGGAAAGTGGAAAGTTATGCACAAACCAGTATTACTAAACATTACATGAAAGTGTTTCCACTGCTGTTAACAGTAGAGGATTTCAATAGGCCAACACATCATCTTTAAAGAGGCACTATAAAGTATACCTTATTTTAGTGGGTGGTCTTAGACATCCTTATTGAAAAAACATTAGCTTCTATTATGTGAGCTTAAATATACAGCGTGAATGAAATGTATCTGGGGGTTACAACACAGATGTGCTGCCTGAGTTCGTTGAAATACTGAAACATCTGTACAGCTTACATTCCATTCCTCTTTCTCCCCTGCCACCTGATCCAAAGCAGCAGGACATCTCTTCTTAAGTGAGGTTATTTGCATTTGCTGTAAAAACATTGTCGTAGATTTATCTAAATCTATAACATGCAATTATCATTAAACAATCAACCAAGTCCCTCTTCCCTACCAATAGTAAAAGTAAAGTTCATCATTACAGGCATTGTTACACACTTATGCACAACTGCAGTGCATAAATATGAAAGTAGCATGGATTTAAAAGGAATTTTAGCACATAGAATCCTTTCTGCAGTACATTCTCTGTATAATACAATTTGCATTACTGTGTCCTTCACTCATCACATCCTTGCAAACTTTTTCTGCATGAATACATTGGAGGTAGTTTTCAACTTCACTGCCTGGGAATTAACCTGACAGAGTAGATTATTAACCTGTTGAAGAATCCCTTACCTACCCCAATTTAATCCCACTGAAATCAGCATAATGGAATAGGCTCTATAAAGTTCGAGCGTACTATAAAGGGCAGGTGGGCAGTCTATTCCAAGCGGGTGGGCAGTCCGTCACCAGGGCAGGGAAGGTGAAAATTACTCCCAGTACTTTTGTATACCACAAGTAATTTTTGTGAAAGATTGTCAGAAATTCCGAGACAAATTGTTACATCACCTCTCTGAGATTTCCACCAATCTTCTGCTGAAGGTATACTGGATGAATTGTGGCTGCCTGCAGAAATTCTACCCTTCTATTTTTAATATTGTATGTTCACGCTGTTATTTTATGGTAATATTCTTTTTTGTCTTCTGTTAGGCTTTCTTTAAACCTCTTGCTAGGTCTTCACAAAGATCAACACTGTGTCTGTTCCTGGCTTCTTGAAAACACTTGGTGCCTCTTTTGCATTGCTGAGGTATATCCTTCCCAATCAAAGATCTGTTTACATCACTACATTACAGTGATTACTACTGCCAACCAGGGAATGGTGGCTAAAGTTAGATTTTTATGTTTGTCATTGATTAGTTATTCAGAAAAATTGTCCACTTCAAAGCTGAGTGAATTAGCCTTTTGATCAATTAATCATTTCCATGATGGATATCCCTATCATTGAAAGTAACTTTATCAAATGGTTGGCAGAAACCCTGAAGAAACAACGTAAGTGGCTGTTTATACTGTTTCTCAAGGGTATGTAACAATTTTCTGTTGAATTTGCACAGGCGATTGGGAACTGCTATGTGAATTCCATTCCTTATACAGTTTAGTAGGTTATTAGCTGCTTGAGAAATGTTAAGGGATAGTTATTTTAGGTCTATTATGATTGTTTTTCATTTTGTGCCCAATAAGAAGATGACCCAATCATTGAGGCTGATTGTAGAGTGATCCAATTGGTGGATGATTATAATATTAGTGGATAAAAATCAAATCATTTTAATTGTACAAAATACCTCAGCTGATTCTAAGAATAACAGAATTGTTTAATACACTTCAGTGCTGGGTGGCAAAGCTGGCAATGTTATGATCCCTGAGGCACAGGATGGTAGGGCGCAGGTCTGAACCTACAGTTACCCACCAGTTGAATTTTTGAGCTGCACCCTGCCATCTGGAGGAGGTGTTGAGTATAGGACACACACTTCCCTACAGAAAGGGAGGGAAAAAAATTCAGAGGATGAATCATCAAAAATGCTCTAGCAGATGATTATAAAGACACAGAAACAGCAGTGGATATCTGCCCACTGTCAACAGTACTGAGCTGTATGGGCCTGGGGAAAAGAGGAAGAGGACCAAGAGGAAAAATACATTTTAAAAGAAGGGTTATGCAGATATGTCTGTGCTATAAAATATAGCCATGCACCACTGATAAAAAGGATGCAAGCCTGTCTTTGATGCGTTTCTGCTATTTTCGTTGGTTAGCCCTTTGAGGACAAGGTTTGTGTAAAACAGATGTTTTCCATCACTTACTTCTGCCTTACAAATAATATTCCACATGAACACAATGCTAAAGATTACACAGTGAAATGAGAACATAAAGAACACAGTAGAAAGCATGGCCTGGATTTTCATTTTCTATATTGTAGTACAGAGGCCCATCAATGAATTCCCACCTTTTCCACTGGCAACCTGGATTTCCTTCCCTCCCCGCACCATTACTGGGGGATAGGTTTCCTGAACTCAGTGTCCCAGCAATGTAAATGACAATGTAAATGCCCTAGCAGCATGGCAGGATTCCTCTTTCTGCATAATTTCCCTCCTTACTGTTGACCGCAGGAACCAAAGAGAGGTAGCAGTGTACAATGAACAGTAATGGCATACTCACTAATGCTGATTTTAGAGAGAGAGGGCCTAGTAAATGGCTACCTCTTCTGGCTCTAAAGACTTACCATATGAAGGCTTCAAAAAAAAGGAAAAATTTTTTGGAGTGATTCTGCTCTTGATAGGAAAGTCTCCTTATGGTACTGGTGAGAGAGACAGGATGTCCTGGAACAGTCAAGGGCACAATCTATTTGGTTAGAGTGAAGAAATAATAGAGGTGACATTATTGGGTGTATCATATAGGCCACTAGTGGGAAGGATATGAAGGAGCACATTTGCAGGGAATTACAGAGACGTGCAAGAACCATAGTGTAATGATAATGCGGGACTTCAGTTATCCTAATATGGACTGGAATAGTAATAGTGTGAAGGGCAGAGGGGAAGGGTTTCTGGAGTGCGTTCAAGAGAACCCTTGGTCAACATGTTTCTGGCCTAAAGAAGAATTGCTGGATCTGGTTTTGGGAATGAGGTGGGTCAAATAATTCAATTATCAACAGGGGAACATTTAAGGAACCATACATGCATCATAAGGTTTAAATTAGCTATGGAAAAGGATGAGGATCAATCTAGAGCGAAAATACTTAATGGGAGGACCAACTTTTGCAGGTTGAGAATGAATCTGGCCTGGGTAAATTGGAATCAAAGATTGGCAGGCAAAATTGCCATTAAGCAATGGGTACTCTAATGAGAAGGCACATTCTAATTACATTCACAAAGGGGGAAAGGTACAGCAGCCAAGGCCTGAGATCCATAGATGGCAAAGGAGATGGAGGGATGGATTTTCCCTTTGGGATAGAGACAGAGCTCAGGGCTGTTTCCAGGTCCTTAACCCACCTCCAGAGACAACAGTTACACATTAGATGTTCGTGGCTGAGGTCCTAAATGAATGCTTTGCATCTGTTTTTACCAAGAAGAAAGATGCTGCCAAAGACACAGTAAATGAGGAGGTAGTTGAGATATTGGATGGGTTAAATATTGATAAAGAGGAGATACTAGAAAGGCTGGCTCTACTTAAAGCTGTTAAGTCACCAGGTCCGAATGGGATGCATCCCAGGTTCCTGAAGGAAATAGGATGGAAATTGTAGAGGTACTAGCGATAATCTTCCAATCCTCCTCAGATACTGGAGTGGTGCCAGAGTACTAGAGAATTGCAAATCATAAAACAGAATCATCGAATGATTACAGAGCAGAAAAATCCATTCAGCCCATCATGTCCCTGCTGCATCTCTGCAAGAGCAACTCAGCTAGGCCCACGACCCTGCCCATCCTCTGTAGTCCTGTACAATTTGCTCTTCAGTTACTTATCCAATTCTATTTTGAAAGCCACAATTGAAACTGTCTCACCAACACTCGCAGGCTGTGGATTCTACATCCTAACCACTCACTGTGTAAAGAAAAAAGCTTTTTCTTCATGCCGCCATTGCCAATTCACGTTAAATTTGTGTCCTCTGGTTCTTGATCCTTCCACTAATGGGTTTCTCTCTATCTATTCTGTCTGGACGCCTCATGATTTTGAACACTACGATCAAATCTTTTCTCAACCTTCTCTACTCTGAAATAAAAACAGCTTCTCCAGTCTATTCATGTAACTGAAGTGCCTCATGTGCGGAATCATTCTCATAAATCTTTTCTGCCTTAAAGTCTTCACATTCTTCCTAAACTCCAGGATTGGATGCAATACTCTGGTCGAGACTGAACCAGTGCTTTATAAAGATTCATCATTAATTCTTTGCTTTATACTCGATGGCTGGAATTTTTGCCAAGCCTTTGGAGACAGGCCAGGAGGCAGGAGCAGTGGTAAAGTGGCTGCAGAAGGAGTCGGAGGGAAACTCAACATGTGCCTGCCACCAGGGAATATTCCTAGCAGCAGGAATGGCAGCAGATTGACCGCCCCAGAGACAGAAAGCTAATTATTTGCCCTAGTGTTGGCCATTTAATCACCATACCAGCATTTTATTGGCATTGAAATGGCACCCCACCGCATGAGTAGTCCGCCAACTACATCGAGGCCGCCTCCCAGTGGCTTCCTGGGGGCAGGGAGTGCCTTCCTTTCCAGAGAGTCCATGGCTCTCAGAGGGGCACACCAGTGGCGATGGCTGCCCATGAGCCCCCAACCCTGCCACTGAGGGTTTACCCCTCCAATCACTGGGGTCTGCCTGCCTGGTCCTAGCACATTAATTTTTTTTTTTTTTGTTAGCCTTTCAAGGGCGCCTCAATAGATGTTGGCCAAATGGATTTTAAGAAAGAGTTTGACAATGTACCAAATAAAAGACTGGTTAATAAAATTGAAGCTCATGGAAAAATTGACATAAGGACAGAAAATAACAAGTCATGGTAAATGATTGTTTTTTGAGACTGGGCGATGGTAGACAATGGTGGTCAGTGCTAGGACTATTGATTTTTTGGTGTATGTAAATGACTTGGCTTGGAATTTTACAGCCCCTCTCACTGGTGGGATTTTCCTGTCCTGCTGAAGTCAATGGACTTTTGAACGCTTTGCCGCATTTTATGGCCCTGGCCCTGCCAAGACAGGGCCATAAAACCCTGCCCTTGAACAATAGAATAAAGAGTAAAATTTCAAAGTTTGCCAATGATACCAAACTTAGAGGAGTGGCAAGCATTGAGGATGATACTAAATGACTGCAACAGGACATAGATAAGCTTACAGATTAGGCAGACAAGTGGCAGATGGAAGTGTGAGGTAATGCATGTTGGTAGAAGGAATAGGGAAAGGCAATATACACTTAATGTCACAGTCCTAAAGAGTGTGCAGAGACAGAGAGACTTGGGAATTTGTGTGCTTAGATCATCGAAGGTGGCAGGACATAGTGACAGAGTAGTTAGCAAAGCATATAGGATCTTGGAATTCATAAATAGAGGTATAGTACAAAAATAGTAAAGTTATGCTGCCTTTACAAAGTTCCGGTTAGGCCACCATAAGGGTATTACATCCAGTTCTTGTCACCACTCTTTAGGAAGGATGCAATGGTTCTTGAGAGGGTGCGGAAGAGATTTACCAGAATCTTCAGGGATGAAGGAATTTAGCGCAAACGTTAGGTTGGAGAAACCGGGGTTGCTCCCCATGGAGCAAAGGAAGTTGAAGGGAGATTTGATAGAAGTGTACAAGATTATGACAGGTTTAGATAAGGCAAAAATGAGCTGTTCCCATTAGCTGATGGTACAAAGACTAGAGGACACAGATTTAGGGTTTTAGACAAGAGATGGCGAGGATATGTGAGGAAGAACATTCTTACGCAACAAGTGGGAATGACCTGGAACTTGTTGTCTATGAAACTGGTGGAAGCAGAGGCGATCAATGAAAAAGGGAATTGAACAGGCACTTGAAGGAAATAAGCTTGCAGGGCTATGGGGAAGAGACTGTGGGTTGCTCTACAGAGAGCTGGCATGGACTCGATGGGCTGAATGCTTCCTTCCCTGTAGTATAGCCTCAATGAGCTAGATTCTTGTGGAGTTGTGGAGCTTCTGGGGACCCGGATCCGGAAGTCCCACCCCATTTCTGGCAGATCCCATTTTCATTGGTGGGGAAAGGGGGAGGGTCATGAAATGCATAGATACGAATTACAAATTGGCTGGGCCATTTAAAGTCAATGCACAGCAGATATGATATTTGCTCCAGGAATTGTCTCAACCCAGAGCGTGTATTCCACAATTTACGATGGAGGCATAAATGCTCTCGAAGGGTGGATAAAGTATATAGGACAGTCAAGCTGTCAAGTTATTTAAATTTCCTGACCTTTAAAATTTGAAAAGAACAGCCTGCCTTTGATCGTAAGAATAAACAAAAAAATGTTTCTAGCAGTTTCAGTAGATATTTGTTGACATAACCCTAGGTGCTAGCATTAGCATTATTGCTGCTTGACTGTTTCCACAACATGTCATTACCACAGTGTGGGGGAGGGAGGGGCTGTAAATTCGCAATTTGACTGACAGCTCAAAGAGGTTATTAAAAGATTGATGTAGGGCTATGAATACAAATGTTTGGTTTTTATAAATAATTAAATACTTGAGAGGATTTAAGTGTATTGAATGTGATTTTATGAATGAGTTTTTTCTTATATAGTGAAGTCTGTGATAAATACTTAGAACTTAATTTTATTTCATCTCAGAATCGCTCCTGAGGTCTGCCCATGGTGGATGATGGTGAGTTGGCATGGAGGGTTTAAGGACAAAGGGTGGTGGGTGGGGGGGCATGGGTGGGCAGCATGATTGGCATGAGTTGGTACTGTGTTGGCATTGAGGTTATAAGGGGCCATAGGGATGAATGACGTTGGTACTAAGTTGGCGTAGGGGCTATAAGGGGGCATGGGTATGAGTGGGATCATGAGTTGGCACTAAGTTGGCATGGGGCATAGGAGGGGCCATTGAGTGTGGGTGGGGGCATGGGTTGGCATGGATGGGGCATGGGGAGTGGGTGGAGGGTGAGGAGGTGTGAAAACTAGAGGGCCCAATATTTAACAAAACGTCTGGGATGAAGTCTGAGAAAACTGAGGCGGGCCTTTTAACCAGCCCATCTTGGCCCTCAGCCACCTGTGGCCACTTCCAATCCACATCTGAGGGCTATGGGCCTAACTCCATCTCACGCCCACCCCCTCGGAATGAGAATCGCTCCATTTGGGGCACTTTTTACCAAGGCCAGTGCACTGAGCCGCAAAATCTCCTCACTTGAGCTACCTACCTCAGTGATGAAAATCAGCTCTATGACTCTATGACCATTGGGATGCCTGCCAAAAAACCTGCTATCACTGTCAAGGAACACGGAGGAGTTTGACTCCAACTTGGCATAGGGCTTTGCACAGAACTTGGAGCTCATTCTTTTCAGCTTGAAAGTGGTGGCTGACTCATAAGAACCCTTGTGAATCTAACCATGATGCAGCATCCAATGGCTAATGTCTTGGCTTCTATTACAGCACAAGCAGAAGCCACCCAATATCTGAGTGCTGCAATGGAAAATCAGACTGAGTTCATGAAATCTCAGCTTGTTGCCATGCAAGCTTAGACGGCTGCCATCCTGGCTGCGAATACCAGTCCTTAAAGAGAGTTTCAGGGATGTGCAGCAATCCAACAATAGGTGCACCAGCAGGTCACTAGAATTGCTGAGGTGCTGTCCAGGGGAAGTGGCAGCGACTCCATGCAGCATGAAACTGCTGTCCTTTCTCAGGATGACAGCATTCCAGGGGGACAATTTTCTCCCCACCGAGGGCGGGTGGGCGGGAGCGGGCATGGTCGAGCACGCAGTCGATCGCCGCCTGTGATTGGCTGGGCACCACCATTTTGCATGTGCGGGCCAATTAAAGCTCCCTGTGCGGGCAGGTGGAGTAAGCTGAATCGGGGCCTGCACTCTTTCGTGCATGCGCACGCAAGAGCGCAGAAATCTCCCTGAGGCACGGAGCTGCCTCAGGGAGATAAGTGTGATTTTTAAAACATTTTAATAAAGAAATAAAAAATTTTAAGACATGTGCCCTCATGTGACAGTGTCACTTGAGCTGGGACATGTCAATGAACTTTAATAAAGAAATTTATTTAATTTATAAATCGTTCATGAAACCTCATTCCACCCAGGGATGAGGTTTCATGATAAATGCGAAGGCCGCCTGGGCTCTTCGTCTGCCCACCAACCTTAAGGTTGGACGGGCAGCTCAATTAATTGTTCTGATGAAGAGTCATACGGACTGTAAACGTTGACTCTGTCTTCCTCTCCACAGATGTTGTCAGACCTGCTGAGTTTTTCCAGCAATTTTTGTTTTAGCTCAATTAATTACTTTAATTAGTTTTTAAATGGCCTTAATAGGCCTTTGACAGTTTGGCAGGCATGCATTTGACTCCGCCGAAATGAGGATCAGAATGACACGCAGTGACATTGGGATGCACGCCCGACATCACTGTACATCATTTTACGGGTCGGCGAGCGGGACACGCCCCCACTTGCTGACCCAATGATTCTGCCCCAGGTCTCATCACTGCAACTCCACTAGTGCCCTCGCAATTTCCTGTCACCCAGCCACTCAAGACTGCTGCCACCTATGCTGAGGTGCTCTAGAGTCAGGCCTTCTAGGCCCAGAGCTGCTCAAGGACATCCTGCAAGTCATCTGCTGTCTACCCCGCTGAAAGTCAGCAGTCTTCCACTAGCAATACTGCAGCCACTGAGGGTAACACTGCACAGGCAAAGACACCTGCAAGATACGGACTAAGGGAATGCACAAGAGTAATTAGCTGAGTTTTGTATAGACAATTGAATATGTTGTTGGATTAAGTTGGTTTGGAATAGTTGTTTTGAGGTGGCTTTTATTTCAAGCATTGTGGCCAGGAGGATTCTCTTGAACAGAGAAATGGTATTGTGTGCTACTGTTGTGCAATAGAGATTTGGGGTTGTGTTGACAGGAACCAGAGTTAAATGAAACAATCATGGACAGTCCTGCTGAATATAGGTGTGCTAGCTGCTTCTTCCTTTCCTCCTCCTGCTCCTCCTCCTGAGATGTTCACTGCATTCCTCTTGTGTTGCAGCCCAAGGTGAATGGTAAGTTTAGCACCCAAGAATGGGAGCAAGTGGTGTGCCCAGACTTGTTGCAGTCACAGCCAAGACCTTCTCCATATGCAGCACCCACTCCATGTTGGCTTTGCCAACTTTAACCAATTCCTCCCAAACAGAGCTAGTAGAGAGTAGTCAACAATTAATCTATAAGTTGCTAATGATTCCTTTAAGTGGCACTGGTGGGGGGATCCTTCATGCTTCTGAATGTATGGTCAGCTGAGCGAGGTCAAGTGAGAATGTTAACTGGAGTGACAAGGTCCAAAATGGTAGTGCTGTTGCCAGATGAGTGTTACACATGGACTGGTGGCACAATCTATATACTCTTCATACTTATGTTGGCAGCAAAATAACATCCTCATCACCTAAACTAAGGGTGCTATTAAGCTGAACTTTTCATCTAATCACTGGTAGTTTCAAGACAGAATTATTTACTTAGACATAAATCTGAACTTGGTATCTGAATAGTTATGTGTTCCAAATTTTGTACTGCACTCCCCCACTTTTTGAAGGTCTTGTGCAACTTAATAAATAAATTCAAAGTTGCTCAAAGGGGTTTCAGAAAGGCATAATTCTACATTTTAGAGATGGTTATCACAATATACATGTGCTTTTGCAAACAAAAGAAAGGAGGAATCTACTAACACCTTTAAACCATTTGACTAAAAGTAGTGCTTCAAATTACCAGCAGTGGATCTCATCTAGAAAGTTAAGACATACACAGCACATTATAAAAGCATAAATAAAAGCGTAGCAGGGGAGGTGGAGGCATAATAGTAATGTTACTGGACTAATAATCCAGAGGCCTAGGCTAATGCTCTGGGAACACAGGTTCAAATCCCACCATGGCAGCTGATAGAATCTAAATTCAGTTAATTTTTTAAAAATCTGGAATCAGTAATGGTTACCATGAAACTTTTGTCATAAAAACCAAACTGTTGTTGTCAAAACCCATCTGGTTCACTAATGACTTCACTTTAAAGAAAGAAATCTGTCTTCTTTACCTGGTCTGGCCTATATGTGACTCCAGAACCACAGCAATGTGGTTGACTCTTAACTGCCCTTTGAAATGGTCTGGCAAGCCACTCAGTTTAAGGGCAATAAGGGATGGGCAACAAATGCTAGCCATGTTAGCAATGCCCTCTTCTCCATGAAAGAATAAAGAACAAAAATGAAAAATAACATTTGATTAGAAATATAAACATAGATTTAATTTCAATTAGATTCCACAGCTACTATAATTTAATGGATTTACAAACAAATAAAGTGAAGACAATTAACAAATCTGAATTCCAATCTCAGTTGGCATTAGCTGAGATTTCACTGCAGATCTGGACTACCACACTGAATGCTTTTTGTATAGAGAGTGAAGAAATACCCAAACCTCTAACTCTCCTGTTGATTTGACACAGAATATTATAGATAACAACCAAGGAGATCTTCACTGGCTAGTGCTTCCTGCCCACAAGAAGAAATGAAAGGCATGGAAGGATTAAAGGAACTCATCATCTGGGACTGCCAAAAAATGCTGAAAACATCTTTAGTAATTGTTTATCTCATTTAATTAATTCTAAAGTACTGTAAAAGAAATAAGAGCCATATCTGGGTCTTACTTTATCTCAAGATCAGTGCATATGTCTGGTAGTTAATCCCATGTTCCTATACCCTGGTAATATTTCTTTCTGCAAGTTAATACATTAAGAAATGAAATGAAAACACCCATTTGTCTTTCATATATGACTAAAACAAGGGCTATTATTTTAAAATGTGAATTATTAGTTTAGAAGAAAGCAAAAAAAAATCCAAGAATGATGTATTTTGATGGCACCAACTTAAGTAAACAGTTACTCTGTCATCAGATAACCTCATTTGCAAAAATTAACAAATGGGCTGATAAGTGAGGCACTTGTGGAAATCAACTGTAAAGATAGTTCTCAGATCATTAAGGGCTGTATTTAGAAAGAACGTCAAGGAACAATAAGACAACAGTGAGGTGGACAAATTTTACGTTATATATTATATGTGCAAATTGGCTGCGCGTTTCCTACATTACAACACTGACTGCAATTCAAAAGTACTTCATTGGTTGTAAAGTACTTTGGTCATCCTGAGGTCATGAAAGGTATGATATAAATGCAGGTCTTTATTTCTATATATTGCAAGGCCTTGTTTATGAGTTGACATAGTCATACAATTTATTTACACTTGCTGTAAAAGTTAATTTGTATTAGTTGAAACAAGTGGTGAACATTTAGTTTAGAGATTCTAAGATCATTATTTATCAAATCTGAAGTCTGGCACCAATAGCTAATGCACCAGCCCCCTTTTGTCTGATAAAGAGATCAGAACATTTGCACCATTGTGGAACTACCAGAAAATCTTGGTCCTTTATTATGAATTCCAGAGATCAGGAACACATCAACCATTTAGTCACAATGGACCATACTGATAATGCTAAAGGTCTGATTTTAACTCGAGACAGGAATTGGGGGTGCAAGGCTTGAAGTGTGTGGTCAACCGGCCAACCCCTGGAGTGTGAGGTCTGGGAGGTTTAACTCTCAGGTCTCATTTGTTTGCCCTAACAAAATTATGACCTTCCATCTCTGGGAGGTGGTAGAAGGAGAACCTGTGCTTAAGTTGTCAAATAGGTGGCAATCAGAGCAGGAAGCAGTGCTGCAGTTTTAAATTTAAGAAAAAAACCCTGCAGAATCAGGATCATGGGGATCCCGCCAAAACTCAAAAAGAGCTCGAAACCCAGCACAGAAAAGCCAACAGCTGCAGCGACGGAGTTGAAAAAAAACGATGACTGTTCTTAAGGTGGCAGTACATTTAAAGAGGTACATGCAAGAAAAATGGCTATGGACAGAAAATTATAAGAGACCCCAGAGAGAGGGAACAGAAGGCAAAACACAAATTGATCGACAGCAGTCAAGAAAATGCATTAAGCCGAACACCTGAATTCATCATTAACTGGGAAGCCATCGGAAGTACAGTCCCCTTGCAGTCATTCACGATGCCGCAGTTCGGGCGTGTCAATCCATTCAACCCCATTTCAGATGACTGGTCTCAGTATGTCAAATGCCTAGCGTTCTTTTTTACTGCTAACAACATTGTAGGGGAGAAAAAGAAGAGGGTGATTCTTTTGTCCACGTGTGGGACCAAAGCGTACGGGCTGATCCGTATCTAACACCCCCGACTTGAAGACTTTTGACGAGTTAATAAAAATTATACAAAACCATCTGAGACCAAAGTTACTATGCTACACTTCAAGTTCAATTCAAGGAAGAGGCTTCCAGGGCAGACAATAGCTGACTATGTTGCTGTTTAAAGGCATTAACTGAATATTGCAAATTCAGAACATCCATTAGTGATATATTGAGAGACCAACTGATATGCGGGATTGGAGGTGATACTATTCAAAGGCGTTAGCTAGCTAAAGTTAATCTAGACTTCAATAAGGCATTAGAATTAGCCACAGCCATGGAGAGTGCTGTTAGAAATTAGAAGCTATAAGAGATGCACAAAATGGCGCCGTCAATCTGGTAGAGTGGGACAGACCGGCAACAAAAGGTGCAAAAACACTGGACCCCACAGAAAGGCGGGAAACATCCCCTATGTACAAATCAGCAAAAAACAGCAGTACTACAGTGAAAATGCACAAAATGAATGAGAAAAATGCATCCAGATATCCAGTGGACAATCGACAATTCAAACAAGTCGAATGCTTTTTCTGCCACTGCTATGGTCACATAATGCGGCACTGCAGAGATAGGCTGAGACAGCATTTTAAAGACAAAGGGAGAAATCATGAAATATGTCTCATGAAAGAACCAAAATAAACAGAATCAGACATCCATTCATTATATAACCTGAAAGTGGCTAGAACCGAGCCAATCCGCATAGTCATTATGGTCAATGGGCAACCTGTTAAGATGGAAGTTGATATTGGAGAGTTGATGTCCGTCATTGGAGAACATACATTCAGATACTTGAATAAAGGAACCCATCCTTTAAGATTGGGAGTTTTGGACGCTAAACCAAGAACATACACGGGTGAAGAAATAAGACTGAAAGGGATATGTCAAGTCAAGGTGCAGCATGAGGAACAGTTAGCAAAATTACCCCTACTTGTAATATCAGGCAGGGGACCGAGTCTCCTCGGAAGGAACTGACTGGGAGAGGTAAACCTTGAGGGCCCACTAAGTTCCCAATTGGAAACTAGAAGCGTTACTGCAGAAAAAAATGAGTGCGCAAAGGCCCAACGGGAGAAGCCCATAGAAGTGTTACACCAGGACAGAGTTCAAGCTGAAGTCAGCATCCTTTGTAAAGAAAAGGAAAACCTATTAAAGGACTTTCATGCACTACAAAATTCAATCAGCTCCCAATTTATGCCACTGTAAAGATATGAAGAAGAAAAGAGTTAAACTTGTCTCTGGCTGAGTTAAGGAATGAATTAGCTGAGAAGGGGCAACAATATAAGATTCTCCAGGAAACTATTAATGAGAATAAGAAAGAATTGAAAGAGATGAAAAAGCAGCTACGTAAAAGCCCTGAAATTTTAAAACTAGAAGGTCTGAGTTCTCAGAAGAGCTGTCGGAAAACTCAACTATTGAGCTCCCTCATTTTCAGCTCGTGCCTCAGTTTAGTCCAGCCAATAGCCAAATTGAAGAGAAGACCAAGATATGGATCAATGCTACCAAGAAAAGGACGCACAGGAAGAAAAAGAGGAATTATTTACAATCCTCAAAAAGAAAAACAATTTTTTTTTCTCTTTGTGCTTGTTGTCCTTTATCTGTTTCAGCTTGGAGGGGAGGGGCAGCAGGAGTGAACATGACTGCATCCGGAAGATGGTGAAATCATCTGCTGAGGAACCTAGTGGACAACTGTCCCCTGAAAAGGAGGTCTCGGAAAAACCAGCCGAGGTTGCTGAACTGCAACGCTCAACACGTCCAAGAAAGCCTCCTGAGAGACTTAATTCGTAAATAGTTATTAGTGTAAATAGTTCACATGTTATTAAGTTTGTCAACTGTATTTTTTAAGTAAAGGGGGAAGGATGTGGTAAAGTGGATTTTTATGTACCTTTAAGAGAATGCAAGTGGACTAACCATGTGACAGTACTGACCATTCACTGTACTGCGCAGGCTACTTGTTAACGGTAAGTCTAGAGCTAGAGGTAGTTGTGGGAGCAGGCAGGGATTTAGTGCTCTGCCTTTTGTTGCAATAAACAATCACAGTTTGTTGTTATGTCGGTCTGTCTCTGTTATTGGTGATAAGCGTCAACTAACAAGTGTATATGAAGGCATGCAATTCGAGTTTACTCGACTAGTGAACTCATAGACATAAAAAATAACTACACTTCAAAAGTATCTATTGACTGTGAAGTGCTCTCGATGTCCTGAGAATGTGAAAGATGCTACATAAATACAAGTCCTTGCTCACTAAACTAACAAGAAAAATACACAAAGAAACATTAACACAAACACAAAATTGCAGGTACACTGCTTGCAATTTCTTCCAGTTACTGACTGCCTCCTTGTACAAGGCAAACATTTAATGTAGCTTGGCAAATCAAGTTTTGCACTTACAAAAGTGAACAAATAAGATGTTCCTCTGAGCAGATTTACTTTCCTTGAAGAACCCAATGTTAGGGCCTCAGACCGAGGTACTAGGGTGGAATCTTGGAGGAACCAGGAACAAAATTAGAAAATGGTGCATCGTGTTGGCTCCCGATGCATTCCCACCTCCAAGGGTTTTTCTGGAGTCAGGGTAAATGTGGCAGTGACTACCTGTCCAGCAGCAGTGGGTAGCCAATTAAGGTGCCAATTGGGGAATGATGATGATTCTACTGGGAAGGTCCCAGCGGCAGACAGGATCCCCAATGAGATCACAGTCCAGCAGGTACCTGGAGATGGCATTGACGCCTTGTCTCAAAACTCCTTTATGGAGCCGTTGGGATGAGAAGACTGCAGCCACAGCTACAAGCAATCCTGTGGTTGGGTGCATCTCTACACAGAAGACCTGGCAGCTGTGGTCATTCTTTATTTTTAATGTTTCAGGATGCTTCCAAGAGGCACACTTCCGGTCCCCTACCTGCTTCAGAAATGTTCAATTCTCCCAGTGGGGCTGCCAGCGGTCCAGAGCTTTGGGCCCTCTGAATGGGCTTCATGCCTTGGAAACCTGCCCACTGTCATTATTTGGATGGCAAACATGGAGGCAGGCTCTTAATTGGCCACATCCCAGAAGATTCCTCCTATTGGCACACCTTTGAGGCATGAGGGGTTGGAACCCAGAAATAATCCTTACTCTTGAAACTTTTCAGAATTCATAGAATTCTGCCCTAGAAGTCCAAGTCCAGTTTTAGAAGTTCAGTATTTTACTGGTGAAATAGTGGGTCTAGGTACTTCCTTTCCCTAATGCATTTCATTCTCTCAATGTGGGCCAGAATTTTACACTGTTTGTGCAGGTGTGCGCCCGACCTGGAATCATGTGAAATAGAGCAAGACTCGCGCGCAACATTACGGTCGGGGAGCACGCACAGGAGTGAGAAGCATGCCGACCGACAATTAAGCGGGCAATTAAGCCCATTTCTGACCACTTGTCAGTGATTTTACGTGGCCTGTCCACTTTTATGGTTGGTGGGCTGGCCAAATGGCGAGGTGGCCTTCACGTTTTCGCTTCAAACTACATCCAGGGCGGGATGAAATGTCCAGGGTTAAACAAAATAAAAGAAGACGTTTGAGCAATGATCTGCTATGTGTTCTTCTGCCAGGTGCTTGCATCTACAGTATTGTCGTACTTTGCAGCAGTTTATTGAGCTCATTTCATTTTAAAATGACTGCAGCTCCCCGAGGCAGCTCCACAGCAGCCATCAGCCTTCAGCTTTCAGGGGGCGCAAGCCCACATCCTCCCTTCTCTCGCACCCGCCCTCTTCCCACACCCCTCCCCCGACAGCACTGAGGCTTTCTCAGCATGCCTTTTACACTGGCTGGCCGTTAATTGGCCAGATAACATGAAATTACGTTTGGGGGTCAATCACGGTCAGAAGCGCATTTTGCATCTGCTTCTGGGCCCACTGACTGCGCACGCCTGATGAACGTAAGATTCAGGCCTAAATAAAAATAAAAATACCTGGAAAAACTCAGCAGGTCTGGCAGCATCTGCAGAGAGGAACACAGTTAACGTTTCGAATCCGTATGACTCTTCAACAGAACTAAGTAAAATTAGAAGAGAGGTGAAATATAAGCTGGTTTAAGGGGGGGTGGGACAAGTAGAGCTGGATAGAGGGCCAGTGATAGGTGGAGATTGCCAAAAGATGTCATAGACAAAAGGACAAAGAGGTGTTGAAGGTGGTGATATTATCTAAGGAATGTGCTAATTAAGGGTAGAAAGCAGGACAAGCAAGGCACAGATAGCCCTATTGTGGGTGGGGTGAAGGAATCGAGCCTATTTTGATTTCTTCACCCCATCCCCACTAGGGCTATCTGTACCTTGCTTGTCCTGCTTTCTACCCTTAATTAGCACATTCCTTGGATAATATCACCACCTTCAACACTCTTTTTCCTTTTGTCTATGACATCTTTTGGCTATCTCCACCTATCACTGGCCCTCTATTCAGCTCTACTTGTCCCACCCCACCAAAACCAACTTATATTTCACCTCTCTTCTATTTTTACTTAGTTCTGTTGAAGAGTCATACGGACTCGAAATGTTAACTGTGTTCCTCTCTGCAGATGCTGCCAGACCTGCTGAATTTTTCCAGGTATTTTTATTTTTATTTTTGTTTTGGATTTCCAGCATCCGCAGTTATTTGCTTTTATCGTAAGATTCAGGCCGTGGTGTTTCTAGCAAACTAATTTTTATCTGGAGTTACATAAGCTTGGCCTGGCAGTGTTACAGCCCGCAAGCATTACCCAGACCTCCCTATCACTTGCCATTTCAACACTCCACCCTGCTCTCATGTCCACATGTCTGTCCTTGGCCTGCTGCATTGTTCCAGTGAAGCTCAACGCAAACTGGAGGAACAGCACCTCATCTTCCGACTAGGCACTTTACAGCC
This sequence comes from Cetorhinus maximus, assembly GCF_964194155.1. Taxonomy (NCBI): domain Eukaryota; kingdom Metazoa; phylum Chordata; class Chondrichthyes; order Lamniformes; family Cetorhinidae; genus Cetorhinus; species Cetorhinus maximus. The sequence goes on along the minus strand of NC_135879.1, from coordinate 92,326,302 downwards.
TTCCGGACTGAATATTGAGTTCAACAATTTTAGATCATGAACTCTCTCCTCCATCCCCACCCCCTTTCCGATCCCCCCTTTTTTTCCAATAATTTATATAGATTTTTCTTTTCCCACCTATTTCCATTATTTTTAAATGTATTTCCATCCATTGTTTTATCTCAACCTTTTAGCCTTTTTCGATTCCTTCACCCCACCCCACCCCCACTAGGGCTATCTGTACCTTGCTTGTCCTGCTTTCTACCCTTAATTAGCACATTCCTTAGATAATATCACCACTTTCAACACCACTTTGTCCTTTTGTCTGTGACATCTTTTGGTTATCTCCACCTATCACTGGCTCTACTTGTCCCACCCCCTCCCCCCTTAAGCCAGTTTATATTTCACCTCTCTTCTATTTTTACTCTGTTGAAGGGTCATTCGGACTCGAAACGTTAACTGTGTTCCTCTCCGGAGATGCTGCCAGACTTGCTGAGTTTTTCCAGGTATTTTTGTTTTAGTGTTACAGGATTCCTTGAGTCAGTAATCTTGCTGTCCCTTTTTGCTTCACATGTCTTATTAATCAGCCTTTCATGATGTGAGCTGTACTCTCTTCCACACAATGTTCCAAGTATAGTAGCAAAGATCTGAATTAATACCAGTTAACATGTTGGAAAAGTGCTTGATCCTGTGATGCAAATTTCAAATGGAAAAGATCCTGTTGTTGACCATGGGAATATCAACATACCCATAGACAATAGGAAGGGCACTTTTCCATCTGAGATTTTCCATCTGGTAATTTTCCTTTTTCTGTTGTGAAGCAAACTTGACACGATGTCAGCTGTGGTTCAGTGGTTATATTGACACCTCTGAGCAAAAAAGGTTGTGGGTTCAAGTCCCAGCCCTGAGACCTGAGCACATAATCCAGGTTGACACTTTTGTGCAGGATGAAGGGTATGTTGCTCTCAGGTGAGATATTAAACTGTTTCTCAAGCGGACATAAAAGAACTTGTGGCACTATTTCAAAGAGGAGCAGGGGATTTTTCCCTGGTGTACTGGCCAATATTTATCCTTCAACCAACATCACTAAAAAAGAATAATGTTGTCATTAATTCATTACTGATTGTGGAGGTAGTTGTGTGTAAATTGGCTGCTGCATTTTGTACATTACAACAGTGACTACATTTCAAAAGTACCTAATTAGTTGGAAAGGGCTTTGGGAAGCCCTGAGGTCATGGAAGATACTCAATAAAAACAAGTCCTTTCTTTCTTTAAAGGTACACAGTACAGGAGTAAATACAATAATGTACACGACAGCACATCTACCGATGGCCAGGCCTATGTGCACACAATGGAAAATAGCAGTTGGAGAAGATGCGTGCCAAAAAATATGGCGTTAAGAAGGGACAGCTCAGAGGGGATATGGAATCTGGGCAGATTAAAAGATATCACACAACCAATGATATGTCTCAATTTATTTACATACTTAAGACAATGCTGTACCCAAATGGTGAGCTAAGCTTTTATTCAGAATGAAATGCACCATCTGGCTTTATCATTAAGCAAAGAGAAAATGGTCATATTTTAGTGTAGCTAGATGAGTAACACATAGCAGAAAACAAACTATTTTCATCCATTCTTAAATTAATCACCATCACAAATAAATGTGCCTTGGAGGAAGTAAATAATGATGGGCAAAAAAGATTATAAACATCAATGGTATTAAAGGACTAAGAATTGTGACTGTTATTGAAGGGCTGAATATCCTTGAATTGGATAGGGATAAAGGAATAGAATTTCTTTACAGATGTCCCTAATTATTGGCTGCAATTTTTGCAAAAGGTACACAAATGAAACAGTGGAGGAGCGGGAAAAGCAGGATGGAAATTGAAGGTGAAAAATTTTAATGGGTCTGCTTTGAAATTCACGCTGATACAGCAGCAGGAACATATAAAGTAGCTCCTCGCTTTACCTTTTATACACAATAAGGAGAAGTGTCTGAATTGTTTGGTGGGCTCTGACATCCAGATATACATCATATTTGACTGGATTAGAATCTGCGTTAAATACTAGTGACGATAGTAACAATGGCAATTATAGTTACACAGGTTATCAGCAGGGGTATGCCTGTGTCTTAACTTGCACCCATCCCCTGCTTTCCTATCACTCCTATGCTCACTGATTTACATTGGCTCCTGGTCAAGCAACATCTTGATTTTAAAGTTCTCATCCTTGTTTTCAAATCCCTCCATGTCCTCACCCCTCCCTATCTCCTCCAGTCCAACACCTTGCGAGATATCTGTGTTCCTCTAATTCTGGCCTCTTGTGCATCCTCAATTTTAATCGCTGCACCATTGGTAACTGTGCCTTGGAATCTCTGGAATACCCTCCCCACACCTCTCTGCCTGTCTACCTTGCTTTTCTCCCTTAAGACGGCTTCTTAAAAACCTACCTTTCTGACCAAGCTTTTGGTCAGCTAACCTAATATCTCCTTTTGTGGCTCAGTGCAATACTTTATTTTTTAATACTCCGGTTAAGTGCTTTGGGATGTTTCATCATGTTAAAGGTGCTATATAAATAAGTTGTTTTTTTTGGAACGTAGGAACAGGAGTAGGCCATTCAGCCCATCGAGCCTGCTCCGCCATTCTATTAGATTATGGCTGATCATCTACCTCAGCACCACTTTCCCGCGCTATCTCCATATCCCTTGATATCATTATTCTCCAGAAATCTATCTATTTCTGTTTTGAACATGCACAATGATTGAGCTTCCACAGCCCTCTGCAGTAGAGAATTCCAAAGATTCACCAATCTCTGAGTGAAGAAATTCCTCATCATCTCAGTCTTAAATGGCTTACCCCTTATCCTGAGATTATGTCCTCTGGTTTTAGGCTCACCAGCCATGGGAAACATCTTTTCTACATTCACCCTGTCACACCCTGTACAAATTTTGAAGGCTTCAATGAGGTCATCCCTCATTCTTCGAAACTTTTGGGAATACAGATCCAGCCTCCCCAGTCTCTCTTTATAAGACAATCACACCACCCCAGGTGAACCTCTGTTGCACTCCCTCTACGACAAGAATATCTCTCCTTACATAAGGGGACCAAAACTGTACACAAAACTCCAGGTGAGGTCTCACCAAGGCTCTATAGAACTGCAACAAGACATCTTTACTCCTGTACTCAAATCTCCTTGCAATGAAGGCCAGCATACCATTTGCCTTCCTAATTGCTTGCTGCACCTGCATGCTAACTTTTAATGACTCACGCGGCAGAATATTGCAGTCAGCCTGGGGGGCGGGCCTGACACCCTGACGAGTAAAATGACGCGCGATGATGTCGGGCATGCGTCCCGGCGTCATCGAGTGTCATTTCGATATTTTGTTCGGTGGGCGTACACCAGGGGCAGCTGCGCGCCCACCGAACTGTCAATGGCCTATTAAAGCCGTTAAAAAAGCAATTAAAGTTGTTAATATTGCTGCCCATCCAACTTTAAGGTTGGCGGGCAGGCAAAGACCCCAAGTGGCCTTTGCATTTTCCAGGAAGCCTCATCCACGGGAGGGATGAGGTTTCCTGAAGGTTTTATAAAATAATTAAAGTTTCTTGACTTCACAAACATGTCCCAGCTCATGTGACACTGGGTGGCATGAATTGGCACTAAGTTAATATAGAGCATATAAGGAGCCATGGGGATGAGTGGGGGTCATGGGTTGGCATAGAGGGTATGAAGGGCCATTAGGGCTAGGTGGATGGTCTTGGGTTGGCATAAATTGGCATGGATGGGGCATGGGGAGTGGGTGGGAGGTGTGAGCTAGAGGGCCTAATACTGAACAATACAAGTGAGACAAAGTGCCAGAGAACCGAGGAGAGCCTTCTAACTAGCCTGCCTCAGCACTTGGCAGCTGCTCTGACCACCTCCGATCTGCATCTGGGGGTAGCAGGCCCAATTCCATCCTGTACCCACCACCCAGAATGAAGATCCGCCATTCGGGGCATTTTTGCCCGAGAGGAGTGTGATGAGCTAGAAAATTTCCCCACTCTGCATACCTGCCTCGGGAGCGAAAATTTAACCCTTTCGGTCTAAACTCCAAGGAACAAATCACCAGGGCCTTTACCCCCTTGGTTTATCTTGGTTTTGGCTCCTCTTAGGAAATATGCTTAATTTCCTAAGCACTTGCAGTCAGTTAAAAACATCTAAATTTGCCACTGCTGGCAAGCTGCTTTTAAAGAATAGATGATTCAATAGTTTGCTACTGAGCTTATCAGTGGTTATTATTATTTTTCTCCTTTTCTCCTAGATTTTGTGGTCTCCCATTTCTGGCCAACACAGTGAATCAATAAGTACAAAATAAGTTAACCTGTACTTCACTGTTTACAGGGGTGAAATTTGCTTGCATAGCGCCACAATGTTGAATCCCAGAAAGCAGACAGTGCCGCAGACACTGCATGATCCTCATGGCTTTAATTAATGACACTAATTAGGAAGGTCATGTGGGTTGCGCCAGTAGCAGCCCACCACTTTGCCTGCTCCAGGGAATCAAAATCAGTCAGTGTAGAACTGTTTAAAGTCGTGCTATGCAAACACATTTTTCCTACAAAATCTATTGAATGGTCTGCTGTGTATTTTCAGCATTTTCTGTTTTTGTTATGGCTATTATGTGGTGAAATCTTTCAATTTGTTATATTCACTGGTTCTTTTTGAATGAAAATATTCACTTTCTAAGTTGACTATGCAGCTGTGTAATGGCCCAAAATGGCAAGTTAACTATCTTTTTTCTAATGTTTATTAATCATGATTTTTTTCCAGGGCTACATTTAATTAGAATATCACTAAACATGGATAAATAACCCATGGCACTTTCCATCTGCATTTCTCAACTTTCTTCTCACATTTACTTTTTCATCATAATTAGTAAAGTCAGGAATTCCAGTGAAAGCAGAACATCAACATTGAACAACTCCCTCTTTTAAAATAATATTTTTCATAATCTCAAATGTAATTTTCTTCTCCTCTCCTATTTACAACCATGCATAACCAAGACATACCAATAACAGCAGAGCTGCCTGCTTAAGAAGATACAATAGGTGACAGTGAGAATCACATTGGGTAATTTTGACTTTCAGCAATGGTGTAAAATGATTAATATTGATCAAGCGCAAAAAGATTTTCCTCTCCATTCACTTCAATAGAAAACAGAAATTGGGTCAGATATGTAATGGTGGGTGATCTGATATCAACTGTTCTACATCATCGGCAAAACTTAAAATTACCCCTACAATCTATTACATGAATGAAGGTGACCTTGTGATTCCTCTATTATAAACAGTTTATTTATGGTAGCACAATGACTTAGAATTACATACATACAATGACATAGGGCCTACTGCACAGAAACAGATTGATGTTTATGCTCCACATGAGTTTCCTCTCACTCCTCTTCCTGTCACCCTTTAAACATATCCTTCTGTTACTTTCTCCCCTTATCCAACTTCTCCTCAAATGCATCTATGATATTGGTCTCAACTACTCCCTGTAGTAGCGAGTTCCACATTGTCAACACTCTCTGGCTAAAAAAGTTTCTTCTGAATTCCTTATAGGATATAGTGACTATTTTATATTTATGGGCCTTTGTAATAGTTTCCCCCACAAGTGGAAACATCTACATCTATCCTAATATTGGCCCCCATCAGATTAATTTAAATGCACTCATCAAAAATACTGCACTTTAAAAGCCCAATTTTTTCAAATACTTTTATCTTTGAATATGCTCATTATAACAGCTGAATGTGTGTTATATTTGGTGATTAGATCATATATTGAACGCTGGTTCATAATAAAAGCGTGGTTTAAAAGTGGCCATTCAACCAAACTTTGGTGTTATTCCACTGTCAGCAATCATCTTCCTGCGCTTCAGTCAAGTACTAAATCTCAACATCATAATGCAGGTGGAGTGTATGTAGCATAGCTAACTTGCAATACTTAGTGGAGCTTGATCCTCTCCAGATACATAGGCTTTCCAGTAGACTGACTTTATCTCTCTGTTCCGTGATGTTCAGGTCCATCACAACACATTTATCAACTTGGCAAAGCAAAGATTGGAAGTTAAACCTGAAACTTTCCTGCTCTGTGGTATCCTGTGCGGTGTGTTTTTCCAGTGGACTATTGGGGAAGCCAAGCTACTGTCATATTAAATCCTGTGCTTCCAAGCTCCAGACTTTTTGCTCCTCGGCACACCAATTCCCAAGCATGATCCTTTGAAATTCCTCTGCAGCCTTGATCCACCTTAAACAAGTGATCTTGTCTAACCAGCCCAGGCAACGCTTGATTCCTGATTCTCATTTGTGCTCAACCCCATCCCCTCTGAACAAGATCTTCCAGCCAGTCTTTTTATTCATTCACGGGATGGTGGACATTACTGAGAAGGCCAGCATTTATTGCCAATCCCTGATTGCTTCAAAAAGGTGGTGGTAAGCTATCTTCTTGATAGCTTCGGGCCTGCTGGACCATTTCAGAGGTAAGTAAAGAGTCAACCGCATTGCTGTGGGTCTTTATTCACAAAAGACCATAAGACCATAAGACATAGGAGCAGAAATTAGGCCATTCGGCCCATCGAGTCTGCTCCGCCATTCAATCATGGCTGATAAGTTTCTCAACCCCATTCTCCCGTCTTCTCCCCGTAACCTTTGATCCCCTTACTAATCAAGAACCTATCTATTTCGGTCTTAAATACACTCAATGACCTGGCCTCCACAGCCCTCTGTGGCAATGAATTCCATAGATTCACCACTCTCTGGCTAAAGAAGTTTCTCCTCATCTCTGTTCTAAAACGTCTTCCCTTTACTCTGAGGCTGTGCCCTCGGGTCCTAGTCTCTCCTACTAATGGAAACATCTTCCCCACGTCCGTTCTATCCAGGCCTTTCAGTATTCTGTAAGTTTCAATCAGATCCCCCCTCAGCCTTCTAAACTCCATCGAGTATAGACCCAGAGTCCTCAAACATTCCTCATATGTTAAGCCTTTCATTCCTGGGATCATTCTCGTGAACCTCCTCTGGACCCTCTCCAGGGCCAGGACATCCTTCCCGAGATATGGGGCCCAAAATTGCGCACAATATTCTAAATGTGGTCTGGCCAGAGCCTTATAAAGCCTCAATAGCACATCCTTGCTTTTATATTCTAGTCCTCTCGAAATAAATGCCAACATTGCATTTGCCTTCCTAACTACCAACTCAACCTGCAAGTTAACCTTAAGAGAATCCTGGACTAGGACTCCCAAGTCCCTTTGCACTCCAGATTTCTGAATTCTCTCCCCATTTAGAAAATAGTCTGTGCCTCTATTCTTCCTACCAAAGTACATGACCTCACACTTCCCCATGTTGTATTCCATCTGCCACTTCTTTGCCCATTCTGCTAACCTGTCCAATCCTTCTGCAGCCTCCCCGCCTCCTCAATACTACCTGTCTCTCCGCCTATCTTTGTATCATCTGAAAACTTAGCCAGGATGCCCTCAGTTCCTTCATCTAGATCATTAATGTATAAAGTGAAAAGTTGTGGTCCCAACACTGACCCCTGCGGAACTCCACTAGTCACTGGCCGCCATCCTGAGAAGGACCCTCTTATCCCCACTCTCTGCCTCCTGCCAGACAGCCAATCTTCTATCCATGCTAGTACGTTGCCTCTAACACCATGGGCTCTTATCTTACTGAGCAGCCTCCTGTGCGGCACCTTGTCAAAGGCCTTCTGGAAGTCCAAGTAGGTAACATCCATTGGCTCTCCTTTGTCTAACCTACTCGTTACCTCCTCAAAGAATTCTAACAGATTTGTCAGGCATGACCTCCCCTTGATGAAACCATGCTGACTTTGCCCTATTTATGTAGAATTATTTCACTGTTTTCCATTTTTACTACACTCCCACTCCAAACTTTTTGTTTGGCATTTGGTAATGACAACTTATGTTTGAAAATCATACAGGAAGTTAGGCCTGCATGCTATTTATAATTTCTATCTGTCCTATGAATTTGACAGAGTTCATCTAAGACTGTAAGCATGCGCAAATCTCTGGAATATTCTGACCCTAAGTAGTGGAACTTTATAATTTATTTATACAGGATTACAAAGGGTATACGGCACAGAAACAGGCAATACAGAGTATCCAGTCATGCTGGTGCTCATGATCCACTTGAGCCTCCTCCCATCTTTCCTTATCTAAATATATAATCGTATCCCTCTATTCCCTTCTTCCTCATATGCTTGCCTAGCTTTCCTTTAAAAGCATCAATATGATTTACTATAACCACTCCTGTGGTTGCAAGTTCCACATTCTTACCACTCTCTGCGTAAAGAAGTTGGTTCTGATTTCCCTATTCCAATTTTTTACTTCTTTCGAGGGATGTGAACATCTCTGGCAAGGTCAGTATTGGTTGTTCATCTCAAAATGCCCTTGACAAGCTGTTGGTGAGCCACCTTCTTGAGCTGCTGCAGTCTATCTTGTGTAGGCACATCAACAGTGCTGTTAGGAAGGGAGTTCCAGGATTTTGACTTAGCAACAGTGAAGTCCTGGCAATATATTTCCAAGTCAGAATGGTGTGGGGCTTGGAGGAGAACTTCCAGGTGGTGGCCTTCCCATGCATCTGTTGCCCTTTTCCTTCTAGATGGTAGTGGTCGTGGGTTTGGAAGGTGCTGTCTCAGGAGTGCATCTTGTAGATGGCACACACTTCTGCCACTGTGTGTCAGTGGTGGAGGGAGTTAATGTTTATGGATGGGGTGCCAATCAAGCGGGCTGCTTTGTCCTGGATGGTGTTAAGCTTCTTTAATGTTGTTGGAGCTGCACTTAACCAAGCAATTGGAGAGTATTCCATCGCACTCCTGACTTGTGCTTTGCAGATGGTGGACAGGCTTTGGGGAGTCAGGAGGTGAGTTACTCACCACAGGATTCCTAGCCTCTGACCTGCACTTATAGCCAAAATATTTATATGGCTAGTCCAGTTCAGTTTCTGGGCAATGGTAACCCCCAGGATGTTAATTGTTGGAGATTCAGTGATGCTGATGGGATTGAATGTCAAGGGCGATGATTAAATTCTCTCTTGCTGGAGATGGTCATTGCCTCACACTTATGTGGCATGAATGTTACTTGCTACTTGTCAGCCCAAGCCTGAAGATTGTCCAGGTCTTGCTGCATTTGGACATGGACAGCTTCCTTATCTGAGGAGTCGAGAATGGTGCTGAACATTGTGCAATCATCAGTGAACATCCCCACTTCTGACCTTATGATGGAAGGTCATTGATGAAGCAGCTGAAGATGGTTGGACCTAGGACACCACCTTGAGGAACTCCTGCAGTCATTCCTAGAACTGAGATGACTGACCTCCAGCAACCACAACCATCTTCCTTTGTGCTAGGTATGACTCAAACCAGCGGAGAGTTTTCCCCCTGATTCCCATTGACTCCAATTTTGATAAGGCTCCTTGATGTCACTCTCACCTCACCCTCTGGAGTTCAGCTCCTTTGTACATGTTTGAACCAAGGCTGTAATGAGGTCAGGAGCTGAATGGCCCCAGGGGAACCCAAACTAAGTGTCAGTGAGCAGGTTATTGCTATTGCTAAGCAAGTGATGCTTGATAGCATTGTCGATGACTCCTTCCATCACTTCATTGATGATTGAGAGTAGACTGATTGGCGGTAATTGGCCGGGTTGGATTTGTCCTGCTTTTTGTGTACAGGGCATACCTGGGTAATTTTCCACTTTGCTGGGTAGATTTAGTGTTGTAGCTGTACTGGAACAGCTGAGCTTGGTGCACAGCAAGTTCTGGAGCACAAGTCTTCAGTATTTTTGCCGGAATATTGTCAGGGCCCATAGCCTTTGCAGTATCCAGTGCCTTCAGCCATTTCTTGATATCATGTGGGCTGAATTGAATTGGCATCTGTGATGCTGGGGGCCTTCGGAGGAGGATGAGGTGGATCGTCCACTCAGCAGATCTGGCTGAAGATTGTTGCAAATGCTTCAGCCTTAACTTTTGCACTTAAGTGCTGGGCTCCCCCATCATTGAGAGTGGGCATATTTGTGGAGCCTCCTCCTCCAGTGAGTTGTTTAATTGTCCACCACCATTCACAACTGGATGTGGCAGGACTTCAGAGCTTAGATCTGATCCGTTGTCTGTGGAATCATTTAGCTCTGTCTATCACTAGCTGCTTATGCTGTCTGGCACACAAGTAGTCCGAATTGTAGCTTCACCAGGCTGACACCTCAATTTTAGGTATGCTTGGTGCTGCTCCTGGCATGTCCTCCTGCACTCTTCATTAAACCAGAGTTGATCCCCTGGCTTGGTGGTAATGGTAGAGTGGGGGATATGCTGGGCCATGAGATTACAGATTTTGGTTGAGTACAATTCTGCTGCTGCTGATAGTCCACAGTGCCTTATGGTTGCCCAGTCTTGAGTTGCTAGATCTGTTCGAAATCTATCCCATTTAGCACGGTGGCAGTGGCTCACAACACAATGGTAGATATCCTCAATGTGAAGACGGGACTTTGTCTCCACAAGGACTGTGCAGTGGTCACTCCTACTGATACTGTCACGTACATATGCATCTGTGGCAGGCAGGTTGGTGATGGTCAGTATGTTTTTACCACTTGTTGTTTCCCTCAACAACTGCTGCAGACCCAGTCTTGGCCATCTCGGTGTTATGACGCAGCAGATCATGTGTGCCAGGCAGATCAATCCATGAGGGAAAGTTGATCGCACTATCACAATGGCTTTGCAATTTGTATTTATTTCGAGATGCATGCACTGAATTCAGAATTAATAAGTCCACCAAGACTTTAAAGATTTTTTTAAAAATCAAAATATTTATGAACAAAAGAGATTTCAAGCACATACACAGGACTACAAATTACTACTATAAAAACTCCTACAATCCCTACTCCCAGTTACACCCCCTTTAAGGCAATGGTCCACAAATAGATTTTTAGATTTTAAACAGATCCAGCAAATTCACACAATACCCTGGATAGCAGAATTCAAAATGGCTCTCTCCAACTTTGGTTTTTGTAGACAACAGGTTTATGCATAAATGCTGGAGGCTTCTCACACTTCTGTTAGATCTTACAATGCCTTCTCTTGACACATAGCCTCATTTTCCTTTATATATGTTTCACCCTTTTTAACATGTAAATTCCATTGTTTCCACCTCTTTGAAATTCAAATCCCCCTTCATCTATTTAAAAGTGGAAATTCCCTTTACACCTTACATGCTAAGACCCCAACCATGTTTACTCATTAGCATATTAAAGACACTTCTACGCCTTGCTTCTTTTCATAACTTCAACTTGCAGTCTGCTTGGCTACAAAATGTAATTGAATCACACACACAGACAGAACAACACAAACCCCCATAAACCTAATTTACAATAAACCAGAAAAATATTATGAAAATTATTATACTCTCATGCCATCGGTCCATAGTGGTGCTACCGAGCTACTCTTGGTGAGGATGAGGTCAAGTATGTTCTTTCCCCTTCTTGGTTCCCTCACCAACTGCTTTAGACCCAGTCTAGCAGCGATGTTCTTTAGGACTCGGCTAGCTCGGTCTGTGATGGTGCTAGCAAGCCGCTCTTGGTGACAGACATTGAATTTCCCCATCCACAGTACATTCTGTGCCTTTGCCACCCTCAGTGCTTCCTCCAAGTGGTGTTCAACATGGAGGAGTACTGATTCATCAGCTATGGGGCTGTGTGTGGGTGGGGGTGGAGTGTTGAGGGGTGTATGTGGTAATCAGCAGGAGGTTTCCTTGCCCATGTTGTACTTGATGCCTTGGGACTTCATGTGGTCCAAAGTCTATGTTCAGGACTCCCTGGACAACTCCCTCCAGAATGTGCATTACTGTGCCACAACCTCTGCCAAGTCTGTCCTGCCCGTGGGACAGGACATACTCAGGGATGGTGATGATGATGTCTGGGACATGATCTGTAAGGCATAATTCCATGAGTATGACTATGTCAGGCTATTGCTTGGCTAGTAGGTGAGACAGCTCTCCCAATTTTGGCACTAGCCCCCAGATGTTAGTAAGGAGAATTTGTAAGTTGACAGGGTTGAGTTTGCCATTGTCGTTTCCGGTACCTAGGTTAATGCCAAGCGGTCCATCCAGTTTCATTCATTTTTATTGATTTTTTCTAGTGATTTGATACAACTGAGTGGCTTGCTAGGCCATTTCAGTGGGCATTTAAGAGTTAACCACATTGCTGTGGGTCTGGGGTCACATGCAGATCAGACCAGATAAGGACTACAGATTTCCTTCCCTAAGGGACATTAGTGAACCAGATGGCTTTTTGCAACAATGGTTTTATGCTCATCATTAGACTTTTAATTCCAGATTTTAATTGAATTCAAATTCCACCATCTGCCGTGGTGGGATTTGAACTCATGTTGCTGGGGCATTACCCTAGGTCTCTGGATTACTAGTCTAGTGACAATACCACTATGTCTCCCCTGTGAGTCCAGCTCTTTTGTCCATGTTCGGACCAAGGTCATAATGAGATTGGAAGCTGAGTTGCCCAAACTGAACACTGGTGAACAGCTTATTGCTGTGTAAGTACCATTTGATTGCATGGTCAATGCCTTCCATTATTTTGCTGATGATTGAGAGTAGACAGGTGAGTGTTGTAGCTGTACTCAAACAGCTTGGGTATGAGCATGGCTCATTTTGGAACACAAGTCTTCAGTAATACTGCCAGGATGTTGTCAGGGCCCATAGTCTTTGCTAAGTCCAGTGCTTTCAGCTACTTTTTGATATCACCTGGAGTGAATCAAATTGGCTGAAGACTGGCATCTGTGATGCTGGGGACCTCAGGAGGAGGCTGAGGTGGATCATCCACTTGTCACTTCATGCTGAAGATGGTTTCAAATGCTTTAGCTTTGCTTTTTGCACTGATGTGCTAGGCTTCCTCATCATTGAGTATGCGGATATATGTGGAGCCTGTTCTCCAGTTAGTTGTTTCATTGTCCACCACCATTCATGACTGGATGTGGAAAGACTGCAGAGTTTAGATCTGATCCATTAGATGTGGGATGGCTTAGCTCTGTCTATTGCATGCTGAGTCCGCTGTTTGGCATGCATGTAGTCCTGTGTTGTAGTTTCACCAGGTTGATACCTCATTTTTAGGTATGCCAGATGCTGCTCCTGGCATTCTCTCCTGCATTTCTCATTGAATCAGGGTTGATTCCGTGGCTTGGTGATAAAGGTAGAGTGAGGGATATGTTAAGCCATGAGGTCGCAGTTGTGGTTGAATACAGTTCTGCTGTTGCTGATGGTCCACAGTGCCTCATGGTTGCCCAGTTTTTCTAGATCTGTTCTGAACCTATTCCATTTAGCGTAGTGGTAGTGCCATGCAACATAATGGACTGTATCCTCAGTGTGAAGACAGGACTTCATTTCCACAAGGCTGTGTGGTAGTCACTCCTACCAATACCATCATGGACAAAGGCACTTGTAACGGGGAGACTGGTGGGGGTGAGTTCAAGTGGGTTTTTCCCAATTGTTAATTCCCTCACCAACTGCCACTGGCCCAGTCTGGCAAATATACCCTTTAGGACTTGACCAGCCATTCTTGGTGATGCGCTTTGAGGTTCTCCACCCATAGTATGTTCTGTGCCCTTGCTACACTCAATGCTTCTCCAAATGGTGTTCCAAATAGATTTCTTGTTGACTATCTTATATTAATGGCCTCTAGTTACTCCCTTCCACACGAGACAAAACATTCCCTCTGTATCCATTCTATCAAAACCTTTCATAATTTGAAGACCTTTATTGGGTCACCCTTCAGCCCTCTTTTTCAAGAGAAAGGAAACCCAACCTATCAATCCTTTCCTGCTATGTATAGCACACATTTCTGGTACCATCCATGTAAATCTTCTCCGCACCTTGTCCAGCGCCTCTATATCCTTTTAATAATATTCTCCCTACCAAAATGTAAAACATCACATTTATCTGTTTTGAACATAATTTGCCTACTATTTACCCATTCTGTAAGTTTATTAATATTCTCCTGAATTTTGGTGCAGTCCTCCTCAGTATTGACTAAACCCCTCCCTCACAATTTGCTGTCATCCACAAACAAAAATTGCATTTTTGATTCCAAAGTCCAAACTGTTAATGTAAGTTGTGAACAGCAGTGGTCCCAGCACTGGTCCTTGTGGAACACCACTTCCAACTTTCTGCCATTCTGCATAACGACCCTTTATCCCTAATCTCTGTTTTCTGTCTTGAAGTTAAATAGCAATCCATTCTGCCACTTGTCTCTTGACTCCACATTCTCTAACATTATTCATTAGTCTATTATGGGGTCCTTATTGAAGGTCTTTTGAAAATCTAGATAAATTATATCTACTGCATTACCATTACCATCTCTCTGTTACTTCCTCAATAAGGTTGAAATTCACACTGACTATTTGTTATTGTATTTCTCATTTCTAACTATTTTTCTGTTCTCTCCTTTAATAGGACTCCATTATTTTTCCTACCACTGATGTTCAGCTGACTAGTCTATAATACCCTGGACATTTTTTGTCCCCCTTTTGAAATTTAGGCTGGAATCTTTCAGGCCCACCTGCAGTAGGAAGCTTGGCAGGCAGGGGACTTAATTTGGTGGGAGGCCAAAAATCAGTTCCCCGATGGCGCGATGAACTTTTGCAATAAAGTTCTTGGGACTTTAACAGTGTCACAAAGCCCTTTTGTATGCATTTGGATGTCATGCATGCTCATTAAAAGGCAAGTTTGCCAGAATTAAGTGCCCTCTTCAAATTAAGTTCTCCACCAGCAAAATTCACATTTATGACTGCATGTAAGTGGTGTGCACCTGGTGAAGTAGGCTTCTTACTAGACTTTGAAGTGAGTAGCTGCTCCTTTGACCTTTTTTTGGGGACCACTCAGAAATGTTGACCTCTTGATTGAGATCGGGTGCTGGTGGGCCAAGCTGCATGAAGACTGGACAGGGGAGTCAGGCTAAGTGGAGAAGGGCAGAGCAGAGGCTGGACAGGGGAGGCAGGCTAAGGGAGGAAGAGTGGAGTGGAGGCTGGACAGGGGAGGCAAGCTAAACGGGGAAAGGTCGGAGGATATCCAGGGAAGGAAGCCTGACTTTCCTGGGCTTCTTTAAGGGCAGGATTTTACGCATCGGCAAGCGGAGGCGGGGCCCGCTCGCCGACACGTAAAATGACACGCAGTGACATCGGGGGGAACTCCCGACGTCACTGCGCCCCATTTAAATTTTCAGGAAGGTGGGAGCGCAGCAAAATCAGCTGCACGCCCGCCGACCTGTCAATGACCAATTGGGGCCATTAACAGGGTCAATTAAGTAATTAAAGGACCTGCTCGTCCAACCTTAAGGCTGGTGGGCAGGCCAGGAGCCCCGGCGGGAACTAGAGAAAACATGAAACCTCATCCACGGGTGGGATGAGGTTTCATGTAGGCTTTAAAAAATTTTAATAAATGTTTTGTAAAAATTATGGACAAGTCCTAACTCATGTGACATTATCACACGAGGGGACACGTTAGGGAAATTTTATTTTTCTATTTTTATCTTTTTTACATTTACAGCCGATCTCCCTGAGGCTGCACTTAGACTCAGGGAAATGAGTGCACTCTTTTGTGCGCATGCACGAGGACCTCCAGCTGCCATCCCTGGGAAACAGCACCTCCAGCCTTTCCTGGACAGCCTGGAGGAGAACTTGCAGGGAAGCTTCGCAGAACTGTGGTGCCACACATTGGGCAGAATATTACATCTGGCGTGCGGGCTTGTGCCCGACACACCGGAACGTAAAATGACACACGATGACGTCGGGTGTGTGTCCCGACGTCATCACGCACCGTTGTGATATTTTGCTAGGCGGGCGCACTATGAGGACAGAGGTGCGCCCACCATTAATTAACGGGCCAGTTAAGGCTCTTGAGACTCCAATTGTCTGTGATTTTACGCAGCCTGCGCGATTTTCAGGGCATCGCAAGGGCGCAACGGGCAGGTGGGTCGGCCACGTTTTCAAAAACCTCATCCACTGGTGGGATAAGAGGGGTGAGTGGGCTTGCTAATACTTTGCTAATATGGTACTTTAGCTTATGGTTCCTGCTGCTTGCTTGCATGAACAGGACAACTTCATTTCACTTCAGAGCTGCTTTGACTGAAATAAGAGGCTTCAGTTCAGGACTCTGGAGGTGTCATACCACTAGGGGCCTTCCAGGTATTAGACAGCCTTCCCTTATCCTGGGAACGGGGATTGTGGTCTCTGCTGGAGGCACCTCCTCTGAGGCGGAAGGGGGGGCCAGAAGGGGGAGGAGGCCTGGTGTCCCTTTTCAGCCTCCAGGGGAGTAACCTGAGGGAGGACAGGCGCAGGCACAAGGGGCGCAGGGCCAACAGGAAGTCCAAAGCAGAAGGGTTGCAGAAGATGCCACTATCCTGCTGCCAGGGTATACAGGCGACGATGCTGATGGAGGCTCCACCTCTGAAGGGAGACTGTAACCTCCATCTGTTAGGTGATCAGCCCTGAGATCAGCTCCAACACTGTGGGTAGACACCCCATGCCAGTGGCGCTGAAGGTCACTGTGGCCCTCAACCTCTATGCCTCCAGCTCTTTCCAGGGGTCGGTGGGTGATCTTTTTGGAGTCTCCCAATCAGCCGTCCACAGCTGTGTCAAGCTGGAGACGGATGCTCTGTCCAGTCAGGTATTGACTTTCATTCACTACCGCACAGGTGAGGCCAGCCAGGCAGAGCGAGCCAGAGGCTTTGCCGCGATTGCTGGGTTCCCCCGCATCTAGGTGCCATCGACTGCACACATGTGGCCATCAAGGCGCCAGCGGGTGAGCCGGGTGCCTTCGTCAACAGAAAGGGACTCCACTCCACGAGCGTGCTGATAGTGTGTGACCACAGGATGCAGATTCTGCAAGTCTGTGCATGGTATCCAGGCCGCTCCCATGACGCCTACACCCTGAGACATTCCCAGGTGCTGAGCCTGCCTGGATTGATGGCTGCTGGGCGACAAGGGCTATCCCCTAAAAGGTGGCTCATGGCACCTCTCTGCCATCCAAGAACAGGGGCTGAGCAGTGGTACAATAGGAGCCTTGCCTCCACAAGGGCGATGGTAGAGAGAACCATCGGTCTTCTCAAGATGCACTTCCGAAGCTTGGACCATTCAGGGGGCGCACTGCAATACCCCCCAGATCGTATGTCACTGATAGTGATTGCATGTTGCGCTCTCCACAATCGGGCACTGGAAAGAGGGGACACTGTGGAGGAAGAAGATGTTGACGCAGCTGCTCTGGCAGCAGACGATGAGTCTAGTCGTGAGTCCGAGGATGAGCACACACAGGAGAACACTGAGGGGATAGGCGCTGACCTGGGCAACCTCCAGGGAGGTGGGGACACCTGGGAGGCTTTGATCCAATGCTCCTTCAGCTAGCTTCCAAAGAAGAACCACCACCATGTGCCAGGGCTGCAGGCTCCATACTCGATACCTGATAGGAACATTTTCTTGGTGAACAACATGCACTATGTGCCATTTCAATAAAGTTCAATGACAAACAATTCACTCATAACATCATGGGTTACTCTGCACCCGGAGAACTAATGAAGCACCCAGTGGCTTGTTGAACACAAAAACATTTAATGGTGTGGTGCCTGGCATACATAAAACAAATTAAATGGAAAGGTGTTCTCCATCACACCTAATAATAATTAACATAAAAGTGGGGGAAAAAATATCACCGTGTTGTGCTTAAAGTGCTTTAAGTTTTCGTTTGCGGATGCTACGTCTAGGTGCTCCCCCCTCGCTGGCACTGGCATTGGAGACAGCCTGCTCACTCTGCTGTCCTGTTGGCCTTGATGACCTTGGCGGGTGTACTCTGGCCTGTGGAGCCTGTGCTGGCCCCCGTTGGGATGGAGCGGCCAGTGCCACGGCTAGCATCCCCCCAGTCGCTGCAGCCTCATCGGATGCCATGGTCACTGGCAAAGGGGCGGAGGAGCTGTTGCCGTCATCTGGAGCACCCTGAGAGGAGCCCGCAGGGACAACAAGCAGCTCGTGTGCCAACGTCAGGTCACTTTGGACCTCCCTGCGCACCATTGATGGACGGGCACCTAGCTGGGATACTGGGTGCCCAATCCATCTTCCACACGGACAGTGACCACTTGAGGGCTTGCAGGTCCGAGTGCATCCCCAGGAACCCCTGATTCAGCTCCTGGAGGAGCCTCTCCATGAGAGTCGCCACTCTCTCCATGGAGGAGGCAGTGCGCTCGGCCATGAGGGTCATTACATTGATCATGCTCCGCATGGACTCCTCCACAACAGAGGCCATGGCACGCACAACCTCATCTCCACCAGATCCTCCCGCACACCCTCTTGGACATCCAGCATCTCCTGCCTCAGGGACGACTCCAGAGGCATATCATCAGACACCGACTGAGCATGTTCCTGGCCCCCAGAATTCCTCCGGCTGCTGGCGCCCTGGGCACTCTCTACCTCCTCCTGCACCTCAAGCGAGTGTGAAGTGCTCTCACCGCTGTACACTGAGATACTATCGGGCGATTTAATGCCCACCGAGATGCTGATGTCTGTGCTGGTGCCTGCCTGGCTGAGAGGGCGTGACACAGGTGCATTTCTATGGTCGCTGTCCTCTGAGGTGAGCAGCAGGCCTTCAGGCTCCTCACCCAGACGGGCTTCTGGTGAGCCTGAAAGGAAGAACAAGGGCATGTCATTGGTTGAAGTCATTACACTGTTACTGTGCGTGCCTGGCACCCGGATCAGGATGCCCTCGTCTTTCCATTATCAATGGGGGCCTTGCTCGAGGCTCACATAATATAGAGACAATGGTGGGAATGGTTGCGATTACAGACATTCTGACCTCAGTGCACTGCACTCTTACCTCCCTGTGGCACCCCAACCTCACTGCGGCCTGTTGACCTAGATGCATAGTGCCTCTCCAGCTTCAGGGCTCCTGCTTATATCTACTCAAGATTAGAAGGTGGGGCGGTCCTCTGCCAGTCCGTGACCTTTCTGCATTGTTTTGGGATGTCTTCTCCTGAAAGGATAGAGGAACATTGATTAGTCCATCCTGTACCTGCATTGCCATTGCAGCCTGGCCAACCCCACCTGAGGAATACCTCGCAGGGCTCAGCCGATTCGTGACCCTGGAACCACAAGACACTCATTCCAAGCAGCCAGGGCTCACCCCCTTGCCTAGATGCTGCCTCATTGACATTTGCCACTCACAGTCCAAGACCTCTGAGGTCTGGGCGGCAGGGGGTATCGGTGGTCCAAGCTGCTGTGCTATGTGACCCATGCCAGCACGGCACTCACCTTGCCCGATCGCAGGAGCTCATTGAAGCGCTTCCAGCACTGCACCCATGTGCGCATCACCACATCATGGGAGCTCACTTTGGAAGCCACCTCCTTCCAGGCATTTTTGGTGAGGTGGGGGCCCCTCCTCCTCCCATCCCTGGGGACAAGTATATTTCTGCGTGCTGCCACCTCCTCCAGGAGGGCAGTGAGACACTCGCTGGAAAAATGCGGGGCCGACTGCCCCGCCGACCTGCCCTCCTGTACTAAGCACTGAGGTGCTCCATACCGAGGTTCCTCCGAGTCACTGGCAGCCTTCGCATGGCTGCCGTGGCTACTTTTGAATGGGCTGCCGGGTCGCCATTGGACCTGGCGGACATTGAGCTCCCACCCCCGCCCACCCCTTCTTGCTGATGCTGCTGTCATGCATTACGCTGGGTGGGCCTTAATTGGCCCACCCGCGTAAAATGGCGGTGTGGAGCCAATCGCAGGCGGCGGTCGGGAACCCGCTCCACCCACTCCCGCCAAGCTCGCCCGACGAATGTAAAATCCTGGCCATGGTCTTCTCTGTGACATTCTGGTCTCGGCAGAATCTTGAACAACAGCAAGACTGGCTTGCAATGAGTGAATGGCTGTCTGGGTGTCCTTTAAATATGGCACCAGAGTCTTTGACCCGATGAAGTGAGTGCAAGGACAATGAATTCCTGCCCATCCCACTGCAAGATTCACCGTGCTCTTTGCATGGGCACATGCAATGAGCTTAACGGATCAATATTGTGCATAGCCAGCCATTCTGACCCCAAGCAGAAGTCACTCTCATTTCTATGCCTGCCACCCAACTTCTAGTCCAGAATGGAAAATACTGCCCACAGGAATTATATTAGCTATCTGCTAGTCCTCTGGCACTACACTTTTTTTCTAATGAATTGTTAAATATGAATGGTATCTTCTCTAGATTCTTCTAAAATACATGATACCAAGATTTTTGACTTCTTTGCGTTTGTTTAGTTTCTTCAATACATTTTTTTTTATTTTAAATGCACTTATCTCATTACTCATTTTATCATATTGAAGCAGACCATGTCCACATGCAGCAAGGCCTGGACAATATTCAGGCTTGGGCCGATAAGCAGCAGGTAACATTCGTGCCACACAAGTGCCAGGCAATGACCATCTTCAACAAGAGAGAATCTAACCATCTCCCTTTGCCATTCAATGTCATTACCATCGCTGAATGTGCCACCATCAATGTCCTGGGGGCTACCATTCACCAGAAAGTGAACTGGTCAAGCCATATAAATATTGCGGCTACAAGAGCATGTCAGAGGCTGGGAATTCTGCAGTGACGCATCTCCAGGCTCTCCAAAGCCTGCCCATCATCTACAAGGCACAAATCAGGAATGTGATGGAATACTCTCCACTGCCTGGATGAGTGCAGTTCCGGCAACACTCAAGAAATTGGATGCCATCCAGAACAAAGCAGTCCACTTGATTGGCACCCCATCCACCACCTTCAACATTCACACCCTCCACAACTGACGCACAGTGGCAGCAATGTGTACCATCTACAAGATGCACTACAACATCTCACCAAGGCTTCTTCGTCAGCATCTTCTAAGCCCACAACCTCTACACCTAGAAGCTCAAGGGCAACAAATGCATGAGAACATCAATACCTTCAAGTTCCCCTCCAAGCCACACACCACCCTGACTTAGAACTATATCGCCATTCCTTCACTGTCACTGGGTCAAAATCCTGGAACTCCCCTCCTAATAGCTCTGTAGGTGTTCCTACAACACATGGGACTGCAGCAATTCAAGAAGGATGCTGACCACCACCTTCTCAAGGGCAATTAGGATGGGCAGTAAATGCTGGTCTAGCCAGCATTGCCCAGATCACATGCACGAATACATTTTAAGAAATGTCATGTCTACCTGTTCTACTTCCCTGGTAAATTGCAGAACAAAATTAATTCTTTAGTATTTCTGCCATCTCTCTATTGTTACCTGTAGTATTATCCTCTTTATCCCTTGGTGATCCCATTCGCATCACATTTTTCCTTTATTTATTCATGCGGCTGTAAAATGTTTTACAGCCTTGTTTGAAGTTCCTTGTTAATTCAATTTCATTGTTCTTCATCATGTTTCTAAATGCTTTTTTGACTTTTCTCCTAATGTTTTCATATTGTTTCTAATCATGCACTCCTCTGCTGTATACGTACTTAGTGTATGCCTCTCCTAAACTTCATGTCTTTATTCATCTTTGAAGTCCTACTATTGTATAATTTGTTCTTTCCTTTTTGCGGAACATATTTTCCCTGCACTCTGTTGAACACTGTTTTAAATGTTTTCCATTGTTGTTCTAAATTGTTGATTGCCAATGTAGTTACCCATTTTATTTTTCCAAGTTCTATTCTCAGCCCCGCAAAACCAGCTTTTTTCCAATCTATTAATTTGTTTTTCTGTCACACATATATCCTTCTCTATCATATCTTAAGGTGTATCATATTATGGTCATTATTGCCTAGATGTTGCCCCACTTTCATTTCTCTTATCTGCTCTGGTTCATTCTCCATTATTAGGGGGAGAATTTTCTCCCCGGCGGGCCGGCCGGTCAGGAGCGGGTGTGGGTGGGCGCGGAGCCGATCGCCACCCGCGATCAGCTGTGCACCGCCATTTTACGTGGGCGGGCCAATTAAGGGCCGCCCAGCGTGAAGTGCACCTGGAAGTGCTCAGCGCTACCTGCGCGGACGGGGGGGAGGAGGGAGAGTCGGGGCCTGCACTCTTTCATGCATGCGTGCGAAAGAGCGCAGGAATCTCCCTGAGGCAGCTCCAGGCCTCAGGGAGATTAAGTTCAGTGCAAAAGATGATAAAAATAAAAAAAATAAAATTATTCAGGTATGTCCCTTCATGTGACAGTGTCAAGCGAGCTGGGACATGTTTATGAATTTTAATTGTTTTAAAAATTTAATTAATAAACCCTTCATGAAACCTCATCCCGCCTGTGGATGAGGTTTCATGAAAAATGCGAAGACCGCCTGGGGTCTTCGCCTGCCCGCCAACCTTAAGGTTGGACAGGCAGCCCGACAATTGCTTTAATTAGTTTATTAATGTCCTTAACAGGCCTTTGACAGTTTGGCAGGTTTGCAGCCGAATCCGGTGCATGCCTGCTGAACAGAAGATCAAAATGACGTGCGGTGATGTTGGGAAGCATGCCCAACGTCACCGTGCGTCATTTCACGCGTAGGCGTGCAGGGCCCGCCCCCGCACGCCGACCAGAAGATTCTGCCTTAGATTCCATAGTGAATCTTCCCTTATGGACTTTTCAAATATTGTATTAGAATGGAGTCCTGTACATATTGTAGGACCTCAATTCCCTTATCCTCTTTACCTACCTCTTCTGTCCAATTAATATCAGGGTAGTTGAAATCACCCATGAAGATTATTCTATGTCTTTTACTCAATTCCCTAATCTGTCTGTATATTCCTTCCACTATTAGCTGGTCTGTAGACTTCATTTACCAGTGTGAACGATCCTTTATATCTTTTATCTCTGTCCGTATGGATTCTATTTTCCTCTTGCAGATAGCTGGGTCCCTCTTTGCTATTGTCATTATGTTATCCCGAATAAGTACAGCTACTCTTATGCATTCTCCACCCCACTTGCGCCCCTGTCTCCCCATTTTCCTTCTCTGTATTTTCTAAATATGTTATCCCCTGAAATTCCCAGCCCTGACTTTTCCATCATCATGTCTCAGCAATCCGTACTATATCTGGTTCCTCCTAATACATGATTGCAGTGTTTTATTACATACACTGTGCATTGTTGTACAGAAATTTTAGCTAATTTTTAATAGGATTTTCTCTCACTTTATCCTTAACCATCTTTTTAGATTCCATTCTATAACTCTAAGGTATTCCCTTGCCATCAAAGTCCTCTCTTACTATATTCATTACTGTTTTCCTGCCTTTCTTTGTTTATATTTAGGCTGCTTACATTTCTTGTAGACCCTTCCCCCCTCTCTTACTAGTTTAAGCCTTTTCCTCCTCCCTATTTACCTCTCCTGCTCAGACATGCTGGTTCAGGTGGAGCCCATCCCATCGGTACAGCTCTTTCCTGTCCCAGGACTGGTGCCAGTGTTCCATGAAAAGAAACCCCTCTTTCCCACAGCAGCTCTTTAGACACGTGTTAATTCTTCTGATCTGCCTTCTCCTCTGCCAATTTGCACGTGGCTCAGGCAATAATCCTTCTGGCAGGCTTCATTGTTAAAAGATATTCTCCCACAGTCAAAGTTTTCTGAGCAAGTTCAGTTCTAGGAGTAGCAAGGAACAGTATACTTGATAACATGGTTGAAATGGGTGATTTTACAGAAGTTGCAACCACTGCAATGTAAAGCTTTCCAGTGATTTATTTTGGCTTTAATTTAGAATTTAAGTCAAACATAATTAATTGTGAGCAGTAAAACGGAATCTGAATCAACATACAGAGCTGAAAATGAAGCTTCATTCAAGCTATTGCTGTCATGTGTCTCTCCTCCAAACTTTTACCCCAAATGAGGACAGTTTTTAGTAGTTCAATAAACCAATCCCAACACCAATGATTATCAATCTGATTGTAGGAATGTGCTCAGCAGAATCCAAGGAGCTCCCAGCAAAGACTTGGCGATCTGGGTGGCGTGGAGAGAAAACTATTCAACAGCTAAAAGCTGAATTGCCATAACTTTGCTTGAGCCCTGGGAGTACATCCTTCAGCAGCTGGTGCATGGTCTGGTAAATCAAGGCAAATAGTAGAGAGTAACTTACAGAAAAGGAGCTCATAGCCTCAGCAGACAAAAGAAGGACTCGCATTTACATAGTACCACATTACACCTTTCAGAAAGATCTCAAAGCACTTTACTCTGAATAAATTACTTTGAAATGTGAGACTTCATTTTCAGCCTCGACAGGACTGGGAACGGAGGTGGGCAGGCATGGCATTTTGCGCTGCTGGCCTACGTGCTGGTTACCCAGCCCCATCCTGCCCCTGGGCCATTTCCTGGCTCGGGGCAGGTCTACCCACCTGGATGTGCTGGGTAGCTAACTGGCTCAACTGAAGACCTAATAAGGCTTGTTAATAAAGGCCGACTGTGATTTTCCAGTCAGCCTTCTGGTTTCCAGAGGTGGCAGGGGCAGTTTAGTTGCATGGAGGCAGCCTCCTAGTAACACATCTCGGGGGGCAGTGCTACAGGCAGGCTTAGAGGCCCTCTTAGCAGGCCTAGGTGCATCAGCAGCTTCAGGCCACCACCAGGCTCCTGTAGAGAGACCCCCCCTGCACACCCACCCTCACTCTACAGAATGGTGGCCACAGCTGTAAAGACCATTTTTAATTTAAAATCTGAAAATAAGGAGGAGGCATCTCCATGAATCGCCCTCTCCCTCACTTACATGCCATTGCACCCATGAAGGTGTCTCATTGGCTTTCCAGCTTTGAGAACCTGTTGGTAAGCCCAGCCTCTGGCCACTAATTTGCCACGATAGGGAAAATCACAATGACTTACTGTTTCCTACATAATGCAGGGTTCTGGTCCCCATTTGAGCCTGACGGCAGGATTCAGAAGCTCACAGTAAAAATACTGCTCTCGCAACTGTTGTTATGTAGAAAACCACATCAAATGTTGCTCACAACAAGGTGCAAATAGATATGAGATAAGTGATCACTTTTCTGTTTATTGACTGATATTGGTCAGCGAATAAAATCAAACTGGATGTTGAGAGAACAGCGTGCTCTTTAAATAGTGCACCTGAGCCATCGGAATAGGCAGACAGATTCTCATCCAAAGATAGGTAGTTCTGACAATACAAACTAATCTGGAATATCAGCTTTTCTCATGTCCACATGTTGAGTGAAGCTTGAAACCACAACTTTCTCTCAGTTTTGAAACTAAGTTATCAAAACTGACATGAACAAAAGATGAAAGATAACTATTGGCAAAAGTATAATATTTAGGAAAGTTTTCTGGTAATAGGTCTTGAAATTGAGCGCCAAATTTTCCGTGCCCACTGGCGTCGGGCATCATGGTGGACGTGCACGGACAATATGGTGGGAAGGCCAAAACTCAGTTTCACGATGTTGTGAAACCAGTTTGCAATTGTCTGCTCCACCCATCAATGGCGGACCGCGTTTCCCACTGCCGCATGTCAGGAACTTCATTGTACTACATCTGCATTTCATTATAAGCCCAGCTCGCTGGAATCACCTCCTTCCCCACGTCAAATTTACTGCCCATGTCAGTGGGAAAACACATCAGTGCAGAACACATCTTGACAAGTGTGACATGCGGAAATCGGAGCTTACCATCAGGGCCTTGCTCACATCACGGACACCCAAGGAGCAGGGGATGCTGGAGCCCAGCAGCAATGGACTCTGGAGGCACATCCATTGCATGCTGGGTGGATTCTCATGGACATGGTTCCGCCGCATAGCAGATCATGGAAGGTGGAAGGTCACCGTTAAGAGTCTGCTTCAGGACTTCAGTGTCTTGGCCGTGGTCTGCAATGGATGAGAGGGTGGAGAGGAAGGTGTAGGTTTGACTGGAAGAAGAAGGGATATGAAAGGGGTTGGGAGAAGAAGGTCTAGGTTTGACTCTGGGAGGAAGGTGTGTCGAGGGGGGGTGGGGTGAGGTTGGAAGGAAGGGAACAAAGGTGTCAGGGGGGTGAGGTTAGGAGGGAGACAGTACAGGGGGGAGAAGTGTGTAACGGGGGAGAAAATGGCAACTGCGGAGGTAGGTGTAAGGGGGCAGGAAAATGTAGGGGAAGGAGTTCTGAGGTGGGAAAGGTGTTCGGAGGGGAGAAGGAATTTGGGGGGGGAGGAGTCCAGAGGGGATAAGGGGAGAGGAAGGAGTCTGGGGAAGGAAGGAGTCTGGAAAAGGGGAGGAGTCCAGGGGGAGGAAGGAATCCAGAAGGAGTCCGATGGGAAGAAGGAGTGCGGAAGGGGGAAAGAGTCCAATGGGAGGAAGGAGTCCGGAGGCAGGAAGGAGCCCAGGGGGAGGAAGGAGTAAGTGGGTGGGGGGGGAAGGGGGAATGTCCAGTTGAACATGCAAGGGAGGAGTCTGTGGAGTCAATGACTGCCTCCTGGGGAGCAAAATGATTGTGGGTGTGGTAGGAGGAAATGGTGAGAATGAGAGGGAAGAGTGAACCGGTTGGGTGGGAGAGTGAGGGTGCGGTGGTATTGGTAGAAGGGACGGCGAGGTTAGTTGGTGGGAGCTCGGAGGCAGACACGGGCCCTGCAGACAGGAAGGAGGGGGTCGGAGATGTCAGTGTGGATGGGGGTGGTGTCAGGAAAATATAATAATTTTCATAATGTTATTGGAATTTATTGTGAGGTAGGAATAGTATGTGTCTGTGTGCGTGAGTATGTGTGTGTATGTGTGTGGGTGTGTGTGTGTGGGACTTAATTGAATTGAAGACAGCTGGTCTGAATGCTTTGATGTATCATGAAGAGAAGCTAGGTTTGAAATGTTAAATAGGTAAACATGGCTGAAGTTTTAGAATGTGAGGTTTAAAGGGAAAATTTGCATTTTTAGATAAACCAGAGTAATTTGAATTTCAAAAGAGGTGGTGAAATGTTACACTTAACCAGAAGAAGCCAAACAGTATGTTTATTTTTTTTCCCAAAGCTTACTGATAAAATGGGTATTATGAAAAATTTTTATTGCTAGAAAAGTAGAGTTGAAAAGGCATACTTGGACAATGGATTTACATTAAAAATGGAGAAACCTGTATAAAGATGAGGTTATATGTAAGAGGATGGGATTCTAAGATCTAACAAGTGTGAAAAGCCTCCAACCTCTAAGCCTCAAGTTGCTGCCCACACAAACTGAAGTGAAGAAAACCCATTTTGAATTCGAATGTTCAGGGTATCGTGTTACTTTGCCTGGGTCTTTTAAAATCTAAGTGTTTTACTGTTGCCTTAACAAAGGTGTAACTGGGAGTTAGATTACCTAGGGGAGCTAGGAGTTATCATAGTAGCAATTTGTAAACCAATGTATGTGCTTAAAATCAGTTTTATTAATAAAGGTTTAATTTAGTTTTGTAAGAAACCTGTAAGACTCGGTGGTCTTATTACTATTGAATTCAAAGCACGCATCTTGAAATAAATACAAATTGTAAAATAGTTGTGACAGTTGTTTCAAGTTTCCCTCTGGGATTTGAACAGCTCCACATTTACCATTCGCTGTGCCATAGCAAACTGGGGGCTCTTTGCGGGATATATTTGAAATTCCTGGATTGGTTTGGAATTGGTGAATCTTAAGGTTATGAGTACGAGAAGCACTTTGAATTCAGGAGTTGATATGAAGTGTTATTTTTAAAGTGGTGAGACTGCAATATGGCTTTCATAGTTGTTAAAACTTATCTGGGAGTTGAAGTTATAACGTTAATCTAAAAGTGAAATACTGCGGACGCCAGAAATCTGAAACAAAAACAGAAACAGGAACACAAAAACAAAAACTCAGCAGGTCTGACAGCATCTGTGGAGAGAAAAACAGAGTTGACGTTTCAAGACCATATGACTCTTCTACAGAGCTTCAGAAAAGTAGAAATGTGAGGAAATTTATACTGTTTAAGGTGAGTGGAGCAGGTGAAGCTGGATAGAAGGCCAGCGATAGGTGGGGACAAAGGAGAAATTGATAAATGAACAAAAGGACAAAGGGAGTGTAAATGGTAATGGAAAGGGCTAAAAAAGGTGTTGATAGTGGCATTAAGGTAAGAAAGCAGAATGTGATAATAGCAAGACAAGGATAAGCACTCTGAAAAGAACAACATGAACAAGTAACAGATGGCCCTTGTGGGGGTGGGGTGGGGAGAGGGGGCAGTGGTGGGGGGAAAAATGATCAAAATGGGATGAAAAAGGAGGGGAATAAAAAAGGAGTGTAAAACAATGAATAAATGAATGAAAATAAAACAAATAAAAATACAAATAAGTGGATAAAAAATAAAAATGAATTTTGAAAAACAGATTTAAAAAGGGGTGTGGATAGAAGAGAGAGTTCATGGTCTGAAGTTATTGAACTCAATGTTAAGTCCAGAAGGCTGTAAAGTGTATTATAACGTTGGTCATTTTACAAAAGGCAAATAAAGCTAAGTGAGTGGAACTGGAAGATAAGTTAAAATTAGGGTTAGCTGCAAGGGTAAGGAAATCAGACATAATTGAAGGTATAGCAAAGCATTTGAAATTGGAAGGAATACCTGAGAGACCGAGTTCTCCAAGGGGTGGGTGATTGGAATGGGTTCAAATTCAATTGCAAATAAAAAAAAAATGGAACTAGAGGCAGCAGGAAAAGGAAAGAGAAAGGGCATTTCAGAGGGAGTTAGAAATGGCAAGGTTAGAAAGGTCGGAAAGAGAGAGAGAATTCCAAATTAAACTGCTGGCAGTTAAAAAAGAGATGCCAGAAGAGGCGGAAGGACTTATTTCCAGATCAGAACCTGGTGGGGAGATGTTTAAATGTGTACAAGCTATTCCAAAATTTGAGGAAAGAGATGCTGAAGCATTCTTTATTTCATTTGAGAATATAGCTAAACAGATGGAAAACTGGATATTGTTGTTACAATCCAGGTTGGTGGGTAAAGCACATCAGGCTTATGCTTCATTGTCAGAAGAAATGTCAGTGAACTATGATGTGGTTAAAAAAAAGGCTATTTTGAGTGCATATGAATTAGTTCCTGAGGCATACAAGAAATTTAGGAAATTAGAAAATAGCCTGGCAAACCTATATTGAGTTTGAAAGAGTAAAACAAAGTAATGTTGACCAGTGGATACAGGAATTAAAGATAAAGATGACATATGCAGCTCTTAGAAAAGTAATTCTTGTGGAAGAATTTAAAGATTCAATTCCTTTGGTAGTGAGAACCCATGGAGGAATAGAGGGTTGAAATGGTAAAACAAGGAGCAGAGATAGCTGATGATTAGCTCACAGAGCTAAACCTTTTTACGTCACTCTTTTAAATCAGAGAAGGATAGAAAGTGGGAAGATGGAAGAAAGGAAAGAGGAGTAGGTGGAAATTTGCAGGAAGTTATTTTCAGAATAAAAAGGAAGGTGCTGAAGGTAGAAGTGAAATTCGAAAATTGAGGTGCTTTCATTGTAATAAAGTTGGGCAAACAAAGTTAGTGTGTTGTAAATTGCAGGGAAAATCTGTTGGGATTATTAGGGTGCAGAAAAGTTCTGGAAGTAAAAATACTGTGGGTTCAGAGGTTCAGGTACAGGAAAAACCAGTGGTTTGTGTACAGGTAAAACAGGAGGAATCAGTGATAGGTAAAGATAGGGAATGTGTTCACAATTTACCCAAAGAAATCTGAGCAGCAGGTTGCAGAAATGTTTTAAATATTTTGTATGTGAAAGCAAAGTCTTTCCATGTGTACAGGTCAAGTACGTAGAGATGTTAAAATTTTAAGAGAAACAGGGACTAGTCAATCCTTAATGCTGTGAAATAGTGATATTGGTTGTTCAAAGGGAGTATTGCAGGAACAGGTGATGATAACTGGGGTTCATGGAGATGTTAAATCTATTCCATTGTGGAAGGTAAATTTAAGGAGTAACTGGGAAACAGGCAAAGTAATTGTTGGTGTAGTGGAAAAATTGTCCTTTGCAGGGATTCATTTTATTCTGTATAATGATATAACTGGATCACAGATGTGGGTGATGCTTAGGGTAGTTGAGCAGCCTGTAGAAGTGCTTTCAACAGTAGTGTTGCAGAGAGAACATCCTGGATTGTTTCCAGATTGTGTGATAACAAGATTACAGGCTCATAGTTGAAACAAGAAGAACAGGAAGTTCAAAGGCAGGGAGAAAGGTGTGGGAGTCCATTTAGCTGGCACTGCATTTGATAACATTGTTCAAGAGGAAAGAACAGAGGAAAATGCAGCTGAGGTGTTTAACCCAAGGCAGCTAGTGGAGTTACAGAAAAAGGATTCACAAATACAACATTTATATCAGGCAGCTTACTCAGAAACAGAGGCAGAATGTATTCCAGAATGCTATTACCTTAAGGCTAATGTTTTAATGAGAAAATTGCAGCCTTATCATGCATCAGCAAATGAAAGCTGGAGGGAGGTGTATCAGATTGTAATACCATTTGGATATAGATATGAGATTCTGAGGATAGTTCATGAAATTCCAATGCAGGGACATTTAGGAATTAGAAAAACACAGGCAAAAGTACAAGAATATTTTCTTTAGCCTGGATTGCATAGGGATGTAGTCAAATTCTGTAGAACATGTTACGCATCTCAGGTGATAGGGAAACCACATATATTAAGTTGGCACTTTTAATTCCAATTCCAGCATTTGAAGGACCTTTCACTAGGGTCATGATTGGTTGTGTAAGACCCCTCCCTAAAACGAAAAGTGGAAATCAGTACCTGCTGACAATAATGGATATGTCTACAAGGTTTCCTGAAGTGATACCTTTGAGAAATATTACAACAAAGAAAATTGTGGAAGAGCCAACAAAATTTTTACAAAATATGATTTATCTGAAGAAATATAATCAGGTCAGGGTTCAAATTTCATGTCACAGCTGTTTAAGGAAGTAAGGAACAGTTTGGGGATGAAACAATTTAAGTCAACAGCTTATTATCCTGAGTCACAAAGGGCTTTGGGAAAATGGCATCAAACTTTAAAAAACTATGATGAGGCCGTATAGTCAGGATTATCCACAGGATTGGGATGGAGAATTCCATTCTTGTTATTTGCTATTAGGGACGCTCCTCATGCATTGATGGTTTTGGTCCATTTGAACTAGTTTATGGTCATGAGGTAAGGGGACCACTGAAATTGATTCATGAGAAATTGGTGGGTCAAAATTCAGAAACTACTCTCCTGGATTATGTATCAAACTTCAGAGAGAGATTGGACAGAGTGTGTGAGTTGGCTAGGGAACATTTAAAGATATCACAGCAAGTGATGAAAGTAAGGGCAGACAGGAAAGCTGCAGCTCATAGTTTTGTTGCTGGGAGAAAGTCCTAGTTCTGTTACCAGTACCTGGTGATTCGTTAAAGGCAAGGATTAGTGGGCCTTACAGGATTGAAAAGAAACTGAGTAAAGTACATTATTTAATTAATACTCCAGATAGAAGAAAGAAGCATAGGTTATGTCATGTAAATATACTTAAAAAGTACATGGCAGGGAAGAGGACCAAAAGGAGGTATTAGTGGTGGTAGATAATGAGAAAGAGGTCGAAATGCAGGATTCTGAAATTGATTTTCCTCTAATAAAACTGGATAATGAGGGAGTACTTGAAAATGTAAATGTAATATTGAGTTACCTTCCAGACTAGTGGCAAAGTGATTTGGGGAAGCTATTGCAGTCACACAAAGCTATTTGTGGGAATAGCTGGGGAGGTCAAATTTAGCTATACATGATGTATGTGTAGGATTTTTATGTTTAATAAGGCAACATCCTTATAGATTAAATCTGGCAAGGTTATCACAAGTACAGAAAGAAATCGAATTTATTCTTCAAAATCATATAATTGAGTCTAGTTGCAGTAACTGGAGTTCGCCTATTGTGCTGGTACCGAAACCGGATGGAACATGAAGACTGTATGTGGACTATCAAAAAGTGAATGCAGTGGCAAAAGTGGCTTCATATCCTATACCACGGTTGGAAGATTGCATTAAGAAAGTGGGACAATCAAAATTTATCACAAAGATTGACTTGATAAGAGGATATTGGCAAGTAGTGTTAACGGAGAGAAAAAAGCTTTTGTGACGCCAGGTGGACTATATCAATTTAAGGTAATGACAATTAATATGAAAAATGCACCTGCAACATTTCAAAGAATGACAAAGTAATTGTAGGTCTGAGCAATTGTGCTGTTTATATTGATGACTTGATAGTTTTTAGTCAGACGTGGGAGGAACATTTACCCTCATCTGTCAATTTCAAAAAGCTAATTTGGTGATGAACTTAGCTAAAAGTGCATTTGCAAAAGCGCAAGTAACGTATCTAGGCCATACCATTGGACATGATAAGGTGGCGCTGAGAGATGTGAAAGTCAAAGCTATTGCGGATTTCCCCATGTCTACAATAAAATGAGATTTCTGGGCATGATTGGGTTTTACCAGAAATTTGTACCAAATTTTAGCAGTGTGGTTGCTCCATTGACTGAACTATTAAAGAAAAACAAAAAGTTTCAATGGACACAGGAGTGTCAGAAGGCATTTGACAGTTTGAAGACTGTTAACTGCAATGCCAGTTTTGGCAGTACCCAATTATGCCAAGCAATTTAATTTGGCCATTGACGCAAGTGATATAGGCATTGGGGCTGTACTGTTACAAGAAGATGAAAATGGAATTGAAAAACTGATAGGGCAGAATCTTCAGCTCGGCAAACGGGGGCGGGGCCCACTTGCTGACGCGTAAAATGACACGTGGTGATGTCGGGCGAGCGTCCCGATGTCACCGCGCGTCATTCTGATTTTCAGTTCGGCAAGCACGCACCGGAGTTGGCTGTGTGCCCACCGAACTGTCAAAGGCCTATTAAGGCCACTTAACACAGCTGCCCATCCAACCTTAAGGTTGGTGGGCAGGCGAAGAGCCCAGCTGGCCTTCGCATTTTTCATGAAACCTCATCCATGGGCGGGATGAGGTTTCGTGAATGATTTATAAGTGAAATAAAGATTTTCATTAAAATTCATAGACATGTCCCAGCTCATGTGACACTTTCATATGAAATCCTAATTTTTTTTTTCTTCATTAAAATTTTGGAAACTCAAACTGATCTCCCTGAGGCAACTCTGTGCCTCAGGGAGATTTCTGCGCTCTTTCGCTCACGTGCGAAATAGCATGGGCCCCAACTCAACCTACTTCCCCCGCCCGCACAGGGAGCACTCAGCATTTCTGGGTGCACGTCACGCTAGGTAGGCCTTAATTGGCCCGCCCACGTAAAATGGCAGCACGCAGCCGATCACGGGCGCCGATCGGCAGTGCACCCGCCCGCACCCGCTCCCACCCAACACCCCCAATGGGGAGAAATTTCTCCCCATAGGGTATTTTTCACAAAAGCTGAATGTACAATATGGAAAATATCCAATGGTCGAAAAGGAAGCTTTGGGTCTGGTGTTAGCATTGCAGCATTTTCAAATTTATGTTGCAAACAATTTGTCAGAAACAATTGTTTATACAGACCACAATCCCTTAACGTTTCTGGACAAATTCCGAGACAGAAGTGCAAGGCTATTCAGATGGAGTTTATTAAGGCAGCCTTTTAATCTATGGATTATACATGTGGCTGGATCAGAAAACCTGATTGCAGATGCATTTTCAAGAGTCTGAAGCTTAAGGGAAAATTGGACATTTAAAACCGGGACACTGGGCTGGAATGATTTATGTTGATACCAAGGGTTTGTCTATATATTATGTTAATGTCTGCACCTGGTAATGTAATATTGCAACAAGTGTAGGAGGTAATGTAAGATGGGTTAAGAAAATGAAGTCATCTTTCTAAATCATGATGGTTCATTTTTAGCAAGGTTGTGGGGGGGACGGTGGATGGAAATTATAATAATTTTCATAATGTTACTGGAATTTATTGTAAGGTAGGAGCAGTCTGTGTCTGTGTGGGTAAGTGTGTGTGTGTGGGACTTAATTGAATTAAAGACAGCTGGTCTGAAGGCTTTGATGTATCATGAAGGGAACCTACGTTTGGAATGTTAATAAGATTAAAGGGGTAAATGCATGGCTCAAAGATTTGTGCGGGAGAATTGGGTTTGAATTCATGGGACTTTAGCACCAGTACTGGGGAAAAGGGAGCTATTCCGTTCGGACGGGCTCCACTTGAATCATGCTGGGACAAGTGTCCTGGCGAATCGCATTACTAGGGTTGTAGATAGGGCTTTAAACTAAATTTGGGGGGAGGGTTCAGTTGCATGGAAATATAAAAAATCAAAGTTTAAGGAGAGGGTAAGAGTGCAGGTTAGTGATGAGGCTGATTGCTATCAAAAAGTTAAAGGAAGGGACAGAGTGTGTGAACGCCATATTGCACCAAAGAATCATATAAGAGTAGGGAAAATTGACAATAGGGCAAACTGAAAGGCTTTGTATCTGAATGCATGTAGCAGTCAAAATAAAACTAATGAGTTAACAGCGCAAGTAGAGATAAATAGGTATGATTTGGTGGTGATTACTGAGGCGTGGTTACAGGGAGAACAGGTTTGGCAGTTGAATATCCAAGGGTACTCAGTGTTTCAGAAGGATAGACAGGAAAGAAATGGAGGTGGTGTAGCTTTGTTAGTAAAGGAAGAGATCAGTGCTATAGTGAAGAATGATATAGGCACTGGAGAGCAGGACGTAGAGTCAGTCTGGGTAGAAATAAAAAATAGCAAGGGAAAGAAGTCCCTGGTGGGAGTAATCTATAGGTCCCCAAACAATAGCTTAGTAGTAGGGCACAGTATAAATCACGAAATACTGGGAGCATGTAAGAAAGGCACGGCAATAATCATGGGTGATTTTAATATGCATATAGACTGGACTAATCAAATTGGCAAGGGTAGCCTTGAGGGAGAGTTCATAGAGTGCATTAGAGATTGTTTCTTGGAGCAATATGTTGTGGAACCAACCAGGGAGCAGGCTATTCTTGATCTGGTTTTGTGTAATGAGATGGAATTAATTAATGATCTCATAGTAAAGGATCCTCTAAGGAAGAGTGATCATAGTATGTTGGAATTTCAAATTCAGTTTGAGAGCAAGAAACTTGAATCCCATACTAGTGTTCTGGGAGTTAAACAAAGGGAACGACATAGATTTGAGAGCAGATTTGGCCCTAGCGGAATGGGAAAGAAGACTACAATGTAGGACTGTTGATGAACAGTGGCAGATATTTAAGGAGATATTCAATTCCTCCCAAGGAAAAAATATCCCAATGAGGAAGAAAGATGGTAAGAGGGGGGAAAAGCTTCCATGGCTAAGCAAGGAAGTTAAAGATAACTTAAAGGCAAAAACTAAAGGCATACCAAATTGCAATGGTCAGTGGCAGGCTGGAAGATTGGGAAACTTTTAAGGATCAAAAAAGGGTTACGAAAAAAATAATAAAAAGAGCAAAGGTAAATTATGAAAGAAAATTGTGCAAAATGTAAAAAATGATAGCAAAAGCTTTTATAACTATATAAAAGGAAAGAGAGTAGCTAAAGTGAATGTTGGTCCCTTGGAGGATGAGACTGGGGAGCTAATAGTGGGGAACGCAGAAATGGTAGAGATGCTTAATCAATATTTTGCCTCAGTTTTCACAGTGGAGGATACTAGTACCACCCCAATAGTAACAGGTACTGCAGAGGATATAGAGAAGGAGGAACTTAGAACAATCACCATTACTAGAGAAAAAGTACTGAGCAAGCTATTGGGATTAAAGGGTGACAAGTCCCCAAGGCAGATGGCCTACATCCCAGGGTCTTAAAGGAAGTGGCAGCAGAGATAGTGGATGCATTGGCTATAATATTCCAAAATTCCCTGGATTCTGGAAAGGTTCCAGTGGATTGGAAAAACGCTAATATAATGCCCTTATTCAAAAAGGGGAGGAAGCTGAAGGTAGGAAACTATAGACCAGTTAGTTTAACATCTGTCATTAGGAAATTGTTGGAATGCATTATTAAGGAAGTAGTAATGGGGCATTTGGAAAGTCAAAATGCAATCCATCAGAGTCAGCATGGTTTTATGAAGAGTAAATCGTGTTTGACTAATTTGCTAGAGTTCTTTGAAGATGTGACAAGCAAAGTGGATAATGGGTATCCTGTAGATGTAGTATATCTGGACTTCCAGAAGGCCTTTGATAAGGTGCCACACAAAAGATTAATACACAAGATAAGATCACACGGAGTTAGGGGTAATATATTAGCTTGGATAGAGGATTGGCTAACCAACAGAAAGCAGAGAGTCAGGATAAATGGCTCTTTTTCTGGATGGCAAGCTGTAACTAGTGGGGTGCCACAGGGTTCAGTCCTTGGGCCCCAACTATTTACAATCTATATTAATGACTTGGATTCAGGGATAGAAGGTACTATAGCTAAATTTGCAGATGACGCCAAAATAGGTGGGAAAGTAAGTTGCAATGAAGAAATAAGAAATTTACAAATGGATATGGACAGGTTAGGTGAATGGGCCAAAATTTGGCAGATGGAGTTTAACGTGTTGTGAGGTTATCCATTTTGGTCAGAAGAATAAAAAGGTGACTTATTATTTAAATGGAGAGAAACTTCAGAGTGCTTCAGTGCTGGGGGATCTGGGTGTCCTCGTGCATGAATCGCTGAAAGCTAGTATGCAGGTACAGCAGGTGATAAGGAAGGCAAATTGGAATTTTGGCAGTTATTGCTAAAGGAATAGAGTATAAAAATAGGGAAGTGTTGTTGCAACTGTACAAGGCATTGGTAAGACTGCACCTGGAGTACTGTGCACAGTTTTGATCCCCTTACTTGAGGAAGGATGTTGTTGCACTGGAGGCGGTTCAGAGGAAGTTCACTAGATTGATTCCAGAGATGTGAGGCTTGTCTTATGAGGAGAGATTGAGCAGTTTAGGCCTACACTCGTTAGAGTTTAGAAGGATGAGAGGAGAGCTAATTGAGGTTTATAAGATGCTAAAGGGGATAGGCAAAGTAGACGTGGAGCGGATGTTTCCCCTTGTGGGGCATTCTAGAATGAGAGGCCATAGTTTTAGGCTAAGGGGTGGTAGATTTAAATCAGAGATGAGGAGGAATTGCTTTTCTCAAAGGGTCGTGAATCTGTGGAATTCACTACCTCAGATTGCAGTGGATGCCGGGACGCTGAATAAATTTAAGGAGGAGATAGACAGATTTTGAATTAGTAATGGGCTGAAAGGTTATTGGGAGAGGACAGGAAATTGGAGTTGAGGCCAAAATGAGATCAGCCATAATTGTAATGAATGGTGGGGCAGGCTTAAGGGGCTGAATTGCCTACTCCTGCTCCTAGTTCTTATGTTCTTAAGTAGGTAAACATGGCTGAAGTTTTAGAATGTGAGGTTTAAAGGGAAAATTTGCATTTTTAGATAAACCAGAGTAATTTGAATTTCAAAAGAGGTGGTGAAATGCTATACTTAGCCAGAAGAAACCAAACAGTGTGTTTATTTTTCCCAAAGCTTACTGATAAAATGGGTACTATGAAAGATTTTTATTGCTAGAAAAGTAGAGTTGAAAAGACATATTGGGACAACGGGATTTACATTAAAAAGGGAGAAGCCTGTATAAAGATGAGGTTATTTGTAAAAGGAAGGCATTCTAAGTTCTAACAAGCGTGAAAAGCTTCCAGCCTCTAAGCCTCAAGTTGCTGTCTACATGAACTGAAGTGAAGAAAACTCACTTTGAATTTGACAGCTTAGGCTTTCGTGTTACTTTGCCTGGGTCTTTTAAAATCTATGGGCAGAATTTTCCCATTGGTATGTGGAGGTGGGCCCCACATGTCCGTGTGTAAAATGATGCACGGTGACGTTGGGCGAGTGTCCCGACATCACCATGCACCATTGTGATATTTCGCTGGGTGGGCGTGCAATTATATCCACTGTGCACCCGCCATTAATTAACGGGCCACTTAAGGCCCTTGACTCACCAATCGACGCCGATTTTTCGGCGCTCGTGCAATCTTCGGGTCGGTGCACGGGCGCAACAGGCAGGCAGGTAGGACACATTTGTATGAACCTCATCCACAGGTGGGATAAGAGGGCTCACTGGGGTCATGAGTGTGCTCTCTCAAGTACTGATTTTTCAAAGTTATTGAAACTTGCCTGTGTGATCTGCAATACTTCAAACACATACCAGCTGCTTTGTCTGGACTCTTAACCTTCAGGTCAGTACTCTGCAGTGAGGAATATTTTTTGGGCCTGTAGGTTTCAAGAAGCCTTCCCTCAGCCTGGGAATGGTAGCTGAACTCTCCACTGCAGGCACCTCCTCTACGGAGGAAGGGAGGGCTAGAAGGGGGAGGAGGCCAGGAGTGCACATTCAGCCTCCAGGGGAGCCACCTTTGTGAGGACAGGCACAGGCACAAGGGGCACAGGGACAAGAGATAGACCAAGGCAGAAGGGACAGTAGAAGATGCAACTATCCTGCTGCCAAGGTATACAGGCAGCGAAGCAGCTACCTCAATATGTCTGAGGTGCAGTGCTGAAGGAGGCTCCATCTCTCAAGGGAGACAGTCAACTATATCTGTCAGATGATTGGGCCTGAGATCTCCGCTAATTGTGTGGGGGACACCCCATGCCAGTGGATCTAAAGGTCACAGCTGCCCTGACTCTGGCTTCTAAAATTTTTGGAAACCATACTCATGCAGAAGAAAAGAGGCACCCTCAGGCATGGTCACATGTCTGAAATTAATATCACAAGCAAAGCAACTTAAGCCAAAAAAGTGACAATGGTGTTCCAATTCAAAGCAAATCATAAAGACCTATTCTCAGGCCAACACAAAAGCACCAGTGATAAACCCATGATGTGCCTAAGTTGCCTTATGTTTACGTTTCCAGGTGCTACATATTGGTGCTGCCCCATCGCTGGGAGTGGCATCTGAGGCAGCCTGCTCACTCTGTTGTCCCGTTGGCCTCGATGGCCTTAGCGGTAGTCCTCTGGCCCGAGGAGCCTGAGCTGGCTCTGCCTGGGAGGGATCTGCCAGTTCCACAGCTGATATCTCCCCAGTTGTCACAGCCTCACCAGATGCTACGTTCACTGAGAGAGGGGCGGAGGAGCTGCCACCCTCATCCGGAGCTCCCTGAGAGGTGCCTGCAGAGACGGCAGGCAGCTGCTGCACCGACGTGAGGTCGCTTCGGACATCCCTGCTCGCTGTGGATGGATGGGCACCGAGCTGGGAAACTTGGTGCCCAGGCCATCTCCCACACTGGCACTGAGCAGCTGAGGTCAATGCTGATGTGAGGGTTTTCTGGTCAGACCGCATCCCCAGGAAGCCCTGATTGGTCTCCTGGAGGACCCTCTCCACGAGAGTCGCCACTCTCTCCATGGAGGACGCATGGCGCTCGGACATGAGGCTCATTGCTTCGGTGATAGTCCGCGTTGGCTGCTCCACCACAGACACCAAGCCTCACGTATCTCCCCCAGATGCTCCTGCACACCTGTACGCATTTCCTGCAGCTGCTGCGTCGCGGATGACTCCAGAGGCACATCATCTGGTACCGACTAAGGATGTGCCTGGTCCCTTGCAGTCCTCTGAGTGCTGGCACCATGGGCACTCTCTGTCTCTGCCAGCTCTTCCAGTGACTGTGAACTGCCCTCACCACTGTGCCCAGGACATTAGCCAATGTTCTAATTCCTACCGAGGTGCTAGTATCTGCACTGGTGCCTGTCTGGCAGAGATGGTGTGACGCACGTGAGGCTTTAGGGCCCTCAGGTGTGAGAGGGGGCCTCTGCTGCTCCTCCTCCCGGCCCTGCTCCGCTGATGCTGAAAGGAAGAACAAGGACATTGGATCACTTAACATGGAGACAATGTCAATGTGTATCCCTGTCCCCCGGATCATTATGCGCTCATTCTTCCATAAGCAATGGTCAAGTTGCAAAATTAAATCACTTAAAATTCAGCACTGCAATGGCTGTTGGGAGAACAATGCTGACCTCACTGCCGGGCATACGTACCTGGCTGTGGCACCCAAGCCTCACCAACACCAATGGACATGGGCACATGGCGTCTCTCCAAATCCAGGGCCTCCTGCTCAAACCGGCTGAGAATGGCTAACTGCTCCTGGCCGTGGCCAGTCCTCACACACTCTGCAGCATTATGAGCATTCTTCTCCTGAAAATGAGAGAAGGGCATTGACTTGTGCAAATTGTACATGGACTCTCTTCGCGCATGGCCCACTCCAACCAGAGTGGGACATATCAGGGCTCCAGTGCCTCCTCACCCTGCCGCTGCCAAACACTCACACAAAGATGCTAGGCCTGTTCCCCACCCCCTTGGCCACTGCTGCCTACATCACATTAGGTACCACACAGTATATCCTTCCATAGCAAGGAGGTGCAAGTACATGGAGTGCAGAGGAAAGCAGGTGGTTATTGCATGCATACACATGTGGGCACCATCAGGAAGCAGGCGGACGCACTCCTCCGACTCATGTGCCACTCTCTTGAGAGTTTCCAACGGCTCTGTGTGATGTTCCCCCGCCTTCTGCTAACTCTCCACAATGAGTTGGAAGGCCGAATCCAAGGGCTCGTCATCCGACTCGGACCTCACTGGTGCCTCTTCCCCAGCAGTCCAAGTGCCGAGGAGCTCAGCTGGACCTGCCTCTTTCTGCTGCAGAGACATGTCTGCACTCTGACCACCAGATTGTGAACCCAAACCTGTGCTAGATCTAGGTCCCACTGAGGTGTGTGTCTCTGCACTTGCAGAGGGTGAGGGTAAGCGCTGTGACAGGTCTTCCAAGCTTCTTATTTCTAGCTCTTCAATGGAGGAGGTGTCCTCTCGGCTCGCGGTGAGGACCTGGATGGAGCTAAGGGACTGGCTGGCTGAGGGTGTCGGTCGCTTGGCAGAGCTTCCTGTGAACCAAAGTAGAGATAAGTATTGCATGGCAGCAGAGTCAAAAGCAGGAGAGAGAGCATTCACATTTGCATCGAGGGAGGGATGATGTGGTGCAGGATCTTCACGTGGGTCTTTGCCACTGACCTCACCGTCGATGCAGGCAAGGTCCATGTCCTCACCAGTCAGCACAATGGCACACTCCTCAAAGTGAATGAGGGGCCTAATGCGAGCGACTCCACCACTGGTCTGGGACCTCTCCTTGCTGTTGTCAGCCAACTTCTCCTGCATGAAAACAAATGGAGAGAGTTTGAGCAGGATACATGACACTGCATGGAATGTTTGTGTGGTGAGCGGAGCCATGGACGGGATGAGGACATAAGCTCCAAGGGATATGAGATGTGAGGGTGTGTGAGAGAGTTAGTGGTGTTGTCCCTTGAGGTGTGAGATCCCTGTGGATGTGTGATGGGTTTCTGAGTGTGTGAGTTGAGAATGATGAGAAGAATGACTTACCCTAGCAGAATAGAGAAGATCATTCATCCTCTTTTTGTACTGGGTGACTGTCCTCTTTTGCAGGGCGTTGGTGCTGACCACCGCTGCCACTGCCTCTCATGCTGGATTGGTGACCTTGCTTGCTGGCCTTCACCTAGAGTGGTGGTTGAGGGCATCATGGCGGGCCTCCACGGTATCCAAAAGGTGTTCCAGGGAAGCGTCACTGAATTGGGGGCTGCGGTCTTCTTGCCCTTCGGGGCCATGTCTTCTGTGCAGCAGCCCTGGGCTGGGAGCACTGAGAGGTGTGCGCGTGGCTGAATTTTAAATATGGCGCCCGGAATGAGGAAGCGGCAAGGTGACAGCGTGGCGGGTGAATCGGAGGTGTGGTTTCCCAGGAATGCAAGATGAAATGAAGCAGGATTGGGATGATACAGCATGAAAAGCTACCACTTGACCAGCGGGTAAAACGTTCTTTTCCCTGCCCACTACCGCATTTAGTGCAAATCTGGGACGATTCCACCCAGAGAATAAGGAGGAATTGTGCAATTCTTTAAAAAGAACAGCTACAGCATGATTAGAATATACAGACCTTCTCTTACTGAAGGCAGTCGTCAAGACCTAGATTTGTCTAGGATGAAATACCAACATAAAAGGGATGATAGATGATAGGTGGGGGTAGGAAATTGGGTGAGACACTGCGTCTCCCTCCTGAGTATGGATCCCTGCTGGGGGCAGGAGGGGGTCGAAGTTTCATCCCATTGAAGGCCTGACACCAAGCAAAATTATTTGGGATGGCACAACCTGTCAGATTTCCTGCGCCCTGAGCTCACTGGACACCACCAATAAACCAACACCCAAGCCATAAGAGCATGAGTGGGACTCAAAGTGATGTTCTAGTGAATGAGCCTGGCCTGGAACACTTCAGAAGAACACAGACATCCTCTTATAACTAGCACTCATTTCCATTTTCTGCTCAAGTTTAAGCTGGGTCCACCTGCTTCAGCCCCAAGTGGCTTTCAAAGTATCATACTTTATACCCTCCACTCTAGATATGTTCATATCAGTATGGTTGCCTACCTATTTTACATAAGTGGCCTCACTCTGACATTGGCGAAGGATTGAGCATTTTGCAGTCAAACATTTGTAGAGCAATTAAATTGCAAATATTCAGGGTTTTCTTTTTGCAATTGCTGAGATCAAAGTCTCTTGCGTCCCCATCTTTGGGCAGCATTTTCCCGTTGGTGAAAGGGCCCCGCATCCCGACGTCACCGCGCTTCATTTAGATTGTCAGTTCGGTGGGCACGCAGCTGACTCGGCTGCGCGCCCGCCGAACTGTCAAAGGCCTATTAAGGCCTGTTAAAAACTAATTAACTCAATTTAATGAGCTGCCCGTCCAACCTTAAGGTTGGTGGGCAGGCAAAGAGCCCAGACGGCCTTCGCATTTTTCATGAAACCTCATCCACGGGCGGGATGAGGTTTCATGAAGTGTTTTAAAATCTAATAAAAATTTATACATTTATTCTTTGACATGTCCCAGCTCATGTGATAATGTCACATGAGGGGACGTGTTTTAAAAGTTTAAAAATCCTTTATTTTAAAGTTCAAGACTGAAACAAATCTGGCCTCAGGGAGATCTCTGCGCTCTTTCCCGCGCATGCATGAAAAAGCGCAGGGAATCCACAACCGTCCCCTCAACCCGAACAGGGAGCACTCAGTGTCACGATGGACGGGCCTTAATTGGCCCGCCCACGTAAAATGGCGGCAAGGCCCCGATAGGGGTGCCAATTGGGTTCGCGCCCGCCCTCACCTGCCCCTGTGCAACCCCTCCGCCGGGGGGAAATTTCTGACCTTTATTGCTAAATCACAAACTTTCATAGAAATGCAGTGCAATATTGTGACCTGAAAAGCTGGAAAATAATTACTGATCTGTTAATGGCACATATGAAACTGATCTAAAGTTATAAGTGACTGAAGCCAGACTGCCTCCAGGTGTGACAAAAACAAATTACCTTCTCTGATCAGGAATAAGCCCCCACAGCTTGAAAAGCATCTTCAACATACTAGTTGACCACATTACCCAGGATGTACGCTCATTGCCTTGTCTGTCAAAGCAAGCCTAGTCATTATATTTGAAGGAGGTAGAAGTTTGGAAAGGATTGAAGTTACATTCATATTAAGTGATGCACTTGGTAATAC
Organism: Cetorhinus maximus; assembly: GCF_964194155.1. Classification (NCBI taxonomy): domain Eukaryota; kingdom Metazoa; phylum Chordata; class Chondrichthyes; order Lamniformes; family Cetorhinidae; genus Cetorhinus; species Cetorhinus maximus. Next base: position 92,282,837 of record NC_135879.1, on the reverse strand, counting down.
AAATTACACAATGAATACTCTATTACATGGAACAGATCTTATTGATTGGAATATCTGAAAATTGTCAATGCCATAAATCTGCATGAAGCTAAGCAAAATGCCTGAAGGATACCACAACCTTATACTCGGGGTTATGCAGCTATCAATCACTTGTTATCATCAATAATTTGTTTCATAATTTGAAGAAGCAGATGCAAATTCATAAATTTATTTTAAGAAAAACTGTCATATGGTATATAAGTAAATGTAAACATCAAAGAAACCAGAATCTAAAGGCATAGGTGTTTACATTGAAGAAATTAAACTGATGAAATCTCAAAGTTGTCTGAAGAAATTTTTAATCTTATTGTCGGTAAGCTTTTATGTTGTTTCATATTGACATAGGGTGGAATTTTACGCCAATGGGGTTTTATGGTCTCGCCGAAGTCAATGGACTTTTGTATGGCTCGCTGCTTTTTACACCCCCATAAAGTCCCACCCATAGATTTATTCCAACAATTTCTCAAGTAAATTTGCAAACTTAAAGAGAAATGTTGAACAGAGAGGAGGAAGCTTTTCCAGGAGAGAGAATAAAAAAAATAAATTAAGAAAGATATTAAGTGTAGAGCAGGGCACCTCCCCCATATTCCATATCACAAATATAGCAAAAATTCAGAGGAAGGGTAGAATTTTTAGAGGGATTCCCTATTCTTCAATCATAACTTTGGTGGAAACCTTGGAGAAACTGCAAATGGCATTTGAGCTGCTTCTCCAGGGTTTCCCTGATTTTCTGCCAAAGTTACAGCAGACGATCTGGAGAACCAACTTGGATATTACTAGTATAAATATCTAAAAGTAAAAGTTGAGGCTGTGAAGTTAAAGAAAAAGTTTATTTTATATTGCTTTTACAAAGATTCTGCCAATCTCGCATAGAGGTTACGGTGGCAAATCAGGTGAAGTTAATAGCAACTGTTATTAACAACCAAACTTCTGTCTGAATTTGAATAGGCATGTAATTGGAATTAGCTAAAGCTCGTATTGTTCAACACATAGGGCAGAATTTTTCTCTTGTCAGGTGGGTGTGCGCCCGATCCGAATAAGAGTAAAATAGTGGGAGATGACGTCAGGCGAGCATCCCGACGTCATTGCGCACTCTCATGATATTTCGTTCAGCGGGCACATGCGAGAAGCAGCGGTGTGTCCGCTGACAATTAAGAGGCCTCTTAAGGTCCTTAATCAATTAATTAAATCTGATTTTTCACTGTCTGTCCAACCGTTCGTTTGGCAGGCAGGTGAAAAGGCCAAACAGCCTTTGGATTTCTTATGAAACCTCATCCATGGGTGGGTGAGGTTTCCAACAAGAATTAAAAATAAAATAAAAATGTTGAAATCTCATTTATAACATGTCCCTGCTCATGTGATAGAGTCACATGAGGGGACATGTTTTTAACATTTTTAAAGTCTTTGTTTATGTTTTTAAAAATCTTCAGCTCCCTGAGGCAGCTCATGCACAAACGTCTGCGTTCGCCATCCTCCCCTCCCCCACCCAGGCAGTGCTGAGGTTCCCAGTGCGCGATTTACGCTGGCTGGCCGTTAATTGGTCAGCCAACTTGAAATCGCGGTTGGGACCTGATCGGGGCTGTGGTCTGTTTCGCAACTGCTCCCAGGCCTGCCCGACGAGGTAAAAATCCTGCCCTATATCTGACTATCTGGTACAATAAAGCATTGCAATTCTGGGCTAACTGATTGTGCCAGTGATTTCTGGGGGGCTTGTCTCAGTGATCTGCCATAACTTTAGTGGATATGACATAAGTTACAGAGGATGATTGGGTGAACCTCCATGGAAATTCTATCCCATGTAATTTAATTTTAAAACCAGATGACACCCATTTTGGATTACCTGTCAAATGGTAATGAAGGAACAAGAAAAGCACATTAAAATACAACATGCCTTAATTAACCTTCACTATTACTAAAGAAAATTACATCCAAGTTCTTAGTAGTGTGAAAAAAAAGGTTTTCTCCCATTCTTTCAATGGTGGGAAAGAGATTATTTTGTTATTTCAATATGCGCATTAACTTACATATTATAAAAGGACTGAAGCCAATATCAAAGTAACACCAATCAGAAAATCTATATCTACAGGGGCTAAATTTAACCACAACTCGGGTGCAAAATCATACATCATTTTGTGTATAAAAGGCGCCCAAGTTACAAGGATCTGACGGTGAAGAGTTAAGCACAAAATGCTACTTGAAATGCAGTCTTTGCCCATGTAAATATGGTTTGATAAACTTTGTAGAGTTTGCACAAAATGAGAATTGTCAAGGCTTTAGTCGAAATTACCTGTATGACTCATACTTATTCCAGTAGTGGGTTTATTAAATGGGGGCAAATTTGGGTTAATTGAAAACGAAATAAACATTCCTACAATCAGCCTTTTTTCATCAAAGGAAACACTTCAGAGGACTTGGAAAATAGTAAAGGAAAAAAAAAGAAGTGTGTCAGCACAATATTGTTAGTCATATACTGTACGATATTTTCTTCCTCAGGTTTTAAACACAGGAAGAGGTACATTAGAAGCTGCTTAATTCACTGTTTTCTAAGTCAACTACAGTGGTTTCTTTGAATAGTCTTGAAAAGGAACAAGTTGTAACCAGTTCTTTTATACCAACTTCAATAACATAAGTTTAAAAGCTAGAATGGCTTATGTATGAAACTGTTTACATAGTCAATATTCAGTGGGAAAATATGTGTCCGCAGGTTCCAGTATCCATTCTCCAGGCTATGTTTGATCTTGTAATTGCAAATCCCATAGGTCTAGGTATAGGAAAACCATCACTTTTTTGTTGTTTGTTTTTCCAATCAGAATTTTTTTTAGTCAAGCCATAATTCAAATCTTTCCAGCACTAATGTTCCTACATAACATGCAGTTAGCAACCTACATTTTCCAATCATTTACATCATTTTGTCCCAATCATATGGATCTATATACTTTTAAAATTAAAATTAATTGAGCTACAGAAAAAATACAACTGCAGCTATTGTATCATGTAGAGAAGAGTGGGCAAGCGCATAGTATTCTCTAGGTGGGTGGTAATCTCTGAAAGTGTAACAGTGAATATTATAAAAAAGAAATGAAGGAACTCAAAAATTACATAAATCATGCTTAAATTAACCTACAGAGCAGTAAGTTTCCTTTGGAGTTCCCAAATAAAAACACATTTTATATTATACTTTTACGCACTGCTTTAGTCAAAGTAAAGCTAACGGTTGAATTTCACAGGGGAGTCCTGCGCGCACACCCACTCCCCCAGTTGCAAATGTCGGTCGGCAACTGACAGAATTTTAAAAAGCCTGTCCCGCAGCGATAACGTGCTGCTGACGGGCTAAATGAGCAGAATGAGGGATTTCTGTACCTTAGCGAGAGGAGGCCCTGCTCTCAACAGCTGCTGGCCCATCTGATTGGCTGGCAGCTCTAGAGGTCCAGATACCAGAACTCAGTAGTGGGCGCTGCTGGGATTGCAAAGTCACCCATGGCATCCGGGCTCAGGTAAGTCTGGAGCTTGGATGGGAATAGATCGGGGAGCCGAGGGTGAGGAGAGGGTCTGGGCAGGCTTTGGAGGCAAGGTGGGGAAGAACAAAACAGGTAACATTTTGGCGGGGGTTTGGCCTGACGCACAGGGAACCCCCCAAATAATGTGCTCCCCTTCCTTCTCACCTTTTCCACACAGTTTTTTTTGAAAAATAGCCTTCTCACTCCTGCCCACCTGCCTATACCAACTGTATTACCACATGGACAGAGTAACATTCACATCAATTGGCTTGTTAACAAGCTCAATTGCCTGCCAATTAATTTTTTTTAAATGGTGGGTGGGCTGCTGGTTTCAGCCCCCTCCTGCATACTGTTTTATGGGGACCAAGTCAGGAGTGGGCAGCAAGGTACTGGGTTAGCCACCCGTCATATTTTACATCACCACCAAAAACATGCCCGGCAGGGGGCTGTAAAATCCAGCCCTAAGTATAAATAGAAAATATGAGAAAATCTTAGTTTTCACTTACGGGAACATTTAAACTTTAAACAAAAACCAATCCTTTTTTGATACCACTGCAGTGTTATGCTGCATGGTTAAAGGTATAAGGGATGAGTTTGCTTGGGTCTTCCCCCACTTTAGTGCAATAATAGGGCTCCCGCTGAATTTCTGCCAAAGTTGCAACAGTGGAGTGGGAGAAGACGCAAGGGAATTCACTGTCCGTGGAATATTCATTGGTCATACCTGAAAGCAGCCAGCAAAGCTGCTTGTAAAGTGATGTAAATGCTGTAAAATGCTGATATAGTTCTTAAAGAGAGCCAATGGCATAAAAGTACATTTCTGATAGAGGAGACTTGAAGTTCTGGTCCCATGACAAGACCCTGAGGGTGAAATTGTCCACTGGTGATATCGCAAAATGAATGATAAAGAATTGGTCATTTTCCGGCCTGGCTGATTTTCTTTGGAATGTTATTGCCTGTTTTGTACCACTTCCGATGACTAACTTCACCACACTTATAGTATTCATATAAATCATGTTAAGATTACAGATCAATCCTTGTGCAGTTTCCTCCAATATAAAAAGAAATTACATGCAGGTTAAACACTTGATTGTGTACTCACAGTCATTTTCCCGCTGCGGTTGGCTTCCTCTCGCTCTGCCAGTGCTATCAGGAAATTATCCTTTAGGTCTTTTCCTGCACTTGCCAATACCCTGTAAGGAGAAAATAACATAAATTGCCTTTTAAAAAAGCTTGCTTAAAAGAATGCTGTCGAACCCTTCCTGTGAAGTTAATGTAAAATGATATACTTGTCAACAGGGGGACACAGTTGGGAACATGTGGAACACAAAGTCCTAAACTTTGTGTAGAAATCAGTGCTAATTTGGTCAAGCAAATCTCTTCCAAAAGGCTTCAGCAAAATAAATATCTAAAGTGGGAAGGGATTGGCTATGATTATTTCTCTGTTCTTTTGCAAGTATTGCAATCAGTGCTTTAAAACATGAATGTATCCATAAAACTTGAATACTTGAGGGATTACAGTACTTTTATTTGGCTTTTCAAAAATGCTCACCTAAATATATGGTCCGATAGAAATCCTCAGCCTTCCTAAGATATTTAAGGGCCTCCTTAATAAGCAAAAGTCAGAAGGGGGCAAATTTTAACCTCAAAAAATGGGTAGGTTTGGTTAGGTGAGAGGTTAGTGTACTAAAAACCTGAAATTGATCTCAGCCTCCCTCCAAACTGCTCAGTTCTGATTTTAATAGAGGTGGGATGGTGGGTGGTTGACAACGGAGCAGGCAAGTTTTGAATCAGGGTTAACTAAGAAGGCTACTGAAGTCAGTGACATAAATACATTCAAGAAACAATCAAAAGTCAGAATGAATTGAGGGATGTGGTGAAACAACAGGTAGAGTTAATCATTATTATAACAGGGTTGCAAGACTCATTGTTATATCCCATTTGAAATTCCCGAGCCCCAGAACTCCCAGCAGCTAAATCCAAATGAGGGCTTCTGGATCCAGGAAGTGAATGCCTCATCACTTGCCTGCTGAATCTTGTGCACCTCCCTGGATAAACCTCCCCACTGACCCCACCAACGTTTAGGCACTTCCCCTAATACCATCCTTCTGATCTCCCCCTAACCTTCCCCACAACACCTGCAGCCTTCTCCTACTCTGTGGCCTCAGGTCGCCCCCACCAGGCCTCCGATTACCCCCACCCTCGGGATCCAGCTACACAAACCCACACCACTGTAATTGCCAGCCCTACCCACCCCCCTAGATCACTGCCATATACCTGATCGACCGCAACATGGGGGAGCAAGCCTACTTTGTTCTGCAGCCTCCTCTGGACTTCTCCCTGTCCAACTGGGAGCCAAACCTGTCAATCAGGATAGTTTCCAGACAGGGGACCATTCGGTGACGTCACACGCAAGCTGTGGAGTCTGGTACCCTGACTTCCGTGTTCCCCGTATCTTACTGAGCTCTCTGCTCCCGGTAGGTAAGTTAAGTTAAAATCCAGCCCAAGGCCTTAATATAGTTTTAACGTTCAGCTGGGTCCCCAGCCTTATCAGGAAAACATGGCGCCAGAAGGAGCTTACCCAGAAGTGAGTTGAGAAGATCATTTTTACATTATTTTCATGTTTGCCAGTGAGAAGTTGGGAGTGGTCATCCGGGCCCTAGGGGGCAACAGTGGGTTCTCACTTCCCATACTGCTTTCACAAAGCACACTTGAATTGATTGTTGAGGCTGGTCCCCATCGTTGGCATTCTGTCTCCCAACATCCGGCTATGGGCTGATTCCTACCAGAAGCAGGTGGGAGAATATCCAGTGAGATACAGATGAGACACATGAAAATAGTGCCTGATAAATGGTCCAGGCTCCAGCAGGGTCATGCAAGCTTGTCACTCAACCCATCACCCCTCACACTGAACTCACGCTGTTAATTATAATCTGGGCTGTAGTATTTTGATTCTAGTTGATTGCCAATTAGTAAAATAATTGGGTTTTACCTTGATTACCAAATCTGACTAATTTACATTACCGCATAATTTTGTTAACTCCAGGAACTAAGGAAGATCAGCACTTTCTTCATTTACAGTACACCTACAGTTATGTAAAAGTAAGTACATGTTCACACCAGTTGCAAACCACAAAATTTATGATGCATGCATTGTTCACATAAAATGTAAATGTTCACAAATTTACACAAACATCAATGACCTCTCTGTAGTCATAGCAGTCATGGGCTGAAAAGACTGGAAGGGTATCAATATTAGTTTTATGCTATTGAGCATTTACACTGGAGCATATATTAGTAGCTTATACCATTACTGTAACACTGACAAGTTTTTATTTTACCTACTTTATACAAAGTGGGCTTTTTATCAATTGCATTTAATATTTGCAGTACAAACATCTTTGCAGTTTAGTTGCCACTAGTCAAGAAAACTGGACGAACTGGGCAAATTTTCCTCTGGACGTTCATTTTTACAAAAAGATGCACGGACAACTGTGTCCGAGCAGCAAAAAGCTATAATAGGCTATTTATCTATTCTGTCCACTAATCTGTACAATGCTCCCAATTGAAAAAGTTGGTTACTCATTAAGTCCTTGTAAATGTCCAAGGATGTTCAGTGGTGGGGTTGGGGTTTGGGAACAGTGTTAACAAAGAAAGTATATTTTTAAACTCCACATCATTAGCTGAAAGGCACATTCTGGCACACAGTATAGATGCAGTGGTGATTGCTAGTATTTGTTAATGTGGCAGGAACAGGAATGGAGAGCAATCTGGGAATAGAAAGAACAAAGCTGGTGCATTAATCATTGTAGCGATTACCCTGACCAAGGAAATACTACAATAACGTAGACATCATTGAAGAATGCCACCACAAAAAACAACATGCATTTCAATGGTACTCCTCATGTAAAATAATTTATAGTGAATAACATGTAGAAAGAAGGATACCAGGTGGTACAAGAAAAGTTTTGTGGGAGTGAGAAGCAGCAAGGACATTGAAGGCACAGTCAAAGGGAAGAAATTTTAAGGAGGCTTAATGGAGGGAGGGATCAAGATGATGTGAATTGAAAGGAAATTCAGGGGACAAGCATGTGGTGATTGAAGGATTGGTCTCCAATCTCATAGAAAGAATCAGAAGAAAAGCAATGGTTTGATGTCAGAGGAGAGATTGTCTGCAAGTATGTTCTACTATAGAAAATTGTTCATACAGTATGAAATAAAGGCTTTGAATACAATGACAAATATGTTGAAGTCAAACAAAGGGAATTGGTGAAAGGATAAATTGATGGAAAATAATTTTAGCCTAACCTACTCAACAGCAAACCCAGCATGATCAGATTAGCCCCAAATTAACAACACTCACAATGTAACTTTCCACTGAAATCAGCAAAAATTAAAATTGGGTGGAATGTAAAATGAGCAACCAATCTGATTATGTCAGTTCCTCACAGAGCAGTTTTGGTGAAAATTACTCCCATGACTGAATGGAAGACATTGCAAGCTGGTACATCATACGGCCAAGGCCAGCAGAGAGGCAGTGATGAAGTTTCGAATAAAAAGTAACCAAAGCCTTCAATTTTTATGCCACCTAAAGGAATCAGATACTTTTTCTTATACCACTCAATTACTTTGGTAAACCCAACTACATAGACCACAGCAGCATAGGCAGCTAATGTATTAGGAAATTGGCTGCAAGATAGACAGCATCATTGCATGCATAAAGTTAATTCTGCACTCAACCAAAAATTATGACACACCTAGCTATTACTTTATCAATCATTCAAATTTATGTGAAACCTACCTGAAGATTATTGCACATTAATGCTGCTTCTCTGGCAAAATGCCTTAGTTCTGAGGAAATCGAAGGGCAAATTTGATCATAGAATCATACATCACAGAAATATCATGCAGCCTATTGTGTTTGTGCTGGCCCCACTTCCCTGTTCTTTACTGATAGGCATGCAAATGACATCTAGCATGCCAAGCTCAGTGTTTCGTGCAACAGGGCCACATGTTATGAATGTGCGTGCATGACCTAACCCCTGGTGTGCACTCCCCTCACTAAATATTCTAAACCAATGTTCTATACCAAACACAAAAGTTAAATGTTAAAGGTGACACAAGTTTGATGGCTGCCTTCTCAGAGCTTTAAGAGATGCGTTTATGAATGCATATCTCAGGGAGATCCCGTATCCACTAGCTATGTATAACCTTAACTTCTACTGTCCAGCAAAAACAGGTAATAATGAATCAGCTGCTCATTTAAAATAGGCTACTGATTTGCCCTCACCCATGTTTTACCTTGCAATATAGATAAAATTATCCCCGCTGTGTACATTAGAAAATTATCGACACAGTGTCCATTATTATCCATTTATATAGATGGAAAATCATGGCTTACAATTATGTATTGCTGAAAAAAGACATTTTGTTGAAGCCTTTCGTCTTGCACTCATCAGGACAATTGCAAGAATACCAATATCAAGGGAAACAACAACTTTATACTGCATGAGAAGAGAGTGCTGATTGGTTGGTAAGTGGACTCTGATTATTTAAGGCATTGCCATGGAGAATGCACCACTTAATGCATCATTAACTGGTGCATTCTCCATGGCAATGCCTCCACCAATCAGAGTGCACTTGCCAATCAATCAGCACTCTCTTCTCATACAGTATAAAGTTGTTGCTTTCCCTGATATTGGTATTCTTGCGATTGGCCTGGTGAGTGCAAGATGAAAAGCTTTGACAAGATGTTTTTTTTTCAGCAATACTCAAGTTCTGTACTACCAAATGGCCATTTGCTTACAATGGTCTGATATTTGGAGAAGGAAGATAAGGTTCACTATCAGTAACAATTTTGCAACATTTGACTCATAACAGCAATAACTTACGTTGATAAAGTGCCTTTAACAAAGTAAAACATCCCAAGGCTGATCACAGGAGGGTTATCAAACAGAATTTGACACCAAGCCACATAAGGAAATATTAGGACATGTGCCCAAAAGCCTGGTTAAGAGGTAAGATTTAAGAAGTGTCTTAAAGGAGGAAAGAAAAAGGTAGGGAGATGCAGATATTTAATCAGAAAATTCCAGACGGTAGGACCTAGGCAGCTGAGGACACATTTGCCAATGGTGGAGCACCAAAATGAGGCATGCATGTGCAGGAGGGCAGAAATTGAAGACTGCACAGATCCCAGAGGATTGTAGGAGGTTTACAGCGATGTGGGGTTGGTGGAGCGGGTGGGGGGTGGGGGGGTGTGAGGATGGTGGCGCCAGTTTATATTATTGATATCCACCTTTGCACAACTAATGTAACCAACTGAGAACAGATATAAGGCTTATACTGAGTAGATATTTGTTGTGCTAAGTCAACATTTTAGATGCATGGGCCAGTCAGGATATTACCATGCAGCCCAGGTTGCTAATATTATACTGTATAATGCATACTGCCCAACATTACCATACATAGATAATCATAATATCAAAAAAAATTAGCATGCTGATACATCAAATAATTAGGAAAGTAAATGGAATGTTGGCCTTTATCGCAAAGGGAATGGAATATAAAAGTTGGGAAGTCTTGCTACAGCTATACAGGGATTTGGTGAGACCACACCTGGAATACTGTTTTGGTCTCCTTACTTAAGGAGGGAAATAATTACATTGGGTGCAATTTAGCGAAGGTTTGCTTGGCTGATTCCTGGCATGAAGGGGTTTTTTTATGTGGAAAGGTTGAGCAGGTTGGACCTATACTCATTGGAGTTTAGAAGAATGAGAGGCAAACTTATTGAAACATAGAAGATTCTGAGGGGGGCTGAACAGCATAGATGCTGAGAGGATGTCTTCTCTCATGGGGGAAACTAGAACTAGGGGGCACAGTTTAAGAATAAGGGATCTCCTATTTAAGACTTAGATGAGGAGAAATTTCTTCACTCAGAGCATCATTAGTCTTTGGAATTCTCTCCCACAGAGAGCAGTGGATCAATGAGTATATTCAAGGCTGAGTTAGACAGATTTTTGATTGACAAGGGAGTTAAGGGTTATAGGGGATAGGCAGGAAAGTGGAGTCAAGACCACAATCAGATCAGCCATGATCTTATTGAATGATGGAGCAGGCTCAATGGGCCAAATGGCCTATTTCTGCTCCTATTTCTTATAATCATAAGATCTTATAGATATTTTATCATGAGGAACTGTTGCTAGGCATGGAAGAGCAGGGGGATCATGCAAAACCACTGCCGCCAGTTCTCCAATTGCAGGAATGCAGGGGCTGAGGTTCTCATTGCCTAGTTCTTTGAGTCAGCCCTGCAGCTGGGTACAAATACTTTACACTGATCAGATTTATAAACCCAGTGAAGCTTGCAGTTTTACTTGAAGAGTTTTTGCCAAGAACTGCCACCTGGAATTTCCACAGGGCTTCTTCCAATCTCCCACCGCAACTTTGTTTACATAGTGGCAGGAGCCTGGACTAATATTCTGGAAACTGTATTCAAGTTTCACCATGGCAGTTTGTAAATTTGAATTCAGATAATTAAATAATTCTGGAATCGAAAGCTAGTATCAGTAATGGTGACCGTGAAGCTATTGGATTGTCACAAAAGCCCATCTGGTTCACTAATGTTTCTTTACAGAAGGAAATATGCCATCTTTACCTGTCTGGGCCTATATGTGACTCTAGTCCCACACCAACGTGGCTGACGCTTAACTACTCTCTGAAATGGCCTTACAGGCCAATCAGTTGCCACCACATCTTTTCAAGTGCAATTAGGGATGTGCAATAAATGTTGGCTTTGCCAGAAGTGCCCAGGAATCCCAGGAGTAAAAAAAGAGAAAAACTGTTGCTTACATCAATTCTGCAGTCTTTCCACCGAAGCTACGGTGGAAAATCAGAAAAAAGTTTATGAACATTTTAATCCTGTTTGGTTTATTTTTCAACAGCTGACATTTTCCTGCTGAGGAAACAATCTCTGACGATAGTGTTACTTACCTGAACACACTTCAACAGTTCCTCCTTGTCTTTTATGAATTATGGAGTACATTTTATGAGGCTGTACTGTTGATGTGAAGCCTTGATCGACAGGAGTACAGCTCGGAGCTGAGCACAAAGTTCATCCTGCATAAACATCAGGGCTGCCTATTTTCCAACGCCATGTTCTGTGCCAGAAATGTAGCCTCACAAAACTTACCCCGAAATTGCCAGAATTGGTAGCAGTCCACCATTTCTTTTTTCTAAACTTTCAGCTTATTTCAGAATCTTACAATGGCTTGTGTACTGGTGCTGTTGAATGTTTTTATCACATTGCATTTGCAGAACCAATCATTCATGTAATTTACATTGATGCTATGCATGCTTGTATTGTGATGTTTACAATAGCGTTTACTGTTGAAGCCAAAATCTGTGTAGGGATACACATGAGCCACCATGTCATGTTTAGTGGAGTCACTATTCCTTTAACACAAAGGCTGCCCTGGTGTTGTTGAACAGTTGCTCTCCCTCCCTTTCCAGCCCTCCCTCAATCATTAGAGATGTACTCTGATGTTTGTTATGGGACTGGAAATAGCATCGGCCCACTGATTCCACTCTTCTTGCTGCTGCTAAAATAGGGGATGTTAAAGAGGCTAGAGTTGGAGGAGCATTGCTATTTTGGAGGGTTGTGAAGCTGGTGGGGATTACAGAGATAGGGAAAGGCGAGGTCTTGGAAGGATTTAAAATCAAAGATGAGAATTTTAGTCAAGGCATTGCTTAACTGGGTGCCAATGTAGGTCTGCAGGCATAAGGGTAATGGGTGAAGAGGACATGGGACTGAATTTTCACTCTGGCAGCAGGAAACAGGAGTTGGGACTGTTTCCAGGTCCCAAACCCGCCTCCAGGGGGAAGCAGTCAGTGACCTCGAATTTTGACCAGGGTGCACATGGAATTGACGTGGGGCAGACTTTTTAGCTGAGCAGGCGGGCACATGCACGACCCGCTCAAGCATAAAATGACACACGATGACATCGGGCGAGCGTACCAATATCATTGTGCACGCGCACGATATTTCAGTTGGCGGGCGCACGCAGGAGTCGTCCGCACGCCCGCCGACAATTAACAGGTCTATTAAGGCCATTAAAGTAATAAGTAAATGGAAATTTTCACTGCCCATCCAATCTTTTGGTTGACGGGCAGGCAAATTGGCCAGGCAGCCTTTGGATATTTTATGAAACCTCATCCACGGGCAGGATGAGGTTTCCAACAGGAATTAAAAATACAATAAAAAATGTTCGAATCTCACTTATAACATATCCCTGCTCATGTGACAGAGTCACATGCGGGGACATGTATTTAACATTTTTAAATTCTTTATTTGTACTTTTAAAAATCTTCAGCTCCCTGACGCAGCTCTGTGCCTTCAGGGAGCTTTCAGTGCGCGCTCCCCCACGCATGCACAAACTTTCGTGCTCGCCCTCCTCCTGCCACCACCCCGGCTCAGTGTTGCAGCGTGCAATTCACGTTGGCTGGCCGTTAATTGGCCAGCCAGCGTGAAATTCAGGTTGGGGCCTGATCGCGGTCAGTGGTCGGCTTAGTGACAGCTTCCGGGCCCGCCCGCTATTCCTGCCTGATGAGGTAAAACTCCTGCCCATGGAGACAGGTTCCCTGTCCAATTAAGGATGGCAAGAAGGCTTTCAAGGCTAAATGGAAAATCAGAGATCTTCCAGCCTGAGATGAGGAATAGCCTCCAGTTATGGGAAAGTACCTGAAAGGGTGCTCTCACCAACATTTTTACAAATCCCAATAAAAATATAGGAAAAGCAGGCAGGCCAACACTGTGGCTGGGCAGAGGTGATTCTCTCTCTATAGGCCAACCTTTGGCTGCACCCGCACCCAGAAAGGCAGGGAGGAGGGCCTGTAAGCTTGCCTGGGGCATTGGACCGCTGGCTTGCCATTGCATACCCACCTGCAGGCAGTTAAACTGCCCCATGTCATGTCTGGAAAGTGGAAGCCAACAGGAAAATCCCAGTCAGCCTCCTTCAACTTCCCTTAACAAGGCTCTTAACAAGCCTAATTGGTTACCCATCTCATTGGAGCAAGCAGTCCTGCTGGGCCCTGAACCCAGCTCCCCTAAAATGGCTGGCACTGGGAACAGGATCAAGAAACCCACATGTTGACTGGTGCTGGTATTTTTAGGTGGGGCCTGAAAATTCTTCTCTTGGTGCAAGTTAGGGCACGGACATCAGAGTTTTGGATGATCTCAAGTTTACAGAGGGTAGAATATGTTAGGTTTGTCAGGAGTGAGCTAGAATAGTCAAGTCTAGTGGTAACAAATGAATGGATTTTAATCAGTCCAACATTGGCAGCCTTGCCTTGAGCTACCAAGGCTCAGCTCAGGGATTCACACCCTAGCCCTTGTCTCTCTTCCTACTTCCCTAAGATGCTCCTTAAAACCTACCACTTTGACCGAGGTTTTGGTCATCAATAATAGTGGGCTTAATATTCCAAGAAGTGGCAATCACTGTTGAATTGCCACTCTGCTCCTTTTTTTTAACACAATGCCAGAGCTCCACATTTCTGGCCAAGACTTCTGAACCTGGTCACTTCAGAAATGCAGGGTGTACTTATTCTGGGTGTCCTTCCTTCATTGTGTGGGATCATTGGAGGAAGCCAAGATGCCCCCTTACATGGTACTAACTGCTGTATTTCATTCACTAATGTGGTAGGGTGGATAGGGTACCAGCTGAGTAGGGTGGCAGGGTGAGTAGGGTGTCAGCTGGTGTTGTAAGGGTGGCCGAGTTGCTACAATTGTTGATAGAGTTGATCTGCAGACACTTCTTGGGTGGAAATATTCAGTTTGTTTACAATGCACTCAGCAGCAACTACACGTGCACTTTCAACTCCAACTCTATGGGCAAAATGTTCCCCGGGAGCGAGCATGGGCAAGTGGCCCTCCAATTGGCGACCCCGACCGCCATTTTTTGTGGGCGGGCCAATTAAGGCCCGCCCAGCGTGACATCCGCACGGAAGCACTGTGCGCTCCCTGTGCGGGCAGGGATTGAATGGCAAATGTGGATGTGCGAAGGAGCGCTCCGATCTCCCTGAGACTAAGTGCTGCCTCAGGGAGATCGGTTCCCAAAGGAAAAAAGTTATTCTTTGGAAAATTTCATTTACCATCCATGTCCCCTCATGTGACAATGTCACATGAGTTGGGACATGGGCATAACTTTAAGTAAAAGCTAATCTTAATTTTTTAATTCAGTCATGAAACCTCCTCCCGCCCGTGGATGAGGTTTCATATTTTTTCAAGTGTCCGCTAGTGCTCCTGACCTGCCCACCTGCCCGCCAACCTTAAGGTTGGACGGGCAGATCCACTAATTGCTTTAATTGCTTTTTGAATGGCCTCAACCGACCGTTGACAGGTCGGCGGATGCACAGCTGACTCGGCTGCACCCCCGCTGACCTGAAAATGCAAATGACGCGGGATAATGTCAGGAGTTCCACCCGATGTCATTCCACATCATTTTACGCATCACCGAGCGGGCCCCGCCCCGCTCACCAACGGGAAAATTCTTGCCTATCTCTACACTGACTGCGAAAGGTAGCCCACGCGACTCTCCTATTGGTTACTACAGGTCATGTGATCTTACTTAACAAGTATTATTCTTAAAGGTACATTGCACACTAAATGAAACCATAATTACTGCAGCTGGGTAGGGTGGCAGGGTGGGTAGGTTGGAAGGTGGCAGGCTGTGTAGGGTGGCAGGGTGGTAGATGGCAGGGTGGGTAGAATGGTAGGTGGCAGGGTGGGTAGAGTGACAGGTGATAGGGTGGGTAGGGTGTGAAGTTGGATCAGGTCAGGTCGGGGGAAAGTCATAGGGTCTGGGGGGGTGTCAGAGGGTCAGGGGTGGGAGTCAGAAGACTGGGGTGGGGCTTTTGGGGGGGAGTCAGAGGGCCGGGGGAGTCAGAGGATCGGTGGGAGATGGAGAATTAGGGGGAGTTGAAGGGTCAGGGGGAGTCGGAGGGTCGGGGGAGTTGGAGGGTCAGGGGAGTTGGAGGGTCGGGGAATCGGAGGGTTAGGGAGTCAGAAGGTCAGGGGAGTCGGAAGGCTGGGGGTCAGAGTCGGGGGGGGGAGTTGGAGGGTCGGGGAGTCAGATAGTTGAGGGGGAGTCAGAGGGTTGGGGGGTGGCAAGCTTAGGGGGAGAATGTCAGCGGGTCATTTCAGTGGGGTGTCGTGGGGATCAGTTGTTTAATTACCCAGGAGTTAGATCTGGTTTTTATCAGTCCAACATTTCCTGGGTAACTATTCAGGTAAGTAAGTCAGAACCAACGGAAGAGTCCGACTCTAACTCAGAGTTGGAGATTTTCTTGGAGGGTTCCGGATGCAATGGAATTGCCCATCAGATTTTTAAATTTCCCGGGCAATTCTCATGGATTCCTTGTATTGGGACTTCTAAAGGGTCCTTGCAGCATCCTCTGGGTTAAATCTGGTCTCCAACCAGCTGGAGGCTGTAAGATCTGGGCCTATATCTTTTTAAGATTCATGGGGATGAATTTTACATGCCCCCGGAGGGTGTGTTTCCCATGTAGGGAGCATGTGAAATGGTGGGGTGGGGGGGGAGGGTGGCACGTAAAATGGGGTTGCTGCCCATCCAACCACCTTCCTGCCCACCCCTGAGCTCAGCCCCATAATACGGGAGTGGGTGGACGCCGATATCGGCAGCCTGCCCGCCATATTTAGATAAACAATTAAGGGTCAACTAAGCTTGTTATCAAGACAATTGACCCTGATAATACGCTGCCCACAAAAACATTTGGTGTGGGCAGCAGGGCAGCAGCGGGAAGCTTGATTTTTTACCTTAGGTGCTCAAAGGGCTGGAAGGAAAGGGAGGATCACTCTTCAGGGTCTGCTCTTTATCGATTGTGGGGAGGCCCCCCCTCCCTTTAAGATTTAAGGTAAGAGGTAGAAGGCAAAGAGGGGAGTTGCAGAGAAATGTTTTTAGAGGGTGGTGGGAGTCTGAATCACATTGCCTGAAAGGGTGGTTGAGTCAGAAGCTCTTGTAACATTTAACCAGTATTTAGATATTCACTTGTGTTGCCATAGCCTCCAGGGTTATGGGCCAAGCGCTGGAAAATGGGATTAGTGTAGTCAGATCTTCGTTGACCAGCATGGACAGGATGGGCCGAATGGCCTCCTTTTGTGCTGTAAACTTCTGTGAGTCTACGAGTCTTCCTACCCATTCTCTCCCTTAAACTCACACCCCGTCTCCCCATTGCCCCTCTCCCTAACCTACCCAAACCCTCCCAGCCCGAGACCCCAGGCTTACCTGCTCCAGGGATCCAATGCGTTGGGGTCTTTTCTCCACCAAGAAAGTCCTGGCAACTGCCACTGATGCCTTCTTGGCGCTGCTGAGGCTGATAGAGCTGCCGGCCAATCCGATTGGTTGGCAGCTCCAGAGGGCGGAACTTTGGCCCCATTGAGGGGCGGAGGTCCCACTCGGACCTCATTAGTCCGCCCACAGTGCTTTATGACTGCAGGGTAGGTCGGCGTGGAGCATGTTGGCTCCACTCCGACGTGGTTTCTGTGGGGTCCATGCTTTCCGCCCCCCACCTCCCTCCCCACCACACCTCACCTCTCCACCATATTATTCAGCACACTGTTTCCCTTCGGTTCCCAGTGAGCAGTTACTAACATTGATTGGATGTTGATACATAAACCTTGGTATCAAATTTTATTTCATTATGCTCCTGTTAAGCAACTTGGGATGTTTTACTGCATTAAAAGTGCTATAGATGTTGTTATTATAGTTACTGGGCAAAAGGAAGGGTACTTTTCCAGACACAAGCAAGCCTGAATATCACTCGATGTAACTAATATTCATCAAGCACACTAGAAAATGGATATCACTAAGCAACTATAATATTTGAAATGCAGCAGGCACAACTGTCATCCTATGCTTGACCTATCTCCCAAATTCCAGGAATAGGGTCAAAGTGGGCATTGCAGTAAGAACTCCTGACCCACGGTGTTTGCAGAACTTAGAGTGGCACCATCACACTTTCCCCACACCGCCCCTGCCCCCTGCCCCACCCCCCAACTTCAAGGGCTGCATTTTTAGGTCCCACCAGGCAAATACTGAAAATACCGACTGGAGGGCATGCTGGCTTCCTGTAGCCATTCCTGGTCACTTTCACCAGGGCAGGGGAAGGATGGCCTCGAGAACCTGTTCAGTCTGTTAATAAATGTAATTAAAGTTGTTAAAGAGTTAATTGAGAGCTCGTTGAGGGCCATGTTGAGATTTTGGTGGGGGTACATGGGCTGCCCACTGGGTCCAGGGCAAACCAGGTGGATGGAGTCAGATGAACATCTGCCCAGAGGTTTCAATGCCACAGTTCAATGACCCCCTTCAACACTTAATCCCTCTTTTCTGGTCCAGCCATTAATAAAAAGAAGTTCACACATCTGGATTAATGTGTCAGCACTTACATAGTGATGAAAAAGACAGAAAGTATACAGATAAGGGTGAAAGAACCCCAAAGGCCCGTTCATTTCTTTGCCCAACAGGCTGGCCTTCACTCTAGGTCACTTCTACATGGTGCTCCCCATGTGGTCTCGGATGAGGTGGCGGCAACCTGCTCACTGTTTCTGCCTGCAGCTGAGATGCACGTGGCAGTCGTCCTCATCTTGGAGGTACTAGTGTCCCACTAGCCTGCTGCATGTGTCACTGCAAGGTGAGTCTCCATTACTGTCATCTACTGCACCAATGGTCCCTCTGTCAGAGGGGTCAAGGAGGCCAATGATGCTGATGGGCCCCATGAGGGGTGACACCTTCATCCTCTTTGGTGACTGCTTCAACCCTTGGCTGGTGCTTCAGATGGCTGGATGGTACAATCAGCTTGGGTACAACTGCCAAGCCCTTCAAACATTTCTGCACCTTTAGTGGCACTGACCATCAAGACTACACAATGTGGCTTGAATTCTGTGAACATCAGTGCATAATTCCAGCATGCATTCCAAGTTCTGCCACATATGGCTCCCCATGAAATTGGCCACTCTCTCAATGAAGGAGCTCATGTGCTCAAAGCCCAGAGCCATGGTGGGACAGGTGAATTGAATGAATTCCTTCATTGTCAGCCCATGACCCTGCACTGCCTCAGGGAATTCTGACATGTGAGAGCACATCTGTTGTTGCTAGTCTCAGTAGAGCCTCCTTTCCTGTGACCCCCAAGGCCCTGTATCTCTACTCAGCTAAGTTGGGCTATTTCTGCCCCCCACCCTCCCAGAGGGACTGCCTACAGCTGCCTCTGCATCTGCCATCTCCTCCTGCACATTCGTGATGTGCTCTTGACCTAGTGCCACGATATCTGTGGGTGTGCAAACTGAGGTGATTGTATCTGCGCTGGTGGAGAGTGAGCTTTTAAGCTGTGATAATGCCTGTTCTGAGGTCTGTTCTGCCAGTGTTTGGCCAGTGATAGCGTAGGAATCGATTGTTGTGCCTTGCCCTCAGAACCTGTGAAAGACACAGGAAGAGACCATGAGAACTAGCCTTTGAGAGCTGAACCTCTGCAGTACTGAGGCTTCCCCATACAGCTGAATCTTTGGCATGCTGATGGACAGGCTGTGTGTAAGTGTGTAAGGAGTGTAATACACCCCCTTCATCTCCGCATTGTTCATGTTCATAGACCATGGCAATCTCTGTGGCTCCCTCTTCCAGGCAGGTGACAATGCGTAGGAATGGAATCCATCCTTCGGTCTGATCCCTTTCACAGGCATTGTAATCCCACTTCTCCTGCAAGTGCAAAAGAAAGAGAAATAAGGCACTGCTGGCCTCTATAGCCAATGCCAGCAGCTCATATTTTTAAGAAGCTGCATGCATCAGTGCTGGGGTGAATAAGACCATTGAACCTGTTCCTGTACTGGGCCCAGTTCTCCTTGACCTCACAGGCCTGAATCAAGCCAAAAAGGTCAACTGAATTAAAAGAAACTTCTCCCGGGATTATTCTTTATTGAGGCTTCTTGCCTACTACCACCATAAACACATAAATAAAGTAGCCTATGTGGGTTACTATTGAACACTAACTGGACCCAGAATGAGAACTGTAACTGCTTTTCATAACCTGGCTTTATCAAGGTCCGTTTGCTGAAATTCCTGAGAGAGACTGGTAATATCCCCAGACAAGCCTCTAAAGTAGTGCAATGATAATTGGGACACTCAAACGAAGCAACTCTAATACCTGAGCAAACAGTGTTGGTTAGTAAAAAATGCTTGGTAATCTGGTGGATTCCAGTTCTGCTCCAAATCCTGAGCTCCTACCAGAGTCACTCAATTTCTGGACACTTTATTTAAATGTTAGTTGTGGTGGTGGACAAAGAGCCTTGCCATCGGAGGAACGTATGTCTTTTCACTGGTAGCAGCAAGAATTTTGCTGGTCAGCACCTACCCTGTACAAAATAAAAAGAGATTTATCTTGAGGTGTCACTTATTTAATTTTAACTGCTATCAGTTGTAGAAACTGACAAAATTAAGTTAATATTCAAAAACAAAAAAGTATAACCATGAGCAAACTACAATCCTTCGCGTAATAGGATCTTTATAAATTTGACTGAATAATAGAAGCAAAATGTTATGAATGTAGCAGCACGTATCGTTGAGCTGGCGCTTGAACAGTGTGGTTACACAGCCTTGACCCTACCATGAGGCACTCACACCTGACAAAACATTGGCACAAATGTTCCAAATAACTACCAGCAGACGTACAAGGAACACAGCTCTATTGCTCCTCCAAGATTTAATGGGATAAATCTCTACCTTCTACTAGGTGGATTTGCATTAATCAGAGCAATAAATAAAAGTTACCGAGATACTTTGAAAATGAAAAAAGAGAATCTGTCATTAACATAGCAAGAAAGGCACATAAATCTGTATGAGACAGCAATTTCTGAAAGTTGGGATATCCTAAACTGCATAAGTATTAGGAATGGTTTGAAGGAAAGCAGCATTCTCTTCTAACTTTAAAGAGAAAGGATCATTTGATCTCCTACCAATCTATAATAGAAAATCATTAAGAACACCATCACAAAAATAATGATCCAATCCAAGAATATGCCCAAAAATGGTAGGATAGCCAAAACGGTGTACACCTTGCGTCAACTCTCCCCTCCGTACTCTCCACATATCACTTTGATGCCACAGTGTGAAAACCTACATGTAAAAATGCACCAATACAGGTATATGATAAGGGAAAATTATACATCATGTTCTAACTATTCCAGCATTCTGCAGAGGTCCTGTGGTTTTACAAAAGTGGTTTTATTCATCATAGGAATTCTATTCCTCTAAAGCAATTTCTCCTGATATTTGACTTTAAACTTGTTAAACGAAGTTCAGATGGGCATAAAGGTTCCACTGCGCTACTGGGAGAGTAGCAGGGAATTCCCCCAGTGTTCTGGCCGATATTCAGTGCTCAGTCAACAACTCAAAACAAATGATTTGGTCATTTTTCTCATTTGCTGATTGTGGGACCTTGGTGTGTGCAGATTAACTGCTGGATTTCCCTAGTTAAAAGTGACTACACTTAAAAAGTTACTGGCTGTGAAGTGATAAGTATAACAGAATCTCTCTGCTTTACCCTAATAATGTGCTTCAGCTCCAACATTAGCACACCCCATGGCACTAGAGTGACGTTTTTCCATTTCCTGCACTAGTCACCCCGTGGCCTTTTGAAAACTGTCGTATTAAAGGTAATTCTGCGCTGTGGTGCTGTCTCACAGCAAACTGAGTTGTGAATGTACAAACTGTCTGGGACACTAATAAAAAGTCAATGCAATTGCATATTCATGCTCAAAAGATCATTTTGTTTGTGACCAAGGAGAAGGAGCAGCAGATTGGGAGCCTCATAGTCAGACATGAGATCGAATCCCAGGGTCATTTGTGATTTAGATTTCCTTAAGATAAAGAGGTAAGTAGGTTGTTTCTATTCCAAGCTGAGTGATAAACCTGGTGTAAGGAATAAAAAATAATTTTACTGTGCGATTTCACTACCTTTTCAATAACAGGAAATTTATTAGTGCCCATTTTGTCCTCCATTATTTTGTTCCGACTCTGGCTTCTCCAGAAATGTGGAGTATAACTGCAATCCAACTTCTTCTTCATAGCGCTGGATCAAAGGGCGAAGACAAGTCACACCCCTTTTTTACAGCACTAACTGCCGTATTCTGGTGAGTGTTCACTAATACACTGAAAATCTGGGATATTTGAACAGCTCCTCAGTGTGTTAGTGTATGAGTGAATGAGTTAATGGTAAGTGAATAAGTAAATGAGTAGGTGGGTAAGGTGGCACATGGGTAGGGTTGCAGGTGGGTAGGGTGGCAGGTGGGTAGGGTGGCAGGTTGGCAGGAGTACAGTGGAAAGTGGATAGTGTGGTAGGTGGGTGGGGTAGGAAGTGGGTGGGGGGGTGGTGTGGCAGGTGGGTATGCTTGGCAGGTGGGTAACATGGCAAGGGGGTAGTATGCCAGGGGGTAACATAGCAGGTGGGTAAGGTGGCGAGGTCAGGTCAGATTGGGTTGGGGAGGGGAGGGAAGTTGGGGGAATCGGGTGGTCAGGTGATATCATGTTAGGTCGGGTTTGGTGGGAGTTGGGGATACAGGGGTTACTTGAGGGGGTGTCAGGGTGGGAGTTGGAGGGTGAGGTTGGGTCGGGAGGTTCAGGGAGGAGTCAGGTGCTGAGGTCGAGTCAGGTAACGCGGGGGGGATTGAGGGGGGAATCAAAGATGTCAAATGTATAGTTAACCAGGAGTTAGACCAGGATTTTTCAATCCAACATTTCCTGGGTAACCATCCAGTTAAGTAAGTCAGAACTGTCCAAATACTCCAACTCTAACTCAGGGCAGAATTTTGCCCTTGGCGGGCAGGCTCGGCGGGGGCGGTCAGGAAGCCGCCCGCTGCCCGCAATCGGGACTGGACCATGATTTCACGTTGGCGGGCCAATTAAGGTCCGCCCAGCGTGAAATGTGAGTGGCAGTCAGCGCTGCCTGTGCGGAAGGAGGGCGAGCAGGTCGAGTGTGAACTTCACGCATGCGCACAAGTGAGCGCTTCATAATCTCCCTGAGGCACAAAGCTGCCTCGGGGGGATGATGCGTTGTTAAAAAAAGAAAATAAAGAAAATAAAAATGTAATAAAACATCCCCTCATGTGACTCTGTCACATGAGCAAAGACATGTAATTCAATTTTAAAACTTTTATTTTATCTTCATTTGCTTTTGAAAACCTTATCCTGCTCGTGCATGAGGTTTCTAAAAAAATTGGCCTTTTCACCTGCCGGCCAACTGTTAGGTTGGACAGGCAGCAAAAAAATTTAAGTTAATTGATTACTTAATGGCCTTAACAGGCCTTTTAATTGTCCAAACTATCACCCGCCTGTGTGTTGAGGTCAGCATGCTCAGCTGATGTCAATGCCTCTCATTTCACGCTTGAGCGGGTCAGGCGCATGTCCTCCCGCCGAGCAAAAGTTTTTGCCCTCAGAGTTGTGGACATTCTTGGAGGGTCTCGGGGAGCAGGGCTTTTTCCCATTGGAAGTTCAAACTTCCCAGGCAATTCAGACAGAGTCAGCTGTCGGGTCTTCTGAGAGATCTTGCATGATAACTTGGGGGCTGGGTCCAGTCTCCAATGACCTGGAGTCTGGAAGATCTGGGCCAATGTCATGCAAGATTGAAAGAGAACTTCACACCATGGTTATTGCTTGTAAAAGCAACAGCAACATTTATCCATTTTAAAAGTTCACTTGAAAAGTCCGAAGAGCTAACTTGGAATTGGGTGGAATTTTCCAAAAGAGTATAATGAGCTCTTACAACAACTGTATCTGTAACATTGTATATATATATATATATCAAGATTGAATTTCCCCAAAGTTAATAAATGTTTAAGTATCCTCTAACGTGAATAATAAGGGGTTCTGAGGCATGACTGTTTTCGCTATCTTAGTGACAATATCTGAAACGCCCTTCCAGAAAGGAAACATCAATGGGTTCCCACAGTGTATGAATTCCGCAATCATCATTAAAACCCTATTCAGTACTTCTGGTTCATGCAGAAATGCATTCCTTCAAGTATTAAAAGGTCACTTTTAACTGCCCAGTACTGGCATTAACAGGCAGTAAAGGTCAAAGGCCTTATCAAGGCGGTCAGTAAACTTATCACTCCGTTAGCACCAACATTCTGAAAGGGGCCTAATTCTGGGCGTCTGTAGCATCTGCCTGAAACAGGCGATAGACTTCTTACCCATCCAAACTAGGGTCTCAATGAAATAGTTACGACCCTGACTGCACTTTTAAGGGATACATATTGGACT
Organism: Cetorhinus maximus; assembly: GCF_964194155.1. Taxonomy (NCBI): domain Eukaryota; kingdom Metazoa; phylum Chordata; class Chondrichthyes; order Lamniformes; family Cetorhinidae; genus Cetorhinus; species Cetorhinus maximus. The sequence continues at coordinate 92,258,989 of NC_135879.1, read as the reverse complement.
TCTATGGGATACGCCCACATTCTGTGAAAGTATTAAAAAAACATGGTCGGAACATATGCTTGGGTATTTGTACCAAGTGATCTAAGCAACAGTCAGAAAAATAATTTTAAACTTTGTGAAGGCAGTAGGAGTAGGAGTACCCCAACTAGCTCCACAAAATACTGCAGGCTGCTGCCAATGTGGGCTCGCCCACCTGGGCTTTGTTTCCCTCTTCAGCACTTACCTACAGTCGCCACCAGTGACCAGTTGGCCAACATTCTTGTGGGCCAAAGCCAGTCCGCCTCATGGAACTTACCAGTTGGATACAAATAAGGCCCAGGCTAGAAAGGGTTGGCTACCTAAAAGTTAAAATCTATCCATAAATATCTGTAGCAGAGAAGAAATATGGTCTATGAAATCTAATGGGCTAGATCTTACCAACCCTCTAGAGACAGGCTGGGATTGAGGCAGAGCCTTGTGAAATGGTAACAGAAGGCATCCCTCTGCCACAGGATAGTCACAGGGGTAGGAACTTCAGCAGTGTGGCTGCCTGTCGGCTCAAGGCAGGTGGCCAATTAAACCAATTACCTGGGTAACTGCCAGGCACTTGCCATCCATATCGGCAGTTTACCGGCATCAGGAGGGACCACTGCAGCTTAGGAAGTCTGCTGGGTAAACTATGGTGGCCTCCCAACAGGGGTGGTGGCATAGTGGTATTGTCACTGGACCTAATAATCCAGAGACCCAGGGTAATGCTCTGGGGACCTGAGTTCGAATCCCGCCATGGCAGATGAATCCAATAAAAAATCTGGAATTAAAAGTCTGATGATGACGATAAAAACCCATCTGGTTCACTAATGGAAATCTGCTGTCCTTACCTTACCTGGTCTGGCCTACAGCAATGTGGTTGGCTCTTAAATGCCCTCTGAATAAGGCCAATTAGGGATGGGCAACATGCTGGCCTGGCCAGCAGCTCTGGGGGGTGGGCTGCCATCCTCAGTTGATGGCGGTCCTGCTAGCAGCCTCTTAACTGACCATTGCCAGTAAAATGCCACCCAGGGTCTCATCACCAGCCCATGGGGACTTGGGTCCTGTTTTCTGTCCCATCAGCAGGATAACCCGGGATTTGGTTAAATTCCAACCATTGTCTTTAATTTTTATCTATCACTTCTCTAACCCCCACAGCATCCACATTCTTCTCACAAACAAGAGCTCATAATGTTCCAGTCCATAACTATGTCCTTGGTCAATAGGTAAATACTGCTGAAATATCAGGAAGGATGCTCACGGCTCAAGTATATCCTGGAATTATAATACTTACAGCAAAGAAGTATCATTCAGCCCAGTGTGCTAGGGCTGGGTCTTTTAAAGAGCAGTCATGCTTAGTCCCACAGCACTGCTTTTTGATTGTAAGTTCATCATCCTCAAGCACCTCAAGTATGTGTTGAGCTCACTTCTAAAATTATTTGGAGAATCAGTTTCCAGCAACTATTCAGCTAGAGGATCCAGATCCATACAATGCTCGAAGCGAAAAAAAATTCTCCTCATCTTCCTTATAGACCTTCTTGCCAATTAATTTTGAATCTATGTTATTGACTTATTTGCCAGAGGGAATAACTTTTTTCCATCTACTCTATGGGCAGAATTTTATGGGCTCCTGTTGGCAGGTTTGCAGAAGTTCCATAAAATTCACCGGGTGGCCTTCCCACTGCCTAGCTGTCCATTCCCGACCTGTCAGAAATTTTACGGTAGGGCAACCCGCTCGCCTTCACCCCAATTGAGATCCTTAAGTGCCAGGGGTACTTTCATCAGTGGTTCCCTTTCCTGTTCGAGACAGCTCCTCCCAAGTTCTGCCTCCACCCACCTCCCCTCCTGGGTGCTGCCCCTGGCCTTTCCAACATGCCCCCCCCCCCCCACCTCCCCAAGCCTCCTCGCCTGTCCCTGCTGTGAGTGCCCCTTACTTAGCTTTGCCCTGGGCTCCTGGCACTTACTTCCAAGTCATGGAACTGGGTGTAGTCCCAGCAGTGGCCATCGCTCCTGGGACTTCCTGACAAGTGAGGGGCAGAAGTCCTGCCTCCAGCCAATTAATGCACCACAGAGTGTTAAATTGCTGCCAGGCAGCTGACATTGGTGGAGATGTATTCCATATGCCATCCAAAAAAAACTGCCCTATCAAAATCTCTCATTCTGCCAAAGTCCTCTATTCAGTTGCCTCCTCTGTTCCAAGAAAAATAGTATTAACTTTTCCAACGTCACCTCAGACCTTAAGTTCCTCATCCTTGGTAACAGCCTGGTACACCTTCTCTGCACCTTTGCTAAGAACTTTACATCTATCCTAAGGTGTGGTGCCCGGAATTGTCCACAATACTCCAATTGAGGCCTAATGAGTAACTTACAAAGTTCTAGCATGAGCTTTTTTCTTCTATATTCTATTCCTCTATTTATAAATCCAAGTAACCCATATGTTTTTATAGCCATCTTTTCAACTTGCCTTGTCACCTTTAAAGATTTTGTATCTGGGCACTAAGGTCTCTCTGCTCACCTACACTTTACAAAATTCTGCCATTTATAGTTATTGTCTTTTCATATTAGTCCTCCCAATGTGCATCACTTTACACTTCTTCACATTGAACTCCATCCACTATGCTTCTCCCTGTTTCATCATTCTGTCAATGCCTATCAGAAGCCTATCACCCACTTCATTATTTACTACTTGGCCAAGTTTTGCATAATCTGCAAACTTTATAATGCTACTCCCAACACCCGAGCATAGGGTTTTTACAAAAATTGTAATGTATAATGAACCCTAAACTCAGCCTTGGGGAGCACCACTGCAAACCACCTCCCACTCTGGAAAACATTCATGCACCGGCACCTTTTGCTTCCTGTCATTCAACCAATTATGCATCCATACTGCCAGTTTCTCCTTAATTCCATGGTCTTCGATCTTCTTAATAAGCCTCCTGTGTGGCATTTTATTGAATGACTTCCAAAAGACCATATATACATCTGCTTCATTAACCCTTCCTGTTCCTCATCAAACAATTCAAACACTTTAGTCAGACATGATTTGCCTTTAACAAATCCATGCTGGTTCTCGTTGATTAACCCATGCCTTTCCAAATGAAAGCTTATTTTGTCCCTGATAATGGTTTCCTATAACTTCTCCACCACCGATATTTAGTTTCCTGGTTTATCCCCCTCCATATTAGCAATCCTCCTGTCCTCCAGCACTACTCCTATATCCAATGAGGATTGAAAGTTTGTGAACAATGCCTCAATTATTTCTATCTGTGCTTCTTTCAACAACCTAGGATGTACAACTTCCACAGGAAGGGCAAAGCCCTGTTCATTAGGAGGGCAGAGGAAAGGGATGAGAAGCATGAAGGAGACAGGGGCCATAGAATCTATGGATGAAAGCGGAGCTACCTGGAGATAATCAAGAACCAGTACCGCAGGAGACTCCAAGCAGATGTTCTCAGATATCTGGATATCTGTGCCCTATCACAGCAGGCCTCACACCTTGCAGCAATGCTCACCTTGCCTTGCCAGTAGCCATCAAAATCACTCTGGCCTTGGATTTTTTTGCTTCTGGCTCCTTCCAAAGATCAGCTGCAGATCTTATAGTGGCATCTCGCAAACAGCTGCATACCACTGCATTTTGAAGGTTGCTGATGCCCTGTTTGCCAGAAGTGGATAATACATTCAATTCCAGACGGAATCAGACATGCAAGCACAGAGGGCAGTGGGTTTCTGCTGCCATTGCTGGATTCCCCCAGGTGTAGGGCATCTTCGATTACATCCATGTGCCCACCGTGGCATCCAGTGACCAGCCAATGAAATTCATCAATAGGAAGGGTTTCCACTCCCTCAACATTCGGTCTGTGACCAAAACAGAAAGTCCCTCCATGTGTGCCCTCGGTTTCCTGGCAGTTGCTGTGATTCCAGTCCAGGCAGCCACAATCTTCACTTCACTCCACAAGCTCTGTGGATGGATTCTGGAGGACAAGGAATATCCCTTAAAGAGATGACTAGTCACACCTCCACAAAAGCCCAAGAGGCACTGTGGCACTACAACTCAGCTATCTATTCACAAGGACCCCCCAATGTGCAGGCCATTAGGCTTCTGAAGATGTGGTTCCAGTGCATGGGCTGTTCAGGTGGCACCCTGCAGTGCACACCTCTAAGGGTCTCGCTCATTATGGTAGTTTGCTGTGCTCTCCATAACACGGCCCTCCTGGAAGCTGTGAATCTTGATGCGGGTGAGGCTCTGGAAGGCCATAGAGGAGGAGCAGGATGTAGAAGCAAAGGAAATGGAGGTGGAGGGTGAAAATGCAGCACCCGGATCTGGCAGAACAGAAAGGTGGATGGGCTTGGCAAGGGGCTTGAGGGTCTCATCAGGAAGCCATTAAAGCCAGATATGAAGCACATTTTGACTGAGCCCCTCTGACCCAGGAGAAACAGCATGGTATGGAACACTCTCTGATGTGCCTGTGCCAACACATCCATTGAGGACACAGCCTTGAACATGTAAACTCTTATGACCAATAAAGGATGTACATCTGCGCAGAGGTTTCACCGTCACCATTGAAGAAGCCTTGCTCCCCTGAACCAATTCATATCTTTTTTCTTGTCCACTTAGTAAAAGGAGACCCACACATCTGGCTTCAAATGTCGAATGAATTTTTACCCCGTTGGATGGGCAAACATCCTGACGTCATCATACACTCACGCGATATTTCGGTCGGCAGGCGTGTGAAGGAGTCAGCAGCGCAACGGCTGACAATTAACAGGCCTATTAAGGTCATTAACAATGTAATTAAATGTAATTTTTTGCTGCCTGTGCAACCTTATGGTAGGCAGGCAGGCAAAAAGGCCAAGCGGCCTTTGTATTTTTTAGGAGACCTCATCCACGGGTGGGATAAGGTGTCTAACAGCAAATAAAAGTAAAATAAAAATTTTAACATTTCATTAATATCATGTTTCTGCTCATGTGACAGGGTCACATGAAGAGTACTAAAGCACTCCAGTCTTCTATGGTCAATAGTGGTTGCTCCAATTCTTTAGAAGCTGCAAGTTTCAGTGCTGACAAGTCGTCAGCAGCAGTGTGGCTCAGAGTCTTACTGCGAGGTCAGGAAATAACTTGGGCCACACTTCACCCATGTTTATGTGCAGCCTTGCGGCCTCAGGCTCCTAAGCTTGTGTGTCTGCTGGGCGGTGAATACACAGAGGCATGTCATGAGGGTTGGGGGTTTCACTCACCTTGCCAGGGTGTATCGAGTCATTCAATCACTTCTGACATTGGATCCATCTTCTGCAGACCATACTTCTTCTTCTGACCACATAAGTTATGCCACCCTCTGGAAGAGAACCTCCCTCCCTCCTCATCCTTGCAGCCTCCAGGAGGACCTCCATGTTCACATCAGTGTCCTGCCCCAGATTCCAGTCCTCTGGCTCTCTTGAGATATTCTAAAAGCCTCACAATATAATTTCTACCAAGCTGAATTTAGAGCATTTAAGTGGCAGCCACAGTAATGGATACCGTAGTTTATTTAAACCAGGCTCACACTTGAACTCGCCTCCATAACCGTTCCCACAGCCAAATACATCTCCATGCCAATTAAAGGGGAACCCCACGTGAATGTCAGAGCTGATGACTGCTTCCCCCTGGAGCCAAGTTTGCAAACTGACTTCTGTTTCCCACCGCTGAAGGGAAAATTTTCCTGATGTTTTAAAGTAAATTACATGGGAAGCATTACAGAAAATAAGAAAAATGATTTGTGATAAGGTTGTTTCTCTAAACACATGCTACAAAGGAATTTTTATATTTCCACTGAGATAAAAAAACAATAAATATTCCTAAATTATGAATGTCAGTATGAATAATTATCAATGGCTATTATAAATTCTTAATTCAGTTTAAAGTGTGTGACAGGAATTATTATCCAACTATTCACCAAAGGCCAGCATATTTTTTAAAGTAAATGAATACACACCTGTATAAGTCTAAAAGCAAACAAACGTGCTAATTGGCTTTGCTGCAGAAAATTTGTTAGAAATTCACAGAGAGAAAAGACATTAACAATAGGACATAAATACAACTCTGATCTTTTCACATGGTCGGTCACCATTGAAAGCTTCAATTACCTGGCAGCCATTATGCAAATAGGCTTGAAGCCAGAAGTCATGCACCTGTGCTTGCTGCTGGATTTAATATTACTAATGAGTCCCTAAGCCCCATTCTGTGTCAGACAAATGTGCAGGATTGCTCAACTCAGGTTACAGTAGGACAGGTGAAGGGTTTTAAAAATGCCACAATATTCACAAAGAATTTTAATACAACACAGCATGCTTCAAGTACAGACTTGGGCCGTGAATCGAGGGCCAGAGAAATGAGTACAAGAAAGAAACAAACATAAAGAAATAAAAACATGTATAACCATTATCTTTCTACAACAAATATTAGATGGTAGACTATTTTAAACATTTTTAAAGAATGCAATTGATTTAGTGCAGTATAATTTTCTGAGAGGGGTTAGTCCATAAAACTGTGCTAAAAAAATGCTGATATGCTTCCTTTTGGATTTAACAAATTCATTACATCTTCCAGGCATTTCTGGTATTAAATTAAAGAAAACCCTTATTTGGCTAGTACAATTTTTCTGATTAATTTTCAATTAATCTGTTACTTTCCTTATAATGAAATCAAAAAAGTTGTGTTTGATGGGTGCCTTGAGTGATAAGATGCAGATCATATTTACAAATCTGCAAGAGAAAACTTTCCAATAAGAGCCAGCCTGTAGGAGAGGCACCAAATGGAAAAAAGGTGCTTCTTCACAGGAATGGAAAGAAAAATTGGCAGCCAAGACTTTCTGGGCCAGTTTTTGTAGCCTGTAACAGAGAGGTACTGGCAGAGACCTGGCCCATAGAAATGTTAACTTCCAGACCTCATTTCCATATGCTGGCTGTTGTTCTCATTCATCAGAAATTGCTGCCTGACCGGTGGCAAAATGTCAGGAGGCAGTAGGTCATCAGTGGGAATTACTGTCATGTAAGGGGGAATGGGGGCTGGAATTGGAGTCAAGAGAAAGGAGGCCCAAGGCGCTCCTTCCCCTCATGGCCCAAAAGGGAATCCTTAACATATATAAAAAAGCTTACCTTCCTGAGCCTCTTTTGGTCTTTGACCCAGCTCCTGGCAGCTTTGGCTTGACAGGAAAGCCGTCATTTTACCACTGTCAGGCCTCCATTTAAAATAGCAGATCAGGCCTCAATTATATCATTTTTAAAGTATTTGTTCATGGGATGTGGGCATCGTGGTTAGGCCAGCATTTATTGCCCATCCCTAATTGCCTTTGAGAAGGTGGTGGTGAGCTGCCTTTTTGAACCGCTGCTGTCCATGTGTTGTAGGAACATCCACAATGCTGTTAGGAGGGGAGTTCTAGGATTTTGACCCGGCGACAGTGAAGGAATGGCGATATATTTCCAAGTCAGGATAGTGTGTGACTTGGAGGGGAACGTCCAGGTGGTGGTGGTCCCATGCATCTGCTTCTCTTGGTATTCTAGGTGGTACAGGTCATGGGTTTGGAAGGTGGCTGTCGAAGGGGTTGTGGTGAGTTACTGCAGTGCATCTTGTAGATGGTACACACTGCTGTCACTGTGCGTTGGTGGTGGAGGGAGTGAATGTTGGAGATGGTGGGTGGTTTGCCAGTCAAGCTAGCTGCTTTGTCCTGGATGCTGTCCAGCATCTTGGGTGTTGTTGGAGCTAAACTCATCCAGGTAAGTGGAAAGCATTCCATCACACCCATGGCTTGTTTCTTGTAGATGGTGAACAGGCTTTGGGGAGTCAGGAGGTGAGCTACTCTCTGCAGAATCCCCAACCCAAGATCTGCTCTTGTAGCCACAGTATTTACTTGCGTGGTGTACTTGTCACTTATCAGCCCAAGCCTGAAAATTGTCCAGGTCTTGCTGCATATGGACACGGACTGATTCAGTGTCTGAGGAGTCACGAGTGGTACCGAACATTGTGTTATCATCTGCGAATATCCCCACTTCTGACCTTATGATAGAGGGAAGGTCATTGATGAAACAGCTGAAGATGGTTGGGCCTAGGACACTACCCTGAGGAACTCCTGCAGTGATGTCTTGGAACTGAGATGATTGACCTCCAACAACTGCAATCATCTTCCTTTATGCTAAGTATGACTCCGGTGGAGAGTTTTCCCCCGATTCCCATTGACTTCAGTTTTGCTAGAGCTCCTTGATGCCACAGTCAGTTAAATGCTGCCTTAATGTCAAGGGCAGTCACTCTCACCTCACCTCTGGAGTTCAGGTATTTTGTCCATGTTTTGACCAGGGCTGTAATGAGGTCAGGAGCTGAGTGGCCCTGACAGAAACCAAACTGAGCGTCAGTGAGCAGGTTATTGCTGAGTCTGTGCCGCTTGATAGCGCTGTCAACGACACTTACCATTGCTTTGCTGATATATATGATATTTAATCTGCATATTTAAAGAGGGCCCCACTGGCTTGGGGCAGTCGGATTTGGACAGGGGATAGTGGTTAAGTTCCCTATTACCACCCCCCTCCACACCACCACCCCCACAACATTATTGTTTGCACTTAAGAACTGTATAAAGAAAAGGGCAAAACTTCAACATACTGGTGCTAAAACAATTCTCAGTACCAATGTAATTACTGTACTGGAATGACTGCAGTTTCCAACACAAGTGCAGCACAATAAATTTAAGTCTTCCCAGAAGCAAAAATCATATTAATTACACCTGATACAAGCCAGAAAGAATAATGAAACAATTGTGCAGCTGTGCTTATTGACGTTTGCTGTGTGTTGGTGGATAGGCTCTCAACTGCCCAATTGGACTTGCTGAAATGTACTGGTAACTCCTCTAGGTCAGGTTTCAAGAAAATCCTCAAAGATATCATAAGGGTCATCACAGCGTGCAACAGTAGTTTAAAAGACAAACAAAATATTGAAGTGCATAAACAGAATCACAGAATCCACTTCAAGGTACGGGACCATCTTGGAGTGTTTGATAGGTCACCCAGGTCAGTTCAAGGCTCAGTGAAGAGCAGTTCAAGGGTCAGTCAGTTTTAGTCAGAGAGAGAGTCAGGAGGAGGGTAAGAAATTCCATGCAGCTGAAGTGCTGCTGTTAGCTCTGAGGAGCTAGGTTGGCAGGCTCCAGGAAGTGAGGACTCAGGAGACCACTTGGAGAGCTGAAAATGCAGCAGAAGGTCAGTGATTCCGTGCTGCAAACCGTTGGGGCAAAGGTAACCCTTTGGAGCACTGGTGTTCTGTTCAGCATGGCTGAAGAGCTCGACTTGTGTCTGTGAGTCGATGCTGGAGTGCAGACTCAGGAATTCAGGGGAATGTAGCCTCAGGAGTTTAGATTGAAATCCTGGGGGGGTGGGCAGTCATTCAGGTAGTCCGAGTCAGAGTGACTTTCGGAGGGAATTCTGAGGCTAGATCTTCGAAAGGAAAGAGTGAAGACTTGTGATCCCTCAAAAGAGAGACAAAATTTTAATGAGGTTGTGTAACCCACAGTGAACACTGACGTCTGGGTTGGTTGCTGAGAAATCCATGGGATCTTTCTTGGTCACATCTGCCATTTATTGTGCAGTGTGATGTGTTCGACCACAGTTTCCATTTTATTTCATATTTACTTCTTGTTAATTCTTAATGTTAGAGTTACTTTTCTCACTTTGTAATAGTAAAGTTTATTTCATCTGTTCAAAAAACTGTGGAATCGTGTGGCTTTATTCTTTTAGTCAGTTCCTGGAATCTTAAACTTTGTCTAATTTAAACAAAAGGTTACTGGTCCCTAACTGGATCTTCCCAAAAATTTGGGGGCCTGGTCCAGGATCATCACAACCGAGTATATGCAAAAACATGGGCCAGAATTTTCTGTTCGGCGTGTTGGGGCGGGCCCCGCACGCCGACTCGCAAATTGATGCGGGATGACATCGGTCATGCGTCCTGACATCACTGTGTGTCATTCTGATCATCCGTTTGGCAGGCGTGCAGTTCGACGGGCGTGCACTGGAGTCAGTTGCGCGCCCGCCGAACTATCAAAGGCCTATTAAGGCCACTAACAAAGCCATTAAAGCTGTTAAGAATGCTGCCATCCAGCCTTAAGGTTGGTGGGCAGGCGAAGAGCCCAGGCGCACTTTGCATTTTTCATGAAACCTCATCCATAGGTGGGATGAGGTTTCATGAAGGTTTCATTAATTAAATAAAAATTTTAATGAAAATTCATAAACATGCCCCAGCTCATGTGAACTGTCACATGAGGGGGCATGTCTGAATAATTTTATTTTTTTATTTTTTCCAAGTTTAAAACTTAAATTAATCTCCCATAGGCACAGAACTGCCTCAGGGAGACTTCTGGATGCAAGCGAAAGAACACAGGCCCTGACTTTCCCTCCTCCCCCAGTCCTCACAGGTAGCGCTGAGCGCTTCTGGGTGTGCGTCACGCTGGGCAGGCCTTAATTAGCCTGCCCATGTAAAATGACAGCGAGCAGCCGATCGCGGGCGGCGATCGGCTCCACGCCCACCCGTGCCAGCTCCCAACCGGCCCGCCCAACGGGGAGAAAATTATCCCCATGATGTTTGGGGCTGGAAAAATGGGGACGTCTTATATGCTAAATCAACTTAAACACCATGAAATACACTGCATTTGAGATTTTTAAAAAGGTCCAATTCAGCTCCTAAGACAGCACGTGAACAACAAAGTGAACTGAATGAGCAAATCTATAAGGGTATTTGGGAATTACCGTTTATACATGTCAAAGGAACGTACAAACAAGAGCAATGTTCACTTTGATTTCACTTTGCAATGTAGAGCCTGTTTGTGGTAATGCATGGTCTTTTTAAGACTGCTGCGTAGCCCCACATGCACATATCTTAAAGCAAACGTTCCTTATATACAGCCAAGTTACCCCACATAATACATTCCAAATTGTGTGGCCGCACGTTCATGCAGCTTAAAGGGAACACTGAGCAGGATTAGGCTATTTAGCCACTTCAGGCTTGTTCTATGATTCAATGAGACCTTGGCTGACCTGCGACCTAACTCCATATACCCACCTTTGATCCACATCCCTTTAATACCTTTGACAACAAAAATTGATCAATCTCAGAATTAAAATTTACAATTAATCTGGCATTAAACTGCTGTTTGCAGAAGAGAGTTCCAAACTTCTACCACATTTTCTGTGTAGAAGTGTTTCCTAAGTTCACTTCTAAAAGATATGGATCTAATCTTTAGACTAGCCCTTAGTCCTAGATTCCCATTCAGCGAAAATAGTTTCTCTCTGTTTACCATATCTGTTCCCCTTAATATCATGAAAGTAATATCATGTTCCCTTCTAAATTCCAGGAAACAACCATGGTTTGTGTAATCTTTCCTCATAATGTAACCCTTGAAGTCCAGGTATCATTCTGGTAAAATTGTACAGCACTCCTTCCAGGGCCAATATATCCTTTTTAAGATTTGGTGCACAGAACTGCTCACAGTACTCCAGGTGTGATCAAACCAGAGCTTTGTGTAGCTGAAGAATGACTTCTATCCCCTTGTATTCTAGTCCTCTAGATATAAAGGCCAGCATTCCATTAGCCTTTTTGATTATTTGCTGTACTCGTTCATGACATTTTAATGTTATATCTACCTGAACTTCCAATCCTCTTTGAAGCTTTATTTCTAGCTTTCCACCATGTAGAAAGTAGCCTGTTTATCCTTTTTAAGTTTAAAGTGGACGGCCTACATTTTCCTATAATGAAGCCCACCTGCTACAATTTTGCCCATTCACTTAATCTATTAATAGCTGTGTCATTTTATGCTTCAGGCTACACTGCTTACAATGTCGCCAAACTTTGTGTCATCAACAAATTTGGATATGTCGCTTTCTATCCTATCATCTAAGTCATTAATAAATATAGTGAATAGTTGAGGTCCCAACATAAATCCACCAGTAGGCACATCCTGCCAATTCGAGTACCTGTCCATTATCCCTGTTTCCTGCCATTCAGCCACTTTCCGAAAGAAGTCAATTCCATGGATTTCGACATTAGCTAACAAGACTTTATTGAAAGCCTTCAGGCAATATGAATAACATTAATAGGCATTCCCCTATCCACTCCTTCAGTTCAAACAGGTTCATAAAGCATGACCTAACCTTTACAAATCCATGTTGGCTCTCCCTGATTAGCTGAGCATTTTCAAGGAGTTCAGTCATTCTATCCTGAATTACAGACTCTCATAATTTCCCTGCAACAGATGCAATGCTGACCAGTGTATCATTTCTATCTTTCCTCTCTCATCTTTTCTAAATAGTGGAGTGACATGTGAAATTTTCCAATCTAAAGGAATGACTCTTGAATGAAGAGAACTTTAGAAGATTAAAATACTAAAAAATAAATTTGTTCTTGCAATGACAGGAATGAGGGCCCGAATTTTTCCGTCGGCGATTTGGGGGTGGGGCCTGCTCGCCAACGCAAAAATGACGTGGGATGACACCGGGGGGAACCCCGACGTCACCCCGCCCCATTTAAATATTTAGGAAGCGGGGGTGCAGCGAAATCAGCTGTCCACCCGCCGACCTGTCAATGGCCAATTGAGGCCATTGACAGGATAATTAAACCAATTAAAGGACCTGCCTGTTCAACCTTAAGGCTGGTAGGCAGGCCAGGAGCCCCAGCGGGCTTCTGAAAAAACATGAAACCTCATCCACTGGCGGGATGAGGTTTCATGTCTGTTTAAAAAATCTTTAATAAAGTTTTTGTCACATTTACTAACATGTCCAATCTCGTGTGACATTGTCACATGAGGGAGACATGCTAATAATTTTCTTATTATTCTATATTTGAGGTTTATGAAACTTTCAGCGTCTCCCTGAGACAGCACTTAGTCTTAGGGAGATGTGTGTTCTTTCGCGCGCGAAAGAGCGCACTTTGACATTTGGGGAATCCCTTCCCCCCCTGCACAGGAAGTGCATAGCGCTTCCCGTCGGGCAGTCCGCTGGGCGGGCCTTAATTGGCCCACCCACTCAAAATGGCGGCATGGCCCACTTCGGCTGCGGCAATCAGCTGCCCGCCCACCGCCGAGCTGGTCGGGCCCGCCTGCCCATTAAGGGCAAAATTCTGCCCAAGGTGTCTGCTAAGTTTTGGTGAAACTTTTCTGCATTCTCATTTATTAACAATAACTCTCACCCATTACTCCTATGCTTGCTGACCTACATTGACCAATTGTTCCCCAGTTCCTCTGATTTAAAATTCTCACACTTGTGTTCAAACCCCTTTGTGATTTAAAAATGCTTCACTATCTCTGGAACCTCCTCCAGCTCTACATCCCTACATCTTTCCAAGAACATTATTCCACCAATTCTGACTTTTTGCTCTTGCCCCACTTCATTTTTCCCACCACTAATAGGCGTGCTTTTAGCAGTGTAGGCCCTAAGCTTTCCCCTCAAATCTCTCCACCCTTATTCCTCTTTAAGACCCTTCTTGAAACCTAACTTTTTGATCAAGCTTTTAATCATGGCTCTTATTATCTCCTTCTTTGGCTTGATGTGATATTTTGTCCGATTACACATTTGTGAAATGCCTTAGGACAATTTTTTTTTATGAGGCCCTACATAAATGTAAGTTGTTGTAGTTGTAATTAATGGTGTAAAAGGCCTATCACTGGTTAACATGATTTTTAAATAAGATGAACAGACTGTGGAGAATTTTGGAGAAAAGGCAGTAATGGGATGACTTCCCAAGGGAACCAGACTTTAGTAGACGTTCATTGATAGTCCATCTGGAGTGAAGGAGTCCCTGATGCCTCCTCCTTGCCACCTCTTCCTTCTGAATAGTGAGTTTGTGGAGGGCACAACAGACCACCATAAAGTTGGAGACACACTCCAATGAGTACTGTAGGGCTATGCCTGAGTAGTCCAGGCAGTGGGACTGTTGTTTGAGAACATCTATGGTCTGCTTCACAATGTTCCTGGTGGCAACATGGCTATCATTACAGGCACATTCTCCTTGCAGAACTTGGTGGAGGAGGGTGTCATGAGCCAGTTGTATAGTAGGTATCCCTTGTCTCCATGCAGCACATTTGGGGAGTGGAGCCCTTTGCAGTTGCTATACCCAACCCTGTTTAAATGAGGGGCTTACAGGGCCACATGCATGTAAATTGATGGCTCCCTCCACCATTGAAAATCCTGCTACACTGGCAAAGCCATAAGCCCACTCATCTTGCTTCTTTTTGGTTAGAGGGAAGACGACAAGGTCTCCTCTTGTGTACAGGGCCACTGTCAGTTCATGGATGCAGTGATGGATGGCAAACTGGGAAATGGTGATTATGTCACCTGCTCCCCTAGGAAGGATCTGGTTGTGTAGAAGTTGACAGCAACAGTGACCTTGATAGCCACTGACAGTGCTATCCTTAACCTGCTGTGATGCTGCAGGTCCTGTTGAAGGAGGTGCCACAATTCCATGACCACGTCCTTAGTGAACTGTAGGTGCCTGAGGGGTTGCTCCCAGCTGAGGTGTGGTAGGAGATGTGCTCTCTGAAGACCATGGGGTGGTTTTTATGTAGGGGGGGAGGGAGACAGATTTCCCATATCCAACCAGAATCGAGTAGTGGCTACTGCTGGGACTACAAGCAATCCCTGGAGCAGAAGCATCATGGATGTTGGACTTCAGGTAAATCTGGGGATCTTGAACGGGCCTGCCTGGCAGAGACCAGCAAGAAGGGATGGGAGGGGAGAGGCCAGGCCGGTGAGGCTTAAAAGTGAGGGATTTGATCTTGAGGTTGCCTCCGATGGGCACAGGGGCCCTTCAGAGGATGTATCGCACACCCCTCCCCCTTCCTGCCCACCAGCAGCCCATGTAGTAAAAGCTGCCAGATTTTTGGTGTCTCAGAGAATCAAGGGATTCGGACAGGAAGGAATATGCAGTTGAGGCAGAAGATCAGCCATAATTATATTGAATGGCAGAGAAAGCTGGAAGGGTCCTATGGTCTACTCCTGCTCCTATTTCTTATGTTCTTATGCAATATGGCAGGGAGATAGAGCTAAGGCTGCTGAGACAGGAAGCTGTGCACAAAGGGAGGAGGAAGGGGGCTCTCCACATAAGGCCACAGCTTCTGCCTTCCATGCTGCCTGTAATATAGCGGCGAAGGTGCTGCCACTACAATGTGGGAGACAGGTCAGGGGTGTGTGGGAATGTGGCTTGCAGGGCACCCATTTAATTTTATGAGTCCCCTCCTTTACGGTGGGGGCTGGGAGTGTGTGTAAAATTCATCCCCATTTGTGGGTATGGCCTTATGTGGAGAGCCCCCTCCTCCTCCCTTTGTGCGCAACTTCCTCTCTCAGCAGCCTTAGCTCCATCTCCCTGCCATAATATATAAGAACATAAGGAATAGGAGCACAAGTGGGCCATAAGGCCTCTCAAGTGTTCTGCAGCATTCAATACAATTGTAGCTAATCTTATGCCTCAACTGCATATTCCTTTCTGTCCCCCAATCCCTTGACTCCCTGAGAGACCAAAAATCTGTCAATGTTTGTCTTGAATATGTATATAACATATTCAACGGTGGACCATCCACAGCCCTCTGGGGTAGAGAATTCTAAAGATTCGTAAACCTCTGGTTGAAGAAAATTCTCCTCATCTCAATCCTAAATGATTGACCCTTTATCGTGAAACTATTCCCACATGTTCTAGATTCCCCAGCCAGGGAAAACAACCTCACAGGGCAGAATTTTGTGGAAGTAACAGGGGCTCAGCCTCGGGCTGGAGGGCTGGCAAGATCCCACATTGTCTCTTTCGGGAAGGCCCCTCTTGTGTCAATCAAGCACTTAACAGGCTAGTGGAGGCTTTCCCCTGGGATCAAGGACCCCAGAGCAGAAGTCCTGCCTGCCAAGAGCTTTTTGTACTCAGGAGTGCCACTATGGAGATGGTGGCTGCTGCCACTACTACACTCTCCTGAAGACTCAGATCGAGGAAGGGCCTAGACACAGGTTAGTGATGGCAGGAAGGGGGTCGTGCGGGAAGGAGCGGGGTCAGTAGCAACAGCAGAGGGGGTGACTCTTACCGACCTTCCTGATGCTGGGTCCCTCGATCAGACACTGAGTGCCTTTTGTGGTAATTTGATGTGTAATATACCTTTAAAAAGAATGTTATTTTGGTAGATCACATGATCTTCATATCCAATAGCAGAGTAGTGCAGGCTACCTCTGTAATTAGTAGTCTGTAGTCAGTAGTTAGTCGTTGGGAGAGTGCAAAGATAAAGTTTGAAGTGTAAGCACATGTTTAGTTGCTGCTGAGTACCTTTGTAAATAAACACAGAGTTTCCACCTATGAAGTGTCTGCTACTCAACTCTATCATTAGTACCAAATCGGCCACCACTTACAACAAGCGTGCGAACAGGATCCAACCAACTGGTGTCTAGGATCCAACAAACTGGCAATGAGGATTAAATAAGTTAAACAGCAGAAATCAAAAGAAACAAAATCAACACTGTACTTGCACAGCAATTGTAAGTAGAAGTTCTGTTCAAATTGTCTAAGTAACTCTTTCACAACATGCCGCAATTCAGAAGAATTGATCCTTTCGATCCAGCAATGGACGATTGGTCCCACTACATTGAGCGTCTCTTGTTCTCCTTCCAAGCAAATGAGATTACAGGGGAAGAGAAGAGGCAGGAGGTCCTCATAAGTACATGTGGAATAAGATTTATGGCTTGATTTGAAGTCTGATGGCACCCAGTGCCCCAGACTCAAGAAATTTTGATAAATTAGTGGACCTGGTGAAGGGCCATTACCAACAATTACCATCAATAATGATGCAAAGGTTCAAGTTTAATTCAAGAATTAGAGCCCTGGGGGAGACAGTTGCAAGCTGTGTGGCAAGTTTGAAGCAATTAACGGAACATTGTGAGTTTGATACATTCTTAAATGATAAGCTTAGAGATCGTTTAGTGTGCAGCGTGAATGAGGACATGATTCAGAAGTGATTGTTATCCGAAACAAGTTTGGATTTCAAGAAGGCACTAGAAATTGCGCTGGCAATGGAAAGTACAGTAAGAGATTCGAAAGCCATACAGGGCGTGCAAAATGGTGCCGTCCTCCACATTGGGCGGGAAGCCCCAGCCAAAAAGGATGCGAAAATGCAAGACTCTGCTAAGAGGTGAGAAACAGCCCCTTCTAGCAGAAAAATGAGAAAACATGAATTAGCTGTGAAAACAAGGAGTAATATCAATAGAGGTGGAAACAAACAGTCTTTTCATGATTGGCACTTTAAAAAAATAGAATGTTTTTATTGTCATAAAAATGGACACATAATGAGACAGTGTAAGGAAAGAGTCAAGCAGACTTTTAAACAAAAGAAAATAAAAGTGAGATCTGCAATGTACAAGAGCCTGAAGCAACAGGTTCAGATATTTATTCGTTGTATAACTTGAAGGTTGGAAGAACAGAACCAATCTATGTAACAGTGAAAGTGAACGGTAGACCTGTTCAAATGAAAGTGGACACAGGAGCTTCCATTACAGTAACTGGGGAACATCAATTAAATTTAGAAAAAAACAACTGCCCAAATAAAAACATACATGGGTGAAGACATCCAAGTCAAAGGCATAAGTAGAGTAACTATTCATTATTGGAGCCAATCGATAAAGTTATTAGTGTTGGTATTGGGAAGCAGAGGACCAAGCCTCCTCGGATGAAACTGGCTAAAGGAAATCAACCTTGAGGGACCGCTGAAATTCCAAAAGGAAGCAGGAAGCATTTCTGCTTTGGAAAAGGAGTATGTAAAGACCCAACAACCTGAAGAACTGCAGGCTGTCTTAAGCCAAAACATCGGAGAACAGCAGAAGGAACTTGAAGAGACCATGCTTAAGGACAGAGTTTGAGATGAGGTGAGCAACCTCCGAAAGGATAAAGAAAACTCCATGAAAGACCTTCACACACTACAAGACTCCCTCAGGTCAAAGCCTGTACCACTGGAAAAGTACAAAGAGAAATGGAAAGAATTCAGCACCTCCCTGACTAAACTGAAGGACGAGTTGGCAAAGAAGACACAACAATGCTTAATTTTCCAGGAGGCAGCAAACAAATACAAAAAAGAGATGGAAAAGCTGGAAAAAGATGGAATCAGCTACGTGAAGCCAAAGAGGCCTTGGAAGCAAAAGTCGCAGCATTTTCTAAGAAGCAGAGAGATGATGAAATTCTGGAAGACTCAACTACTGAGTTCACTCAAGTCAAGCTTGTATCTGAGATTAGTCTGGCCAATGTTGAAACTGAAAAGAATGCTGAGAATAAAGTTTGTGCTAGAAAGGAGAAAGCATGTAGAAAGAAGACACTGAAGCACAAATAAGCCTTTAATCCTGGCAGCATACAAGTACACTTGCATACATAGGCCTGGCAGTCAAATCGCAAACGCTGATGCACTTAGTCGTTTGCCTTCATTAGAAAATGATGAGCAAATTCCTGTGGAAAAACGTGTTTTATTGTTAAATTTCTTAGATTCATCACCAGTATGCGCTTGACAGATCAGAGACTGGACAAGTTGGGACCCAGTCCTATCACAAGTACAAGAACAAGTACTTCATGGTTGGTCACAAGAGTCTGTATCTGACATAATAAAACCGTACTTTAACAGAAGGCATGAAATAGCCAGTCAGGATGGCATCTTATTGTGGGGAGCACGAGTGATAGTACCTCCAAAGGGAAGAGAGCCATTGTTAATTGAACTGCACAGTGCACATCCAAGAATATCCCGAATGAAGATCATAGCTTGCGGCTACCTGTGGTGGCCTAGGGTGGATGGTGAAATAGACACTTTAGTGAAGCACTGTGTGCAATGTCAGCAACTGCAAAAAGTACCTTCAGCAGCTCCATTACACCTTTGGGAGTGGCCAGGAAGACCATGGGTGCAGTTACACATTGACTATGTTGAACCTTTCATGGGAATAATGTTTCTGCTCATTGTTGATGCCAACTCAGTGAAAATAGATGGACATATATGAGGTGAAATCACCGACATGTTCTGCTACAATTGAGAAGTTATGTCCAAGTTTTGCTATTAACAGACTACCAGAAATAGTTGTTTCTGATAATGGCACGGCATTTACAAATGCTGAGTTTCAGTGGTTTACCAGCCTCAATGTGAAAACTTCACCGTACCACCTTTCCCCAAATGGAATGGCCGAAAGGGCGGTTCAAACATTCAAGGTTGGCATGAATAAATTGACTGCAGATTCCTTAACAACCAAGCTGACATGCTTTCTTTTCCATTATAGGACCACCCCTCACACAACAACAGTTGTCACACTTGCGAAATGATTGATAAAATGCTGTCTCAGGATGAGATTGAGCTTAATAATGCCAAATTTAGGGGGGAAGGTGGAAAGGAGTCAGGGAAGTCAGGAAACTAGACACAGCTGGCATAGTAATGAGAGGAAATTTACTGTGGGAGAAACAGTATATGTGAAGAACTTTGGAGAAGGACCGAAGTGGTTACCGGGTGAAATAAGTGCAGTGACTGAACCTCTATCTTATCACGTGGAGGCGGAAGGCTGAGTCATACAGAGACATGTGGATCATCTATGGAAGAGAGAAACTATGCACCAAGAAATGATTCCACCAGTATTCACGACCGGGCCAACGTTTCCTATTGAGAGAACTCAACCCAGTTCAAGCACATCTGTTGTTCCTTCAAGAGCAGAGCTTACAGTTCTGCAGGAGCCCACCGAAGCACCTGATGTTCAGGCAACTCTGGAAAAGGAGGTTCCTGACAAGGCATCTGAAGTTGTAGAGCTGAGACGCTCTACATGGATAAAGAAACCTCCAGAAAGACTGAATTTATCAATTACTTCTCAGTGGAAATATTTTACTATTTTGAGAAAATGTAATTGTGAATAACAAATCTATTTCTGAGTAAAGGGGGAGGGATATGGTAATCTTATGTGTAATATACCTTTAAGAAGAATGTTATTATGGGAGATTACATGATCTTGGTATCCAATAGCAGAGTAGCGTGGGCAACCTCTGTAGTTAGTAGTCAGTAGTTAGTAGTTAGGAGAGTGTAGAGATAGAGTTTGAAGTGTAAGCACATGTTTGGTTGGTGCTTGAGTGCCTTTGTAAATAAACACAGAGTTTCTACCTATGAAGCGTCTGCTCCTCAACTCTATCATTAGTAACAAATCGGTCACCGCTTACAACAAGCGTGCGAACAGGATCCAACGAACTGACGTCTAGGATCCAACACCTTTGAATAAGGGAACCCCCTGGGAGTCTGCAAGCAAACATACGAGTCACCGCCCACCGCAGGGTTAAGGATGAGGCCCTTGAGTGGATATTAATTGTCCACTTAAAGGACTTGATTGGCTGGCCACAAGCCTTCCCGCCCTGGACTTAATCAGGGTGAAGGTGGGAAGGTAGCAGGATACCCATCCCCCACCCTCCCACCTGATTAAATGTCCCCGCCAGCAAACCCGCCATGGGAGAGGGCACAAGATTTTACCCTCAGTTTCTACCTGTCGAGAGCTTTCAGAATCTTGTATGTTTCAATGAGATGACCTTTCATTCTTTTGAACTCCAGAGATATAGGTCCAATTTATTCAGTGTCTCGTCCTAGCACGATCCTTTCATCTCTGGAACCAATCTAATGAACGTTCGCTGTACTGTCTCCAAGCATATCCTTTTTTAAATATAGAGACCAAAACTGCATACTTCAGGTGTGGTCCCACCAAAGCCCTGTACAATTGTAGCAAGACTTCCTTATTCTTGTATTCTAACCCCCTAGCATTAAGGCCAACATGTCATTTGTCTTCCTAATTGCTTGCTGTATCTGCATGCTAATTTTCTGTGTTTCTTGTACAAGTGCGCCCAAACCTTTCTGATCATCAATACTTAAAAGTTTCACACCTTTTAAAAAATATCCTGCTTTTCTATTCTTACTACCAAAGTGAACAACCTCACACTTCCTCATATTATAGGCTGAATCGTTCTCAGGTCCCGATCCTGCTTTGTGGAGGAAATACAGCTCTTCTGACCTCCATGTTGGGATACATCAACACTCCCTTCCAAAAGCAGCAAGTCGCTAAAACTCCTTCAAGAATACACTAGAGTCCTTCCACAAACTTTGCAAAAGCAAAAGTAAGTCAAAAGCACCTCACCTTGCAAATTGGATGGCTGGTCCTTTAAATAAGGCTGGAGCCAGGGAGGCAGCACTTACTCATGCAGCTGAATGGATGTACAGCTGTGAGTGATTAGAAGAGGGCGTTAACTGGGCCTGTACAGTCCAAGTTTGCAGAGCATGCATCAAATCAGCCTGAGTGGCTGTTTGACACCACAATCTTTCCACTGTCAAAGTTTTAGGTGTGCAAATAACTTACCCTGGCTAGCACCCTTCCAAGCATAGGGTGCCCCATGGTCCATGCTGAAAGTGGCCAGAAGCACTGTGCTTGCCATTTCTGGGGCCTCTGGCTCCTTAAGTGCCCATTCCATCTGTGCTTTGGAGCCAAATTTTGTGGCCACATTGACTAATTAAATATATATGGAATATGCACATGTCTAATATATGTGAATGCACATGTTTATGTTCCCTAAAATAGATGTATACTTGAATATAATTTAAAAGGTTATTCTCACAAAAATTACTCGAGTAAAATCTACAGTGCAATATTAGTAACAAAAAAGCTCATGCATTTGTCCAAAGTTCCTTTAACTCCTTTGGTAAAATAGCTGACAAATGAATTTTGCTAATACATTTGCTATTCGTATCACGGAATACTATTCAACTCAGTGGTGTTTGTTACATTTCTAATCTTAATATTTTTATAAATTCTGAAAATTAATAAAAACAAAAAATAAGATGAGCATTGTACAACTAAATTAAGCAATTATGTAAACCCGAAGCAAGCTTGAAGTAATTTATACCATAGAAACAACGCTTGCTACTATGTTACATTTTTCATTCTTAAATTCAGTGAAACACAATACTGTGATCATGCAGTAATGACTCTTTTCTAAGATTCAAAGCTGAGATAGTTTTGAAATTTAAAGCTAGAGTACAAAATGCTCTCAAGAGAAAAACTGGTATGCAATAATATGTTTGTAAAATAGGCTGATTACAGGGTGTAACTGTATTGTACCTTTGCCAATGACCTCCACACCAAGTGTGCTTGCCACAAATTTTATGCTAAGAACACATAAATGCAAACATATTTTTTACAAAATCATAATTCAGTCTCAATCATTAATCTGTAATTTTAAACTTGTTTATAAGTCAAAATGTAATAATTCAAGTAAATGTGTTTCCCCAAATTAACTAATATAAACTAGAATCTGAGGATTAGAGAAAAACATCTTCAAATTTCCAAGAAATCAAAGTGACTGCTGAAATACACCACTTTAACCCTTTGCAGTCTAAAGGAAATAATTAGCTACAAGGCTATGGCCCAGATTTGGCTGTAAAAATAACAGTGAGGTGAAGAGTTTTCACCATTATTCAAGAGTAAATTGGACAACAACTTCCAGCAACCACACATGCACAGTTAAGTCTTCAAGTTGCTGGGTTGTCCTGCACCTCTAGAAGTTAAATGATAACAGTATGTCTTCAAGAGAATTGAAAGACATAGAATTGTGTGAAATTGTGGCATTTACATGATAATTACCTACTAAACATGCCAGAAAAAGTTAGAGCTTGCCCATGCTGGTATAGGTAAATGTTTAATGGCATGATAAATCTTAATTACTTCCAAACCATAGAACCATAGAAAAATTACAGCACAGAAGGTGGCCATTCAGCCCAATTTGTCCATGCCAGTCTGAGGACACCCAGGTGCCCTTTCTAATCCCATCTTCCTGCACTCGGCCCATGGCCCTGCAGCTTACAGCACTTAAGGTGCAGATCCAGATACTTCTTAAAAGAGTTTGGAGTTTCTGCCCCTACCACCAACTTGGGCAGCGAATTCTGCGTAAAAAAGTTCTTCCACATGTCCCCCCTACACCTTCTGCCACTTATCTTGAATCTATGTCCCCTGGTTCTAGAATTCTCCACCAAGGGAAACAATTTTATCCTGTCCACTCTATCTATTCCCCTCATAATTTTGTACACCTCAATCAAGTCACCTCTCAGCCTTCTTTGTTCTAAGGATAATAACCCCAACCTATCCAATCTCCCCTCATAGCTATACTTTTCTAACCCTGGCAACATTATTGTAAACCTTCTCTGCACTCTCTCCAGAGCTATTACGTCCTTCCTGTAATGTGGTGACCAGAACTACACACAATACTCCAGTTGTGGCCTCACCAGTGTTTTATACAATTCCAACATTATATCCTTACTTTTATATTCTACACCCCTGCCAATGAAGGAGAGCATTCCATATGCCTTCTTTACAACCTTGTCTACTTGAACTGCTGCCTTCAGGGACCTGTGTACTTGTACGCCAGGATCTCTCACTTCATCTACCCCTCTTAGTATATTCCCATTTATTGTGTCATCCCTGTAACTGTTTGACCTCCCTAAATGTAAGACCTCACGCTTCTCTATGTTAAAATCCATCTGCCACTTTACTGCCCACTCCACCAACCCATTTTTTGGAGAAAAATGAACCTCTCTGTTACTGAACCTCTCAAACAACCTCTCTGTTACTGAAAATTAACTTTTACAAGTTCAGAACCTAATTCCTTCAGATTTGAATTATTGTTGGAGGTTTAAAAAAATAAAGAATTATTTATTTTAACTTTTTTCTTTCTATCTTTTTTATCTCTCTCTTTCTCTCTGCCTCTTAATCCTAATTTTTCCCTCTTTTTATTTCTCTTTTTGTATTTGATTTGGCATTGAATTAACTATTCTAACTTACACTACCTGGTTCAGAGTATGAACACTTCAATAAGAATTATTCAATTTCATTGGTTTAGGAGATACACATTTGGCTTAGCTATTCACACAGGTTCTGGATCCCCTGTAGATGGCACCACATTGAAACAGGTTTTGAATCACTGTAAGTTCCAGTGCAAAATTCCATAGAAAGTCTGTGGGGCAACAAAGTTTAATGAAGATAACACCATTCAATTATCATGAACCGCAAAATCCAAGCCAATATCCTGTCAGATAAAATAGTTTCAATAATGAATAGCAATAAATGGAATTCTACCAATATGCCAAACAGAGGTTTTCAATCCCTAGTAAACTAGAAATGAAAAACGTCTAATTTTACAGCACCATAACTTCAGAACTTAAAATGGTTGCAGGATCTGTCGAAAGTTTGAGCCGAAGATAGCTTAACTCCTATATCAGGACTGGTTAAGTCCAGGATCTGTCAGCACATTTATAAATTCATTTGTTGCAACAGATTTTATTCAGAATTGTATAGAAAAGCAAAATTATGCTAGAGGGAGGAAACTGACAATGCAACTCTTTCACCCTTGACTCTAGCACCATTTTCTGGCATGGCTATTATCAAATGAGAACAGTTCTTATTAGTTTCACATTTCTTCTTTGCTTTCATTTTTTGAAACTTTAGAGAGTGAGGTAAAAATGTAAATAGAAGCATTGCTGTATTAATATTGTAAAGTGGGCACCATAAACATATATAGTGCTGTTTGTTATAATAAAGAATTCTTCCCCGATACATTAAATAAGGCATTTAATTTACAACATAATTTTCATTTTAACCAGTAAGGGAAAGTCAACATTAGCTAAAGGAAAAACATTTTACAAAATGAAAAAAAATCCAGCTGGAATAAAGAAAATTATTTGCCAACTTATAGAAATTAATAAGAAAGCTTCTGTGGGTCAAGAAATAAATCAAAATCCAGTATTACCTTATTACTGCTCACAGTATATCACAACTTTACCATTTTAATACCTTCTCCCTGCTCCCCAAATAAACCTACAGACAAACCATTTAAAAATTACAATTTACATCAGCTCAGAGCCAAATAAAGACTAGTACAATGAAGGATAATGCTGATAATTTTTTATTCTCCATCGATTATCTGTATGATGGTTTATTTTAGTCTTTGTACTGCACTGAACATCAAAACCAGCTGATGGTTACAGTGAAGTGTTAACTAAACTTGCTCTATTCGTGTAATTCATGGCATTTTTGTGTCCCTTCCTCATTTGTTCTGTGAGAAACCTATTAATATAGGTTTCCCATTTTACCAGAAGTGGCTGTGATTTTCATCATTTATTGCTCAAGTTTTAAAGACATCTGAAAAATCTATCCAAAAACTAAATACTGCGATACTGCTGGAAGTCTGAAATCAAAATAGAAATGCTGGAAATAAATACTCCACAGTTCTGGCAGCATCTGTGATGCCAGACCTGTTGAGTATTTCCAGCATTTTCTATTTTGAAATTTGAACAATCTGTCCATTGTTTTTGTTTTTAGATATTTTCTGGGAATTACTTAATTTCATGTAAATGTGGAGACAATTGCTTGAACCCTCAAATAAGGCTAAAAAGGAACACAAACCCAGATACATTATATGCCACGATGCACATGATTCAGCCATTATACTTGTGAGGCAATACATGTTGAGATTTAAAAAATCATAATATCATGTTATGTAAAGACTAGTGTACCAAATACATCATTAAATACAATTTCTAAATACATGTCACAAGAGGCCACAAATTCTAACGTATATTAAATAACACTGAAAGAATACTGACTTTATATTCTCACTTCATGGAATACTTTGATCATTTTAAATTTACTAAGTCTATTACTACTATCCAATCTTTCAGAGAAAGCATTGGGACAGTGTGTATCAGTGGGTATTGCAATTGCTAATATTTTGTGACTGATTATTAATACGCTTGGAATCATCAGCCATGTTAAAACTATTTTTAGCCTAATTCACTGGCAGAATTACAAGTGCTGCAATAGCTGGGAATAATACAGCTTTGACCACACAATGGAAAATATATGCCATAATACTGCAGGAAACTATTCTTCAATCGTAAAAAGATCCAATAGCAATTTCTATTATACGGTAATTTTGTGAGCCACTGCAACAGTGTATATTGCATAAATAACCACCCTAGGTTCCAATATGTCCCATTCATTCACCACCAGTCCTGACTGACCTGTATCGGCACCTCATTTCAAATGCATTTAATTTAAATTGCTTGCTCTCATCTTTAACTACATCCATGGCTTTGGCTATCCCATGTTCACAATAATCCCCAGCCCTAAGACTGCCCCCAGCCACTCCATTCCACTGACTCTCCCTTCATTGAACAATTGCTGGTAGAGCTGCCAGTCAGCTGGAACCTACACTATGGAATTTTCTTCCAAAACATATTAGCCTTTCTGTCCTCCTTTGGGGATCCTTTTAAAACCTATTTCTTTGACAAAACTAATCTGCAACTTCCTGATTTACTGTTTTCTTTATATCTATCTCCGAAGCAACTTGAATGTTTTTTATGTTAAAAAGGCTTTTGTTTATATTTCCAAATTGGAGGGGTGGTGCACGAGGTTTTCATGAACTGCCTGAAACACAGCTTTTTTGTGTTTTTAGTTTTCATAGGGCTATTCAGTCAGTGCACCAATAGAAATATCATCCAATATTGGTACCCAAATATAACTTCAAGAACAAAACAAACTTTCCAATCACTCATTCATCCATAGTTTTAGTTTTACTAACAGATTACATCAATCGGTATACAATAGTGGATTTCTTTTCCTTTGGGACTCAGGTCCTTGGATAATTCAAGAATGCAAGGAAGTTGCTAGAGTCCTGAGACTGTGTTAAGAAAATGCATTATTGCCATAATGTAGCTCTGTATTGTAAATATAAAACATTTTAACTAGCCTTTAGTATAAATGGGTAAAAAGAGATCTGGGGGTAAATTTTCTGACATCACATGTCAGGTAGCGTATCAAAAAATTGCTTGCAATTTTCCACACATTGAGTCAATTAAAGATGAGGTAACTAAATTATTTAACAATATTTGTCAATACTGAATTATATTACTGCATACTTGGAGGTGCATTATACTACAGATATTTCCTATATTGTGCAGTGTGGCACAGTTTAATTTACTGCAAGCATACATGTGCAAAGCTCTGCTGACTGGCTGATTATACAAGTTAAGTCCAGGGGGGAAGGTGGTGGTGATGGAATTTGAATTCAATAAATACCTGGAATTAAAAGTCTAATGGTGACCATGAAACCATTGTTGATTGTTGTAAAAACCTATCTGGTTCACTAATGCCATTTAGGGCTGGAAATCTGCCGTCCTCACCTGGTCTGGCCTACATGTGACTCCAGACCCACAGCAATGTGGTTAACTCTTTTAAAAAAAATGCCCTCTGAACAAGGGCAATTGGGGATGGGCAATAAATGCTGGCCAGCAATGCCCACAACCCACAAGCGAACTAAAAAAAAAATTAGAATACAGCTCGATGTAGTATCAGCTTCAAAGTTTTAAAAGTGTACAGGCCATTAAATAGACAGCTAGGATTTGTTTAAAATTTGACTTTACATCAGAATGGAGCCCCTTATACCCCATGTAAAACTCAGTCAAGGTAGTCTCATATTGAACAGGCCCAACCACCAAAAATATGGTAAAGACAATGTAGGCACATCTAAAAGCAAGTTCCTACCACATATGCCATACCCACAGGCCTGCAAGGATTGCTCAAGGTAATTGTGTGATTCTCAATACATTTAAATAAAACTGCCTGATTTAGCAGTTCCTAACTGTTTTCAGACTGGGTTCCATTCAAAAACTTTCAGCTTCTTATGCCCTCTGAATATTTGCTTACACTAAGGTATTAACCAAAGTCTCTCACTCATGACTTTTGTTTTCTATTCTTCACCTTCATTTCAGTTCTCCCTTCTTTTAGTATAGTGATCTCTCCCGTCTTTTATTCTGAATTTTCCTCCCTGTTCTTTGGGGCAAATTTTCAAAGTCTCCATGGGAGCAAACTGGACAAAGGGCTCTGTAAATTGCAGGGCTGATTTTCCAGGCCACTCATGCACCTAATCTGCCCAATGGCAATTTTGTTGTTAACCTTCAAGTAGGCGGCCCAGAGAAGTACCTGTTTCTAATTTGCAAATAGTGGTCCTGAGATATACAGATGACACTGACACAAATTTCAGTGTCTGTTCTGAGCTTGATGTCTGCTCAAAGTCAATATTGTCCAGCCTTATTGTGTGTCAGCCGTGGCTCAAATTGGTAGCACTCTTGCCTCTAAGTCAAAAGGTTGTGGGTTCTCAAGTCCCACTCCAGGACTTGTACAAAAAAAGGCTAAGGGTGGAATCAACCCAGATTTGCACAAAGTATGGTAGTGGGAGGGAAAAAAATAATTTTACCAGCTGGCCGCAATGGCGGGTTTATGCGCCGCATCATCCCATTCCCGCCTCATTAATTATGCAGCCACAGAAAACACACCGTCTCACTGGCAGGCAGCCTCCAATTTGCCCACCTTGATGTTTCCTTATGCAGGGCACCATATTTAAACTGCAGCCATGTGCACACTTCTCAATGCTTGCAGCCCAGAAGACATGGCCCGAAAAACCAAGAAGAGCACAGCCCCCTGATTCAGAGGCGCATCCCTGTGATGCCTTTTGGATGTTATGGAGGCCCCCCACAATGTCCTCTACCCCAGCTCTGGCCACAGGAGGCCTATCAGTCACACAACACCATCTTGGGAGGCGTTGGCAGAGGTGGTCAGTGCCAACGCTCCACATAAGAGGTCGGCCACCCAGTGCAGAAAGCGTATGAATGATCTCATCCGTGCCACCAGGGTAAAGCAACCATTTCATCACTCTAAACTCACACACTCACAAGGCTATCACGCATTCACTGACATCTCATTTACTGCCAGCTCAAGGGGCATCACCATTCACTCTTTCACACGCACCCTTACATCTCCATCTGGCTGCATCTCCTCTTGAGTCTGCCACCCCAGCTCACCATCTTGAGGCCACTTGCGCAGATCAACATGTGCCCCCACACACACCCTGGGATACTTCCTTTCCCCAGTACAGCCCTGACCCTGCCTCTTCTCTTGCCTGAGGCCACTTCTCCCCCTTCCTGAAGCAAGCCCTTGCCCTGCAGCCATTGAAAAGCCACCCCGCCTTACAGCTGATCTGGTAGGTAGAGACCAGCCCATGAGCCCCGCTAAAAGTGATAGGGTGCTCTCTGCGAAGCCTGGCGTTGATGACCGTGAGTGCTGCCCGAAGTAAGGTAGGCAAACAAACTAAGAAATCCCGAGTGAAGTGCAGCTCACCAAGTGCACGTCGCTTATGTACAGTTGTGAAACACGTCGGCGTGATGCCTGGATGACCCAGCATGGGGCGATGATTCCAGCGATAAGGTCTTATCATGAGATGCTAAAGTATTGAAATTAGATTCCCGACACATGGTGGTGAGAAACGCAGCCCGCCATTGATGGGTGGAGCGGACAATCGCAAACTGGTTTCACAACAACGTATTGACCCCAACCCACTGCCTACCATGACGCCCGATGCCAACAGGGCCGGAAAATTCAAGCCTAAGACTCCAGTGGAGAGAATGCTGCATTGTCAAAGGTACCATCTTTCAGATGAGATATTAAACCCTCTTAAAAGTATACCCTCTGAGGTTGTGTAAAAGATCCTATGGCACTTTTTAAGCAAGAGCAGGGGAATTATCCCTGGTGTCCTTACCCAAAAAAATGATTATCCAGTCAATATCACATTGCTGTTTGTGGGAGCTTGCTGTGTGTAAATTGGCTGTCGCATTTTGTAAAACTGTGACTCTGCTGCAAAAGTACTTCATTGAATGTAAAGCTCATTGAGATGCCCGGTGTTATATAAATGCAAGTCTTTATTTTCATTGTATTCACTTTCTCGCTCGCTTTCTCATCTTCCACTTCTGTTTTTCCCCCTCTTTCATTGTTTTGCTCAGTTTTGTGCTTCACCTTTGTCTTTTTCTGTTCAAGCATGGTTTTGTTCTCTCCTTTGACATTTTGCTGTTACTCTCCTAATTTATTTCTGTTTCGTTTGTTTCCTTCATTTCTGTTTCTTGCTCTTTCCTTTTTGCTCTGTTCTCCACTATAAATGAGACTGAAGCATTTGCAACAATCTTCAGCCAGAAGTGCCAAGTGGATGATCCATCTCGGCCTCCTCCGGAGGTCCCCAGCATCACAGATGCCAGTCTCCAGTCAATTCGATACACTCCACATGATATCAAGAAATGGCCGAAGGCACTGGATATTGCAAAGGCTATGGGCCCTAACAATATTCCGGCAATAGTACTGAAGATATTTACTCCAGAACTTACCGCGCTCCCTAGCCAAGCTGTTCCAGTACAGCTACAACACTGGCATCTACCCAGCAATGCGGAAAGTTGCCCAGGTATGTCCTGTACACAAAAGGCAGGACAAATCCAACCTGGTGAATTACTGCCCCATCAGTCTACTCTCCATCATCAGTAAAGTGATGGAAGGTGTCACCAACAGTGCTATCAAGCTGCACTGACTTAGCAATAACCTGCTCACTGATACTCAGTTCAGAGTCAACCAGGGTCACTCAGCTCTTGACCTCATTACAGCCTTGGTTCAAACATGGACAAAAGAGCTGAACTCCAGAGGTGAGGTGGGAGTGATTGCCCTTGACATCAAGGCAGCATTTAACCGAGTGTGGCATCAGGGAGCACTAGCAAAACTGGAGTCAATGGGAATTAGGGGAAAACTCTCCACTGGTTGGACTCATTCTAGCACAAAGATGGTTGTGGCTGTTAGAGGTCAATCATCACAGTTCCAGGACATGACTGCAGGAGTTCCTCAGGGTGGTGTCCTAGGCCCAACCATCTTCAGCTGCTTCATCAATGACCTTCCTTCCATCATAAGGTCAGAAGTGGGGATGTTCACCGATAATTGCACAATGTTCAGCACCATTCGCAACTCCTCAGATACTAAGTGGTCCATGTCCAAATGCAGCAAGACCTGGACAATATCCAGGCTTGGGCTGACAAGTGGCAAGTAACACTTGTGCCACACAGTACCAGGCAATGACCATCTCCAACAAGTGAGAATCTAAACATCATCCCTTGACATTCAATGGGATTACCATAGCTGAATCCCCCACTATCAACATCCTGGGGTTTACCATTGATCAGAAACTGAATTGCACTAGCCACATAAATACTGTGCCTACAAGATCAGGTCAGAGACTAGGAATCCTGAAGCGAGTAACTCACCCCCTGACTCTTCCACCATCTACAGTGTACAAGTCAGGAGTGTGATGGAATACTCTCCACTTGCCTGGATGAGTGCAGCTCCAACAACACTCAAGAAACTTGACACCATCCAGCAACGCACTAGATTGGCACCTCAACCACAAACATTCACTCCCTCCAACACCGATGCACAGTGTATACCATCCACAAGTTGCACTGCAGGAACTCACCAAGGCTCCTTAGACAGCACCTTCCAAACCCATAACTGCCACCACCCAGAAGGACAAGAGCAGCAGACACATGGGAACACCACCACCTGCAAGTTCCCCTCCAAGCCACTCACCACCCTGACTTGGGAATATATCGCCGTTCCTTCACTGTTGCTGGGTCAAAATCCTGGAACTCCCTCCCTAGCAGCGCTGTGGATGTACCTACACCACATGGACTGCAGCGGTTCAAGAAGGCAGATCACCACCACCTTCTCAAGGGCAATTGAGGCTGGGCAAAAAATGCTGGCCTAGCTAGCGATGGCCACATCCCATGAATAAATTTTTAAAAGCTATAGTTTCTCCTTTTCATATCTCTCCTCCCTCACTTCTGTATCCACTACTTCCTGTTTGCCTGCTTTTTGTTTCTCCTTATTTCGTATTTTTTGCTTCTTCAAAAAATTTCTTTTCACTATATTGAAGCATTGGAGTGGCTGCACGGAGAAGATGAGAAATCTGAATGGCTATCTCAAGTACCCAGGGAGAAGCATTCAAAAAGAGAATACGGAGTACGATTTCAAGAAGAATAAAGGATGAATGACATTAGAAAGAGCTAAGGGGACTATAAAATTGAAAATCGCCTCTGACTAAATATCAGCTGTAACTACCTCAACCACCTGTCAGGTGCTTGTGCAAATATTCACACCTCTTAACTTCAGGCCACTCAGCAGTAAGGTTATGAACTTCTCTCTTGACTTATGCTGTCATTTTTGATGTGCGTCTAAGGTAGCTTTGTACTAATGCAAAAATGATTCTATAATGACATAATTTGTTGCATAATGTATCACCTTACCTGTCAGATGTACTTTAATCTCTCCTCGAACTATAACTAACATAGAAATACGGTTTTGCAATCTAAATCTCATGTTAATAACTTCAAGCATGTATGGGAAGAGCTGAAATTAGTTCTGGTCAAGATGTTATTTCATGGAAGTTCAGTGGCCATGGAATAACATTTGGTTTATAAAATAATCCAAAGCACTCATGATCTGGTCACAAAGTCTCTTTAAATAGGATGACAGATGTCTGGTATTGATTTAGTCAAGCAATTCTGGTGAGTCATTGGACCGGGTTTAGGAACATCAACAAAACCCTTCAATTCAGTTATTGTCTTAAGTGTACCACAGTAGATCTGGTATTCCCTATATGATACATTGGGTAGAATCTTACCCACTTTTAAAATAATCACTGGTCAGGATCATTTTCAGGTCCCAATCATGCACTACTGGTAGCACACCCACCGGCAGGGTCTTACTAGAGGTGGTCTCCTATTTGGCTGCCTCTATGTCGCTGTCTAATCAAGGACAGTGGGCAGATTCCTGAGCATGCAGGCGCAATCAGAGGGCATGCAACCTTGGAAGGTTGGCAGTCCCACTGGCAGAGGTGGAAACTTTCACTTTAGGAGTGGGACCATGAGGGCAGCTGCCAGGCATCACTATGAAGAGAAAATGGTCTGAGGCTGCCACATTGATCTGCTGATCCCTGCAGCTCCAGTGAAGGTGTAAGTATGGGGGAGCCTCGTGAACCCCCCCAGATAGCCGTCAGCCAGTCGCCTCCAGACGACTGCCGAGCTTTGGCCTCGGCAGGGGCTGTCCACCACCAGGAAGATCCTAGCAGCACCCAATCTGCCCACAAGTCAGCACATATTCAAACGAGCTACTTGCTGCCACCAGGCAGATAGCCCTGGCCGCTTCCACCCAGCCTCTGGCCAGAGATGGGGATCTCACGGTCAAAGCCGCCTTGGCGGGACTGGTAAGATGCCATCCATTGTCTTTTTTAAATTATTTGCACTGTTACAATATTTTGCAGTAGAAGTGGGTTGTTAAAGGTGAAAAAATACTAAAATGATTATGATGCAAGACTGATAATATAACTGTAGGTTTACTTGACAAAAAATAACTAGGCATTTCCAGAGAGTCAAAGGATACGCAGCTTTTTTAACAGTAGGCATAAAATGAGGAACAATAATTTACAGTACATGAATTGGGGCGATTTTCAACTGCAGTAGGCTCAGAAAACTGGCAGTATCACATCAGCTACCAGCTGTACAAAAGAAGTGACTAGCACTCTTTATGCCAGTAGAGGGAAATACATTGTGGTCTTCCTTACCAGAAAGCAGCAGGCAGGAGCATGCACATGGCTACTCCAAGATAATGGACTTCTCCAGGGCGCAATGTACCATTGACTCTGCACATGTTGTTTTGCCGATGCTGCATCTAAATGCAAAAATGTTCCACGACCAGTAAGGTTTCACTCCCTGAATGTGCAGTTGGTGTATGACCATGGACAGCATATAATGCAAGTGAATATCCAGTACCCCAGCAGCAATCATAATAGGCCTGAACGTCCGCTGACTGGCAAAGTCAGAGTGCCACTCCATTGCTACTTTTTTACCTTGAAATATTTTCGATCCTTTCTCCCTGACCTTCCAACTCAGGCCGGGCGAGAATGGTGCAGGGAAGCGTGTTCCCAGGGCCTTCTGCCAACAGCTTCAGAGTCGGGCACAAAGAGGCCACACCCACTTTTCCACAGCACCGGATGCCATAAACCAGTTAAGACTAAAGGTCCAGGCACCTTCAGGCCAGGGAGAAGGTAGATTTGTCAGGTAAGTGATTAGAATTTGGTGGGGGCGGGGGAGTTTGGGCAGTTAGTGGGGGTTGGGTCAGGCCTGGAAGAGTAGTTGGGGGTTGTGGGGGTCCTCTGGTGTTTCGGGGGTGTTGGGGGGGGGGTTCCCAGTGGGGTCAGGGGAGGCCTGTACAATAGTTACCCAGAAGCTCCAAGTGGATGCAAGTAGCTCTTCAAACTTTTTCTGGGTAACTATTGATGTAAGACAGTCAAAACCATCCAAAGTTTGTGATTCAAATCGCCTGTTCCCAGTACAGGGCAATTACCCATCGGAAGTTTGTACTTCCCGGGCATTTGTCATGCAAACCTTACCTGGGAACTTCTGGGAGGGGTTCCCCAGCATATCTTTGGGGTACCCTCCAGTTACACTGCCCTGGAACTCAAAAGTTATGGCCCAATGTCTTTATCCTGCACCAATCCGCAGTTCAATTGGTATTTGAAGCACCACGTCAAACCAGAGGGTGGCTGTGGGACAAAAGGGCTATGCACTGACTACTTGACTCATGACTCAAGTGTGCAACCCAACCACATATGAGCAGCATGCATATAATGAGAGCCATACTGCCACATAAAATATCATTGAGCAGTCTATTGGGGTGATCAAGCAAAGCTTCCGTTGCATCAACTCCTCTGGAACAGCCCTGAAGTCACTGAAGCATGTGTCACGATTCTTCGTAGTCTACTGCATCCCGTATAATATTGCCATTGCTAGGACAGAACCCTTGCCACCAGGTTTATGGCAAGGAGCTGAGGAGCAGCAGGAAGAAGAGAAAGAGGAAGGAAGGAAGCCAACAACAGTTCCCTTTTCCAGCTGGCAGTCCCCGATCACCTCATCCGACTGTGTTACCACTGAACCCAGCCCCCAATTCCCCATTCTATAACAGTCCCATAAATTGCATTCCCTCTTGAATGTATTGCTAAAATAAAAATTCAACTACAAAACAACCATTCCAAACCAACTTTATCCAATAAACTAACCAAGATTCCCTACAAAAGTCAACTGATCATGCTTGTGCATTCCCTTACTTCCTGTCTTGCAGACGCCTTTGCCTAGCCTAGTGCTCCTACACTACTCCAGTGGTTGCTACATGACAGATGGAAACCTGCTGACTTTCAGTGGGAGAGATGTGGATGGCTTTGCTAGTGACCCTTGGGCAGCTTTGGAACTAGAAGGACTGGTTTTGAACTGCTGCACCTTGGCATGGATAACAGCAGTCTGGACTGGCAGGCTGGCAGCCAACAACAGGGGCACTGGTGGAGTGGATGAATGCTGTCACCTTGAGAGAGGACAGTGGGTTTGCATCTCAACCATTCTAATAATCTGTTGGAGGGCAGATTGCTAGACTTCAGAGAGACCCTTCAAGCCTCTTTGAGCTCTGGTACCTGCAGCCATGGTGGCAGCTGTCTGATCCTGTCATAGGCATAGAGTCATAGCAGTCTGCAGCACAGAAAAAGACCCTTCGGCCCATCAAGTCTGCGCCATTCAAACAAGCAGCTAATTATTCTAATCCCATTTTCCAGCACTAGGCCCATAGCCTTGTATGCCATGGCATCGCAAGTGCACATCCGAATACTTCTTAAATGTTATGAGGGTTTATGACTCTATCACCCTTTCAGGCAGTGAGTTCCAGACTCCCACCACCATCTGGGTGAAAAAATTCTTCCTCACATCCCCCCTAAACCTCCTGCCTCTTACCTTAAATCTATACCTCCACCAAGGGGAAAAGTTCCTTCCTGTCTACCCTATCTATGCCCCGCATAATTTTATACACCTCAATCATGTGCCTCCTCAATCTCCTCTGCTCCAGGGAAAATAACCCCAGTCTATCCAATCTCTCCTCATAACTAAAACTCTCCAGCCCAGGCAATATCCTGGTAAATCTCCTCTGTACTCTCTCTAGTGCAATCACATCCTTCCTATAATGTGGATTCCAGAACTGATGGTCAATGTCTTAGTTCCCATTGCAGCACAAGTAGAAGCCACCAAGTGTTTGAAGTGCTGCAGTGAAAGTGTACACTTAGGTCATGAAATTTCAGCTTGTTGCCATGTAATCACAGCTTGCTGCAAAGCATTGGCAGATAAAATAAAGGAAAATACAAAGTTATTTTACAACTACATTAAGAGTAAGAGAATAACTAGGGAAAGAGTAGGGCCCATTAAGGACCATAGTGGTAATTTGTGTGTGGAGCCAGAAGACGTAGGTAAGGTTCTAAATGAATACTTTGTGTCGGTGTTTACAAGTGAGAGGGACAACATGGGTATGGAAATCAGGCAGAAGAACTGTGATATAATTAAAGAAATTAGCACAGAAAGGGAGGAGGTTCTAAGTGATCTGACAGGCTTAAAAGTAGATAAATCTCCAGGCCCAGATGAAATGTATCCCAGATGGTTGAGTGAGACAAGAGGGGAGTTAGCAGTGGCGCTGGTAATAATTTTCAATACGTCTCTGGCCACAGGAGAGGTGCCAGAGGACTAGAGGACAGTCAATTTGGTACCGTTATTCAAGAAGGGAGAAAGGGATAAACCAGGGAACTACAGGCCAGTCAGTCTAATCTCAGTGGTGAGGAAACTATTGGAAGCAATTCTGAGGGAAAGAATTAATCTACACTTGGAGGGGCAATCAACATGGTTTTGTTAAGGGGAGGTCATGTCTGACCAATTTGATTGAATTTTTTGAAGAGGTGACCAGGTGTGTAGATGAGGGCAATGCATTTGACGTAGTCTACTTGGACTTCAGCAAGGCTTTTGATAAGGTCCCGGATGGGAGACTGATAATGAAGGTAAGAGCCCATGGGATCCAAGGCAATTTGGCAAATTGGATTCAGAATTGGCTGAGTGGCAGGAAGCAGAGGGTGATGGTCAAGGGGTCTTTTTTTGACTGGATGCCTGTGTCCAGTGGGGTTTCACAGGGATCGGTGTTGGGTCCCTTGCTGTTTGTGGTATATATAAATGACTTAGACTTGAATGTAGGAGTGGTGATCAGGAAGTTCGCAGATGACATGAAAATTGGTGGGGTGGTGAATAGTGAGGAGGATAGCCTTACATTACAGGAGGATATAGACGGGCTGGTCAGATGGTTTGATCAGTGGCAAATGGAATTTAATCCAGATAATTGTGAGGTGATGCACTTGGACAGGACAAACAAGGCACGGGAATACACGATGAATGATGGGACCCTGGGAAGTACCGAGGATCAGAGGGACCTTGGTGTGCATGTCCACCGGGACAGGTAGATAAGGTGGTTAAGAAGGCATATGAGATACTTACCTTTATTAGCCGAGGCAAAGAATATTAGAGCAGGGAGGTTATGCTGGAACTGTGTAAAACACTGGTTAGGCCACAGCTAGAGTATTGCATGCAGTTCTGGAATCCACATTATAGGAAGGATGTGATTGCACTAGAGAAAGTGCAGAGGAGATTTACCAGGATGTTGCCTGAGCTGGAGAGCTTTAGTTATGAGGAGAGATTGGATTGACTGGGGTTATTTTCCCTGGAGCTGAGGAGATTGAGTGATTGAAGTGTATAAAATTATGAGGGGCATAGAGTGGGTAGACAGGAAGGAACTTTTCCCCTTGGTGGAGGGATCAATAACCAGGGGACATACATTTAAGGTCAGGGGCAGGTGGTTTAGGGGGGATTTGAGGTAGAATTTGTTCACCCAGAGGGTGGTGGGAATCTGGAACTCACCGCCTGAAAGGACGGTAGAGACAGAAACCCTCATAACTTTTAAGAAGTAATTGGATGTGCACTTGTGATGCCATGGCATACAAGGCTATGGGCCTAGTGCTTGAAAATGGGATTAGAATAGTTAGGTACTTGTTTGACTGGCACAGATTCGATGGGCCAAAGGGCCTTTTTCTGTGTCGTAGACCTCTGTGACTCCATGACTCCATCGTAGCCGGCCAGCTGGTGACTCTATTTTCAAAGTCTGTGAGGACTTTGATGTCGGGCATTCCTCTACCAGTCTGCGACCTCTCCCTTTTGTTATGTGTCAGCTTGTCCTGCATCAAGACAGCTGGAGACAGTATAAGCAGGATGCCTGCCAGGCCAGATGAGAAGGATAGTTGGCATGTGTGAGTGACGAGTGTGCCATGGATGGGATGAGGAGGTGATGGTGCGTGTGAGAGAGTGAATGGTGATGTACCTTGAACTGGCAGTGACTGAGATCCCTGTGGATGTGTGATGGGTTTGTGAGTGTGGGTTGAGAGTGATGAGAAGAGTGGCTTACCCTGGTGGAAAAGAGGAGATCATTCATCCTCTTTCGGCACTGGGTGTCTGTCCTCTTTTGGAGGGCGTTGGCGCTGACCACCACCTCCCATGCTGGATTGGTGTCCTTGCTTGCTGGTCTTCACCCAGTACAGGGGTGGAGGACTTCACGGCAGGCCTCCACTGTGTGGTAGGTGCCCGAGAGAGGCGTCGCTAAATTTTGGGGGCAGCATGTTTCCTCCCTTTGACAACCATGACTTCTTAGCAGCTTCTGATCCCTTAGAGATTGTTAGTTCTGTGCAGGGGCTCCCTTTAAATATGGTGCATGGATTACCGAAGGCCTAAGGTGACGGTGGGACGGGCGAATCAGAGCCGACCCAGCAGTGATCTGGCGTGTTTCCTGTGAATACATTATTAATGAGGCGTTGGGAATGGGATAATATGGCGCAAAAATCCACCATCGCAGCCGGCAGGTAAAACATCCTTTTTCTCACCTGCTATTGCACTTTGTGCAAATCTGGATCGATTCCAGCCTTTGTGTTTTCTTCCCTGATTTATTTTTTCACATTTATCTCATTCTGTCTATCTTTTTTTTCTATTCCCTTCTCTGTCTGTACCTCTTGGTCTCACAGCTGTCACCAATTTAAATATTAACTTTTCTAAATGATTACTGAAACATAGATGATGGTAATCAGTCTTTGGGGTAGAAATTTATCCCTGGCACAAAAAGGGACGTTATCTGATCAGCTGCCTAGTATACGCAGTGCCTGACTGCAATGGAACTGACTATTGGGAGCTGCATATAGTGGGTAGCCAACACAAAACTGTCCTTTTTGTGCAACAACCAGTGTCAAATTTCTCACCCTTTCTGTTTGCCTCAGGAGCTTTCAAAATTGGCTTCATACATTGAAGTTAGTTAAAGACACTCAGACCCCCTTCAACTGTCTTCCCCCTCTCACCCCACTGATCACAACCACCTGGGAATTAATGTAAAGAACCAAACAAGCCTTTGCTTGCAACCGCCAGCCTACTGCACTCTGAGCACACGCATTGTAAATGCTCCCATACTTGTAAAACAGCAGATCTGCTGACATACAATGTGCAACAATAAAAAAGATCTGCAAATTTTATACTTACATGTACAAATGACTTATGTGACTTTGGCATGCATCAGACATGGAGTGTCTTTTTGAAATTTGCTGCCAAAATATTGGAAGTGATTACTTCATTTCCAGGAATAAGATATTGGGTGTTGCTTTTTCCATGGGGTACAAACTGGAATATCTATTAAAAATGTGGGATTGCTGTAAACAAGTAAATCAGCGGCCTCCCTAAACTATTCTGCTTCTCCATCTCACTCACTTTTATGAAGCCATCTCTTTGGTCAAACCTTTGATCGCCTCTCCAACAAAGCAACTTCTTCTCTCTTCAATGAAGCACTTCAATTTGGGATTCTTTTATGCTAAAGATGCTATCCATCTGCAATTGTCTTTGTTGTTAATTTTGTTGATTTTCCAGCAGCATTTCCTTCTCAAAATGATGAATGTGTAGATGAGAAAGAGTGAATGGTCGGAATCTTACAGAGGTGGTGGCCCTGCCCCTGGCTGAAAAGCCAGTGGGAGGGCGAGTGCACCTCTGC
Organism: Cetorhinus maximus; assembly: GCF_964194155.1. Lineage (NCBI taxonomy): Eukaryota > Metazoa > Chordata > Chondrichthyes > Lamniformes > Cetorhinidae > Cetorhinus > Cetorhinus maximus. Next base: position 92,219,080 of record NC_135879.1, on the reverse strand, counting down.
TTTACCAGCCACCCTGCAGCAATTTAATGAGCCATCAGGCCATTAATTGGCTCAGGGTAGGACTTCAGACACCATCTGGGAGGAGATCTTGCCTCCGAAAGCTGCCAGCCAATTAAATGGTCAGCAACTCTCTAGTCCCAGCAACGCCACTGGGAGTAATGGCCAACGCTGGAAATACAGGCAGTTCCCACCAAAGAGCAGCCATGTTTCTGGACATGCAGGTATGTGCAGGGTTTTGCCGGGGACAGGCTGGCAGGCCCTAGCAAGGACGTTAGGGGGTGGGAGGGGATTGAAAATGTAAAGTTGGCAGGGGGAGGGAATTCGGGGACTCCACCTTAGGGGGCATCCATTAGGCACAGAGTACCGGTACAGGAGGGACGCCCCCTCCACCTGCAAAAACTCTGTCAGGTCACTACATGCCATGGATACCTCCCACAGCTGGTAAAATACCAGTGGTAGTGGGAAGAGGCCCTTAAGTGACCAATTACTGGCCTTTAATTGGTCACGTAAGGGCCTCATTTGGCCCAATGACAGGCAGGCAGCCCAACACCTCCTCCACCACTGGTAAATTACTAGTGGAGGTGAGTAGGTGACAGGTACAGTGCCACTGTCATGGCTCCCAATCTTGCACTGCCCCTGCCTGCCAGTTTGCTTCCTGGGGGTGAAGGTGTAAAATTCCACCCAATGATTTAACAAAGATTTAACAGCAGAAATGTTTGCAATTTTAAAAGATTAAAGGGCCAATTTCAAAAATCTCCATTATCAGGAGGAAACCTTTTTAAAGGAAGTACCAATCAAAAATTTGGGTATGAACAGCCCATCTTTCACTTTAAAGGTCGTAAAAATTACGGCAGTACAGAGTGAACTTTTGAGTGAGGCTCCCTGCTAGCATTGTTAGCTCAATAAAATTACCCTTTAAGTTTGATTACAGTTGTGTTCTTATTTTCCCTAAATGAAGAGTTGTTTCTGAATTGTTCATACTTGATGTTAATTTTTTGTAACTTGGTAAAGTATCTTAATCTTGTGAACCACTAAATAAATTGGATTTCCATAATTATTTCTGCTTACTTTTAGTAGCTTTGATATCCTCAATTTTGCAGTAGTTTGGATGCCTAGTGTACACCTATATTATTGAGTTGGAATATAAAATGATTCATGTTAGTCATAAGTCCCTTAACTCACAGTAACATGTCACATTATCCTGGGTTGACTCCAAAGAAATTTTTTCTAAAGCTGTACTTGTTGGAGCCAAATGCTTCCAGGGTAATTTCTTCCAGGGTAGGACTTCAGACACCATCTGGGAGGAAATCCTGTCTCCGAAAGCTGCCAGCCAATCAAATGGTCAGCAACTCTCTAGTCCCAGCGGCGCCACTGGGAGTAATGGCCAATGCTGGGAACACAGGCAGTTCCCACCAAAGAGCAACCATGTTTCTGGACATGCAGGTATGTGCATGGTTTTGCCAGGGACAGGCTAGCAGGCCCTAGCAAGGACGTTAGGGGGTTGGGTTCTGCAAGGCAGGAGGGGATTGAAAACGTGGGGTTGGCGGGGGGAGGGGATTCGTGGACTCTACCTTAGGAGGCATCCATTAGGCACAGACTACCAGAAGAGGGACTCCCCTTCCACCTGCAAAAACTCCGCCAGGTCTCTACATGCCATGGATACCTCCCAAAATGCAAAATTCCCAGCTTTGAGGACTGTCAATAATTCATTATAAAGCTTATAGCCCTGATACTTAGAGGGAAGTGGGGAAGTTTGTGGCTGAGGCTGAACAAGGCCAAAGAAGCTGGCAAGGATGACCTTAATGTCAGGATGCCTCTAGCATCTTGTAGCTCCATCTTTTGCCAGGCAGTTGGTGAAATGAGCAGTCTGGCCTGCAACTGGAAAGGTGACACGAGCAGAAAACAGTAGCTGAGGAGACTTAAGATGGAAGGCAGCAATTGGAAGGGGAGTGCCAGGTTGGCAATCAGGAAGGGTAGAGTTCAGCAATCAGGGGGATGGGGGAGAGGTTTATAATTGGAAGGGAAGTATAGGAAACCCCATGTCACCCATGTGGGTGGGTAGAAACCAATGATCGGGAACTGGAGATCAAGGTGGGGTAAGAGGGGATGGAAAAGAGTTGTGAGGCTGGAAATTGGGTATGGCAGAGGCCAAAGATTACCATGTGGTACCTTGGAGGAGCACTTCTGCTCCTCTTGGTCTGAAAGCCACATACCTTGGAAAGCTGGCCATTTGCACATATATTTCATTGCCAAGTTTCCCAATAAATGGGAAACCTGTTCTACAGCAGTCAACTTCAAATAAGGCTCCAGATTCCACAGTGTTAAATCTAATTTAAGTATGTTAATAAGCATTTCACCTCCTCACACCAGAACACTCAAACGCCTTATATTCACTGGCATAAAAATGGCAATAAGTGAATGAGTGGAAGGTTGGGTCAACTTTCTCCATGTTTCACTTTTTAAATGGCACCACCACCCCCAACTTTCTCCTGCCTTTCGTGGGGGGTTAAAATTGAGGCCTATATTTGTACAATGTTCATTCACGAATTAGATTAACTCTAATATTCCTGAAGAGAGAGAATTGTTGCCGAAGCTTTTCATCTTAATAAAAAAAAATGTTGGAAATGCTCAGCATATCTTGCAGCATCTGTGTGCCTCTCACACTCTCTACCACTCTCACACTCTCTACTCCCCCCTCACACTCTCTACTCCCCTCTCACACTCTCTACCTCCGCAAGCTCCCTATCCTTTCATGCTCTACCTGCCTCGCACTCTCTATCCATCTCACACTTTCTCAACCACCTTCATATTTTTGCTCCTCACACTCTCTCCCCCTCTCACATCTCTCCCCTCCACACTCTTACCCCCTCACACTCTCCCATCCCTCCCATCACACTCTCTCACACCCTCACCCACTCATACACTCTCACCCCCCACACTGTCTCCCCTTGCACACTCTCCCCCCCACTCACACTCTCCAACCCCTCCCACACACTCTCACCCCTCTTCACACTCTCTCCCCCTCTCACTCTCTCACTCCTTACACCCTCTCACTCCTCACACTCTCTCCTCCCTCACAGTCTCTCAGCCCCCTCACCCTCTCTACCTGCTTCTCACACTCTAGATCCCTCATTCTCTCAACCAGCTCATGCACTCTACCCTCTTGCACACTCTCTACCCCCTCACACTCTCCAACCTCCCTCTCACTCTCGCTACCTGTCTCGCACTCTCAAATACCTAACACTCTCTCAACCCCCCTCATACTCTCTCCCCCTCACAATCTCTCCCCCCCTCACAATCTCACCCACCTCACACTCTCCCACCCCCCTCACACACTCTCACCCCCTCACACACTATCACCCCCTCACACACTCTCGCCCCCTCACACAATCTCACCACCTCTCACACTCTCTTCCCCCTCATACTCTCACCCCTTCACACTCACCCACCCCACCTACACACTCTCACCCCTCTTCACACACTCTCACACTCTCTCCCCTTCGCACTCTCCCCCTCACACTCTCTACCTCCCTCACACTCTCTCACTCCTTACACTGTCTCCCCCTCACTCTCTCACTCCTCACACTCTCTCCTCTCTCACACTCCCTCAACCTCCTCTAACACTCTCTCAACCCCCCACACTCTCTCACCCCCTTGCATTCTCTCACCCCCCCCTCAAACTCTCTCCCTGTCACACTCTGTCATCCTCCCTCACACTCTCTCACCCCCCTCACACACTCTGCCCCCTCATATTCTCAACTTCCCTCCCACACTCTCTACCCAATCGGACTCTCTACCCCCTCATGCCCTCTCAACCCCCATCATACTCTCTCCCCTTCACTCTCTCTCCCCCTCACATGCTCTGCCTCCTTGAACTCTCTACCCCCACACAGCACCACCCGCCCCCACCGCCACACTCTCTCTCCCTCACACAGTCCAGTCATTCACTTATTCAGATGCCAGTGGGCCCTGCTCCCACTGCCTTGTGCTCCACTTCAGAGTGCCTGAGCCCTGTTTCGGCCTGCCTGGGCCCTTTACAAATTCGCCTGTGCACTGCTCTGGCTGCCTCACAACCTACATTGGCATCTCTGGTCACCAGGACCTTGCTTGAACTTGCCTGAGCTCCGCTCCGGCTGCCTCAAGTCCCGCTCAAGCCCGCCTGGGTCCCACTCCCTAGTACTTCCGCTCCCTGAGCCCTGCTCCCAGGCACATTGGCTCCCCGGCACCTCCGCTCCCTGGGGACCACCTCCTGGCAATTCCACTCCCTGGGCCCCACTTGCTGGCACTTCCGCTCCCCTACACTCCACTTCCTGGGCCTCGGTCTCCGCTACCTCCTGTCCCTCAACCCCATTCTCATGAAACTGATGACCATCCAATTTGTCTTTTGCAGATATTGTTCACATTTCTCTCCTTTCAGGTGCTGCCCTCTCTTCTTTAAATCTGACATCATTATCCCACCAAACAACAAAAATAACATATTTATATAGCACCTTTAATGTAATACAATGTCCCAAAGGGCTTCACAGAGACATTATAAAACAAAATATGACATCAAGCCAGTAAGGAGATATTAGGGCAGACAAACACAAGTGTGGTCAAAAAAGTAGGTATTAAGGAGTATCTTAAAGGAGGAAGCATCTTCCATACCCCTTCAGACCTCTTCAGCCCCCTGTACGCCTTCAGAACTCTGCACCCTCCATACTCCTTCAGACCTCTTCAGCCCCCTGTACCCCTTCAGACCTCTGCACCCCCCATACCCCTTCAGATCTGCACAAGCCCCAAACCCCACCCACACCCCCAACAGACCCTTGCTGCCCAACAGTACCTGCTCTTTCCGCTCCACTCTTTCTACATCCAAATTAAAATGGCAATAATGGCACCCAAGATAAACTGATACAGCTTATGGGAGTAAATGCCTCAAGGCAAAACATTTCAGAAAGAATCAATTTTAAGATGAGAAACTGTTCTGACAACGCAAAGAGCAAATAGCACAAAAATCCAGTTATCTAATTACCTGCAGCTCAGTTCTACGTTAAATACAAATTCCATTCCTTCTGGAAAACTAATCCTGTGAGGTTTTACTGGTCCTTTGGGAGCTGAGTGGGACTTTCATGATTTTCAGTTAAAATGGTAATGGAGTCCTAATAATATCATAGCTCGCTGACGTGCATGTATTCATCAGTTCACCACCTATCTCTTGAATGAGCATTAGCTGACTAAAAAAATATGCGAATAAAATGATGGGCAGCGGAATGTAGGGCCAAGTTTCCTGTCTCTGCCAGGCTGGTAGGGCTAAAATCACCTCTTTAGATTTCTGAACTGACTAATAATTTTGAATTGAAGACGAGAAAAGTCTCAGAGGTTACACAGGTATTCAGAAAACTCTGAAGATTACACCTCTTCAAAGAGCTTTGAGCATCATTGTCAGCTGCTCAGGATACTGCGATAAGGGGAATGATCTTATAGCTAATCATCCAATCTACAAGAACAGGTGTACATCATGTAGTTTTATCCAGGTTGTTAAAATTAATTAATATTCTATTAATCTCCTGAGAGAGTTGACAGGGATGAAATTTCAATATTCTACACCAACAACACCTGTTTCCTGTAGCAAATTGCATGAATTTTCCATAAGAAATCTGTTTCATTTGTTTTTCATAAAGCCATATGTTTTACTTGGCATTGTAAATGGCTGAATTGCTGATATAGGAATCATAATTATTATTGCAGTACAGGTACCAGTCTCAAACAGGTACTCATATAATGCAAACATACTGGGAAAACATGAGTTACACTGTTAGCTTTGTGTCAAACTCAGCTAAGGAAAATTGAAAACCTTGCTGCAAATCTGTTGGTTAAATTTTAGTGTTACAAGAAGACCAATGCAAATGCCAGCCCTCTGCTAATGTCAAAAACATTCAGGGGCTAATTCTGCAATTACGCAGTCTCAGCAAAGAAGCTGTCCTTGAAACTAGCACAGGTCAGGCATAGGGTGAGCTCAGCTCCCCACTGGGAGTAGCTCTTTAAATTAAATTTTAATAAAGACAGGCTGTCCACTAGGTTACCTGAGACATTTCTCATATCTATCTTTGCACAAGATTGTAGTTATACTGCATCTAGTAAAATTCAAGCGGTATGAGACTACCTCTTGGGCCTAGTTTCACACTATTCAAATTTAATGCGCTCAAGAGTAAGATCAACAATCTAACTTCTAAAATATATTACCACCATCTGACAGTTTCACATCAATGTGAAGTGAACAGTACAGTGACTTGGCACGACATATAAATCATGCAAAAAGTTCAAAAACCAGTAAAATTTCTCCTATTCCATCAGAGTTACCAGATTAAATGTGAGAGAACTGAGTGCATGATATCTTTCCATTTCGGTTCACCTATGTATGTTCCTGTATTCTTTGAGTTGTGTGTTGCTGACGTATGTTCTTTACAAGCTCAGATCCCCAGCTGGGATTATGTAATAAACCCTTTAAATTAAACTTGAATAAGTTTACATACTGTTGATTGAATTGTCTGAGGCACATTAAAAACCACTCCAACTGACATGAACAGAAAATGGAGGATCTACTAGATTGATTCCCTAATTATTAAGGAATGTGGAGGACCAGAAACAACCACTGCAGGACAGAAAATGCTGGAAAAATTCAGCAGGTCTGACAGCATCTGTGGAGAAACGGAGTTAATGTTTCGAATTTGTATGACCCTTCTTCAGAGCATCTGAAGTACTGCAGTACATCTGGTCAGTTTAATTATCTATGCAATATCATAGTTTCTGATGCCTCTTATACTTCCATCGAACTTTTCTCTACTTACTTAGCCAAGTACATTTTAAATTTGTTAACAAAATAAGCCCCACAGTCTCCATTGGCAGTGCATCTATACATTCAGAAAACAGATTGGAACCTCTGGAAATGGGAGCAAAATGCACATAGTGACAAGAGAAATCTTCCTCATCAGCTTTTGCATTCTAACAAATTTGAAGACTCTTGGTGCCGCTTTTGTATGTATATATCTACCAGCCTTGAACCCAGATGCTGTATCTACAGACCAAGTCTATCATAGTTGGGCATTTCAATAAGGCCTGTCTCCAGGGCTTCCCATAAGAGCAGCTGAACAAAAATAAAATGACATCATTAGTCCACACTTTTTTGTAGCTTCACCCCTACCTGCCAGTCATACTATGATGTGGTAAGGTGCCAACCAATTTTCCTTCTCCCAACTGGTCAACTAGGCTCCCCCAAGTGACGCTGGTGTATGCCGTCAGTGTATAAATGATTCCTAATACAGGAAATAGGCAGAGGCCGAGGACATATGTAGAGAACAAGTAAAAATTTCACACCAATGAAGATACATTGCCATTGCAATAAAAAGCAATTTCAGCTCCCATGTATTGAGTGATTTAATTTGGGGTGAAAAAGATATTCATTCCAATCAAATCCTATTCTGAAAGATTGTTACACCCCGGCCTACCTTCATGTCAAGTACTCCTAACCATAGTACCCATGAAATTCCTCAAATCCCATTTTTTCCCACGTCCTCTCAAACCATCTCCCACTGGTTCTGATTCAATAGTGAAAACCCCAACTCTCCAATATCCTTCCACACCCAAGCTCATTCAATTATGCAGACATCACAGACCCCGCCTACTCCACTTTAACAACATGAGCATTACTACAGGGGTTTACCAGTATTAGGTTAATAGGTATTGGCGTTGAAAGGTACAATGCGAAAATATTGTCCTGGAGTTACAGAATATACCACCGGCGTCATGATTTGCAAAACCAAAAGCTGACAGCCACTGTAAGCTCAAGATCCCTTTTGTATTTGAGGAGCATCAGAGCAACACATAGGAACATAGGAATAGGTACAGGTCATTTAACCCCTTGACCTTGTCCACCATTCAATGAGACTATGGTCTGAATTTTACCCTTGGCTGGCGGGCGCGACCAGCAGACCAGGACAGGTCGGGAAATGAACCGCCGCCTGCGATTGGACCCCAACTGCGATTTCACACAGGCTGGCCAGTTAAGGCCCGCCCAGCATGACACTCTCCTTCCCAATGGTCGGGAAGGGTGGGCGGGGCCAGGGGCCTGTTGGCGTCAGGTCCAGTGCTGACCCAGCGGTCGGTTTAAAGATGGCACAAGCAGTTCCTTGAAGGCTGCCGTGGAAGAACATATCTTCTGCGTTGTGAACACTGAAGTGTGGCTGGAGGCGTCAGGCGGGAGGGCAGGTCAGGTGGGCACTCAGCCCCCACGGTTTTCGGATGAGTGCCACGTGGTCCTCCTGGAGGAGGTGGCTGCCAGGAGAGACACCCAGAGATGGAAGGAGGAGGCCATCACACCTAATAAAAAGTGCTTGAGAGGAGCTGGCAGCACAGGTCAGCAGGCACTACGTTTAACGGCGCACATGGATGCAGTGCCGCAAAAGGTTTAATGACCCTGCTGCGCCCGGGAAGGGTGAGCACCCCATGCTGTGTTGGCGTGGATCAGTGTGGAGAAGTGTTAAGGTCTGGCCTTACCCACCGTGGGGCTCAGGGGTGTTAGAGTCTGAGTACCAACTGCCAATGACGCTGGAGTTGGCCCAGGGGGTGAGCCCTGGCTGCTTGGATTGAGTGCTTGCGGCTCAAGGGCCACGATGTGCTCTGCAAAATGCTCCTCAGGTGGGGATGGGCAGGCTACAATGGCACTGCAGGTAGATAGTGGACTAATCGATGCTCCTCTGTCCTTTCAGGGGAAGACAACCCATAAGAAGACTGAAAGGTAGCGGACAGGCGGAGGCCCCCCAAACCTCCTAATCCTATCCAGATTCGAGCAGGACACCTCGGTCACCCGGCAGCAGAGAGGCTGGGGAATCAGGTGAAGGTAAGAGTGCAGTACACAGAGGTGAGAGTTTCGGATGCTGCAAACATTCTTGTCTAGTCTCATCATTGATGGGAGCCTCAAAACTGGAGTCCCCATTGATCATTGAAAGATGATGGCACCATGATGCATATCTTAATTGTCTGACCAGGGTGCCTGGCATGCCCAGTGGCAGTGTGATGACTTAAACTAATGAAATATTGTTGTTCTCCCTTAGATTCGCCAGCAGGCACTCAATCGCAGGACCCTGAAGAGCCACCCCTGACGCCAGGGGACCACCAGGCTTCACATGCACTTGCATCAGCCCACACTCTGAACCAGGCACCAGCACAGATACCAGCACCTCAGAGGGCGTTAGATCCTCGGCTAGAATGTTCAAGCACAGCGGTGAGGGCACTTCACATTTGCTTGAGGAGCAGGCGGAGGCAGAGAGTGCCCAGGGCACCGGCAGTCAGAGGACTGCTGGAGACCAGGACACTGCTCATCGAGGACAGATGATGAGCCTCTGAAGTCATCCATTAGGCTGCAGATGCCGGATGTCCAATGCGGTGTGCAGGAGGATCTGGCGGAGATCCATGAGGGTATGCGTGCCATTGTGTCTGTTGTGGAGGAATCCATGAGGAGAATGAGCACTGTATTGACCCTCATGACTGAGCACACTGCCTCCTCCATTGAGAGAGTGGCAACTCTCATGGAGAGGCAGCTCCAGGAATGGAATCAGGGGTTCCAGGGGTTGTACTCGGATCTGCAAGCCCTCACAGAGGCAATGACTTCAGGTGGTCAGTGTCAGTGTGGGAGATGGATGAGGCACCCAGTATCCCAGCTGGGTGCCCATCCATCAATAGCGAGCAGGGAGGTCCAGAGCGACCTCACATTGGCACACGAGCTGCTTGTCGTGTCCAGGGTCCTGTCAGGGTGCTCTGGATGACAGCAGCTGCTCCCCCGCCCCTCTGCCAGTGACCATGGCATCGGATGAGGCTGCGATGACTGGGGTGATGCCAGGCGTGGCATTGGCCGCTGCCTCTCAGGCGGGGCCAACACAGGCTCCACTGGCCAGAGAACGACTGCCAAGGTCTTCAAGGCCAACAAGACACCAGAGTCAGCAGGCTGCCTCCAATGCCGCTGCCAGTGAGGTGGAGGTGGGGGGCACCAAGGTGTAGCACTCGTAAACATAAGTTTAAGGCACCGTGAGCACAAAAAGGACTGGTCACGGGTGATCTTCTGTTGTGTAATGTTTTGTTTATGCTTTCTGTTTTGGGAATTAAGGTCAGAGAAGGAGATTTTTTTTTTTTGCATTGTCAAAATGAGATAAATTTAGTTTCTGTCCTAATGGCCTGAGTATGCTTCACCTTTGTATTTTTTTGGTGCACAGAATGCCAGTATGTAATGCTGGACATGACTGGCTCTAAACTTTATTGCATAGGCACTGAGTGGACTTTGGGTTCAAATGAAAGGGTCATTTCAGACATCATGTATGAGGCGGCAGCCCTGGCATAAGATGGAAGCTAATCTTTGGAAGCCTAGCTGAGGGAGCATTGGATCAAGGCATCCCTGGTGTCCCTGCCTCCCTGAAGGATACAGAGGTCTGCCTCCACACCCTCAGCGTTCTCCTCACCATGTTCCTCTTCTGACTCACTACCGGATTCATCCTTTGTGGCCTGTGGAGCTGTGTCATCATCTTCTTCCCCCAGTGGGTCCCCCCTTGCCAGTGCCAGATTGTGGATAGCATGCAACATGAAACCATTATCAGTGACACCCACTCTGGGGGGTATTGTAGTGCTCCCCCTGAACGGTCCAGGCATCGGAAGCACATCTGGAGAAGACCTACGGTCCTCTCTATCACCGCCCTTGTGGAGGCATGACTCCTATTATAATGCTGCTCTGCCTCTGTTCTTGGGTGGCAGAGAGGCATCATAAGCCACTTTTTCAACAGATAGCCCTTGTCACCCAGCAGCCATCTATGCAGTCGGGCTGGAGCACTGAATAGATTCAGCACCTGGGAGTGTCTGAAGATATAAGCACCATGGGAGCTACCGGGGTACCGTGCACAGACTTGCAGAATAAACATCCTGTGGTCACACACTATCTGGGCAGTCATCGAGTGGAATCCCTTCCTGTTGATGAAGGCACCCGACTGACCCACTGGCGCCCTGATAGCCACATGTGTGTAGTCGATTGCACCCTGGATGTTGGGGAACCCAGCAATCGCTGCAAAGCATCTGGCTCACTCAGCCCGGCTGGCCTCGTCCATACGGAAATGAATAAATGTCATTACCCGCCTGAACAGAGCTTCTATCACCAGTTTGATGCAACTGTGGACAGCTGATTTGGATGCGGCACGAAGATCCCCCACTGATCCCTAGAGAATGCCGGAGGCATAGAAGTTGAGGGCCGTTGTGACCTTCAGAGCCGCTGGCATGGGGTGTCCACCCAGACAGTTGGAGGTGATCTCAGGCCCAATCATCTGACAAATGGAGGTCACGGTCTCCCTGGAAAGGTGGAGCCTCCTTCAGCATTGCACCTTGGACATATTGAGGTAGCTACATCGCCGCCTATAAACCCTGGCAGCAGGTTAGTGGCATGTTCTGCAGCCCCTTCCACCTTGGACTACCTGCTGGTCCCGTGTTCCTTGTACCTGCGCCTCTCCTCCCACAGGTCACTCCCCTGGAAGCTGCATTGGGCTCCAATGGCCACTTGGCCTCCACTTCATTCTGCCCTGCTCTTCCTTCTTAAAGGAGGTGTCACCAGCAGAGAGCACAGTCCCCATTATCGGGGTGTCTGATACCTAGAAGGATCCACATGGTCAAAATCCTCCGGGGGCCTTGGAAACACCAATGAATACTAAAATGAATCCTAGAAATGCTACAAATGAAGCTCAGAACAGAGATGAAACTGTCTAGTTCAAATAAGCAGCAAACTATCTCCTAAACTCCTCACTACTCACACTGGCAATGCTGCTGACCCTTTTTATCCCGTCCTTGGATGAGAGCTAGCAAAATGTCGGCTGCCCGCCTGCCCGTTTTGCCCGTGCGACGAGCGTGAAATTGCATAGGCAATGTAAAATTGGGTTTAATTGGGTTTTTAATGGCCTGAAGTAGCCTCTTAATTGATGTCAGGCATGGCTCCAACGCCCAGGCGTGCCCGCCGACCTGAAGATTGCGTGTGTGTGGGATTACGTCGGGATGCTCGCCCAATGTCTTCTCGTGCTATTTTACACCTGATTGGGTTGGACGCGTATCCACTCGCGAGGTGTAATATTCTGCCCCATGGCTGATCAATGACCTAACTCCACATACCTGCCTTTACCCTATGCCCCTTAATATCTTTGTATAACAAAAATCTATCATTCTCAGTTTAAAAATTTAGAAGGGCCATTTGCAGAAGAAAATTCCCACCCTTTACCACCCTTTGTGTATAAATTGTTTCCTAATTGCAGTCCTGAAAGGACTAGCTCTAATTTTTAGACTATGCCCCCTAGACAAGAGTCTCCAACTGTCTACCCTTTGTTTCCCTTAATATCTTGAAAACTTTGATCAAATCACCCCTTAACCTTCTAAGTTCAAAGGAATACAACATAGTTCATGTAATCTTTCCTCATAATTTAACCCTTGAAGTCCAAGTATCATTCTGGTAAATCTATGTTGCACTCCTTCTAAGGCCAGTATTTCCTTCCTAAGGTGTGGTATTCAAACCCCAACCCAGTACTGCAGCTGTCATCCAGCTAGGCCTTTGTATCGCTGAGGTATGACTGCTACCCTCTTGTATTCTAGTCCTGTAGCTATAAAGGCCAGCATTCCATTAGCCTTTTTGCTTATTTTCTGTACCTGTTCATGACGTTTTATTGATATATCTACTTGGGCCTCCAATTCTCTTTGGACCTCAAAGGAACACAGCATTCTAATGATCAATGTACCTGTATCCCCAAGTCCCTTTGGACCTCCACTGTTTCTAGTTTTTCACCATTTAGAAAATATCTAAATCTAAAATTTTTAGGTCTAAGGTGGATGACCTCACAAATGTCTACATTGAAATCCAATTTTTTCCCATTCACTTAATCTACTGATATCTCTTTGTAATTCTTTGGTTCCATCTATACTACTTACAATATCGTCAATCTCTGTGCCATCGGCAAATTTAGATATGGGATTTCTACCATCATCTAAGCAGTTAGTAAATTCAGTGTGTTTAGTTGAAGCCCCAAAACAGGTTCCTTTGAGACACCACTAGGCTCAACTTTCCAATTAGAGTACCTGCCCATTACCCCTCTGTCTCTGTCTCTTGTCACTCATCCAATTTCCTAAACAGCTCAATAATTTCGGTCCAATTCCATGAGTTTCAATCTTAGCTAACAGACTGTATGAGGGACTTTATCAAATGCCTTCTGGAAATTCATATTAATAACACCCATAGCCATTCCCCTGCCCACGACTTCAGACACCCCTTCAAAAAATTCAATCAAGTTTGCCAAGCATGGTCTACCCTTCACAAATCCATGTTGGCTCTCTCATCAGCTGAAAAATTTCAAGCTTTTCAGTCACCTGAGCCTTGAAAAAATTTCTCTTCCTCCCCCTCATCTCCATGCTAAATCGGAGAGCTCCTATTTTTAAACTGTCCCTTAGTTCTAGTCTCTCCCTCAAGGGGAAACATCCTTTCAGCATCCACCCTGTCAAGTCCCTTCAGGGTCTTATATGTTTCAATAAGACCACCTCTCATTCTTCTAACTCCAATGGATACGGACTCAGCCTGTTCGACCTTTTCTCATAAGATAACCACCCCTCCATCATCCTAGGAATCAGTCGAATGAACCTTCTCTGAACTGATTCTAATGCGATTATGTCTTTTCCTGGAGGGAACAGTCCATATGGAATGCCGATAGGAGGGGGTGAGGGAAAGATGCGTTTGGTGATGGCACCATACTGGAGTTGGCGGAAATGGCGGAGGATGATCCTTTGAATGAGAAGGCTGGTGGGATGAAAAGTGAGGACAAGGGGGACTCTATCATAGATCTGGGTGGGAGAGGAAGGTGTGAGGGCAGAGGAACAGGAGATGGGTCGGGCATGGTTGACACAGTGGGTTGGAAAAATCAGTTAAGGAAGAAGGAAAACATGTCCAGAAGTGCCGTTTTGGAAAGTAGCATCATCGGAACAGATGCGACGGAGGCAAAGGAACTGAGAGAATGGGATGGAGTCCTTACAGGAAGAAGGGTGTGAGGAGCTGTAGTTGAGGTAGTTGTGGGAGTCGGTGGGCTTGTAATGAATATTGGTGGACAGTCTATCACCAGAAATCGAGACAGAGAGATCAAGGAAGGGAAGGGAAATGTTGGAGATGGACCATGTGAAGGTGATGGAAGGGTGGAAGTTGGAAGCAAAATTGAAATATTTTTCCAGGTCCAGACAAGAGCATGAATTAGCACTGAAACAGTCATCGATGTACTGAAAACAATGTTGTGGGAGGGGGCCTGGAGAAACTTAAACTTGAGAAAGAAAAGGAAATAAAAAAAGTTGAATTGGAGGAAAAAGAGAAAGAAAGAGAAATGGAAATGCAAAAACTTGACCTCCAGCGAGAGAGGTTAGTAAGGGAGGAAAGAGGGAAGGAACGATAAAGGGAATACCAACTTAAAAGGCTGGAATTTTTTTTAAAAGCCTCAGATGTTGGGGAAAATTCTGATGATGTGAAAACCAACCCCAACCCAAAGCCCAGTAGGGAGATGTTTAAATTTGTACAAGCCCTTCCAAGGTTTAAGGAAAAGGATGTAGGCGCATTCTTTATTTTGTTTGAGAAGGTAGCTAAGCAAATGAAGAGGCCAAAAGAAATCCGGATATTATGCCAACAGAGTCGGTTGGTGAGTAGACCTCATGAATTATTCATCATTTTCAGAAGAGGTTCTTGTGGATTATGGTGCATTGAAAAAGGCTATTCTTACTGCGTATGAGTTGGTCCCTACCTAAGGCATTCAGGCAGAAATTTTGCAACATAAGGACAGATCCATATTGACTTTGAGAGGACAAAGCAAAGTAATTTTGACCATTGGATATGGGCATTAAAGGTAGAGACAACGTATGAAACTCTTAGGAAATAATTCCCCTGAAAGAATTTAAAAATTCACTTCCTCCATTAGTTACAGCCCATGTTGAAGACCAGAGGGTTGCAACAGCTAGACAGTCAACGGAGACAACTGCCGGATATGAGCTAGTCCTTAAACCCAAACCCTTTTTCCATCACCCTTACAAATCCGAGAAGGATAGAAGGTGGGAAGATGAAAGGAAGGCATGTAGCCAGGGAAGAAAAGTGGCAGCTGGGAACACCCTGGGAATTACTCCTCAGACTGGAAAGGAAGGTGCTGAGGGTGGAAGTGATATTCAAAGGCCTAAGTGGTTCCATTGTAACCAGGTAGGATATGTTGGTGCAGATTGCTGGAAGTTGCATGGGAAATCCATAGGACTTATTAGGGTACATAAGGGTGATTCAGGAGAAGGAGCCCTGATTGAAAATACAACAGATCAAGTTGTAGCACTAACTACTGCTGTGAAACAAAGTGTGGGAACACTGCTGTGTGTTCAGGAGAGGTGAATAAAATACATGAGAATTATAAAGAATTCTCATTGAGAGGAAAAGTAATCCCTTATCCCGCAAATGAGACAGCTAAATCTATAATTATATTAAAATATATAGGATCCACTCAAACACTTTTGCCAGGGAAAGGCATAATTTTTCACCCAGAAAGCACATTAAAAGCCAAAGTTTTAATAAATGATATTGGCGCAGAGTATATACCTGAACCTTTGTACCAGGTGTACAAGTGTGACTTAATGTCTGGGTCAGTGACAGTAGGGGTTGTTCAGAAGTTACCCATAGATAGACTTGACTTACTCCTGGGAAAAGATTTAGCTGGAGTGAAGATGGTAGCTTCTCCCATAGCTATGGAAAGCCTGAATGGGGTTAAAGAGACTGAGCAGTTCCAGGAAAAGGTACCAGGAATTTTTCTCAATTACATTTACACTAATAGTAATCCCTGTGGAGTAGTGGAGCTAGATAAACTGCGCACTCCGCCCATCCTGGTTGTAACTTTACGTAGATTAAAATCACCCATGATTACCTTCATACCTTTCTCACAAGCCCCCATTACTTATTCCTGTATAATCTGTTCCACAGTGTGGTTACTGTTTGGGGACCTGTACACCACACCCACAAGTGACTTCCTGCCTTTACTATTTCTTATCTCTACCCAAAGTGATTCTACATCTTGATCTTGAGAACTAATGTCATCTCTCTCTATTGTACTAATGTCATCCTTAATTTGCTTATTGCTACCTTGCTCTCTTACCTTGTTCTCTCTCTTTAATTTATCACATCTTCCCTCACTTGATCCCCACTATTTAGTTTAAAGCCCTCTCTACCACTCTAGTTATATGACTGATCCCAGCACCGTTCAGGTGAAGACTGTCCCAAAGGTAAAATTCCCTCTTTTCCCAGCACTGAATCGAAACCCATTTCTCCCACAACAATCTTTCAGCTACACAGTTAACTCTCTAATTTTGTTTACTCTACGCCAATTTGCTTGTGGCTCAGGTGATAATCCAGGGATTATTACCTTTGAGGTTCTGCTTTTTACTCTCCAGTTTTTAATAATTCTCCAGTTTTCCTCTGACACCTTTCTTAAATAACATAGTAGTATGCATAATTTTCCAATCTAAAGGAATGGTTTCTGAATTGAGAAAATAAGAGAATCAAGATTCTAGTTAGTGTGATGGAATCTGTGATTTCAAAGCTTATATTCTTTGAGGCAGACCGTAACTGAAAATGGAAACTAAAAACAGAAACTGAAAAGGTAAAATTGAAAAAGGTAACAGAGAAAGAAACTGGGAGAGTCAATTTCCTAAGGAAAGTAAAACTGAAACTGATATTGGAAACCAAAACTTCTGGGCAGTCTAAAACTCGCTGAGGCTACATAAAAGGACGCAGAGCCATGCAAGCTCAGAAGTAGCAGCTTTTGAGTTCAATGGTCAGTACAGGCAAGTTGAAGAAGACAGAGGCTAGATCCAGGAGCTGAGAATAATAAGAGATGGCTGCTGCAGTTGTTTGTTACTTGAAGACAACATTGGCAGATTCAAGACATCCAGATGGGCATAAGCAGCGTTGAGGAAGTTCAGCAGATGTGTGCCAGTCCTGGTGAAGACCGTGTCCATGGAATGCTCCAGCTGGTTGTGCGCTGCTGTCAACTGGCGACAATGCTAAGTCCTAGGAAAAGAGGACCTGCATCCCTCCAACAGGACAGAAAATCCCTGCACTCCTCCACCAGGGCAGAAGATCCCTGCACTGTACTACCATGACAGAAGATCCTTCACCTCTCCACCAGGACAGAAGATCCTTGCAAACCCCAACATGACAGAAGATCCCTGCACCCCTCCACTATGACAGAAGATCTGTCATGGTGGAGGGGTGTGTGAACTGTGTATACTGTGTGAGCTGCCAAGTCAATTCATAAGAGTTGGCTTTGTTGTATTTGCAGAAGATCCTTGCACCCCTCCACCAGAACAGAATATCCCTGTACCCCTCCACCAGGACAGAAGATCCCTGTAACCCTCCACCAGGACAGAAGATCCCCATAACCCTCCACCAGGACAGAAGATCCCTGCACCCCTCCACCAGAACAGAAGTTCCCTGCACCCCTTCACGAGGACAGAAGACCCAAGGAGCTGACTGGGAGTATGCTACAACCATGGCAGATGGGAGACGCCAGGTGGCCCCACAGTTTACTAATGCCTTCCTGCAGCTTCTCCAGCCTGCAAGGGCAAGGTAGGAGTTTCTCTTCCCAAAGGGTCAGCAAGAAGTGCCTGGCCCTCCTGACCAACAAGACTGGATGGAGGTTGCAGAAAAGGTCAACAGCAATGGAGTTGCCCCCTTGCCCCCCACCAAATGTGGGTGCAGTGTCACAATCAGGTCAATTAACTCCTTCACTCTGCCAGTGTGAGTAGACTATACCGCTTTCCTCTTTGCGACTCGCATGTGGGAATGCTAATGTGGCCACCCAGTCAATGGTAAGGGGTGAGGCCGGAGCATCTTCTTTCAGATACATGGCTGAATGTCAACTAGAGATAGCCAATTGGCTTTGTCGACCCCACCATGTCCCCGTAGCGCAAATTATGGAGGAGGCATTTGCGCGTCCCCATCATGGGGCCACAAGCATAAGTGTTGTGCCAGTCTTCATGTGTAAACTAACAGTATTCCTCCCTGTGTTTGCAGATGAAATAGGCCCACAATGATAAAGAAAGGGCCAAAATTGGTGGAGGCCCCCAGACCTTCATACTTTGAGCCCGGTAGAGGCGGTGGCCCTGGAACTGGCTGGGTCACAGCTGAGCGATTGTTGATGGCATACAGAAGTGTCAACCCAAAAGAGTAAGTGAATGAGTGTAGAGGCATAAGCATGCATCTGGGTGAAACATGAGGCATAGTGCTCATGTGCCCACCTCTGCACAAATGGAGCTTCAGGTATGGTTGAGATGAGGAGATGTGAAGCCTTTAACCCCTGACTGTTTGTGTTCTCTCGTGCAGGTCTCATTAATCCTGAAGAATGCACAGCTAGAGAGAGTGTGGATGAGGGGGATGAAAGATCCTCAGAGGGTGCACTGTGTTACAGTCAGAGGAGAGATGGTATGACGTTTCCCCCTTTTTCCACCAGGACACTTCTCAACTGACCGGAGATAGATGTATTTTAAAGGAAAAGTATTTTAACCCCTTGAATGCTATAGCTCTCAAGAATAAACAAAAGACAGGTTTTCTTGTAAGTTGAAAAAAAGGAAAACTGTTTATTCCTCAACACCCAAATGTATTTGCAACAGCACCCACTCGCATACCCCACACAGAAACACACCAGCCAGAATAGCTCTGGCACCTTGGATTGCCAAAGCAGGCAACATTATTGCTCCCCAGGAACTGTGCACACACCTGAAGATTCCGCTTTTGAGGATCGCAGACAAGTTGTACATTGATGGAGTGAAAGCCCTTCCTGTTGAAGGCCGCTGGCTGGTCTGTGAGAGCCATGTCGATAACACCTTGCACCAGGGGGAATCTATGCAATTGTCCTGAACCCAATGAACCTCCCTGCCTGACTGTTTAGGTCAGTTCGATAGTGCACATAGTCGCCAACCCTATTAAACAGGGCATTGGTCACCTCCTTGATTCGATGGTGGGCCGCAGCTGGGGAGATTCCACATATGTCCACATGAAAATGAACCCATGAAAAGAGCCAGAGATGTAGAAGTTGAAAGTCATGGTGATCTTCAGAGCCACTGACATTGGGAGTCCACCAAAACCCGCTCATCTCCCCAGCTGTGGCCCATCATCGAATCAAGGAGGTGACCAATGCCCTGTTTAGTAGGGTCGGCAACAACGTGCACTATTGAACTGACCTGTACAGTCAGGCAGAGAGGTCCATTGGGTTCAGGACTATTGCATAGATTCCCCCTGGTGCAAGGTGTTATCGACTGCATGTGTCTCCGCTCATCCTGCAGCATGGGACATAAATCAGTAACAGACTCCCTGGAGAGCCTCAGTCTGTGCTGACACTGCTGCTCAGCCATCTGCAGATAGTTGAGCCATGTACAGTAGAATCTCTCCCACGGACAGGCCTCTCTTTACGTGGGAGGTATTTGGAGCACCCCTTTGAGCCCTTTTCTGGTATGCCCCCTGAGAGGGTGGCCCTCTTGCTGTTCCTGCTGTTCTTGCTGTGGCCTGGCTGGTGCCTGGGCATCCCTCCTGTGCGCGGCTCCTCCTTCTCACGGGGGTGTTATGAAGACTCGGTGGATCAGTCCCATGCCAAATGGGCTTACTCCTTCATCTTGGCAGCCCATCTCCCCCAAAACTTCCTTATTATTCCCTTGGCAGCAGGTCCTACTGTCCCTGAGTCTCTTGCAGAAGGCCCATTGAGTCTGCAAGTGTTATTTCAAAAAGAAACACAGTTAGTCCCACTTCCCGGCTCCACGTCCCTGCAACTTCTTGTCCTTCAAGTATTTATTCAGTACCCTTTTGAAAGCTGCTATTTTTTCCACCTCATCAGGCATCATGGAGCTATCTGTCACCTATCACCAATTGGAACATCATAAGCTCCAGTGTTTACCTGTGTTTACAGCAGCACTATTCAAACAGTCTCACAGCTTCAGAGCATCACCCACATTCCTAACCTCCTTCCAACAAAACAGCAGAACTGGAACAATTTAACCTTTTTCTTTTCTTGCTTCACTTTTCCCTGTTTCTCTGTTTAAGTAAAGGATGAGAATTTTTCTTGGAGAAAGATTCTGCGGGTTATCCTGCCATTTCCCCCTGCATATCTCTCTCTGTCCATTTACAGAAACTTCAGTAAAAAAATGTTCTGCACACAGAATTAACAGGGTTCATTTTCCCCAGCCTGTCGCTTCAAGTCACCTTTGTTTTTCTAACCATTTTAGGGTTCTGCTTAGGCCAGGTTTCCCTCTCAAGAGGGATTAATTCTGCAGGCTCCTCTCTCCGGGGCTTCCTGTTGCCTCTGAGTCCCTAAAATAGCTCCCATCAGAATGATTCATTCAGCTAGAAGCTCTGGGTTTGTTTCTTCGCAGTTTCAATATATAGAGCCCTCACTGTCTCCAATACCCGGAGTCGACTCTTATTGAAACTTCTATCATAGGCAGGCTGATAATTCAAATGAAACACAGTCATTACCCACCATTCAGAGCACAGGGCTGGGGGGTAGAGCAGCATTAGGAGACAACAGTAATTGTTATGATCAGGTGAGGAGGGGTCAAATGGTTCTCCTCTTTTCCCTCTCTTTATTTGATCATAACAGTTTTTTGTTTTAAGAGGGTATACTTGCCAATTCAATGAGTATTTAACTGTTCACTTAATCTACAATCCGACAGATTTTCTTGAGTTTTTTAAAAAAGAGGATGGTTTTTATTGTACTTAACCCAGTCTAAGTAAAAATAATAAACAACATTCCGACTTTCAAACACGCAAGGTTCACACATACGTACTAATAAACGCACCTATCGCTGGCCTACTATCCAGCTTCGCTACCTTAAACAGTATAAATTTCATCACATTTCTTCTTCTCTGCAACTCTGAAGAAGAGACACATGGACTAGAAATGTCAACTCTGTTTTTCTCTCCACAGATGCTGTCAGACCTGCTAAGTTTTTCCAGCACTTTTTGTTTCTCTTTCTCACATATACACAATTAGATTACAGAGTGGGAGGACATATTAATTAATTTAGAGTCCAGTGAAATAAAGGTGTATACAACTCTTGAAGGCTGGTGACTTGGCTGGCTTCAAGCTGAATTTGGTGGTCCTTGTGCTGTCACCCTGTGGTCCTGCTGCTTCCAGCTTCTAGGCAGTTTAAAGTTGTAGGTGGACTATATATATCTGTTCTTCTGGAGACAGCAGCGCTGGGTTGAGTTCATCTCTGTCTGGGGCACCTGGATAGCCACAATCAACAGACAGGGTATAACTTGAAAGCTGGACAGGAAGAGAGAGAGAAAGAAAGATAGAGGGAAGGAACCCACTCAGGTCTTGTTTTTTTCAGCATCTCAGTTGCTTGTCCAGTTCTGCAGACTAAACAGGTGCTTAGAACACACAAAGGCTTGGCTTGTCACATGACCTTCTCTCTCCAAATGCCTAGTGATCCAAATAATGTCATGGTTAGTGTATTCTAATTGTAACTTTATTAGATGATGGCTGGGAATTCCTCACTCAGCTAGGTTCCCATTGTCCAAGTGGTTATGCCTAATGGTTTGTCTTGATCCAGCTGAGTACTGTACTCAGATGCAGAAGTGGAATGATAATGCCATAGTTCAATTAAAGAGCCACAGCAAAGTCCACTGGAGATACCAATGGGTTCCAGCCTGCTAATAGTCCCATCATTTGGCTAGAGACTAAGTTGATCAAATTCCGCATTTAAGGTTTACTCAGAGAAAGAAAAGAGGACATCAGAAAATTAGTGAAAGGAAATAGGAAAGGTAAACATTAAAAAAGGGACATTACAGAGAAACATAGTACGTAGAGTGGAGAAGCCTCATGACACAGAGGGAACTGAGTGTCTTTATACATGCATTACAGAAAGTTAACATGCAGGTACAGGAAACAATTAGGAAAGACAATAATATGTTAGTCTTTATTACAAAGGGACTGAAGTATTAGAGCAAAGAAGTCTTACTACAGTTATGTAAGACCTTGGTGAGACCACACCTGAGGTACTGTATGCATCTTATATAAGGAAGGACATACTTGCCTCAGATGATTCCTATGATGAGAAGGTTGTTCTATTAGGAGAAATTGAGTGCATTAAGCCTATATTCCATGGGTTTAGAAGAATGAGAACCGATTCATTGAGGCATGTAAAATTCTTAAGGTGCTTGACAGGGTAGATGCTGTAAGGATGTTTCCCCTAGCCAGGGAGTCTAAAATTAAGGGTCACAGTCTCCACATCAGGGGTTGGCCATTTAAGGCAGAGATGAGGAGAAATTTCTTTACTTAAAGAGATGTGAACTTTTGGAATTCTCTACTCCAGAGAGCTGTGGATGCTCATTCGTAGAATATATTCAAGACAGATAGATTTTGATGACTAAGAGAATCATGGGATATGGGGATAGTGAGGGATGGTGTAGCTAAGGTAGATCAGTCATTATCTTAATGATTGGCATGGTAGACTTGAGGGGCTTACAATGGCCTACAATGCTCATATTTCTTATGTTTTCATTATGTTGGTAGCTGTGCTGGAGAAAAAACAAATAGCTGGACACAATTGGAAAATCCAACTTTCCAGGGTGGTTGATAGATATGGTCCCTTTGATACACCTTCCAAAGTCCAGTTAAAAAGTAGTCTTCACAGAGACTTGGAAATCGGTGTCAAACCATTGTTTCAACAGGGAGTGATTATGACCCATCTTTGAGTGCACACACCACAAACTAAAAGACCTGAGGCTCACTTTAAATTAGGCCTTCAGCCTCTTTTCAGTAATATGAAGGACCTACAACTGCCTATTGCGTCTTGAAAAGCAACTCGCCTATTTCAAACAGATTAATTTTGGCCAATTTGCCTGATCACAGCAGCCCTCAGGTCAGTCGTGGGGAAGGAGGGTGTGGGGAGGGGGGGTAGAAGGAGAGTGAGCAGAAGTATCAGTTGTGAACTGGCAGCAGTCCTCGGAAGTGCTGTGGAACCAGCAGAAGCATTCAAAAAATGAGCACACCATATACCAATTTCAACCAATTCTCAACCAGCGTGGAGAAGCTTCATGTAAAGGAATGGAAATGTAAAAACTGAGAAAAATGTAATTGAAATGCTGAAGTTCAATCGACTGGCTTTTAAAGATAGACAGCACTTCTGAAGCAATGTTGAACTTACATTCCAATCTGCCCTGTAACATACGAAGCCATTCATCACTTCTGTCCTTGCTAACTTACATTATTGGCCTGTTCCTGATGTATTAAGTTTCAAACTCTTCTCACTTTGTTCAAATCTCGCCATAGTCTTGCCCTATTCTATCTCTGCAACCTTATCTAGCCTTACATCTTCTCCCACACTCTTTGGTTGTCTGAATTTGCTTTTTCCTTCATCTCCTCATTGGTAACAGAGCTGTTATCACCTTGCTCCTATTGTTCTGGAACTCCTTCAATAAACCCCTCCATTTCTCCTTGATATACCTTTGAAAATATAGTTAAATGTCACTCTTCCTAAGCTATTTATTGCTTAGCATCTGACTTCTGTAAACCTCCACTGTGAAATACCTTTCAAGTTTGGTAACTTTAACAGTGTTACATTAATGAAGGTTGCTGTTGATCATGTTTGTTTTTTCCTGCTGATACACTGGAACCTGGATGATGACATCATTGCACTGCATGCCAGAGGTCAGAACCCAACTCCCATCATTTTTAGGAACTGAACGCAAGTTACTATTTGGTTTGGACTATGACTATAGAACTACAGGTGACAGGTGCAAAATTAACAAGCCTCAAGCGAAACTAGAAGGCCTTTTCCTGTCTTGCAGACTAGTGGTTATATGAAACAGACTCTCAGTAAAAACTGTTAATGCTGCATTAACTCTTTCAAAATAAGTCTTTAGATATTTGGTTAAGAAAAAGGGTTGCAAGTTATATTTGTTTTTCACTGAGTAATTTATATATTTATATATATATATATATAAAACTCAAAAAATCTTGTTGCACCACAATGGTTCCTATACTACTCAGGCTATAGAGATGTCAGCTGTGCAGATCAGCTCCGAAAGTTTGGCTAATAGAAATGTGATGGAAGAAAGCTATTTAATTCCCATTTGGGAGTTCAATGAAAAATTTATAAATCTTTCCCTCAGACTAACAAATACCTAGGGGCAGTTGGAAAGAGCAAACTTTAAGAAGCTTCTATGTAAGGAATCAGAAGCTTTTTATGTTATGAATTCACATTTTATAGGTAGATGAACGAAAATAAATGTGCAATACTTACATACTGTGTAATTACCTTTCATTGCAGGACACATGCTGATCTTTAGCAGGAAACTGTACAAAACAGTGTTCCTGGCAGCCTTGCTTGCCAGAAACACATATTGGGAATTTGGGTATAATTAATTTTAAATGAATACAAAATGATGAGGAGAGACTGTTCAAATTCCCGATGTATGATTCCAGCAGTAGAGGGTTCCCACTGGGAGCACAGCATCATAATATTAAAGTGGTAAAATGCATCTTGGTATACACTCCTGGACCTTACACTAAATACGTCATAATAAGAAATGGCTTGTGGTTTAGCACCTGTATTTTTTAATTGAGTGATGTATTCAGAAGAGCAATGGTGTTCAAACTTCACTTTCTATAGGATCTGCTGCCAATAAAAACACACATCCTAACTTCTAAAAAGTTGTGTTAATTACCCAGTTGAAACAGCGCTATCATTGTAAAACCAATAAAATAAGCACGAGTAAGTCATCAAATACCAATACTCAGAAATCTGAATATGCCATGGACATTTTAGACTCTGAAAGCCTGTTTAAAAATGTGTAAGTAGAAACATAAATATCAGAACAGAAGGAAGCATTTGTCCCATTAGGCTGAATTTTACTGGGGTTGCAGAAAACACACCACTGGGGCCGAAAGCCTGAGATGACCCCTGCTTCGGTGGGCGGAAGGACCTGGGAAAACATATTGTTGGCAGTGGTCAGTAAAGTGGCTGCTGCCCAGGCCATAATTCAACTTAAGGTGGTGGTCCAACACCAGGAGCTGCTGACCCTCAGCAGTGCTACTGCTAGCGGTGGCCATTGCTGTACTTGCAGTTGCAGTAGAGTGCACCTCAATGGTTAAGCTCTCTCGAAAAGGGGTAAGTGGAGTTGGGAACGCTTGGGTTAGGCAGGCAGGCCCAGTGATTGGGCTAGGGGGCTGGAGCGATGAGGTGGGGGTGGGGGTAGGGGTCAGGAATTGTCGTGTGGCTGTCACATGAGCTGCCATTGCTAGTGGGGGCCTCACTGTGGGGCATGGAGTACCTAAAAAGGAGGGGCCCCTCGCGACCCCACTGGGAGGCCACTAGGTTTCATTGGGCAGTCTCCTCACACAGCGTAAGAAACTTAAGTGGCTCAATTAGCTTCTCGGCCGAACTGCCATCCTTCCAGTCAGTGGCAAAATGGCATGAATGGCAGTGAGACAACATCAGGCACCCTCCCATTGCCTTCCCATGTCACTTTGCCAAGCTTCCAGCCTCTCAGCCCATTGCCAAAGGATTGGTGTCCTTCTGGTGTTCTGTCCATCATATCTGTGCTTGTGCTGCCTCTGGGCCTGACATCTCTAATTACATTTCCCTACTCTTTCTGACTTTTCTTCTGTATTTATCTACCCCTAAAATGCTTTTATTAACTTGGCTTTGATTGCTTCCTTCTAATGCTAAAGCTTTCTATATTGTAATAATGCTTTTGTGAAAAAATCTTTCTCAACCATTCCTTTACATTTCTGAACAAATCCAAATTTTACATCCCTTTGTTGCTAATTCCCTGGCAAGTGTAAAGAATCCTTCACTATTTATCCTCTGAAATACTTCCATTAAGTTCCATCCTTAACCTTTTCTGCTGTAGTGCACACTGCCCTAGTTTTCAAGTCACTCTTCATAATGATGTTCTCTCATCCCTGGTATGATTCACATAAAGCTACTTTGCACCTTTCCAATGGCTCAAATATCCTTTCCATAGTATTGTCAGGGGGCTAGGACCTCACACTCGATATTTTTATAAAATATATATTGATATCCTCATAGCTAATTGCTAAAATTTTAAAAACTGGACAAAGGCCCTTTTTAAGATGGCTGAAGCTATGCCTGTCTGTGACCCTCGAACAATAGGAGCTAATATGGCAGTTTATCAGAAACTGATACCTCGTTATCTTTGGAGATCCTAACGACCCACTGTGGGCTGCAGAGACCAAATTCAAAGGGAACTATACAAAGGCTATTTACATTTCATAAGCCAGGCCCTGGCCAACCTGAGCTAATTTGTCTTCTAGAACAAAGGACCCCACAATCTTCCTTTTAAGAATTAATGGTTGGAATATAACAATCTCAGGGACCCAGACAAAGTGATACACACCCTTTGTCAAAGCCAGAGTGGAGAGGTGGGAGTCGTGTGACATGAACATCTAGGTAGTGGAACCAGTAACATTGCCTTGTGGTGCTGAAAACCCTCAGTCTGCCATCTATTCATCCACCTAGTTGCAACACAGGAAAAGGACTCTGCCTGGCCCCCATCTATGCTGTTTCTACTGGGATTTCTGTACCATTGACTACAAGACAGATTCACCTCTGCGTGCCTATCTCATCGTGGAAGTCACCTTTACTAGAAAAGTGACTTACCCAGCATCAGCTTTCAGCCTGTAACCTCTGTGAAAGAATACCTCATTGGACTTTGATTCTGGACACATGTGAAACAATAATTGTTGTCTTTGTGGTCTTTGCCCTGTAAATCATTCTTTCTCTATCCTTCTTTTACTGTATGAGTGTACAGGGGGCTACATAGGAACCCCCTTCCCATGTTTTGAGTGTGTGCAAATAAACAAACCCTCTAAGTTCATCCTATCTAAAGTTTGCTATGGGATTATTAACAGAAAATTGGTTCACACCAGAACTGAGAAGGTGGGAAACACACCACCCTTATAAAGTGAGAAGCAAATCAAAAAATCTTTCTGTTTATGGACTGGTGGTGAGAGAAGAAATCAGAGCTGTTTAAATTAAACCCTCTTTAGTCCATAACAATATAGTTCCTAAAAATAACACTGAGAACTAACTGAGAAAAACTAAGGGGCCAGAGCTTGTGGTCCCAATAGCAGCAAACACTGAGATGTTCGCCACTACTGAGGGCTACGATGGCATCACAATTTTCAGGGATCCAACTTAACAATAGAATCAGGAACTTATGGTTCACCAGAAATGGCTCCATGGGACCCCATACTGATGGTCTTGTCGGGACCTGTCAGCGCTGAAGCTTGGGCTGTTTTCCCAGTTCTTACAATGCTATTTACACTGATTTATTTAGGGCTGCTATTAGGTAGAGTCAAAAAAATGGCAGCATCCCTGGCACCTGCACCACCTCCACCCCACCGCTCACCACGCCCCCACCCCGAACCCTGAGTCTTCTCACTCCCCACTCTGTCTGCACAGTGAGGTGGCGAGGAGAGCAAGGGTTGCCTGGGAAGTGGGGTAGGGGGGGTTGGGGTGAGAGGTGCTGAGGTTGTGGGAGGGTAATGGGCAAAGCTGGGCGTGGAGGTTGGTGGAGGGGAATGCTAGAATTAAAAGTTGAATGAATAAAACCTTGCAAATACTTAAAAATACTTAAAAACACTTTTAAAAAGTCATTGAACTAGAAGCAGGAACCTCAAGAGGCGTTTTTTCAGCTAATAACATCAAAGGAAGTGTGGCTGCATGCAAATTGTGCTTCGCCACCAGGCCTCCTGGATCACATCGCGATGGATCCACACTGCAGCCAGGAGACCAATTTCCTACTGCAGCTGATGAAAAAGAAGGAATGTAATTTAAAATGCAAGTCAATGGCATAAGCCACAGCTTAGCCTCTGATAGGAAGATCTGGGACAATGTCTTCTACAAATTCATCATGACCTCCTTACTTTTTGTGGTAAGGCTGCATGCTCTACTTAGTTGCCTACCTCATAGTCAGAACAGAGCAAAACATAGAAACTGGGGTAGGCCATTCTGTCCCTTGGATTGTTCTGTCATTCAATTATTTAATAAACTGGATTGAGTACTGACATTTTCAATCTTGATCTAGGTGAACTTTCTTCAGTACCCCAGACCACTTCATAAGCTCAATGCATAAAGATGCAGCCATTCTAATTTGGTCTCTATGTGTTTTACAGGCAATGAAGTACTTTTGAAGTTTAGTCACTGTTTTATTGTAGGAAACAGGGCAGCCAATTTGCACTCAACGAGCTCGCAAATACACCAATGTGATAATGTCTAGTTAACTGTTTTTGTTGACTGAGGGGTAAATACTGGCCAGAGCACCAAGGATAATTCCCCATCTTTCCTTCAAAATACTTTTACACCTTCCCAAGTAGGCAGATGGGGCCTCAGATTAATGTCTCATCTGAATGACAGCATCACTGAAAGTGCAGCATTCTCTCAGTGCTGCACTGAGATGTCAACCTTGATTTGTGTGCTCAAGTGGGACTTGAACCTAGAACTTTGTACCTCAAGGTAATATTACATAGATTAGATTAGATTAGATTAGAGTAAAAATACACAGGTGGTTGCAAAAACTATTTACACTATTTAGATCTCTGTTCATCAGTTAAGAATTTAAGGGCAGGATTTTGAGGTTGTCGGTGGGCGTGGAGGGTGGGCCCAGGAGCAGCCACCTGCAATCGGCCCTTGACTGTGACTTCATGATGGCTGACCGATTAACGTCCAGCCAGCGTGAAATGTGCGCAGAAAGGCTCAGTGCTGCTGGGGCGGGGGCGGGAGGAGGGCGAGCGCTCAAGTCACCGCAGTTGTGGGGGAATGTGCAACAAAAGCTCCCTGAAGGCAGAGAGCTGCCTCAGGGAGCTGAAGAATTTTAAACCCTTAAATCAAGATTTTAAAATCCCAGAAAAAATTTCCACACATAAGAATCACTCACCTAAACATGTTGATGATAAACATTCTGCCCAAACGTTTTTATTTTTAAAAATTATCGGAATCTTCATTCCGTCCTTGGCTTCCTCAAAAATCCAAAGGCTGCCTGGTTGATTCGCCCGCCTGCCAGCCATAAGATTGGACGGGCAGCAAAAAATAGTGGTTAATTAATTGATTAATGGCCTTAATAGGCCTCTTAACGGTAGGCGGGCGCGCTGCCAACCCCCGTGCATGCCCACCGACCGAAATATCGCACAAGTGTGCAATGATATCGGGACACTCACCCAACATCATCTCGCGCTATTTTATACCCGATTGGGTTGGACGCGCACCCGCCCGCGGGACATAAAATTCTGCCTTAAGAGTCTGCATAACATATAGATGGCTTACTAATCCTTCCGGATCTTGTGACGGTGTAACCTTCCTGCAATCTGCACTTAGCACTTTGGTGTTCTTGATTTGTAGGTGCATTGGTATCCTCTATATTATTGAAGTGCTAATTGTTTTCAAGGTGGTCTTCCACAATTTCACTTTCCAAGTTCATCTTTGGATGTGTTCTAGATGCAATTGGAATGCTGGATGTTATAGAGTTGTAAAATTCCCTTACCTGGCTTTTGTTTCTCCTTAACGTCACCCCATTCAGTATTGTGACCTCATAGGGTCTAGGCTCACTGCACATTTTAAATACTTCTATAGGTAACCAGGTTCCTTGGGTGGTGTGTATGACCCGAACCTTTTGTCCTAGGTGCTGGGTAGGCAGCTCCAAAGGTCTCACTCTCAAATGTAACATGGCAATATGGAGATCTTATTTCATTTCTCTGCACTTCAGGATTAATGCCTTAACAGTGCAGACCATTCACTTGACAAGACCATTGGGTCTGGGATAGTGTGATGAGGCTGTCACATGGTTTATGTCCCATTTAGCACACATGTCCCTAAAAGGTCTACTAGTATATTGTGGCCCATTGTCTGGTATAATCTTTTCAGATGTTCCGAAAAATCTGAATATTGCGCACCTTGTGTCCTCCACGGATGGACTCAAGGTATCCCTCAATTGTCTGATGATTGGAAACTTAGAAAATGATCAGTGACAAGGACAAAGTCATCACCATGGATGGTGAATAAATTGGTTGCAACTTTGGACCAAGGCTGCAATTGAACCTCATGAGGTTGCAGTGGTTCTTTGTGTTGGTGTGGTTGGTGTCTCTGGCATGCTTCGCACATCCTCACTACCTTCTCGATATTGTTGTTGATCCCTAGCCAATACACAGTTTCCCTTGCCAGGCATCTTATTTACTTTATGTCCATAAGCCCCTTGTGTGACTGTGGCAATATGCCCTGGCAAAGAACTTCAAGTGCAAGTACCTGCTTTCCTTTGAAAATCACACCTCTTGAAATACCTAGCTCATCTCTGTACGGCCAATAATATCTTAGGGCGTCTGGCACTTCTCATATTGTATCTGGAGAATCTTCTACAATAAGATTAATAATACCTTCAATAGTTGATCATATGCTATTTCTTCCTGAAATTAGTTGCACTTATGTTGACCAAAACTCATCAGATCAATGTTAAGTATATCTTCTGCTACACCTTCTAATTGTTGGTCCACCAAAACATCCGCAGTTTTTTCTGGATTTGGAAACCTACTCAGTGTGTCTGAAGTAATCATTTTGCTAACCAGTTTGTAACAGATTTCAAATTTGTATTCCTGTATTTTATCAGAAGGCATTGTAGCCTGGATAGAGCACTCGTCAGCAGCTTCCACAAAATTATTTCTAATGGTTTGCAGTCAGTTTCTACAATGAATCATTTACGAAATAGGCATGTGTGGAATCTTGTGATACCAAATGCCAGATTGAATGTCTCGTGCTTTCTGATCGAATAATTTTGCAGCCAAATACAATTGGTTTTCCATCTTGCATAATGCATTTTCCTGATTTTTTTTGAGATGTATCAATCTCTAAGACCATCTTCTTTCTGGAGTCGTAGTATTGTAGAACACATGTCTCTTCTGACGATGCCTCTCTGAGTGACTTGAACACATGTTGATGGTCCTCCTGCCATACATATGGAACATCTTACATTAAGAGCTCTCTAAGTGATGGTGATGCTCTGAAGGAGAAGCTGGGTATCTATGGCGCTAAGAAGTTGAAGAATCCAAGGCATCTCTGTCCTCTCTGTCCTGTAGGCACATGTCGTACAGCTTCGAATTTGCCTGGGTCAGGACATATCCTGAACCCCAGTGGAGCCGAAAGAAGATAACATGACATTAACCTGGCATTTTCTGCTGTTGAAGATGAGTTCTTCACAACGAGATGCTACCATCAGTAAATGTAAATTT
Organism: Cetorhinus maximus; assembly: GCF_964194155.1. Taxonomy (NCBI): domain Eukaryota; kingdom Metazoa; phylum Chordata; class Chondrichthyes; order Lamniformes; family Cetorhinidae; genus Cetorhinus; species Cetorhinus maximus. Next base: position 92,187,737 of record NC_135879.1, on the reverse strand, counting down.
CGGTCATGCTCTTCTTTCGTTATGTCCATTACCACAATGTCATCGCTGATGCATGCACATCCAGAAATTTTTTCTGTATTTCTGTCCATTGCTGCTGAAACAGATCCTGGCCAATAGATATGCCACATACTTTGTGTTTAGTCGTATCTTATTGTAACCTCTGGTCGCACCTCCGGAACCAAATTTCCTGCATTAGCAAGCCCAATGTCCTCTTACACCACATATCAAAGGTTTTGGACACAGTGGGTGCAGGAAACCATACTTCCCACACAGCTTGCTAGATTTCTCCGTCCTCGCTACCGTGCCAATACTGTTAGCTGCACCCAATGCTTGTAGATGTTGTTCAGCCACAATGGCTTCATATTTTCTGCCATAATTTAGCAAAGTGTCAATATTGTGACCTTTATTTTTCTCAAACAGATCTTTTTGGAAGGCTTCAATTGGCATTGAAGCTATGACCATTATCCAATAAGACAAAAATCGCAGTCCTTGCCCATATCACGCACTTGTTGACAAACTGATCGATTGATTCTTGTGGGTGTTGTTTGTAAGCCATCAGCTCCAATTGATGTATTCTGAAGTTCATTTTTACATAATGCTAATCTTCCAGCATGTTCCACAACTTCTTCTGATCCTCCCCAGACAGGCCCAAAATGTTGACTGTGCAATCCCTTGTTTCCAATGGTTATATTTATTTTCACCACTTGTTTATCCGGTTCTGTGACAGATGAATCTGAAAAGCCTAAATTCGGATATGACATCTGTGGCCTTCCAATTCATGCTGGGGAATTTGGTGGTCATCATCTTCCTGATGTTCCCTGTCTTTTACAGATGCTCCCAAATTATAGGCCTGAATTTTACACTCCCCTGCTGGCAGGTTTGTAGGTGGGGATTCAGTGTGAAATAGCACAGATGGGCTTCTCGCTGGGTTCTCTGACCTCTCAGCAATTTTATGCTGGGGTGGGCAAGGCCTCGGATGGACCACACATCCTTGCACCAATTGAGGTTCTTAATTGGCCAATTAATGACCACTTAAGGGATAATTTCCCACCCAGCCTCAGTTTTGAAGTGAGGAGGAGTTCCCAGGTATTGGGGAGGCCTGAAAATAATTGGATTTAAGCCTTGGGTGGGAAGGGAGGGGGCCTCCATCAAAAGCCCCCTTTTAACTTTGGGTGCCCCGCCCCCCCAACAAGGTCCGGTAAACGCTGGACCTCCTTCCCCACCCCGCGGCCTCTCCCCCAACACCCCAATCCTCCACTGCCCACCCCTCCAGGCCTACCCACCTCCCCCGTTCTGAGATCCCAAAACTTACCTTTTCCTGGAATCCCGGGAATTAGGCTCCAGGGACTGCATGTAGTTCCAGTCCTGTCTACTGCAGCTTCTGGCGCTTTTTTTTTTTCGTTCATGGGATATGAGATTGGCCAACAGCTCTCCAAGGTAAGACTTCCTCCAAAGTGAGGCCTGCAGCCAATTAATACTCATTAATGTCCCTGGCCATAGAGTCCGAGTGGTGAAAATCAGTGAGAGCTGCGGGGCTACAAAAACCACAGAGAGGGAAAGCAAGAGATCAGACAGAGCAACAAAAATCAGTAAGAGCAACAGGGCTATAAAGATTGTGGAGAGGGAAGCCAAGAGTTCAGCCCAAGTGGTGTGAATCAGCAACAGCAGTGAGGTTGGGCCATTTCTAGTCAGAACTTAGATTAGGAAAAACAAACCTAGATCTTTCATCGCAGGGACGCAAGTAGGTGATTGGCTGGTGAGTAATTCCGATCTAAACTGGGGAATAGCTAAGCGAGTCTTTTTTTTATATAAAGTAGGGTTTATTACTACTAGTAAGTTTTATTAAGTATTAGAAGGAATCATAAGTATTAGAAATGTTTATTGGTATTGGCACAGTTCAATGATAGTAAAGTTTATTACCGATAGTTAGGTGCAGTAAGTATTGGCAGGGTTATCAATATTGCTGAGGTTCATTAATAGTAGTAAGTTTTATTAGTTTTGGTAAAGCTCTATCAATATTAGTAAGATTTATACCAACAATAAGGTTGAATCACAGTAATAAGTAGAGAAATGGCAAGGCTGCTCCAACCTCAAGTGTGCCCATCCTGTGCTATATAGGAAGTCCACGATGCTTACCATGTCCTGGATAACCATTTGTGCAGAAAATGTAATCAGTTGCTGCAGCTTGAGCACCGGGTTGTGGAACTTGAGCAGCAGCTGGCCTAGCTGCGGAGCATCTGGGAGGTTGAGAGTTACATGGATAGCATGTTTGCAAATGTTGCCCCCTCCCCCCACCCCCGCAGTTTAAGAATATGCAGGGAGAGAGGGAAGGGGTGACTGCCAGACAGCCAAAAAGGAACAGTGAAATATAGCAGGAGCCCCCTGAATGGATCCCACTCTTCAACCAGTATTCAGTTCTGCCTACTGATGAGAGTGATGGTTCAACTGGAGAGTGCAGCCAGAATCCATGGCGCCAGGGCTTAGCTGTACAGGGGTTGGGGGGGGGAGGGGGGGGGAGAGAGAGAGACAGAGGGGGTACAAGGAAGTCTGGAAGAGCGATAATGATAGGCGATTTGATAGTTAGGGGAACGAATAGGTGTTTCTGTGGCTCCAGATGTGAATCCAGGATGGTGTGTTGCCAGGGTCAAGGACAACACTGAGCAGCTGCAGAGCACCCCAAGTGGGGAGGATGAATAGCCAGTAGGCATGGTCTATATTGGTACTAATGACATAGGTAGAAAGAGGGATGTGGTCCTGCAGTCAGAATTTAGGGAGCTCAGTAGAAAATTAGCAGGCAAGACCTCAAAAGTAGTAATCTCCAGATTACTCCCAATGCCATGTGCAAGTGAGTACAAAAATAGAAGGATAAGGCAGGTGAATGCATGGCTAGAAAAATGGTGCAGGAGGGAGGGCTTTAGATTCTTAGGTCATTGGGATTGGTTCTGGTGGAGATTGAACCTGTACAATCCGGATGGGTAGCACCTGAAAAAAGCTGGGACAGAGTTCCTTGTGGGGTGATTTGCTGGTGCTGGGGAGTGTTTAAACAAATTCGGCAGGGGGTGGGAACTAGCAGATAATATTAGAGAGGAATACCAAGGTACAGAACACTTGGACAAATAGATAGCACTAGAGAGGGAATAATAATAGGTGGGGTCAGAGTAAAGAAGACTGTAATAGAGTCTAAATCAGGGTTACTGTGCATGTATGTGAATGCCCAGAGTGTGGTAAATAAGACTGGTGAGTTACAGGCACAGATTACCATGTGGAAATATGATGTTGTGGCTATGACAGAAACCTGGCTCAAGGAAGGGCAGGGCTGCATGTTGTATATCCCTGGGTACAAGGTGTTCAGGAAAGATAGGAAAGGAAGAAAAGGGGGAAGAGCGGCAGTATTGATAAAGGAGAGAATTGCTAGAGAAAAAGGATGCCCCAGAGGGATGAAGGTCAGAATCTATTTGGCTAGATCTCAGGAACAAAAATAAAGATGCATTTACATTGCTCAGTGTAGTCTATAGGCTACCAACTAGTGGGAAGGATGTAGAGGAACAATTGCAAAGAAATTAGAGAGGTGCAAAAATTATACAGTACTTCTAACAGGGGGGACATTAATTATCAAAATATAGACTGGGATAGTCGTAGTGTAAAGGGCAGAGAGGGGCAAAATTTCCTAGAGTGTGTTCAGGAACATTTTCTTCAGCAGTCCGTTTCCAATCTAACAAGAAAGGAGGCACTGCTAGGCCTGGTTCCTTGAAATGAGTTGAGCCAAGTAGATCAAGCATCAGTAGGAGAACATTTCAGGGACAGTGATCATTGTATCATAAGGTTTAGGCTGACTATGGAAAAGGACAAAGAACAATCCAGAGTAAGAAAAATGAACTGGGGGAAAGCCAACTTCAATGGAGTAAGAATGGACCTGGACCGAGTAAATTGGAGTCAAACATTGGCAGGACAAACGATAGCTGACTGGGACCGGATGAGATGCATCCAAGGATGCCAAGGAAAGTGAGTTGAAATAGCAGAGGCATTGGTGATAATTGATAATTTTTCAGTCTTCCTTAGAATCAGGGGTGGTCCCAGCAAACTGAAGAATTGCAAACGTTAAACAATTGTTCTAAAAAGGGTGTAAATATAAGCCCAGCAACTACAGGCCAGTCAGTTTAATTTCGGTTGTGGGGAAACTTCTGGAAACAATAATTTAGGACAAAGTTATTAGTCACGTGGACAAATGCAGGTTATTTAAGGAAAGTCAGCAAGGGAAAATCATGTTTAACTAACTTGCTGGAGTTTTTTGAAGAGGTAACAAATGGTTGATGAGGGCAATGCTGTTGATGTGGTTTATATGGACTTTCAAAAGGTGTTTGATACCGTGCCGCACAAGAGAGCAAAGTGATAGCTCGTGGAATAAAAGGGACAGTAGCAGCATGGATATGCGACAGGAAACAAAGAGCAATGTTTAATGGATATTTTTCATGATGGTGGAAGCTTTGTAATGGAGTTCCCCCAAGGATCAGTGTTGGGACCCTTGCTTTTTCTGATATATCAATGACATAGACCTTGCTGCACTAGGCACAATTTCAAAGTTTGCGGACGATACAAAACTTGGAAGCAATATGAACCATGAGGAGGATAGTGTGGAACTCCAAAGGGGCATAGACAAGTTGGTGGAATGGGCAAACAGGGGCAGATGAAATTCAATGCAGAGAAGTGTGAAGTGATTAATTTTGTTAGGAATAATATGGAGAGACAATATAAAATAAAGCGTACAACTCTAAAGAGGGTGCAGGAGCAGAGGGAACTGGGTGTATATGTACATAAATCATTGAAGGTGGCAGGACAGATTAAGAGAGCAGTTAATAAAGCATACAGTATCGTTGGCTTTATTAAAAGGGGAATAGGGTACAGAGCAGGGAGGTTATGTTGAATTTGTATAAGTCACTAGTTCAGCTTCAGCTAGAGCACTGCGCCCAGTTCTGGGTGGATGCTTTAGGAAGGATGTGAAGGCATTAGAGAATGGTTCCAGGGATGAGGAACTTCAGTTATGAAGTTAGATTGGAAATGTTAGGACTGTTTTCCTAAAGAAGGCCAAGAGGAGATTTGATAGAGGTATTCAAAATCATGAGGGGTCTGGACAGAGTAGGTAGGGAGAAGCTGTGCCCACTCATGGAAGGATCGAGAACAATAAAGCACAGATTTAAAGTAATTAGTTAAAGAAGCAAAATTGATATGAGGAGAAACTTTTTTACACAGTGAGTGGTTAGAGTTTGGAATGCACTAGCTGATAGCGTGGTGGAGACAGGTTTAATTGAAGCATTCAAAAGGGAATTAGGCTGTTATCTGAAAAAGGAAGAATGGGCAGGGTTATGGGTAGAAGGCGGGGAAAGGGTGCTAAGCGTGTTGCACATTCGGTGAGCCAGTGCAGACATGATGGGAGAAATGGCCTCCTTCTGTGCCATAACAATTCTTTCATTCTGTGATATAGGGGACTTGTAATCTCTTTTTTTGGGCTGCCATTCAGGTTTTTCCCACACATCCTAGTGATGCTGTTTGCCTATTTTGCATGCTTTTTTGCTCTTTGCATGGGAATGGCACGCGAGGACATCTCAATGTCCCTGCAGCCTCTCTGCCCGATTGAAAACCACCTGCACAATGCGATTCTGAGCCAACTCATTGCTCCTATTCACCTCTGATCCAGTAATCCCACAAATCAGGAACTCACTGTTCTGCAAAGTACTGTCTGTAGAGGGACTCTGCCTCCTAGGGTATCAATGCACATACAGCCTCCATACTGCACCAAATCTTGTCTGTGTCTCATCCTGTGGTCTTCAAAGTCACAAGGCTGCCACCATGTTGCATTTCTGTCCTCTTTATGCAAACTCAGCAATCATCCACAGAATATTGGTAAATTATAAGTAGGTTTGAGTTATTTTGAAAAGTAAAACGAAGACATATATGTGTTAAAGGTCTACTCCAGGGATTCAACAATGACCAATATTCTTAACAACAGCAACAGCTGCACCTACAGCTGCACTAACCAACTGCTGGTCGCATGCTGCTTTACATCCGACTTCCTTGATGACATATGTAGATCATTTGCATACTCTCTTAAAGCGATATCATCACACTATTGTGAGGGGACTAAGACCTCACATTGCATATTTTTATAAATAGCCTCATGGCTATTTCTAAAATTTTAAAAACTGGACAAAGACCTTTGAAAATGGCTGAAGCTATGTCTGTCTGTGACCCTTGAACAAAAGGAGCTACCTGGCAAGTACCAGGGGAACTTGCACCTCATTATCTCTGAAGAGACAGGAATGACACCCCTGTGGACTGCAGAGACCAAATTCAAAGAGAGCTACACAAAGGCCATCTACATTTGAAAACCCAAGTTGGCCAACCGGAGTCTACTCATCTGCCAGGACATCTGCGCCGCAACCTTCCTTTTAATTCCTAATGATCCAGATATTTAACCATCTCGGGAACCATCTGAAGGCACAATTTCCAAATTTAGGGAGCTTTGGAAAATTATGTCTAATGCATTTGCAAGTCCCTCACCTACTTCTTTTAATATCCTGAGGTAGAAAACATCCAGTTCTTGGCAAATTGTCTATTCCTAAACTGTGTAAGTGGAATTAAAGATTAAATGCTTATTTTGTAATATCTCCTTCTACATGTGTTTCACACTTTCAATTCAAAAGGGATACATAACAGTTCATACATCATATTGAAATCTGGAATTGTTAAAAAAAAATGTTTTAATCTTACCTCGCTCTGGAAAAGAAACAAACAACATGAAGACCTAAGGAAAATGTCATGGCATTTTTCCAATATAAGCTAAAGTGTCCTGCTGTCAAGAATTTTATTATATGGGTGTTAGGCTTTGTCATAAATCATGTTATTTTAGTTCCCCCCTTCTTAATCTTTACAATAGGGCAGCTAGCATTTTACAACCAGTATAAGGAGATACAACTTGAAATCAAGTCAATACATTTTTAGAGCATCAGGAATAATTGGAAAAGTTTAAGTTTTTTGGCTCATGAAAAATTTTACAAGTTTACAGATCCATTAAGCTTTACTTCAGAAATTACTTGAGGAAATATAGAGTGAAAGGATTCAGTGAAGAATTTGTACTTATCACATACAGAAGTTTCAATTTATTTACAGTCTTTGGAGGCTATAAAACTTGGGTGGCCAAAGTTGAAGTTTCCATTTTACCAGGCAGCTCACCACCACCTTCTCAAGGGCAATTATGGATGGGCAATAAATGCTGGCCTAGCCAGTGACACCCACATCCCATGAAAGGGTAATTTTGAAAAAAGCCGTGGCTTGAACATGCACAGCATGTTAATATCGCCACCATGTCCTCTATACTCAGTCAGGCAGTAATTTTTATGCCTGCGCAATGCTATGCAGAAGATGTAGTCCACGTGGTATTGTTTTCAAATTCTGATGGAGCTTTAACACAGTGATAAATGCTTTCCGCCAACGACTAAAAATACCAACTAAGCTAATTATCATGGGAGGTAGGGAAAGAGGAAGAGGGAATGGGAAGGAGAGTTTCAATTAGCTTAAATATCACTATCCTAGCAAAATAAATCATACAGTTGGCTATAAAAATGTCAAGCAAGTCCATTTTTTAAATATCTGACAGAATTTATGAAATAAAATGAGTCTGTAAAGCATATTGATATATGTGAAGGCATCATGTGCTGTGCTGTAGTGTCTTCCATACTTCAGGAATTTATATAAACCACTTCAATCAGTAATTAACAAGGGATGATTTAAAATGAAATAAACTGGCAGAGTTGGAATGAAAAGGAAAATGTCCCTGTTCTTCAATTGTACAGAACTTAAGTACAATCAATGATATTAATGGAGATCAGTCAAATATGAAAAAGTTTTCAAAAAAGTAGAAGATAAAGATCAAAAGACATAAATTTCCAGGCAGATCTTTTGTAGTGGATCTTGGGTGCAAAAAAACTTTCACTCACCTCATGGATGTGCCCTGAGAGTCAAAAGGTATTATGATGCAGACTGGTAATCCAACATTTTGCTTTTTACTGAAGTGCCTGCAGTAATGCTAGAAAGGCTATCACTGCAGAACTTTATCACTAACATAAGTGGGCTGGATGTTCCAGCCAAAAATTTTAACAGTCTGTTTATAAACACTAATTTTGAATTTGCCACTGTCCATAACTAATTTCAGTAGGAACGATTGGCCAAGGAGTTTCAGAATTTTGAGTTGGCAACCATGAAAAAATAGTGAGGTATGTCCAAGTAAGAGTGGTATGTGACACTGGAGGGAAACTTGGAGCTGATGGTGCTTCCTTGTTCTTGCTGTCCTTGTCCTTCTAGGTATTGGAGGTCACAGATTTAGAAAGGGTGACTGAAGAAACCTGGCTGCAATGTGCCCTGTAGATATTACAGGTTATTGTGTTGCAGGTGCAGTGATTTAAGCTGCTGGATGGGCTTCTTTGTCCTGAGTATTGTGATGACAGGAAGCAGTACAGTAAGGGAAATTTGTAATTTCATTAAAATGTCTGTGGAATCTTCAGTTATTTATAAAAATGTTTGAAAAGGATGTTTAAGAGTTTGCATCAATTATCATGGGATCAATGACTTGGCAATCCTTTATCTGGAAGCAGTAGCAATAGTAAGGAAGTTAAGATGGAAGCCATATGGCCAAACACAAAGGAGAACGACAAGCAGGAGAGCTGGAGGGTGAAGCACACAGATGCAGACACAAAGAGAAAGCAGACAGAGACAGGAAAAGGAACACAGAATTCATGTGAGGAGAAGCCTGCAAAGGTTGGTTTTCTGTTTGGCAGTAAGAAGAAAAATGGAATTCCAGAAGCTCTTGGGAAAGCAACGCACAAGCTAAAGGGGACTGAATCCTAAAAAGTGGTGCAAATAGCTCTGGCATGCAAAAAAGCTGAGAGCTTGTAGCAGAGGACCAGATCATGAACCAGGTATAGTTGATTGGTCAGTTGAAAAAGAACTTTGGAACTGACATGACATGACTGACATGACCCGAGTGAGGGGGGTTGATAGAAGCGCAGTGTGTTGGTGGAAACCATATCCGGGGACCTCGGATGGGATATGCCTGCTGGTGAATGGTACAGAAGGGCCGAATCAGTCAAGTTGGAAAGACTGAGATTGCACACGGTGCTACATGCTTGCAGGAAATGTGTGGTTGCAGGAGATGTATCTTTGTTGTATTGGCGATCTAAAGTGAAATTTACTTTTTATTTTAATAATCATTTGCCTGTTAATTCATGTATAATTTGTGTTGGTTCTGATTCGTATTCAAGTAAAAGCTATTAAAAGTGAAATCTTGTTGGTAATTTCTTTATTTAGGGGTCATTTGGTAATTTTCTTTATTTTGGTTTACGACTCCCCCACAGGAATCATAACAAAATTGGCGGTTCCAAAATCCAGGAAATGAACCCAGAGATTATTGATTAATATTGATGACACAGTTTTCTCATTTGGTTGACGATTGGAAGTAGGCTGATTAGAACAGTAATTGACTAGGTTGTATTTGATCTCTTTTTTTGTGGTCAGGATGCAACTATGCAATTTTCCACATTGCCATGGAGATGTTGGTGCTGTATCTATCAACTCTGGGGCACTATCTTCACCATTACATTCTTAGCAAGCATGAAACTCTGCTTCATATAGAATACATTATGGTGGGGGCATTGAGGGCAGAATTGTGAAAATTCCAATGGATAATATATATGTTTCTATTACTATACAATAATTCTACTTCAATCAGCAAAGTGTACATAGGGGAAAATTTTCTTCCTGTCGGGGGTGCTAAGCAGGAACAGGCGCGGGCAGGCAAGCAGCCGATCGCTGCCCGTGATCAGCTGTGCGCTGCCATTTTACGTAGGCAGGCCAATTAAGGCCCGCCCAGCTTGATGCGCAGCCGGATGCGCTGAGCACTCTCTATGTAGGCAGGGGGAGGAGGCTGAATCGGGGCCTGCGCTCTTTCACAACTGCGCGCGAAAGAGCGCAGAAATCTCCCTGAGGCACGGAGCTTCCTCAGGGGGTTAAATTTCATTATGAAAATTTTAAATGAAGAAGAAAAAAAAATTCTCTTACATGTCCCCTCATGTTACAGTGTCACATGAGCTGGGACATGTCAATGAATTTTAATGAAAAAATTTATTTAATTTACAAATCCTTCATGAAACCTCATCCCTTCTGTGGATGAGGTTTCATGATAAATGTGATGGCTGCCTGGGCTCTTCGCCTGCCCACCAACCTTAAGGTTGGATGGGCAGCTCCGTTAATTCTTTTCATTAGTTTTTAAATGGCTTTAATAGGCCTTTGACAGTTCGGTGAGGGCGGAGCCAACTCCAGTGCACCCCTGCCGAACTGAAGATTGGAATGACACATGGTGACGTCGGGACGCACGCTCGACATCACCGTGCGTCATTTTACGCGTCGGCGAGCGGGGCCTGCCCCCGCATGCCGACCCAAAAATTCTGGCCATAGAAGTGCATAAATGCAAGCAGTGCCTTCTTTAATCAGCAAAGTCTACGTAGAAGTGTGTAAGTGCAAGCAGCGCCTTCCTGTCCCCACTTTCGGTAGAATTTTAAAATCCATAAAGAGATAAAATCCCAACCAAAGTGGATCCCAACCCACTTTCCAACATCATTCTTCAAATAATGGCACATGTACAACTTCAGGCCAACTGAATTTCAGTTTTTAGCCAACCACAAACAACCACAAAGTTAAAGCAATAACATTTGACATTGCTAGATTTAAGTGTGAATCTTAGTCCCTTTGCAAATCTGACATGTTGTGACATATCTGAGCTAGTAAACTGTATATCCTACATTTGCAAAGGACAAAATATTTTATGATGGTCCATATGCTTTTGGGAGGTGGGGGGGTGGGTGGTGGAGAAATTATCTTTTATGTTGGTGATGATGATTCCTTTGAGACCTAGGGGCGGAACTTTCCCAGAATTGCCCTAAGTGCAGTAGTGGGCAGGTAAAATGGAGTCCTACCCCCAACGAAAATGGGGGTTTTTCATGTCATATCTTCCTGAGCCCGCCTCATTATTTATGCATTCCCGGGAAACACGCCAGATGGGCTCTCATTCACCCGCTTGCCATCACCCCGCTGTTGCATCATGCCGGCCACCATCTTCAAAAGGCAGCCGCCAGCAAAGCACTCATCGCCACCAGCTCACCATCGCTATCTGGGAGACATAGCCAGCAAAGGCAAAAAGACTGCAGCCGTCCGCTTCAACAACGGGTCCCTTGAGAGCGAATGCTGGGTGCTGTGGAGGCCCGACGGGATTTGCTCTACGCCCGCTCTGGCCGTAGGATGGGTAGCAATGTCACCAACCCGGCTTGGGAGGCAGTGCAGCGGTGGTCAGCGTGAATGCCCTGCAGAGGAGGACAACCACCCAGTGCTGCAAAAAGATGAATGATCTCCTCCATTCCGCCAGGGTAAGTCACTCTTTTCATCACTTCCAACTCACACACTCAGAAACCCATCACACAATAACAGGGCCCTCGCTCACCGCCAGTGGTGGGAGATCACCATTCACTCTTTCACACACACCGTCATTGTCCTCATCCCGTCCATGGAATCACTCACCACCCACACAGACCAAGCATACTTACCATCTGGCCCGGCAGGAGTCCTGATACACTCTCGCCATCTCTATCCCTGCAGGGCAAACTGGCTCACAACAGGAGGGAAAGGTCGCAGACAGGTGGAGGGAGGCCGGAAATCAAAGTTCTGGCAGAACTTGAAAACAGAACCATCCAGCTGGCCAGCGATGACTGGGACCGGCCCTGTGCTGACGGTGAGGTCGGTGCTAGTCTAACAAGTGAGGATCCAGCAATGCAACATCCATCAGACAATCATGCGTGAGTAATGTGTCCTCTTTCACAGGCCACTGCCATGCACTAAATATCTCCCCTTGCTTTCGCAGGCACATCTGACAACAGCCAACAGGTTCCATGACCCAGGGACTCCAATCAAGCCCCGAAGAAATTTTTGAAGAGGAATCTGAAGGCACCCTCCCTGAAGTCCCATCACAGCGCTCATCCACACCCTCCACCAGTGTAGAGATACACACCTCGGCGGGAACTAGCTTTAGAGTAGCTTCGGGATCACAATTTGGTGAGCACATCACACTTTCTGATGCAGAGCAGGCAGAGGCAGGAACTTCCCAGGTCCCCAGCATATGGAGGACTGCTGGAGGCCAAAACGTTGCTGAGTCCGAGTCAGATGACGAGCCTCTGGACTCAGTCATGTCACAGCTGCTGCAGCTGCAAAGGCAAGCTAGGGAACATCAGGAAAGAATGTCCGCTGCACTCCTCAGATTGCAAGGCGCGATGGAGGAGTCCGTCCGTCTTCAGGCTGAGGCGGTTGCAATGCACCGAGGTCAACACTGGCAGGATGGCAGCCGCCATGGAGACCTTGGTCCAGGACATCACTCCTGCACTGCTGCGCGGGCTTAACTCCATTGTTGATGCCATAGTTGGCCTCCAACAGTGTGTATGCGAGAGGGGAGCGGAGCTGCTCGACCTCATTCCAGCTACCCCTTCCACTCAAGCAGTCAGCCAGGGGTCCTTGGGCACCCATGGGGAGGAGGATCAGCAGGTGCACATTCCGGGGCCATCTGCCTAGGTGGCTCTGAGAGTGACCGGCCCATCTGAATCCTATCTTCCTCTGACCTCCGCAGCTCCAGCTTCACAGGCTGAGGAGGGTGCCACTGCCACACAGCAGGACCCCGAAAGCAGGCCGGGGCCCTCCAAGTCTTGGCCCTCCAGAGGATGCCCGCCAAAGACATCACACACAGGGAGTCATAGTCAGCAGACTGCCTCCACCTCCGCTGTGAATATCCAGGGAGCAACAATACGTAGTGGCAGGGTTAGAAAAATTAGGTAAAAGTAGTTGCACAACCTGGCCACTGGTGTTGATCACTTGTACATACTGTTCATTATTGTCAATAAAACTCTGAAGAATGTCACCCTGCCTATGGCTCCTTGTTCTGATCAGCAGTGCTCTTGTCACTCAGGTGTGAAACCTTTCTGCACATGATAAAAAGTAGGTGTGTCAGTCCAGGGCCTCTTCCCTTTGCTCTGTGCGGCCTTCAGACCAAAGTGATGGTCCAGCTTCACACTCCCTGGAAACATTACTGATGCCCGCACCTCAGCGGTGCTGGTCATTGCTGCCAGAATGTAGTGGGCAGGCGCCACAGAGTTCTCTTATACTCTCTGTGTGCTCTCAGCACCTTAAAGGTGGGGCTGGCCGCCATCACACCAGCATCTGCGACCAGCGATGCTGTGCACCAGCTCCTGAAGGGTTGAGGTGCTGAAGGCGGACACAGCATCAGATGCGTCTAAAGTTTCATGGCTGCATCTCTGGGATGGCCCTGATTATGGAGCACAAGCGAGCTGCCCTCGGCAAGACAGAAGTCAGACATTCTCAGAGGCTATGTGAAGATCTATGGAGTGTCCTCACTGTATGTTGTCATCATCTTCCTGTGATCGAGCGACTATTAGGGCCTCCACTGCATCTCCATGTCAGGAGCATTCTCACAGAGGGTATCGGTGCTGCCATAAGCCAGACTGCAGTCAAACTTTCACAACTGCGATGTGAGGATTTACAGGGACACCTCACTGCATGTTGTCGTCATCCTCCACAAATCTGGCAGCTATGAGGGCCTCCCGAGTGCGCCTGCCTCATCTAGCCAGTGCGAGAGCATCATCCCCGTTGTCGTCACCACCAAGGACCATGCACCCTCATCCCTGTCAGTGTCCTCCTCATTCGAGGAGACGTGCAGCTCCTCCATCTCCTCCGTAGCCAGCCCCATTCCCCATTGCAGCGCCAGGTTGTAAAGGGCACAGCAGACGATGATGATGTGTGACATCCTCTGCGGACTATATTGTAGGGCTCCACCAGACCTGTCCAGGCATTGGAACTGCATCTTCAGCATCTTGATGGTCTGCTCTACCAAGTTGTGAGCTGCTGCATGAGCTTCATTATACTGCCGCTCTGCTGCAGTCTGAGGCTGCCGCATGGGTGTCATCAGCCACAGCCTCTGCAGGTAGCCTTTGTCCCCAGGGAACCAACCCTGTGGCCTCTGTGGACCTTGGAAGACTGCAGGGATCTACGAGCGACTCAGGATGTAGGTGTTGTGCACTCCCTGGAAATTGTGCGCACACCTGCAGGGTGCACTTCTGGTGGTCGCATACCAGCTGCACGTTCAGTGAGTGGAAGCCCTTGCAGTTGATGAAATCCACTGAGTGTAGCAATGGAGGCCTAAGAGCCACATGAGTGCAGTCTATCGCACCCTGCACCTGTGGGAATCCCGAGATCAGGGCGAATCCAATGGCCCTTGTATCCTGGCTGTCCCGGTCCTGGGCAAAATACACAAAGTTGTGTGCCATGGAGAAGATGGCATCCATGACCCCATGGATACATCTGTGGGTGGTGGATCGTGAAATCCCATTGAGGTCACCTATGGAACCCTGAAAGGAGCCACTGGCATAGAAACTGAACGTCATGGTCACTTTCACAGCCACTGGCAGTGGATGCCCTCCATGTCCCCTTGGCACCAAGTCCTGCAGTAAATGGGAGATGTGAGCCACCAGGTCCATAAACATGTGCAGTCATCAGTGACATTGGTTCTCAGTCATCTGCAGGAATGGCAGGAAGCATCGATAGACCCTGGGTGTCGCTTGGCGCCTACCAGCCATGGCTCGCTGTTGCTCCTGGACAGCATGTGCAGAAGCCCTTGCTTCCCCTTCTTCATGAGGTTGCTGCTGCTGCCTTTGCGTGGCCAGGTGCCTCAGTCGCTCTCTCCTCTGTCTTCTACGGTCTCTATAGGCCATCAGGCACACAGCTAGGTCACCAGGATCCATGATCCTGACGTGACCCTCCTGCAGCATGAAAGAGAGAGAGAGACGTGGTTATCATGGTTGTATTTAGCACCTTTCCTGGCCCTGTGTGACTGCCCCTTAACGCTTCTCGGAGAGTGCTGGTCTCTCCTCGGATGGCCAGAGATGATTGCGCTGCATGGCTGCCCTATCAAACTGCGACATGGGGGACACTGGTCCAAACCAGGGTGCTGAAATTGCAAGGAGATTGTGCCTCCAGCACTGACTGCTACATGGCCAGTGTTGGCGAGGAGATTGTACAACGTGTGCAGTCCAACTGCTCCGCGGTTCAATAAAGTGGTGGCAGACTCGAAGTCTGTGCCTGGGGGGTGGTGGTAATGTACGGAGCACTTGCCCCCGGACAGCACGCCCCACCCCCCCAACTCAGCAGTTGCCTCAGGGGCCAGGCATCAGTTTCCCCCGTCGCCCCCTGAGGCCTGTAAACAATGTGCGAGCTGTGGAGAATGCTGCTGCTCACTCACCTCAGATCTCCCAAAGTGAAGGCCATCAAGTGCACGTCACCTGCGTGATGTTGTGAATCACATCAGCAGGAAAGCACGCCGATGTGGACAGACAATACGGCGGGGTTCCAAGAGCCTGGTGGGATGTGCTTTTAATGATATGTTAATGTATTACAATTAGCTCCCCGCCGACCGATGGCAGGAAACGCAGCCTGCCGTTGGCAGGCGATCAGACAATCGCAACCTGCCTTCACGCCGTCGTGAAGCAGGTGTTGCCATATTTTCCACGCACACCACCTATCACCCCCGCCGCCAGAGGAGTCGGAAAATTCTGCCCTAGGTTTCTCTGAAAGATTTTTTTTAAAATCAGCCAGCTTTCGGTGGATGATCATGTGACCATGTTGCCTGGGAGATAAACAACAGGAAAACATGATCGACAAGAAGTTAATCATAGGAGTGAACAGATTGCATGTGTGGTTCTGTTTCAAGTAGGGTTTCTTGAGCTTAGAAAAATCTGCTGCAAACAGGGAACATCTCTTTTCGGCAGCATTCAGTTGAAATTTTGTATGTCAGCTAGAAGTACTTAAACTTAATTGAAGGACTGATAATAATGAATTGGACTTCTGGGAGAGCTAAGCTGAGAAGAAAGAGAGAGTTTTAGATGCAAAACTCCAGAGTTGAAGAATGCTAGAACCAGGAAAATTCTGACTCAAGGTGGCTATGCTTAAGACCTTAGAGACATCTGTGTTGAACTGGGAGCCTACAACCATGGGAATGTTGGAGGAAATTTGAAGGGAAAACCTTGCCAGACGTAAGCAGAAAGCCCAGGAAATCTCAACCCTTATACAAACCTCCAAAGTAGTACTCAGACCAAGTGGTTAATTTTCCAACTTTCGATAAGTATCTGACTTGTATTTGGGAGTGTAAATGGGTGCAGGAGGAAATTTGTGTTAAGAAGTTCAGTTTAGAGAATCAGTAACTGTGTTCATTGTACAAAAACAAAAATACCTGGAAAAACTCAGCAGATCTGACAACATCTGCGGAGAGGAATACAGTTAACGTTTCAAGTCCGAATGACTCTTCATCAGAACTAAGGAAAAATAGAAAGGAGGTGAAATATTAGCTGGTTTAAGGGGGGAGTGAGACAGGTAGAGCTGGATAGAGGGCCAGTGAGAGGTGGAGATTGCCAAAAGATGTCATAGACAAAAGGAAAAAGAGGTGTTGATGGTGGTGATATTAGCTAAGAAATGTGCTAATGAGGACATTAAGGGTAGAAAGCAGGATGAGCAAGGGACAGATCAACACCTCCTCTTCCTTTTGTCTAAGACATCTTGGCTATCTCCACCTATCACTGACCCTCTATCCAGCTCTACCTGTCCCACCGCCCCCTTAAACCAGCTTATACTTCACCTCTTTTCTATTTGTCCTTAGTTCTGATGAAGAGTCATTTGGACTCGAATCATTAACTGTATCCCTCTCCACAGATGCTGTCAGGCCTGCTGAGTTTTTCCAGGTATTTTTGTTTTTGTTACAGGCTTATTACTAGAGGTTTTCTTTTGCCCCACATTGAACTTACTTTTAAGTTGGTGTGCTGTTCAACACCTTTTAATGTACTTTGATTTCTGTATGCCAAGTTGCCAATCATTAAATGTTTTGGTTCTCAACAAGCCTCTGGGTGCTTCAATAGTTCTGCAAGTGAAGAGGAACCCATGATGTTATGGGTGGCTTGTTTGTCAGTGAGCTTTATTGAAATGGCACATAGTGCATGTTGTTCACCAAGAAAATATTCCTATCAGGTATCAAGTATGGAGCTTGCAGCCCTGGCATGTGTTGGGTGGTTCATTTTTGGTAGGCTAGCTGAAGGAGCGTTGGATCAAAGCCTCCTGGGTGTCCCTGGCCCTCTGGAGGTTGCCCAGGTCAGTGTCTATCTCCTCAGTGTTCTCTTCAGCATGCTCATCCTCAGACTCACTACTGGATTCATCGTCTGCTGCCAGAGCAGCTGCGACTACGTCTGCATCCCCTCTTTCCAACGCCAGATTGTGGAGAGCGCAGCAAGCAACCATCAGTGACACACGATCAGGGGGGTATTGGAGTGCGCCCCTGAATGGTCCAGGCATCGGAAGCGCATCTTGAGAAGACCGATGGTTCTCTCTACCACAGCCCTTGTGGTGCCATGGCTCCTACTGTACCGCTGCTCAGCTTCTGTTCTTGGATGGCGGAGGGGCGTCATCAGCCACCTTTTGAGGGGATAGTCCTTGTCACCCAGCAGGCATCCATCCTGTCGGGCTGGAGCACTGAAGAGCCTCGGCACCTGGGAATGTCTGAGGATATATGCGTTATGGGAGCTGCCTGGGTACCTTGCACAGACCTGTAGAATCTGCATCCTGTGGTCACACACTATCTGTACGTTCATGGAGCGGAAGCTCTTCCTGTTGATGAAGGCTCCCGGCTCACCCGCTGGCACTTTGATGGCCACATGTGTGCGATCAATTGCACCCTGGATGCGCGGGAACCCGGCAATCATAGCAAAGCCTCTGGCTTGCTCTGCCTGGCTGGCCTTATCTGAGCGGTAGTGAATGAAAGTCAATGCATGCCTGAACAGAGCATCTGTCACCAGCTTGACACAACTGTGGACAGCTGATTGGGAGACTCCACTAAGATCACCCACCGACCCCTGGTAAGTGCCAGAGGCATAGAAGTTGAGGGCAACCATGATCTTCAGTACTACTGGCATGGGGTGTCCACCCACACAGTTGGAGTTGATCTCAAGGCCGATCATCTGACAAATGGAGGTCACTGTCTCCCTTGAAAGACGGGGCTTCCTTCGGCACTGCACCTCAGACATATTGAGGTAGCTGCATAGCTGCCTGTATACCCTGGCAGCAGGATAGTGGCGTGTTCCGCGGCCCCTTCCACCTTGCACTTCCTGTTGGCCCTGCACCCCTTGTGCCTGCGCCTGTCCTCCAGCAGGTGGCTCCCCTGGAGGCTGAATATGGACTTTTGGCCTCCTCTCCCTTGTCCTCTCTTCCTCCACAGGGGAAGTAACTCCAGCGGAGACCACAATCCCCATTCCCAGGTTAAGGGAAGGCTGTCTGATAACTGGAAGGCTGCAAGTGTTATGATTCCTTCAGAGTCCTTAACTGGAGCCTGTTATTTCTGTCAAAGCAGTTCTGAAGCGAAATGAACTTGTCCTGTTCACACAAGCAAGTAGCAGTAAGTAATAAAATAAAGTTCTAACAACTCGCATTAGCGAGCCCACTCACTGCTCTTATCCTGCCCGTGTATGAGGTCTTTAAAAATGTGGCCTACCTGCCTGCCCGTTGTGCCTGTGCGACGCACTGAAGATCGCATGGGCTGCAAAAAATTGTCTTCAGTTGCTGCCTCAAGTGCCTTAACTGGCTCATTAATTAATGGTGGGTGCGCCTCAGAACTCATAGCGCGCCCACCTTCCGTAGTATCACGATGTCACGCAGTGACGTTGGGATGCACGCCCAACGTCATCGCGCGTCGTTTTACGTGTCAGCATGTCGGGCCAGCCCCCGCCGACTGAAAAATCCTGCCCCATATCTTGTAAAAAATTTAGTTAACTCTTCCACAATTTTCTTTGTTGTAATATTTCTCAAAGGTATTGCTTCAGGAAATCTGGTAGACACATCATTATTGTCAGTGGGTGGAATTTTACAGCAGAGGGATTTCATCTTCCCGCTGAAGTCAATGGAGTTTAGAATGGCTCGCCCCGCCGCGGTGAGGCTGTAAAACTCCAGCCAGTAAGTACTGATTTCCACTTTTAGTCTTAGGGAGGGGTTCTACACAATCAGTCATGACCCTAGTAAATGGTTCTTCAAATACTGGAATGAGAATTAAAGGTGCCGGCTTAATCATTGCTTGTGGTTTTGCAATCACCTGACATGTTCTACAGATTTTGACTACATCCTTATGCAATCCAGGCCAATGAAAATATATTTGTATTTTTGCATTAAAACATTTAAGGTAATAACATTCTGGAATACATTTTGCCTCTGTTTCTGAGTAAGCTGCCTGATATAACTGTTGTATTTGCGAATCCTTTTTTTTTAACTTCACTAACCACCTTGAGTTAAACACTTCAGCTGAACTGTCCTCTGTTCTTTCCCCCTGAACAATGTTATCAAACACGGAGTCAGCTAATTGGACCCCCGCACCTTCCCTCCGACTTTGAACTTCCTGTTCTTCTTGTTTCAACCTATGAGCCTGTGATTCCGTTATCACACAATCTGGAAACAATCCAGGATGCTCTCTCTGCAATGCTTTTGTTGAAAACACTTCTACAGTTGTTCAACTACCATAGGCATCACCCACATCTGTGATTCAGCTATACCATTACCCAGAATAAATTGAACCGCTGCAATGGCCAATTTTTCCACCTCTCCAAAAACCACCTCACCTGTTTTCCGCTTACTCTTTAAATTTAACTTCTACAATGGAATAGGTTTAAAATCTCCATGAACCCCACTTATTATCTTCCTGAAATACTCCCTCTGAACAACAAATGTCACTATCCCACAACATTAAGGATTGACTAGCCCCTGTGTCTCTTAAAATTTTAACATCTTTACCTGCTCCATCTTATACACATGGAAAGACTTTCCCTTCAAATACAAAGTCTTTCAACATTTCTGCAACCTGCTCCTCAGAATTCCCTTGGGTAAATTGTGAACACGTTCCCACTTCTTTACCTATCATTGATTCTTCTTGTTTTACCTGTACACAAACCACTGGTTTTTCCCATGTCAGAACCCACAGTACTTTTAATTCCAGAACTTTTCTATGCTTCAATAATTCCAAAAGATTTCCCTGCAATTTCCAACACACAGATTTCGTGTGTCTGACTTTATTACAATGAAAATATCTCAACTTTCGAATGTTACTTCCACGTTCAGCATCTCCTTTTTATTCTGAGAAAAAACTTCCTGGGAATTTCTACCTACTGCTCTTCCCTGACTACCCACCTTCCTTTAACCGTCCCACTTTCTTTCCATTTCTGATTTGAAAGGGTGACAACAAAAGGTTTAGCTCTATGAACTAACTCATAATCATCAGCTACCTCAGCTGCTTGTCTTACCCTCTGTTCCTCCACATGAGTTCTCACTACCGAAAGAATTGAGTCTTTAAATTCTTCCAAAAGAATGACCTCTCTAATAACTGCATATGTTGTCTCTATCTTTAATGCCTATATCCATTGGTCAAAATTACTTTGTTTTACTCTCTCAAACTCCATATACGTTTGCCCAGGCTGTCTTCTCATATTCCTAAATTTCTGATTGTATGCCTCAGGAACCAACTCATATGCACTCAAAATAGCCTTTTTTACCACACCATAGTTCACCGACATTTCTTCTGACAGTGATGCATAAACCTCATGTGCCCAACCCACCAACCTGGATTGTAACAACAGTGTCCAGTTTTCTTGTGGCCATTTCACCTGTTCAGCTATCTTCCCAAATGAAATAAAGAATGCTTCCACATCTCTTTCCTCAAACTTCGGAAGAGCTTGCATAAATTTAAACATCTCCCCACTGGGTTTAGGTTAAAGGTTTTTTCATCATCAGAACTTTCCTCAGAATCTGAGATCTCTTTTTTAACTTCCAGCTTTTTAAGCTGGTATTTCCTTCTCTCTTTCCCTTGCCTCTCTTTCTTTATCCTTCTCTCTTGTTTGAATTACAGTTTCAGCTTCCTTTCTTTCTCCTGCCTTTCTGCTTGCTCCCTTTGAAATGCCCTTTCTCCTTCTTTTTCTTTGTCTTTCTCTGCCTTTTCTTTTTCTGCTGTCTCTAGCTCAAGTTTTTTTCATTTATTTTGCTTGTCCAAGTTCAATCTTCTTTATTTCTAACTGAAGTCTCAATACCTCCAGCTGTGACTCACTAGTGTCAGGTATCACTTACAACTTTAAATGTTGTGCCATACCTTCAATTATGTCTGCTTTCTTTGTCCCTGCAGGTAATCCCACTT
Organism: Cetorhinus maximus; assembly: GCF_964194155.1. NCBI lineage: Eukaryota > Metazoa > Chordata > Chondrichthyes > Lamniformes > Cetorhinidae > Cetorhinus > Cetorhinus maximus. The sequence goes on along the minus strand of NC_135879.1, from coordinate 92,166,376 downwards.
GTAACTTATCTGCCGATTCCATTAACTTAACTTTATTTACTTTTTGTAAACCAGCCAAAGTTATAACTTCAACTCGCAGGCAAGTCTTAGTAACTGTGAAAGCCATACTGCAGTCTCACCACTTAAAATCCCTCACACCAACTCCTGAATTAAAAGTGCTTTTGGTACTTGTAACCTTAAGATTCACCAACTCCAAACCAATCAAGGAATCTCAAATATATCCCACAAAAGAGCCCCTTTGTTATGGCACAGCCGATGGCAAATGCTGAGCTGCTCAAATCCCAAAGGGAAACTTGAAACAACTGCCACAACTGTTTTACAATTTGAATACATTTTGAGATGCGTACCTTGAATTCAGTAGTAATAAGACCACCAAGTCTTATAGGTTTCTTACAAAACTAAATGAAACCTTTATTAATAGAAGAAATGATTTTAAGTACATACATAGATCTATAAATTACTACTATGATAATTATAACCCCCCTAGTAAATCTAACTCCCAGTTACAGTTTTGTGAAGGTAACAGTAAGGCACATAAAGCAGGGTCTTCCGGTCGGCGAGCGGGGGCGGGGCCTGCTCGCCGACGCTTAAAATGACTAGGGATGATGTCGGGTGGAACTCCCGACATCACCCGACATCATTTCCATTTTCAGGTCGGCGGGGGCGCAGCCGAGTCAGCTGTGCACCTGCCGACCTGTCAATGGCCTATTGAGGCTATTGAAAAACTAATTAAAGTCATTAATGGACCTGCTTGTCCAACCTTAAGGTTGGAGGGCAGGCCAGGAACCCTGGTAGGCTTCGGAAAAAGCATGAAACCTCCTCCACGGGCGGGATGAGGTTTCATGAGGATATTTAAATTTTTATTAAAGGTTTCAATAAAAGTTATGGACATGTCCCAACTCATGTGAGAATACCTGTCAGGGAAATTTTTCTATCATTTGGATTACAAATTTTAATTACGAGCTGATCTCCCTGAGGCAGCACCTAGCTTCAGGGAGATCTGTGTGCTCTTTCACGCGCATGTATGAAAGACCGCACTCGCGGTTGAGGGAATACCCCCCCGCCCACACAGGGGGCGCATTGTGCTTTCGAGCGGACGCCACGCTGGGTGGGCCTTAACTGGCCCACCCACGTAAAATGGCGGCATTCCCCCGATCGGAGGCGTGCCCGCCTGTGCCCACTCCCGCACTTCCCCCCCCAACACGGGGAGGGGGGGAAATTTTTCCCGTAGAAAACATAATAACCTGAACAATCCAACCCAGAGTGAGTTTTCTTAGCCTCAGTTCTTTGTAGATAGCAGCTTGAAATTAGATGCTGGAGGTTTTCACACTTGTTAGATCTTAGAATAGCTCCCTTGCACACAACCTTCTTTCCTTTATCTATATTTTCCCCATTGAATGCACATTTCCATTGCTTCACTATGTCTTTGGACTTTATCTCTCTGATAATAAAAATCTCTAATTTTACCAGTAATCTTTGGGAAAAATAAACACACTGTTTCTGAACTTCTCCTGGCTAGGTAACACATTTCACTCATTCTTTGAGTTCTTTGAAATCAATCTAGTTTGGTTTATTTAAAAATGCAAATGTTCCCTTTATACCTATGTTTACCTACTTAACATTTCAAACCTAGCTTATCATCTGTTATACTAAAGCCTTCAGACCGGACGCCTTAATTCAATTAAGTCACGCACGCATGCACGCCCACACACACACACACACACACACACAAACAGACTGCACTATTACTCCACAATAAATTCCAATAACATTATGAGAATTATAATATCTTCCTGACACTTTCATAAGGACATCACGCAGTCTAAGATTTAGAGTCCACAGAAATGTCACACTTACAGCAGATGGGATATCAGCACTGATTGTCTGCCAGCTACATTAAGATCACCATCTCATGTAAGATCCTGCTCAAACAGCATCTTAATCCTTCACCATCAATCCATTTGTCTTTAAATAGGTCAAGATTGCCGATAGTCAATGGGAGAGAGCAGTACCCTGGAACTGAGGATACTCTCCTCCCATGAGAGCAGGCCATAGAGCTGGCTGGCAAGGACATAGATCGTTCCTCTGCTGAAGGTGAGATTGGCCACCCCCAACAAGGCTGTGACGGTCGGTCCAGTATATATTGGCCACATGCAGACAATGACTGTGAGTGACCTACAATGTAAGAGCTTGACGAGTCTCTTTTCGATATTCCAACCACCATCAAGAAAAGGCAGAGGAAGAGTTTGAGCAAGCTTCTCAACCCCAGCCATCAGAGCACCACAGATGAGGAGTCCGAGGAACTCTCAGATGAAGACCATCACCGCGTTCGGCTGCGCCCTCCACCAGTGCAGATACGCGCACCTTAGTGGGTCCTAGTTCTAGAGTAGGCTATCTGGTGATCACCTCATGGACACGCGTCAACAGCAGGTGGAGGCAGCAGCAGCCAGGCTCTCTGAAACATGGAGGACTGCTTGACACCAAGCCCCTGCTGAGTCCAGGTCAGATGACAAGCCTCTGCAATCGGCTCTAAGACAAATGTTGGAGGTGCAGAGGCAGGCAGGGGAACATCAGGCACAGTTGTCAGAGGATGTCACCAGACTGGAGTGAAGGGTGGAGGAGTCCATCTATGTTCTGTTTAAAGTCGTGGCGCCCGCGTGTGAACACATCAAAGTCTCCATGGGAAGGGCGGAGGCCAATTTGGAGACCTAGGTCCAGCAGTTTCTGCTGGATTTGTGCTCGGGCCTGCACACCATCGCTCTAGCCATGAGTGCCTTCAAGCAGTGGCTAGGCTAGAGAGGAATGGGGCAGCTCAACCTCCCTCCAGGTGCCCTTTCACCTCAAGAGAAGCTCCACACAGACACTCTGGGGCATCCACCTAGGACACTGCCCTCCAATTCCCCTCTGCCTGTGACCCCATCAACTCCAGCAGGTCAGGCCAAGGAGGGTGCACCTGCCCCAGAGCAAGCAACCCTCAGCAGGTCGGAGCCATCCAGGCCTCAGAAGATGCCCATCAAAGTCATCTCAGACAACAGCATGGCAGTCAGCATGCTTCCTTCACCTCTGCAGCCGATATAAGGGCTGCAGTTAGACTTAGTGGTTGAGTTAGGAAAATTAAGAAGTTTTGAATGCACAATGCTGGAACAGGTGTTCATTCACTGTACATAATCTGCACCATTATAAATATATTTTGCTTTTATGCCTTTTCAAGTCACAGGTATTGAATGGCTAATCGATGTGATACAAGGTCCCACATTCATTCAAGTGTCCAAAATGAAAACCCCCCCAACCCAACAATTATCTCCGTCTTGTTCCTCCATTTCATTCAGCCTCACTCTATCTCATCACAGTGATTCGCCTTTAGTTCCACATCAGCGACATGAACAAAGGCACTCGCTAGAGAAAAATGATGGCTAGACAAGACACATGTAACCCTTGCATCTTAGGCAGACATCATGTGACCTCCTGAGTATTGTTCATCAAGGTTAGTGATTATCCTGATGCCGTCACACTGAAGTCTGCAGTATGTGGATGTAATAAGAATTTGTCGTGACCAACTTTTTACCAAATGCACTTTGCAATGGCTTTTATTTTATTACTGTGAGATTTTGGCTAAAGTAGTATTCATCATCGATCACCATAGCCTTTCACGCCTCTGTGAAGCGTAATTTCTTCTCCACATTTAAGGCTGAATATTATTCCTTTATTAGTCCCCACTCTCCCCATGCATGACGCTGAACAATGGAAGTTGGTTCCACTGGGTAACATTTGAAATGTCTGTTAGAGGGGAATGAGTGTGTGATGTCAGAGATGTGTGCTCATCATGATGAACCCATCCACTTAGTTATGGGGATCATAGTTTGCTCCAGAATGGTTATCTAGGGGTACATCATGGAATCCTTCTGAGGTCCACAGAACACAAAACAATATGTTAAATCATGGACAAAAACAGAAGGGCCGTGAAGGCTCGAAACGTTAACTGATTTCTTCTCCACCGATGATGCCAGACCTGCTGAGTTTTTCCAGGTAATTCTGTTTTTGTTTTGGATTTCCAGCATCTGCAGTAGCTTTTTGTTTTTATCTCTGTGTTAAATCATGGCATGACTGTGCACTCATTGACTTAGGGTTCTTAGAAATAATTGGCCTTTGTGAGATGGACAATGTCGAGGGCTGTCATGTGTCATGAAAAGCCGATTACAGCCATGAATTCTCGGGATTTTACTAACTAATAAACTTACTCTTTCTTTGACTCAAGAAAGTCTGGTTAAATTGGCTCCTTCTAAAAAATAAATACGTTTGGACTAGCAAATGGTATCTACAGGGGAGAAGGGATCCTTTTCAAATTAACCTTGTTATGACCAACCAAGGGGATTGAATAAAGAAGCGAAGCCAGCTCATTCCTTCTCACCCGAGAGCATAGTAAAATTGGGGTCCCGCTTGGGAAGTTAACAAATTCGGGGACCTCACCCGGGACCGGTGTAACACATGGTATGAAAGCGATGCTCTGGCACATCTCCTGATGAGTGCTCAGCAGTATTGCTAAAGGGAATAAGTTCTCATTGATTGCTGTGTCAAAATTGTCTGGGCCACGTCTCTCTCAAATGCCACAGCATTACGGAATATAAGCTTGGCATACTTTCAACGAATGTTAGGCTATGAGTGTTGTCAATGATATGATGGTCCTGCTGAACCACTCTCTGTGAGGCCAATGCTAAATTAACTTCCAGCTTTGGATACATGCCTTTGTGTTACTGATCACTGTGTCCTGACGTTTGAAGGCATCTTGGGGTTCAATATCAAGGTGTGGCCTCTGCATTAATCATGCTTGAGAGCTGGCATTTGGAGAGATGGTGCTGGATGTAGCTCCCTCTTGAGGTGGTCCAGCATTAACCATTGACAAATGTTTTCCTCATTAGATCGGCCTGGCTATGTTGCTGTAATGCATGCATGAGTGCATCTATGTGTACAATTACATTTCAGCCTCTTGAAGGCTGCCATGGCCACTGACTTGTTGGTACCATGGTTGAAAGGACTGCACTATGTGCAGTTGCTTGAGGATGTGCTAAGCACATTCTTCAGTGACCACATGGTCCCTAGGCTACTGCGCCTTCCAAGGATGACCCCATTGTTAGGATTGAAGGTGACTTATGCTTCCTCAGTGTTCAAAGTGAGATTGTTGACCTTTCATGGCATGTTGAAGATAACAATGATGGTGTTGTGGTGTCCCCTGCATCGAAGTGTGAAGAGAACTGCATTTGTAACAACTTGTCTTCACCCTATTCCTCCTGGAATCTTGTAGCTATGAGGTTGTCACAGGTATGTCTTATGTTTCATGCCTGAGCAATGGCATCCTGGTGTAGCTCATCTGAATCCCGACCCTCTTCAGATTCATCACCTTCAATGTCCTCCACACCTGAGGATACGTTAGCTCATCCATGTCTCCCTGTGGTAAAACAATCCCCCTGTGCAGTGCAAGGTTGTGCAGGGCACAGTAAACAATGATGATGCAGGACAACCTCTGTGGTGAGTATTAGAGAGCCCCACCTGACCTGTCCAAACATCTGAAATGCATCTTTAAGAGGCCAATAGTCTGCTCTATTAAGGACCTTGTGGCTGAATGAGCAGCATTATATCTCTCCTCAGACGCACTCTGTCAATGACAAACAGACATCATTAGCCATGTCTTTAGAAGATATCCCTTATCATGTAGCAACTAACCCTCTTAAACTCCAAGCTCTCGCAAATATCTTTGGTAACGCAAAGTGTATGAGCTGTGTGAGCTCCCTGGTACCTAGCATAAACATGCTGGATTTGCTTTCAGTGATCACAAATTAGCTGGATGTTCAGAGAGTGAAATCCTTTTCTATCAATCTCAAAAGCTGCTACCAGGGAGCTTTCAAGACCACATGTGTGCAGTTGATAGTGCCCTACACTTGCAAAAATCCTGCCATCACAGAGAATCCCACAGCTCTGGCAGCCTGGCTTGCTTAATCCATGCGGAACTGCATGTAATGGTGAGCTTTATTGAAAAGGGTCACCTTCTTTATGCATTTGTGTGTTGCTGATTGTGAGATTCCACAAAGGTCCCCTGGAAGGATCTGCAGACAAAAAAGTTCTGTGTGGTGGTAACCTTCAGAGTAACCAGCATTGGATGCCCTCCAAGTCCTTGCGGCGTCAGTACCTCATGGAGAATGTGGCAAATATGAGCCACCACATCCCTAGACAAATGAAGGCCTCTGTGGCATTGTCTTTTGCTCATTTCAATGAATGAGCTGCGTCTTATGTAGACCTTGGTCATGCCAAATGTCTTTGTGGATTTGGCCTCTCGTTGCCGTCTGGGACATCCTGGGGCCCTGCTGGCTCTTGTTCCTCAGGGTGACGGCATTCTGAGCTCTGCCAATTGGCTGTTCGCATTCTATTCAAAGTATCAAGAAGGCAGTGTTGTCTGCAGCCTGGATTCTCACTCCTCCTTATCCTTTGAGAATAGATACAATTGAGCAATCACTTGTAGTTCCCATTGAACGGTCTCCCTCCCTGTACAAGACAGCTATGTAAGCTCCAGCCCTTGACTTTCTCTCAGTCGCACATCGCATACCAAGGCCACCCCTTGCAGGATGATATCATGCTGGAGGACGACAGGTGGCTGAGCTTTCTCCACAGACATGACTGTGCATTCACAATGAGGGTCTTCATTGGGGATTGGGGTCAAAAGACTCAAGTCCCAGGAGCCACAGTCAGTCTTGTGTTGGTTGTCCTCCAATGGCCTTGGTAATAACTATGAATACCCAGTACTTGCACTTCTGTCCTGACTGTAAACCTGATGCCTTGAATGGCATGACCAGTGCACTGGGAACATGGAGGCTCGTAGGGCCCATGCAGCCTCTGCACAGCAGACATGGCAATTGATTTTTGGACCCAGCCTCCATTCTGAAATGCTCTGTAAGAATCAGATGCCAATTAAGACCAAATACATTGCAGATCCCAAATGTAATGGATTGTCGCCTGAATGCCACCATCAGAAAAGGAGCTAAGCTCATTCAATGTGTATTAGACCCTTGAGTCCAACACTTAGCTGAGCATGCTCTCCATGGTTTGAGCAAGACAGATATAGGGTGCCTCTTCAATCGGCCAAGAATTGCATTGTTGAACTCCTTTCACGCGCCCTGAGATCCCTCCCCGATCAATTTCTACTAACTTGCTTTTTGAAGTGCGTCATCACAAGGCGAGCTCGAAAATGGTGCTGCTGACCTATGTCAAGAAGCCCATCTTCTAACTTTCCCCTATCACCCACCAAGTCCCTCCTGTCTTCCTCCATCCTCACCACCTCCTATTCTATTTCCCCCTATCTATCCATCCTTCCCTCGTTACCCTTGAACCCATCATTGTCCAAGTGGGTATCCCTGTTCTCCCCCCTGAACCCTTTAATGTTGATGTTTCCATGCCCTTTGTCAACCTGACCCCTCCCCTTCTTGAGGCTACATGCACCATGACTTTTTGGGAGCACCCCATGACTATTCAGCTACTAACTTACAGGATGCAGGTGCCTTCCCTGACTGTGACTGTGCCATGTGCCTCACAGTACCATGACTCTAACCACAAGGACCCAATTCCTTAGGTGACTGATCATGCTATGCACGACTGTCAGTGCCCTTGGCCCAGGTCAGTCTTTCACTGCTCAATTCTGTTCATTGACTACCCCTAGTCATACCTCTGTCTTCACCTTTCCCACCCAAGAGAGACCTTCCCCTGCCCAAAGCCAGGACCAAGACATGCGTGCCATGTAGAGCCCTTTAACATGGCCTGCACAGCCCAGGACAGTCTCCTCCAGATGCCCCTGATTGCATGGCCTCAGCACCAAAACAATCTCTTCAATACACCCCGACAGCATGGCCTCAGCCCCAGGACAGTCTCTTCCATACTCCCCTGACAGCTTGACCTCAGTCCCAGTACAGTCATGGGCTCTTCCTTGGACAGTCTTACAACTCTTGCCTCAGGACAGTTTTTCACCACTCAATTCTATTCAATAACCAGCCCTCGTCCTGCCCCTGTCTTCGCCCTTCCCTCCTATGTTCCACATCTTCCCCTAGTCCTGCCAATGCCTTCCCCCTCCTCTCTCATGTTCCACAATCCCCCCAAGTCCTGTCTCAGTCTTCCCCCTCCCATCCTATGTCCCCCCACCCCACCTCCCAGTCCTTACTCTGTCTCCCCCTCCTCTCCTCACTGGTACTGCCTCCCATGCCCAGCCTTGGTGCAGCTTGTAATATAGGCACCGGATATTTTGCAGAAACGCTCTAAAAGATAGATGAAAGCAATATCTATATACCTCAAAGTCATTGATGCACTGAAGTGTGCCAGGTGCACGCCATTTATATACAGTCGGGAAACAGACCATTCCACTTACCTGCTGGAAAGGCACTTCATTTGGAGGGGGAACATAATTCCAGCAAGTTGGCCTTTTTAATGAGCATTTATGAGATGCAAATGGATACGCAAATGAACATATAAAATCATGAGGGGATTTGATAGGGTAGATACTGGGAGGATGTTGCCACTTGTGGGAGAGATTAGAACAAGGGAACACAATTTAAGAATAAGAGGTCTACTGTTTCAGATGGAGATGAGGAGAAATTTATTCTCTCAAAGGGTCATTAGTATGTGAAATTCTCTTCACAAGAAAGCAATGAAGGCTAGGTCATTAATCAAGGCAGAGTTAAACAGATTTTTGACAGACAAGGGAGTCAAGGGTTATGGCGGGCAGATGGCAAAGTGGAGTTGAGTCATAACCAGGTCAGCCATGATCTTATTGAATGGCGGAGCAGGCTCAAAGGGCTAAATGGCCTATTCCTGCTCCTAAGTCCTATGTTCCTAATGCAAGTGTGGTTCCCGACACACATCAGCTAGAAACTCGACCCTCCTTTAACCCGCCAAAGTTGGGAGAACAAAATTCCAAACTAATTTCCCGCTGGCGGGAAACTGATTTTTTCCATCATGCCTAATCTAGTGCCCCCGCCCACAATGATTCTCGCCGCTGGTGGGAATGGAAAATTCTACCCAATAATTAAGTAACTCAGAATCACAGAATCACACAGTGCAGAAGAGGCCCTTCGGCCCATCGAGTCTGCACCGACACATGAGAAACACCTGACCTACCTACCTACCTAAACTAATTTAGTACTTCTAATTTAAATAACTGAGTTGTTAAACTGTTATTGGATATTATTCAGGATGACAGTAATTTGGGCATTCACCATGAAACTTGTTACACACATTTCTCACAATGAATTTCTTTCCCATAAAAGGAAAAAAATGCAATGTTTGAATTGTACAAGTGTCACATACTCCTCCAGAATTTTAGGTTTATTAACAATAAATAGATGAAATTATATAAAAATAGAAAATGCTAGAAATACACAGCAAGTCAGACGGCATCTGTGGAAAATTAATGAGTAACCTTTAAGGGAGGGCGGATTTGCCATGCTCCACAAAACTTGAGAGCATTCCCATTGCACTTAGGAAGCTTGAACAGATTAGACAATTATATACCAAAAAACTAGTCTTTAATCAGATTTCTATATGATAAAGAAAATTTAAATACTGCAAATCTTATGAATTTTCTCATTGCTGTACTTCAACCAAAACAAACCACAATGCAGTCACGAATGATCATGGCAAATATGCATTTCTGCAGGTGTTCAGTCTTCCTCTGCAATATCATCAATGAAGCCCAACAGTAGCTTCCTGGACAAAGTTATACTGACCCGAAACTTGATGTGCTCATCTCCTTAAACAATTCAAAAAATGGTTCAGAAAAATTTCTGCCTTACCGGAAAAGGCAAAAAACTGGCTATTCGCATGCTCTCGAAACAATGAGTCGTGTCCTCTGTGAAAGGTGAATGCTTCCTGACAGATTCTTTGCATACAAAAAATGGAAAGTGACTTTCACTGGAAAATCATGGCCACTGTGTTTTTACCACACATGCCAAGTCCAAGTTCCAGATCACTAAAAATGAAGTGCCAAAGGGGATTCTCATATTTAACTTGATTCCTGCACAAATATTCATTTGATAATGGAAAGAAATACCCAGTAGTACTTTCTAAATGACATTTGCTGCCAAAATTCTACTTAAACTAAGGCAAAAAAAAACTTCTGAAGTATGTGGTGAGTGTTGTGAATCATACAGGAGTACAATCTAAAGGAAATCAGCATGTCAAGCCAACAGCTTCCAACTGGCTATAGGCCAGCTGATAGCAAAGAAATCAATTAAAAGATACTAATGGCATGTTGCAAAACATGGATGGAGCCGCAAGCAAACAGGAGAGAGAGGGAGGGGACAAGAGAGGAAAAAATAAACAAAAAGGGACAAAAGAAACAAAGAAAACAAAGAAAACAGAACAGAAGCAAAGGACAAAGAGAACCAAAGTAAACTTTTGAAACCAAAAGACAGGACAAAAAAGTGGGTGAAAAGAAAAGTTTCCAGAAAGTTACAATGTTCCAACTGATTCTTAAATCATTCAGACGTTCTACAAAAATGAAAATCCACAGGAAGACCAGCCCAAAATGCATGAGGAAGAAATGTGTGGTATACAGGAAAAGTCTGATTACGATAAGAGCATACTAATTGAATAAAGGCTGAATTATTGCAAACAGGATGCAAAAGCCACTCCAAATTCCTGCACAGAGTTTTATTTTGCTTTGTAGTTTGTGGAAGATCAGCACTGTGAAGAACTGGAGGTAAACATCTAGCACTAAAAATCAAACCGTTGCTATAATTTTATTAAATATGAATAGTCATTACAGAGTTAATTTGCTGTTTGATCTCAATATTTTTCAGACCCTCTTGCTTGCTATTCCAAATTTAAAATAAATAACCCTATGCATTCCTTAGTGATCATTGACCTTATGACTATGGTTCAGTTGTTTTCCACAGCTTTGCTTCTACTCTGTGAAAAGCAGATGCAGAAACAATGTCAGTGAGCTCTTTTAAAAATGAATTGGTTTTTGAAAACAATCTTAGAGGTAAGGCAACTGATTGTGAAACCACAGTAATGGAGTTTTTTAACAGGATACCAAATACAAAAACACACTTTCCAATTCACTTGCTCTCATGATTGTTTAATGGACTGACAGTATGATGACTTGACAGTCATGAGAACCGGATCCAAAGAATCCAATATTGTTATGGGCGCTTTTTGATAGCCAGAGTACCAGAACAAATTGTTTCAAACCCAGATAGAGGGTCTAATTGTTAACTTAGATGAAGAGATTCTCATTATGGAATCTAGACTGTTGAGAAGCCAAAATCAGAAATAGGCAGCTTAACAAAGGTAGTGTAGAACAACCTTTATGCATCGGCCTCAGTCTTTCTGATTTTTTTTTAGGATTAATAAGAGTTCATGAAAAGGGCAGAGACAAATAGGAATATTGTCAAATAAAAACAGAAAGCGCTTGAAATGCTCAGCGAGTAGGGCAGCATCTGTGGAAAGGAAAACAGAGTTAACATTTCAAGTCAATGACCTTTCACCAAGACTGGGAACAGTTAGGAATGTAGTAGGTTTTAAGTTTGTAAAATGGAGAGGGTGGGAAGAAGAACAAAAGGGAAAGTCTGTGACAGGGCAGAAGATGGGAGACATTAAAAGACAAAAGAGTTGCAGATGCCAAGCCAAGGGAATGGTAATGGGACAAATCAAGAACCAAAAGATGCAGTTAGATGAGGTTTGAATGGCAGGATAGAAGCCATTTAGAAGCAAATACAAAGTAAAACAAGAAACAGGTCAAAACATCCAATGGAAGGGAAACAAAATGGCGGCAGAGATTATGGTCTGAAATTGTTGAACTCAATGTTGAGTCAAAAAGGCTGCAAAGTGCCCAATCAAAAGATGAGGTGTTGCTCCTTGAGCTTACATTGAGTTTCACTGGAACACCTCATAGGCTGAATACAAAGAGGTCAGCGCGAAAGCAAGGTGGAAAATTAAAAAGGCAGATGACCAAAAGTTTGAGGTCATACTTGCAGACTGAATGGAGATATTCTGCAAAGCCATCACCCAATCTGCATTTGGTCTCTCCATTGAAGAGCAGACTATCGTGAGCAGCAAATACAGTATACTAAATGGAAAGAAGTACAGATAAATCGCTTTTCACCTGGAAGTTGTGTTTGGGTTCTTGCACGGTGAGGACAGAGGAGGAAAAAGGGGAAGTGTTGCACATCAGTGCAAAAGATAAGGCTAAAGCATTCGCAACTTTCTTCAGCCAGAAATGCTGAATGAATGATCCATCTCGGCCTCCACCAGAGGTCCCCAGCATCACAAATGCATCTTCAGCCAATTTGATTCACTCCACGTGATATCAAGAAATGGCTGAAGGCACTGGAAACTGCAAAGGCTATGGGCCCTGACAATATTCCGGCAAGAGAACTGAAGACTTGTGCTCCAGAACTTGCCGCACCCCTAGACAAGTTGTTCCAGTACAGCTACAACACTGACATTTACCCAGCAGTATGAAAAATCGCCCAGCTCTGTCCTGTGCAATAAAAGCAGGACAAATCCAACCCAAACCCAATCCGGCCAATACTGACCCATCAGTCTACTCTCAACCATCAGTCAAGTGATGGACGTGGTCATCAACAGCCCTATCAAGTGGCACTTTCCTAACACTTTCCTGAGCTCACTGACGCTCAGTTTGGGTTCCGCCAGGGTCACTCAGCTCTTTACCTCATTACAGCCTTGGTTCAAAAATGGACCAGAGATGAGGTGAGAGTGACTGCCCTTGATAACAAGGCAGCATTTGACCAGGTGTGGCATCATGGAGCCCGAGCAAAACTGGAGTCAAGGGGAATCAGGGGGAAAACTCTCCACTGGTTGGAGTCATACCTAGCACAAAGGAAGATGGTTGCGGTTGTTGGAGGCCAATCATCTCAGTTCCAGGACATCACGACAGGAGTTCCTCAGGGCAGTGTCCTAGGACAAACCATCTTCAGCTGCTTTATCAATGACCTTCCTTCCATTACAAGGTCAGAAGTGGGGATGTTCACTGATGATTGCACAATGTTCAGCACCATTCACGGCTTGTCAGATACTGAAGCAGTCTATTTCAAAATACACCAAGATCTGGACAATATACAGGCTTGGGCTGACAAGTGGCAAGTAACATTTGCACCACACAAGTGCCAAGCAATGACCATCTCCAACAAGAGAGAATCTAATCATTGCCCCTTGATGTTCAATAGCATTACCATCGCTGAATCCCCCGCTATCAGCATTCTGGGGGTAACCATTGACCAGAAACTTAACTAGCCATATAAATACAGTGGCCACAAGAGCAAGTCCAAAGTTAGGAATCCTGCAGTGAGTAACTCACCTCCTGACTCCCCAAAGCCTGTCCACCATCTACAAGGCACAAGTCAGGAGTGTGATGGAATACTGTCTATTTGCCTGGATGAGTGCAGCTCTAACAACACTCAAGGAGCTTGACACATCCAGGACAAAGCAGCCTGCTTGATTGGCACCACATCCACAAACGTTCACTCCCTCCACCACCGATGCACAGTGGCAGAATGTGTACCATCTACAAGATGCATTGCAGGAATCACCAAGACTCCTTAAACAGCACTTTCCAAACCCACAACCACTGCTATCTAGAAGGACAAGGGCAGCAGACACATGGGAACACCACCACCTGGAAGATCCCCTCCAAGCCACTCACCATCCTGACTTGGAAATATATTGCTGTTCTTTCACTATCGCTGGTTCAAAATCCTGGAACTCCCTTCTTAAGAGACTGTGGATGTATCTACACCACATGGACTGCAGTGGTTCAAGAACGTAATTCATCACCACCTTCTAAGGGACAATTAGGGAGGGGCAATAAATGCTGGTCTAGCCAGCGATGCCCACATCACATCAATGAAGAAAAAGAAATTCCTGCGCTTGCAAGGAAAAGTGTAATGGTAGGGGACTCGGGTTTGGAGTGGCTGAAGAATGGACTAGGGTGTTGTGGAGGGAACGTTGCAGTTGAAATGCTGAAAGGGAAGGACATGGGAAGATGTGTTTGGTGGTGGCATCAAGCTAGAAATAGCAAAGGATGATCTGTTGAATATGGAGACTGGTGAGATGGAAGTGAGGACAAGGGGAACTTTATTGTCATTCTGGCAGGAAGGGGAAGGGGTGACAGCAGAAGTGCAAGAAACGGATTGGACACAGTCAAGGATGTTGTCAAACTGGAAGAATGGGGTGGAGTCCTTCCAGAAAGCAGGATCCGAGGAAGTATAGTCGAAGTAACTGTGGGAATTAGTGAGCTTATAATGAATATTTATTGATAGCCTATTACCAGAAATAGAGACTGAGGATTCAAGAAAGAGAAGGGTGAAGTCGGCAATGGATCTTGTGAAGATTAGGGAAGGGTGGAAATTAGAATCAAAGTTGATAAAGCTTTTCAAGGCAGGGTGAAAGCAGGAAATGGCACCAATACAGTTATTAATTTACCAGAGTTGTGGGAGGGAGCCCGAGTAGGACTAGAACATAGAATGTTCCATATATCCCAGAAAAAGGCAGGAATAGCTAGAATCCATGCAGGTCCCATAGCTACACCTTTTATTTGGAGAAAGTGAGATGAGTTAAAGGAGAAGTTTTTCAATGTGAGAACAAGTTCAGCCAGACAGAGAAGGGCAGTAGTGGATGGAAACTGGTTGCCCCCCACCGTTAAAGGAAGAAGCGGAAAACCCTCAGACCGCCCTGGTGAGGAATGGAGGTGTAGAAAGACTGGATGCTCATGGTGAGGAGGAAACAGTTAGGTGGGCAGAGACTGAACAAAGAGAAAAAATAGAGTTGAGATCGGAAGAAATCAATTCAGTAGGGCAGGAATAGGTTGAAACAATAGGTCTACCAGGGCAGTCCTGTTTGCGGATCTTTGGAAGGAGGTAGAAGGGCTGTTCAGGATTGAGGGACTATGAGGTTTGTGGAGGGAAGGTCTCCAGAGATGAAGTCAGTGACAGTACTGGAAAGATGGTTTGATGTTTGATGGTGGGATCATGATCCGGGGGAGGTAAGATGAAGTGTCAGAGAGTTGGCAATCAGCCTCTCCGAGGTAAGGGTCAGTTCAGCAGACAACAATAGCACCACCCTGTTGTTATACTATTTGCTCCTTTAATGAGTGACTGATATAGGAGTCAAAGGAATACAAACAATACACAATGAATACATGCATTTTTTACTGTGATGTGAACTGGAACAAATATACATACACAAGTACAGGAACACATTTACACATATCTTACTCTGTTGGTCTACACCCACAGCTCCTGGGTCATGTGAGACATGATCTCACTTCCTTCGGTGATTCTCCATTAACAGTCTCTTAAAGTGATCCCACTACGCCCCTGTCAGCAGGTTTGATAACAATGTTAGAGTTGGACATGAAAGAATGGGATGCAGCAAGTTCAGAGGGACTCAGACTAGAGTGAGTGAGGTGAGTAGAGAAATTGAGATGGCCAATATCATGATAGCAGTTCTCAGTGAAAAGCTCAGAGAAGGTAAGAGGCCACAGGAAAGGGGTCAAGGTGGATGGAGAATATTGGAGATGGGTAAAAGAGTTTGCTGTGCTGGAAGAGGACTCCTGGCCAAAGAACGAGGCATGGAGGAGAAGGAAGAAAAGCTCAATGTCGTGCCAGGCTTGAAATTGATTGTGGTGGAACTGTAAAGGGATAAAGCTGCGTCCTTTGCTAAAGACAGGTCATTTAGGATCAGAGAGAGGAAGCTAAGAGGTGATCATGAATACATAACAAGAGGTGAGATTAGAAGAAGGGATGGGTCAGAGGAAATTGAAGTGGCAGAAAGGTCTGGAGGGGTGTTGGTACCCTCGAGCTGTTGGAGCTTGCGATCCTTGACAGCTGGAAGGAAAAAGAAACATTTTTTTGTTAATGCATCAGATGAAACAAAGGATTAAATGAAATTGCGGACCAGGACAGTTTGTGATAGTGAGTCAGTGCTACTGATTGAAGAGAGAGGTAAAGAGTGTGCATTTGGCAATGCATGGCACTGAGTAGGGATCTCAGGATTTGGTAAGAACAACCGTTCCAGGAACATTGAATATCTCAAGGATACCTGTAGTTGCAGTGCATCCGAAATATGATAGGTGGAATTTTAGTTGGAAGCCCATAGAATAAGTTGGAACTGTAAAATTTGCTAAGGAAGGAGATTTAGTTGTGAAATCGGGTTTTGATGGGTATCTGATCAAATATAAGAAGGGAAATAGGAAGAAATGGAGATGAACAAGGTAAAAGAGACAAAAGGAACTCCAATTCGAGAGATATGTAGAACTTCTTCAAAGTCGGTATTCCAGGAAGAGAAGTAGCAGTGAATTAAACAATAATATAAAAGCAAAATACTGCAGATGGTGGAAATCTGAAATAAAAACAGAAAGTGCTAGAAATACTCAGCAGGTTAGGCAGCATCTGTGGAGAATGAAACAGAGTTATCTACTACCTCAATTCCACCTTCCCAATCTATTCCTTAATTCACTTGGTACCCAAAAATCTATTGATCTCTGTCTTGAATATACTCAATGAATGAGTAACCACAGCTCTCTTAGGTTTCTCCTCATCTCAGTCCCATGGTTGACCCCTGCGAATGTGACCCTTAGTTCTAAGCTCCCTAACTAGAGAAAACATCCTTGCAGCATCTACCTTGCCAAGCCCCTCAATGGGTGTGCCAGCACATAAATTTAGACTTGAGGAAGGAGCAGTTATATTGCTGCTATTAAACTTTAATCCTAATCAAGGACTTTGTCATAGAACAAGGTTAATATTTAGGAAGCTCTTTTCTTTGATGAAAGATGCTGAAATTATAACAGGCAAATTTCAAGGAAACTGTGTTTATTCCTCGAATGATATTGAACTCATCAAGTCTAAACCTGTTTTTTCAACTCAGGAGAAAACAGTTCCCAATTAGACTTCCATATTGCATGATTATGAACAAATAACAAGGCCAGACTCCGACAAAATTTGTATTTATATTCCTAGGAGTGAAGCCATTTAAACTAATTGCTAACTTGAAATTTGGGCTGAGGTGTACCCAATGTTAGAATCAGGGGGGCTTAAATTGTAGAAAATCAAACAACTGGATCAGTGCGCCTTAAAAGAAACTACTGCAGGTCACTCCAAAACACCTAACTCTGTGCACTGATTTTTAAGTTCTGGAAGGTTGTGGATTTCATTCTAATGAGGCCCAACCATGAAAATGCAATACTCTCTGTCCACCAATCTGGCCTGAAAATTTCAACCAAAGTAACTATTGTTATGGCCACAGCAGATGTTAACTGCTGCACAAACAAAATCCCTAGAGGGAAACTTGGCTTACGGGCCATATCCTTTTTTTTTTGTATTCTGAAAAGAAGAAGAAAATGTACTGATCTCAGCAGTAAGAGTCCAATAACTTTTAACTTTTAAAATCCCAAAAGTGTAAACGTTTTATTAACACGAGTAAAAGAAAACTTAAGCACATAAGATTACAGTTGCACAGTTAAAATTACTTTTTAAAAACATTCCCTCAAAAGACTCCCTACTTGGTCAGGCCCACAAGTGAACACCTTCCAGACAACACTCCCTTATGGATGTTTAACTATAAAAATCTAGTAATATTACCCAAGGCAAACTGCTGTAGCTTCAGTAAAGGCATACCATATGACCTCAAACTCTCTCCCACTCTGCCGTGGAAATCCAAAACTTTAGCACAAGACTGCTTGTTGCAGCCCAAGACTTTACTGGCTTGACTGATTCAAAATGCATCTTCTTCCAGCCTAGAGCTGTTTCCAGGAGATGTTCCTCACACAGCCAATAGCCCATAGCTACAGCTAACAGCTCAATAGCTGCCAACAGCACAACTGCTACCTTAAGCTTCAAAAGGCATTCGATAAGGTATCGCACATAAGGCTACTTAATAAGAGATAAGAGCCCATGGTGTTGGGAGCATTACATTAGCATGGATATAAGATTGGCTAACTCATAGAAAACAGAGAGTTGGGATAAGGGGAGCATTTTCAGGGTGGCAACCTGTAACTAGTAGAGTGCCACAGGGATCAGTGCTGGGGCCACAATTACTTACAATATATATTAATGACTTGGATGAGGGAAGTGAATGTCCTATCTCCAAGTTTGCGGATGACACAAAAATAGGTGGAAAGGCAAACTTGGCAGATGGAATATAATGTGGGAAAATGTGAGGTTATGCACTTTGGCAGGAGGGGTAGAGCAGCTGAATATTATTTAAATGGAGAAAGACTGCAGAAAGCTGCAGCAGAGAGGAATTTGGGAGTCGTTGTGCATGAATCACAAAAAGCTAGCATACAAGTTCAGCAGGTAATAGGGAAGGCAAATGGCATGTTGGCCTTTATTTCAAAGGGAATGGAGGATATAAATAGGGAAAGCTTGCTAAAGCTATACAAGGCACTAACTAGATAGACTACACCTGTGAACGGTTTTGGTCCCCTTATCTAAGGTAAGATATACTGGCATTGGAGGCAGTCCAGAGAAGGTTAACTATGTTGATTCCGGGTATGGAGGGATTTTCTTATGAGGAGAGGTTGAGCCTGTACTCATTGGAATTTAGAAGAATGAGAGATGACCTTATTGAGACATATGATTCTTAGGGGGCTTGACAGGGTAGATGCTGAGAGGTTGTTTCCCCTTGTGCGAGAGTCTAGGACCCAAGGGCATAATCTCAGAGTAAGGGGTCATCCATTTAAAATGGAGATGAGGAGGAATTTCTTCTCTCAGAGGGTAATGAATCTGTTGAGTTCTTTACTGCAGAGGGCTGTAGAGGCTGGGTCATTAAGTATGTTCAAGACTGAGATAGATATATTTTTAATCAGTAAGGGAATCAAGGGTTATGGGGAAAAGGCAGGAAAGTGGAATTGAGGATTAGCAGATCAGCCATGATCTCATTAAATGGTGGAGCAAACTCGATCAGCCAAATGTCCTATTTCTGCTCCTACGTCTTATGTCCTTTCCACAGTAACTCTAAAATGCCTTTCCCTCCTTTCATCTCAGGTTCCATTGTTCTCACACCTGTTTGAAAATCAAAATGCTTCCAAATATAAAATCTTTCATGTTTCTATTTTGTCTCTGCCTTTGGGTCAATAAAATGTAATTTACCCTCTTCTAATTACATATGGAACTCATGCAAGATGCAAACATGTTTCCTGGCACCTCTGACTTCCCTTTGATATTCAAACGTGCTCTCAATTTATTTAAAAATGTAAATGTTAGATCCAACCTATTCACCTGTACCTCAAACCTAACGGCTCTATCCTTTCATATTTTAAGCACCCCAGACAATCTGTCTTTAGTAACTTTTCCCCAGCTTAATTAAATCATTTACACAGACACAGGGCCATCTTCAAGAACAACATAATATTCCCCAAAAATATTTTAAAATTAACATCCATTCTCACACTATAATTCAAATTCATGCTATTATAGCTTTGCATCTTTAGATAGTGATAGAGTCCATACTTTGTCTGCGTTGTTAGAAATTGCATTATGAAGAAACCTGCTTTACGTATGACAGTTTTCCAACCAATGTCATTTTGACTTTTCTTTCAAATGGAAGACACTTATTGGCAGCCTCATTCACAAATTCTTTCCTAAAGCCAGAGG
This sequence comes from Cetorhinus maximus, assembly GCF_964194155.1. Taxonomy (NCBI): domain Eukaryota; kingdom Metazoa; phylum Chordata; class Chondrichthyes; order Lamniformes; family Cetorhinidae; genus Cetorhinus; species Cetorhinus maximus. The sequence continues at coordinate 92,146,730 of NC_135879.1, read as the reverse complement.
ACAGGTGTTTCTAATGAAAGGAGAAAGATCACAAGTGATCACCAAAAATACTGTTTCTTGCTTGAAATCCTGCTTGCACTTAAATCTTCCCTCTACAATAATGTATATTGCTTCCTGCTCCTCCTAAATAAAAAAAATGGCTTTCTTCAATATTTTTACATACATCATGAAGGCCAAGAACCAAACCCAAATAATATATCACACCACAATGTTACTTTACACTGATACTTCACTAGAATACTGAGTGGGTGCTACATTTCTGTAGTTGCTATCTTTTAGATCATACATTAAACTAAGAAATTATGCACCTGGCCCAGTGGATGCTAAAGATTCCATGGCAATATTCAAAGAGGAGCAGAGAAGTTCTCCCAGTGTCCGAATCAACATTTATCCTTCAACCAGAATCACGAAAATAAACTGTTGCAAAAACATTAACTGATGAATAGGATATCAGTTTTGATTGTTCTGAAGGAATCACAAACATTTCCAGAGAGGTCTTCAACACTGAAAGCTATGGGAAAAGGAAATTGTTTGAGAGTGTGCGCTATTGTGCTTCCCACCAGTATTTACATGCAGGCAGGACATAGAGAATTCCCAACCACATTTGGGCAAGTGTATTGTAAGCAGATGAGGGACATTTACCTTCCAACATATTTCCTGGGATTTGTGGCATAGCGTAGCAATACTGGGTGAGGGATTTTTTTCCATGCTGGCGATGTGCCCCAATTCCATGCAAGTATAAAATCTAGGCCAGTATGTGTGTGTGTTTTTTTCCGAACTGGTGCTCTAAGGGAAAAGGGTGGATTAATATTGTTCTGTAAATCATTCTAGGTCACTGCTCACTGTTATAGATTTTGGAAAATGATGTAAGAATGGTTGGCATTTGTTTTTTCTTATTTTTCTAAATTTTCTTTTCTTTTTAGTATTTCTCAAAATGTTTTGTCTTTTTATATTGTAGCTTATTTTAGGTTTTGGTTTTACTTCTTCTCTTAACATTCAGTGGGATTTCATTGCGGTATGCAACTATCCACGCTAGTAGCAAGAGGTCTGCTACAGGATAATGAGGATTTCCAGGAGATTCTTTAGAGGAAGATCTGTCTGTGCCTGAGCGGGTGGCACAATCCCACATCCAGATAGCTGGGCCCACGGCCTCTGTAAATTATGGGCCAATTGTAAATTACACATTTGTATCTCACTGTACACATATTCCCTCAACTCCAAAATCATAAAATGACTGCTATGCTGGTGGAACCAGGTGTTGCACTGGCAGCATGATCCCAACCTGCAGGAATGTATCCCTGGTCAAGCAGAGGTATCATAAAAACATCACTGTTGACATGCCCAACTAGCCCTGACAGAGGCCGTGGGCTCAGCTATCTGGGTGTGGGACTATGTCACCCGCATAGGCACAGATAGATCTTCCCCTAAAGAATCTTCTGGAATTCTTCATTATCCTCTGGCAGGCATCTTGCTACTAGTGTGGATAGATGCATACTGCAAAGAAACCAACAAATGTAAAGAGACAAAGTAAAACAAAAACCTAACATAAACTACAACATAAAAAGACAAAGTACTTAGAGAAATACTAAAAAATATGAATAAAATTAAAAAATAAGAAAAAATAAATGCCAAGCATTCTTTCAGACAGCTATAAGAAAAGGATGCTTTCTTTTGCCTTTGAAACTTTTATTAATTTGTGTGTCACATTTTACAGATGCAGCGACATGATGCCTAAATCTCCATCTAAACCATTAGAAAAGTCAAGGCAAGGAGACGCACTCCAAATAACTTGAACCTTTCTTGAACCATAATGAGGCTAACATTGTTGAATCTTCTGCGCACACAACACTCCCATAGAGAAAACTACGAGCAGCATCTCAGCAGCCTTTTTATAGAACAGGGTTTCTGACCCCAAATTTCTGCCTCCTTTTTGTGCCCAACACATGGGAACAAAATTTTTACCACTTACTGTATAACTCTTTTGAAGTCCACCCCAGGAAACAGAAAATCAAATGTGCATCTCGTTCTCGTAATTGCATCAAGCTGCCAGGCATTTAGAGAATCTCAAATACGTAGTATGCTTGCTAGTCAACCTAACCTCTTATACCATTTCAAATTCATCTTTGAAGGAGGAGACCGACAGCTACATGGAAACATATCAGGGATGCTTCTCAACAGAGCAACATTAGCTTTGTATTTAACATATTGAAACCACTTTTTTGCTCCATTCTAGCAACCTAAAGACGTATTTATTCCTGCACAGATATATTCTTAACAAGACTGAGTCAATTCTTTAATTGAAACTAGTTTCCTATAGGTTCAATAATAAGAAAGAAGGGACCAAATAATATCCAGCATCGATGAAAACTATTTCAATTTTGTTGCGTCTACTTCAAGCCAGTATAATCAGCTGCAGAAATAACCAACTTGTTATTCAGCAGGAAAGAAGAATTTTGTTGATGTTTTTAAGAAATGAACTACCATGTAATGGGGTATAAACAGTAGAGCCATTTATTGAAGTCCATGCAAGCACACAGGGTTTAAACCCAAGCATCTGCTAGGATATCATAAAATCTGTTACTTCTGAAAATGCAAGCCCTATACATTATTGATTCCATGTATTCTTTAATCCCTATGTACAAGTGATAATGGTGAGTTCTCTTTCAGGTTTGTGATATTACATGGGTAGGAAAGCAAGTCTGTTCACATAATTAGACAGTAGGAAATATAATGGATGGTTGGTCAGTTGAATTTAACCAATTGGGGAAAATACATCAAAACCAATGGGAATAACACTGCAGTTAAGTTACAATGTCCAAATCATCAGAGGACGGACATATGAAGATGAGCATCAGGACCCTGCGGAGGTCCTGACACATAAACCTATGTGGGAATTGCCAAGAAAGCTTAAACTTCTGATGAGCAATTCCCCTCTGCCCAGACCCCAGGCGCAGGTCTCTGAATCTGAACTAGAGTCGGAGACTTGGGACAGATCCACATGGCTTACTTTGATAGTTACCCAGGAAATGTTAAGACAGATTGAAGGGGTAACACCTGGACTAACACCTGAGTAACTCCACAATTGGCCCCCAAAATCACTCCTCTAACCACCTGGCTATCTTCCCGACCATGCCTCCAATAAAGCACACGCCGCTCCCTGCGATTGGATCCAACTACCCATCCAACCCACCAGCTACTCCATTTAGTCAAGCTGCTTTAGGGCTGAGACGTTGATCCTCTTGGGCTTTTGGGTCTTGCAATGTCTTGGTGCTAGATGAATGTTCACCATTAATTGAATAAGTCCAGCAGGCATCAGTCCCCTCCATGGATCGAGTGGTACAGGCATCGCTTAGGTCTTTGACTCAAACAATGACATAATCGAGGAGGTGCTAATGCTTTGAGCTAGGATGCCTCCATGTAGTTTTGCATTTGTCCTTCTGGCAGAAGAGGATGTTTGTTATAACAGCGCTATGCTGAGCACACTTGGTCAGCAGGAGGACGCTATTTGCATTGGCTTTTCCCACCCCATTTTTCCCAATGGCTCCTCTCCAGACTTTGGAGTCACGGCCAACCCTGACATTAAACTACCCCAAAGGGATGATCTTTTCTTCTTTTAGGATGGCAGTGAGGACTTTATCAAGGTCAGAATAAAACTTTTGTAGTGCTGAAAAAAGACATCCTATTGAAGCTTTTCATCCTGCACTCACCAGGACAGGCTTGCAAGAATACCAAACCTCAAAGGGGAACAACAATTTATACTGCTTGAGAAGAGGGTACTGAATGGTTGGCAAGTGGACTCTGGTAGAGATTGCCCCCAAGGCACAATGCATGGACATGTTCTTTCTGTTTGCAAAGGACTGGGCCCTGTGTGTAAATATATGTAGCTTCTAGCACATCTAAGTAAATGATAATCATAAATTGGTTGTCAGTGTGATTCTTAGCACAATCAGCATTTTTTAACAAGTGTTGTCCAATAGGAGTGTATAATATTAGATGTGATTCTATGTTCTGAGTTTTGCAAGCATGGGCTGGTTGAGTACAGTCAGTACTTCATCTGTTGCAAACAGTCAAAGTGGCATGCTGTTTGATATGATCCACCAGTCGTTAGAACATGTGGCCTACATTCCTGATATCATACTGGCACTGAAATCTATGTACCACATTACTCATTTGTGTAGTAGGCGGAATGCCTTTAGGCTTGATGGCAGCATCCTGTTAGTGAAGAATACCATTTATGTTGCTACTGCATAGTAGCAGCATGAAACAACTAACTTCACCCATTGCTCCAATTGTTCAGACACCTTACCCTTCCAGGATAATCTGGATTTAGAATTCACTAGCTTTTTAGAGGCTGTGTGGTGTAGATATTTTCAAACTGATGTAATTTACTTAAAAATGGCTATTGTCAGGTAGAATCATAAAATCATTAAATGGTTACAGTACAGAAGGAGGGCATCCAGCCAGTCAGTTCCATACTGGCAAGGGTAATTTAGCTAATCTCAATCCCCTGCTCTTTCCTTTTTGCCCTGCAATTTTTTTTCTCCACAGGCGCTTATCCAATTCCCTTTTGAAAACAATGATTTCATCTGCTACCACCACCCTTTCAAGCAGTGCAATCCAGATCCTAACCACACTCTGCATAAAAATATTTTGCCAAACATTGCCTTGAATTCTTAAACCAATCCCTATTTAAGTGTGTGTCTTCCAGTTCTCGATCCTTACACCAATGGGAACAGTTTGTCTCTAACTGCTCTATTCAGACTCCTCATGAGTTTGAGCAACTCCATCAAATCTCCTCTCAATATTTTCTTCTCTAAGGAGAACAACCCCAGCTTCTTCAATCTAACCTTGTAACTGAAGGCCCTCATCCCTGGAACTATTCTCGTAAATCTGTTATGTACCCTCTCTAAAGGCATCACATCCTTCCTAAAATATGGTGCCCGGAATTGGGTGCACAGAGTTGTGCCCAAACCTATCTTCCTGTGTTTTATAAAGGTTCATCATAACTTCCTTGCTTTTGTATCTATGCCATTATTTATAAAACCCAGGATCCTGTAAACGTTTTCAATCACTTCCTGCCATCTTCAACAATTTATGCACTTATAGCTCTGGTCTCTTGGTGCCTGCACAACTTTTAGAATTGCACCCTTTAGTTTACAATACCTTTCCTTGTTCTTACTACTAAAATGTACCACTTCACCTTTCTCTGCATTATATTTCATCTGCCATGTGTCCACCCATTCCAACAGCCTGCCTAAATGCTCTTGAAGACAACTTCATGTCCATGCTGCCACTGCCCCTTTTATTACGTGGCTTCAATTTTGCTGGCAAGCCTATTATGTGACACTTTAAGAAGTCTATGTACCATATTATCCATATCAACGTCTCCATCACCTCATCAAAAAAAAACTCTATAAAATTAAATAAACACAATTTGCCTTGAACAAATCTGTGCTGGCTTTTCTAAATTAATCCACACTTGTCCAAGTGACTGTAAATTTTGCCTCAGACTATCATTTCACAAGTTTTCCAATCACTGAGGTTAAATTGACTAACCTATAGTTGCTAGCTTACAGTTTTTTTGAACAAGGGTATAACATTTACAGAAACTGCTGGAAATGCTCAAGTCAGGCAGCATCAGTGGAGAGAAACAGAATTAATGTTTCGGATTGATGACCATTCATCAAAACCAGATGTAGGGTTATCAACCTGAAACCTGCCTGACCTACTGAGGATTTCCAACATGTTCTTTTTTGATTGCAGATTTACAGCATTTGCAGTATTTTGCATGAGTAAAATTTGCAATCCCCTGGTCTCTAGCATCACCCCTATATCTAAGGAGGATTGGAAGATTATGGCTGCTGCCTCTGCAATTTCCACCCTTACATCCCCCAGTATCCTCAGATGCATTCCATCACTTCCTGATGTCTTGTCAACTTTCTGTAGAACTAGGCTTTCTAATATCTCCTCTTTATCAAGTTTTGGCCCATCCTGTGTCTCAGCTACCTCTTCTTTCATTATGAATTTGGTAGCATCTTCGTCCCAGAAGGAGACAAATGCAAAATACACATTTAGTACCTCAGCCATGCTCTGTCTCCATGCAAAGGTCTCCTTTTTCGGTCCCTAATTGTTTCCACTCTTCCTCTCATTGATGGATTTTCTTGTCACGTGAACAAACGAGTGTTCAGCAAGAAGACCAGTTGTTCACTGTCCAGGTTGATGCCATCTTATATGTGATGTTAAACCAAAGCTTGATGTGCAGATCCGATCGCAAATATTACATATGCAGTAACTGTTAGAAGAGTTGATGAAACAATTGGCTTTGCAGCATACTCACTTGCCCTGAAGGAAGACACTTCTCTACTTGAATCTGAGCAGGGCATTTTTTCCCCATGTAGTGGGGTCAACTTACAGGCTCTGAGATTGGTTTTCAGAATGCATCTATGTTTGGGGCTTCCTATGGTACAGATTCCTGTGCACAGCTGACTAGAATACTGCCTTTGGTATGCGGGAAACGTCCATGCAAGCCACAGGATTGACATGGCAAAGCTGAGCTCTGATGAGCATGCTCTCAATACCAGGTATGCGATACCTTGCAAGAGCTTCAGTGTTAGGGACTTTGACCTGCCACTTGATGTTGTAGATGGGTCTTAAGCAGCAAAGGTTCAATACATCTAGTTAGTCCCAGGTGTTGCTAAGTTGTCCATGCCTCACAAACATAGAGAAGTGGTGTGAGAACCACTGCGTGATAGATTTTGATCTTTTAAGCCTCCAATTGGCTCCACAGTAAAAAGAACCTAATTTTGAATTTGTTAGGTGAAAATGCTTTGCCTGTTGTTTAGTTAAGTCTATGGACTGAATTTTTCAGTCAGCAGGAATGGGCGGGGGCGGTTGTGGATTAAGGCCCACCCAGTGTAAGACGCAAGCTGTACCTGTACAGGCAGGGGGAGGAGGGAGAGTCAGGCCAGCACTCTTACGCGCATGTGCGCATAAGAGCTCTTCAGTCTCCCTGAGGACGGAGCTGCCTCAGGAAGATTGAAGCCATTTTGAAATAAATAAATAAATGATTTGAAAATTTAATTAAACATATCCCCTCATGTGACTGTGTCACGTGAGATGGAGCATGTTTTTATATTTCAGAAAATTTTTTTATTTAAGTGGCAAAAGCTTTAGGAAATCTCATCCCGTTCGTGGATGAAGTTTCCTAAAACGCGTGAAGGCCACTTGGCCTTTTTGCCTGCCTGCCAACCTTAAGGTTGGATGGACAGCATAAATAATTACATTAATTAATTTGTTAATGGCCTTAATAGGCCTATCAGTTATCGGTGGGCACGCAGCCGACTCCATCGCGCATGCGCGCGCCAAACGAAACATCGCGAGACAGCTCAAAGACTTTGGGGGCCCGGCCCAGACGCCGACTGAAAACATCAGGCCTATGGGTTGCTATTGCCTTCACGGAGATTAGTTTGGGAATCTGTTAAAAGTTATGATAGTAGAAATTTGTAGCCATGTGTCCATATATTTTAACCTGTGTAAATTAATAAAATGTTTCATTTAGTTTAATGTAAAATCTCGAGAGCTAGTGGTCTGATTCCTGAGTTTAGAGTCGCATCTCAAACATAACACTTAAAATTATTGGTTATGACAGTTGTTTAAAATTTCCCTCTGGGGCTTTTTAAATAACTGCTTTAACAACTACATCAGTCATAACACTTGACAACGCATCTGCAATGATATTCTCCTGTCCAGCCACATGTATAATTTTCAAATTGAATGGTTGCAATAATAAATTCCACCAAAACAGTCTGGCATTTTTATCCTGAAATTTCTCCAGAAACTTCAAAGGGTTATGATCAGCATATACAATTGTTTCTGAAGGGATGCTTGCAACATACACTTCAAAATGCTGCAGAGCCAGAAGCAAACCCAAAGGGCGGAATTTTATTTGCCCACTGGTGTTGGGCGTGTTCAGCGGTGTGAGTGAACAATATGATGAGAAGGCCAAAAATTGTTTTCATGACACGTGAAACCAGTTTGCAATTGTGAACTCTGCCCTTCAATGGTGGGCTGCGTTTCCCACTGTTGGATGTCAGAAACCTCAATGTAATACATCTGCTTACTATTATAAGGCCAGCATGCTGGAATCAACCCCCAATGCTGGATTATCAGCCCATGTTGGGGGAGGCAGTGGCATAGTGGTATTTGGTTATGGACTAATAATCTAGAGATCCAGGTTAATGCTCTGGGGACCCAGGTTCAAATCCTGCCATGGCAGATGGTGGAATTTGAATTAAATAAATATCTGGACAAGTCTAATGATGACAATGAAACCATTGTCAATTGCCGTAAAAACCCATCTGGTTTACTAATTCCCTTTAGGGAAGGATAGCCAGCCTTGCCTGGCCTACATGTGACTCGAGGCCCACAGCAATGTGGTTGACTCTTAAAAGTGCACTCTGAACAAGGGCAATTCGGGATGGGCAATTAATGCTAGCCAGCAATGCCCACTTTGCATGAGCAAATAAAAAAAAACATCAGTGGGAAAACACGCCGGTGCAGAACACATCCTGACAAGCGTGACATGCAGACGGGCTTACTGCCAGGGCTGTGCTCATATCGCAGACATCCAAGGAGCAAAATATGCTGCAGCCCGACTGCAACAGGACCCTGGAGGAACGTCCATGGCATGCTGGGTGGGTTCTCATGGACATGGTTCTGCTGTGAAGCAGCTTACAGAAGGCGGAAAGTTACCGTTGAGGGTCTGTTCACAACGCATGATGGTCAGGGGGGGTGGAGAGGAAGGTCCAGCCGTGTTTGGGAGAGGAAGATGTACCAGGGGCGGGAGAGGATCTAGGATTGACTGGGAGAGGAAGAGGTGTTGGAGGGGAGTGAGGTTGGGAGGGGGGAACAAAGGTGTCGGGAGGGGGTGATGGGGGAGAAGACGGCAACTGGGGAGGTAGGTTAAAGGGCGGTGGAAGGTGTAGGGGAAAGATGAAGTGTGGGAAGGGGAAGGGGAAGGGGAAGGGGAAGGGGTCCGGGGGTGGGGGGCGAAGGAGCAAGTGTGGAAGAATAAATAAGGGTGGACGAAGAGGTCAGGAAGGGGGAAGGACTAATTGTGGTGGGGGAGTCTGGGCGAGGCGGGGTGGGGTGGGGGAAGGAGTCCCTGGGGCAGGGGGTAGGAGTTGCAAAAGGGGAAGGAGTCTGGGGGCGGGGCAGGAATGCCTCGGTGAATATGAAAGAGAGGGCTCTGATCAGTCCATAACTGCCTCCTTGGGAGCAAACTGAGGGTGGGCGCGGTACGAGGGAATGGTGAGAATGACCAAGAGCAGGGTGACGCGAGGGTGCGACAGTGTGGGTAGAAGAGATGGTGAAGGTGGTTGCTGGGGACTCAGAGGCAGACATGGATCCTGGGGTTGGGAAAGAGGGGGTTGGGGAGGTTAATGAGGGTGGGATTTTTGGGAAGGAAGGGAACGTGCGTGTTCATCTGGACATCCCCGAAGAAAAGGGTTGCGGCTGGTAGGTCATAGAGGGGAGGTTGAAGGTGATGCCACGGTGGGTCGACAGTGATGGAAGAAAGGAAATGGGTGACTGGGAGAAGGGAAAGGATGTGAGACCCGAAGAAAAATGTTAGGCATACCATGCTTACCATATCGAAAGTGAAATGAGAGTCATGGTGGACGAGATTAGGTACTGCACGGGAGTGTGATCAGTGGGTGGGCAGAGATGGAGGTCAGTTCAGGTGGACAACATGAGAGCGAGAGTGAAGTGAGAGTGGAAATTGCAGAGGCACTAGTGATAATTTTCCAGTCTTCCTTAAACACAGGGGAGGTGCCAGAGAACTGCGAATGTTACATCCTTGTTCAAAAAGGGGTGCAAGTATAAATCTGGCAACTACAGGCCAGTCAGTTTGACCTCAGTGGTAGGGAAACTTCTGAAAACTATAGTACTGGATAAAATCAATAATCACTTAGATAAGTACAGGATAATTAAGGAAAGCCAGCATGGGTTCATCAAGGGAAAATCATGTTTAACTAACATGCTGGAGTTTTTTTGAGGAGGTAACAGAGAAGGTTGATAAAGGAAACATTGTTGACATGGTATATATGGATTTTCAAAAGGCATTTGATACAGTGCCACACAACAGACTTGTGAGCAAAATTCTAGCTCATGGAATAAAAGAGAAAGTGGGCCCTTGGAGAAGAAATTGGTTGAGTGACACGAAACAGAGAGTAGTGATAAATGGTTGTTTTTCAGATTGGAGGAAGGTTTGTAGTGGATTTCCTCAGGGGTCAGTGTTGGGGCCCTTGCTTTCCTGATACATATTAATGACCCAAGCTGTGGTGTTCAGGGCATGATTTCAAAATTTACAGATGATACGAAGACTGGAAATGTTGTCAACTGTGATGGGAATAGTCTTGAACTTCAAAAGGACAGACATGTTGGCAGTTGGGCAGACAAGTGGCAGATGAAGTTCAATGCAGAGAAGTGTGAGATGATTCATTTTGGCAGGAAAGATAGGGTAAGACAGTATAAAATAAAGAGAGAGCCTCTAAATGATGTGCAGGAACAGAGAGACCTCAGTGTATACCTACATAGGTAATTAAAGACAGCAATTAATAAAGCATATAGTATCTTAGGCTCTATTAATAGGGGCATTGAATACAAGAGTAAGGAGGTCATGTTGAACTTGTATAAGTTAGGTCTCATCTGGAGTACTGCGCCCAGTTCTGAGTGCCTTACTTGAAGAAGGATGTGAAGACATTGGAAAGAGTACAGATGAACTTCACAAGAAGAACTGTAGCGATGAGGATAGATTGGAGGGGGAATCTTTTCCTTGGAGAAAAGAAGGCTGAGAGGAGACTTGATAGAGGTATTCAAGATCTGAGGGGTACTGACAGGGCAAATAGTGAAAAACTGTTCCCACTCAAGAGAACATCAAGAACTAGAGGGCACAGATTCAAAATAATTGGCAAAAGGAGTAAATGATATGAGAAGAAAAAGTTTCATCTAGAGGGTGGTTGGAGTCTGGAACAGACTTCCTGAAGGGGTAGTGGAGGCAGGTTTGATCGAGGTATTCAAAAGAGGATTGGATTACTACCTGAAAAGAGAGAATTTGCAAGGTTACAGGGATAAGGCAGAGGAGTGGGACTAGGTGGAATGCTCTTTCAGAGAGCCAGTGCAAACTCGATGGGTCTAATGGTCTTCTGCACTGTAAAGATACTGTGATAGTGAACCCCAGCAGGCAGCATTGTAAATACTGAGGACATTGAGATGAGCATGACATAGGAAGGATCCGCATGCATGGGGGAGTGCTTGCACAAGGCTCTGAAAGGCCCTTCCACACACACACTTCTCCCTCCAGATTTACTCGCGGGCCAGCTGTGTGCAACTGAACTGCTAGTGGGGGGGGCGGGGGATGCAGTGGGAAGAATCATGAAGCCTGTCAATGAAGCTGAAAGATACCATTGCACATTATTGAGTGAAAGTGAACATATTTCGAGATTGTAAAGTGAAAAAATGTGTTTACCAATGCAACCAGCTGTGATCAGAATTTCTTAACTTTTGAACATGTTAGACTTCTAGTTGCTGCCCTGACATCCGCAGCAGGGGTGGAGCCAGCCTATGCCATGGTAGGACCTGTGCCCTATGATGCCTTCGGAGTGGGTCCTTTGGAGAGCTGAGGCTGTGAGGGGCCCCAGCTTGCGTTGGCTGAACTCCTGTGGCCCAGTTGCTCCCTCTGTGGTGACAGGGGACAGGTTTGAAGGGCTCACAGGCAAAGGGGACTCAGACGGACTGGACAGCCTCTGAGATTCCTGAGTGGATGACCCAGGTGTAACCAGCTGCCGCTCCTCCTCCCTTCTGGTGCCTGAGGGCCACGGCCTGACACCTTGAGGGGAGGAAGCACCTGGGGGTATGTTGAGGTGCCCTGTTTCCCTCTTGTGTCCCCACTGCAGGAATTCACCCATAGCTACTGCGATGGAGTGCCAGTCTGAACACATCATCGCATTCTGCTCGACCAGGGCCTCCATGGTCAAGGACCATGTGGGCATCACTTCACCAGAGAGCACATCGACACACTCCTCCAACTCACATGCTGCTCTCCTGAGGGCTTTCAACAGCTCTTCGTGATGTTCCCCACCTTCTGCTGACTCTTCAGAACGAGTTGGAAGGCCAAGTCCAGAGGCTCGTCATCTAACTCGGACCTCACATGTTCCTCTTCCCCAGCAGTCCTCCGAGTGCTGGGGAGCTCGGCTAAAGCTGCCTCCTTCTGCTGTGGACATGTGTCCGTATAGTGACTACCAGATTGTGAACCCGAGGGTATGTGTCTCTGCACTGGTGGAAGTTGTGGCTAAGTACTGTGATGGGTCTTCCAAGCTGCTTATTTCCAGCTCTTCAATGTAGGAGGAGTCCTCTTGGCTGGAGGTGAGGACGTGGATGGAGCAGAGGGACTGGCTGGCTGAGGATGTCAATCTCTTGGCAGAGCTCCCTATGAACCAAAGTAGAGATAATTAGTGCATAGCAGCACATTCAACAGCAGAAGAGAGAGCACTCACATTTGCATTGGACAGGGATGATGCGGTGCAAGATGCTCACGTGGGTGTTCGCCACTGATCTCACTATCACCACAGGCACAGTCCACATCCTCACCAGTCAGCGTGATGGCACATTCCTCAAAGTCAGTGAGGGGCCTAATATGGGCCAGTCCAACCCTGGTCTAGGTCCTCCACCTGCTGTTGTGAGCCAGCTTCTCCTGCATGAAAACAGATGGAGTGTGAGTGGGGCACATAACTCTGCATGGAATGTTCGTGCACTGAGCGGAACCATGGATGGGATAAGGATGATATGAGCGTGATGAAGATGTAAGGGTGTGAGAGTTAGTGGTGTTGTTCCTTGAGGTGTGAGATCTCTGTGGACCTGTGTTGGGTTTGTGAGTGTGTGAATTGAGAGTGATGAGAAGAGTGACTTACCCTGGCGGAACGGAGGAGATTGTTCATCCTCTTGCGGCACTGGGTGACTGTGCTCTTTTGCAGGGCATCGACACTGATCACCGCTGCCACCGCCTCCCATGCTTGATTAGTGATGTTGCTGCCCCTGCAACAGAGCAGGGATAGAGGATATCATAGCAGGCCTCCACTGTGTCCAAAAGGCACTCGAGATACGCATCATTAAACATGAAAGCTGCAGTCTTTTTGCCTTTTGGGACCATGTCTTCCGTGCAGCAGTCCTGGACTGAAAGCACTGAGAGGTGTGCACGTGGCTGCATTTTAAATATGGCACCTGGTGTGATGAAGCGACGAGGTGATGACGTGGCGGGTGAATGAGAACCTGCCCACCAATGAAATGGTGTGTTTCCCGGAAATACATAATTAATGGGGTGGGTTTTGGATGATACGGTTTGAGAAGCTGCCATTGCAGCCCACAGGTAAAATTTTGTTTTCCCTGCCCACTATCGCACTTAGTGCAAATCTGGGGCAATTCCACCCAACGTTTTACCCGCTGGCCACAATGGCGTGTTTTCGCTCCATATTGTCCTCTTCCCACCTCATTATTAAGCATTCATGGGAAACACACCATTTCGCTGGCGGGCTTCCTCCAATCCACCTGCCATACCGTCACCTCGCCGCTTCCTCATGGCACCATACTTGAAGCGCAGTGCAGGCACAGCTCTCAATGCTTGAAGCCCAATGAACACAGAAGGCAAGAAAGGCAAGAAGGTTGCAGGATGTTTTTCTAATGCATCCCTGGAACCCCTTTTGGATGCCATAGAAGGCCACCACAATGTCCTCTACCCCTGCTCTGGCTGCAGGAGGCCCTTCAGTGTCATCAATCCGGGTTAGTAGGCTGTGGTAATGATGGTCAGTGCCAACGTGACACAGGAGAGCTTCGCCATCCAGTGCAGAAAGAGGATGAATGATTTTATCTGTGCTGCCAGAGTAAGGCAACAATATCATCACCCAAGACTCTCACACTCAGGAGCCCATCACACATTCACTGGCATTTCACTCACTCGCCAGTGAAACGGTGTGTTTCCCGTGACTGTATAAGTAATGAGGCGAAAACACGCCATTGGGCCAGTGGGTAAAACGTTGGGTGCAACTGTCCCAGATTTGCACTAAGTGCGATAGTGGGCGGGGAAAATTAAATTTTACCTGTGGACTGCAATGGCGGCTTCTCACGCCGTATATTCCCAAACCCGCCGCATTAAGTATGCATTCCCAGGAGCACACCATTTCAATGGTGTCATTCGCCCACCACGCCATCACCTCGTTGCTTCATCACGCCAGGTGTCATATTTAAAATGCAGCCACGTGCACACCTCTCACTGCTTGAAGCCCAGGGCTGCTGCATGGAAGACATGGCCCCAAAAGGCAAAAAGACTTCATGAGACTTCAAAGATGTCAAGGGACATCACCGCTCACTCGCACACATCCTCACATCTCCTTTTGGCCTTGTTTTCTCTGGAAGTCCCGAGTGAAGTGCAGCTCGCCAGCTGCAGGTCGCTTATGTTCACATCGCCCGGGTGATCCAGCGTGGGGGGATGATTCTGGCGGGCAGACAAGATGATGAGATGCAAATGCATTGAAGTTAAGTTCTCAACATTAGATAGAGGGAAAGGCAGCCCGCCATTGAAGGGCGAAGCGGACAATCTGGCTTCATGATGGCGTAAAACTGATTTCTGGCCTTTTTCCCATATTGACTGCTCACACCTGCCATGACGCCCAATGCTAATGGGGGTGGAAAATTCCAGCCTTAGATTCACAAATTCCAATCCAATCAAGGAATTTTAATTCCACAAGTGCCCCCAAATTTATTATGACCATAGCTGATGCCCAAATTTATTATGACCACTGCTGATGTTATTGCTGAGGAAGCCAGGCCCCAGAGTGAAATCTGTCTTGTGACCATAAGCCTATTTTTAATGTTAAAACAAGGAGGAAGAGCAATTGACTTCAAAAGCATAGAACTCTAGTAATACCTTTAGAATTTTAAAAATTAAAAGAAGCATTAAAAAGAAAAAAAAACTTAAGCACACAAGATAAAAGTTACGCAGTTGCTCACAGAGCAACTCCCAACAAACCTGCTTGGTTGAAAGAACACAATTAAACTACCATTTTGGCAACAACCCCTTATAGATGTTTATATAATAAAATTTCAGTAAATATTACCCAAGTCAAGGAATTGTTGTCACTATATTAAAGGTACACTTCACGACTTCTCAGACACTTCCACTCTGATGTGGAATCCCAAAAGGGGGTTCAAAAACAAACTGTTTCCTAAAACAAAGACTTTCCTGGCTTAGCACTGAGTTGCTTTCTTTAATTTAAATCTTCCACAGCTTTTCAGCACTCCAGCGCACAGAAGCTGTCTTCACTGGGCACCACCCCCACAGCAACTCTCTACAGTTAAACAACCCTTTCTTTAAATATCTTTCTGCTCTTTCATCTCAGGTTCCATTGCCCTCAAACACCTCTTTGAAACTCAGCTTCTCCAAATATAAAAATCTTTGATATTTTCTATTTTGCCTCTACTTTTGGTTCACAAAATTTAATATACCTTCCCCTGTAAGATGCAAATGTTCCCTGTCACCTCTGAACTCCCTTTTGAAATTCAACAACTACAAAAACAATTTCCCCACTTATCTCACAATGCAAATTTCAGATCTAACCTATTTACTTGTAACTCACACCCACCATAACGATCACAGTGATTGGTGACCAACCAGGAGCTGTGGCCTGGCAGGTGCAGGGAAGGCAGGCTGTGGCTTAATCTTAATTGGATGGTAGAAACAGAGGTGACCTCTTAATTGGCTGCCTCCCATAAGATCGTGATGCCGTGCGACCAGCGGATACCATCAGGATTATTACCTACGTTTGGGCCCGATAGCAGAAAAAATTCACACGTGGTAAGATTCTGCTCCAAATGTGCTATTTTGAGTCATTGGCTTAGAAATTTTACATGCATGGGGGTGCATAGTTCAATTCTTGCACATGCATGGTGAGGCTAGCGACACCACTATATTGCAATCCCGGGCTGCATTTTAATATAGCAGGAGATATGCACAGAGCTGACAATGAATTAGTGCTGAACACCAGGTGGTTGCTGCTGTCGCAGCAGCCTTCAGTTAAGTGAAGGATGTTGGACAACTGGCCAGGGGAAAGAGGGGAAAAGCTGTCAGTTGAAGGGAAGGAGCAGCTCACATTATTTTAATGTGAAGCACTTTTGCCCCTTCGAGCTCTACATTGAGAAGTTGTCATTTTTATCTTGTTCAGTTTGCACACTTTGTGCTGTGTTTAGCACATGTTCAGCAATGCTGAGACATTCGAAATCAGGACGGGCCCTAAATTGAAGAAATAATTTCTCCCTTTTAATGTTTAATATGCCCTCCTGCCACCAACATGAGCTGTTTTCCCAATAAAGCGGACAGCACACTTGTGGCTGGAAATGTGGGTATGCATCCTGCCCCACATACCGGAGTTTATTAAGCTGTTCAACTTCAGAACATCGGTCACTGCACATCTGAAATTATAGGCTAGTAAATCAGCTCCTTAGCATATCTTCAGGTCCAGATTTGAATAGGTGTAGGGAGCATAATAATGGTGAAAGCAAATATCCGTGTAAACATTTAAAGGGACAGGTACAATTAAGGGGAATTACCAAAATAGGGAGATAAAAATTATTAAAGCATCAAAAACCTTCCCCAACCATTTAAATGCTTTGCTAAGGCTGGAGGAGGAGTGACAGGGACAAGAACGAGGCATGGCAACATGAAACTTAAACTGCAAGCATCAGTCTGCAGCAAAGTGGCAGAGCAATCTAGTAATGAATTCTGTTTGATAGCTGCTAAAGTGGATTTTAAAAATTCATTCATGGAATGAAGGCGTCGCTGGCTAGGCCAGCATTTATTGCCCATCCCTAATTGGCTTTGAGAAGGTAGTGACGAGCTGCAGTCCATGTGGTGTAGGTACACCCACAGTATTTTTAGGGATGTCATACTGAATTAGGCTGGAAGGCTGCCCACTGTGGCAATCCACAACACCTTCCCCATATATCAATATTGTAGAAGATGGAAACAAGTTTCAGGGCATGCTCAGTTACCATCAGTGCATGTGGCAGCCTTAAGCATTTTACACAGCATGAACTTCTGCTCATTTTGCAGTGCCAGTCATCAGAATACCATTGTAAAAACTGGCAGTGTTTATTGGAAAATAGGAGCCTATATATTATCAACATCAATGGAAAATTGAACTAGTCAAATATATGTTGACTTTAAGTTATCAGTATTAAGCTGGAAACATAACTAATATTACATATATTATATAATTATATATTATATACATATAGTTGAATGGTCCTTTAATAACGAAATTTCCTTTGTATTTTGGACTATGCTGAAATCAACTCTCTGATCCGAGATTTACTGCTAAGAGACTGTACACTGCAAAACTGTCAGCTGCCCCAGTGACAATCCCGGGAAGATTTCCAATTTTGTGCTGCTTTGATTTTTTGGTGCTTAATCAATTTATAAAACAATTTTGTCTGCCCTCCAAGGAAAATAGAGGATGGACTTTTTCCATAACCAAACTTGGCTGGTTGGCAGGGATATAGAGCTGTTTATGATGTCAGAATTTACAATTAGAGCTACAAATAATTAAATAAAGCAAATAGAGTGGGAGTTTTCTCACAACGCAGTGGGTGGGGTACTTAAAGAATGCCCCATTGATCCTGGAGCATTTCCTTGGATCATCCATGTTATTATTTGTGCCAAGCTGGGAGAGTTGTCCCACACACTAGACAATCAACATCTTGACATAATCTTCCAGCCAATGTCCCAGGCTACTCCATCACCATCCTTGGGTATATCCTGTCTGGTGTAGGAAAGCATGCCAGAAGCAACACCAGGCATACCTAAAAAGGAGGCACCAAGCTGGTGAAGCTACAACACAGGACTGCATGCATTTTAAACAGTGGATGCAGCACGCTACAGACATGCTAAGATATCCCAGAACCAATGGAACAGAGTAAAACTCTGCAGTCCTGCCACTTCTAACCATGAATGGTGGTGAACAACTGAACAACTAACAGCAGGAGGCTACACAAATATCCCCATCCTCAATGATGAGGGAGCCCAGCATAATAGTGCAAAAGACAGGGCTAAAGCATTTGCAACCATCTTCAGCCAGAAGTGCTGAGTATATTCGGAGCAATTTCTGAGAACGATGTGTTATGGAACAAGGAACAGGTGCAATGAGATATAATTAATTAATTACCCCATAGTAAAGGATCCTGGAGGGAAGAGTGATCTTAGCATGTTGGAATTTCACATTCAGTTTGAGGGTGAGAAACTTGGGCCTGAAACTTGTCTTCAACTTAAAATGGCAATTACAAAGGCATGAAGATACAGTTGGCTAAAGTAGACTGGGAAAAATGGTTAAAAGGTAAGACAGTAGTAAGCAGTGGCAGACATTTAAGGAGATATTTCAAAACTCTCAAAGATTTATTCCATTGAGAAAGTAAAACTCTACAAGAAAGATGAACCATCCATGGCTAACTAAGGAAGTTAAGGATGGTATCAAATTGAAAAGAAAATACATACAATACTGTGATGATTAGTGGTAGGACAGAAGATCAAAATCCTAGGGTTACTATTGATAAGAAACTTAACTGGACCAGCCATATAAATACTGTGGCTATAACAGTGTGTCAGAGGTTGGGAATTCTGTGGTGAGTAACTCACCTCCTTATTCTTGTAAGCCTGTCCACCATCTGCAATGCACATGTCAAGAGTGTGATAGAATACTTCCCATTTGCCTGAATGGTTGCAGTTTCAACAGCGCTCAACAAGCTCGACACCGTCTAGGGCAAAGCAGCCCAATTGATACACATTCATACCCTCCACCACTGGCACACAGTGGCAGCTGTGTGTGCCATCTACAACATGCAATGCCACAACTCACCACAGTTTCTTAAACAGCACCTTCCAAACCCACAACCTCTACTACCTAGAAGAACAAGGGCAGCAGGGGCATGGGAACTTCACCATGTGCACATATCATCCTGACTTGGAATTATATCGCTATTCCTTCAGTGTTGTTGGGTCAAAATGCAGGGACAACAGCACTGTGGGTATACTTACACCACATGGGCTGTAATGGTTCAAGATGGTGGCTCACCACCACCTTCTCAAGGACAATGAGGGATGGGTAATAAATACTGGCCTTGCCTGCAATGTTCACATCCCATGAACGAATAAACTTCAGGTGCACTGTTGCCAGGTAAAGATGCAGCTAGGAAAAGTGGCCCTATTCAATTTGCTTTCCTAAATATCAGTGGTGATGTAGAACAAACTGAGACTGCCCTTACAGATAATTTTCAACTTGAAGTTCTTGTAAAACAATTCCGAAGATGACAGACAAAGCCTTCAAGAGAGCGGTGAAAAACCACATCCTATAAAAATCAAAATGTATTCTATTGTAAACAATGCTTCTGATATACACTCAAAATACTTAAATTATCAAATTCATTCCACTCCTAAGCAGGATTACACAATTCATTCATGCCTGTTACAATCATGATTTATTTGATCACCCTACTCAATAAACTCCTCATTCAGTGACTCATCATCTTTCATACATAGGCTATATAGATACACAGCATAAACACAGCAACATTGGCTGCTGCATTGTATGATATAATTTGATATAATTGCTTGCATCTTAATAATGTGGTTGATTTTTTGGGTTTTCCAAACATACTTGTGGTCTCAATGCCAAAAGACCAGAGCTATGTACTGCTTATTATAACCACAAAATGGCAGAAAGATTCAAATCTTCAAAGACTCGATTTTGCCATCAAAGACCCTTGGTCCCTCTGCAACTCTTGCACACATACGGTATGCACACTCATGCTTCCTTTCTTCTGGACACAAAATTATTTCCCAAACCACTTGACACACAACAAAATACTCCCACCCTACTTCAGAGCATGGAAAATTTTCACCACGTGTAACATCTTGCAGCAGAACACAATTATAAGCAACAACTGACTGAGGATATTAGTTAAATGAAAACCATCAACATATGGAAGATGTTAACATATGGAAAATGTTAATGCAAGGAACCACAACAATTTTTTTAATGAAAAGTTTGATTATACCCTTAACCCCACTTGTAATTCTACAGCTAGACTTCGCTCCTTTTATTTTAAAGGTATATCGAGGTTACGGAGATGGCTGAGTTTTTTTACAAAAGTCTTTGTGCTTTATTGGATAATCTAGAACCCTAAATAATTTTGTTGTTTTTAACTTAGTTTTAGTTGTTTTTAATTGTGTAAAATCATATTTGGTATATCAAGTAATGGACCAGCAGTGAGATATACTTAAAAATGAACTTGATAAGGTATATTTTAAATGTATTGTGACTGGAAGTGAATACGCATTCCAATTCACGGGTTTCATGGAAGAACTGAACAAAAAAAGTTATGTTTTTTGAAAGACATAAAATAAATATGAGGAATAATTCAAAGAAAAACTGTGAGAAAGAAAATAAAAAGTAATGTTAGGAAAGCTAAGAGGTAATCTTAAAGAAGATTTGACAGTTAACATAAAGGGAAATAGTAAGAGTTTTTATATGCACACAAGAAGTACATGCACACTCAAAGAAGCAATGAGGTTACCTAGAGTTGAAGAAGCTTCTTTTACTTGACATTACAAGACAGAATGACAGAGATGCCTGCTAAGTATTTTGTGTTAGTTTTACCTTACTCCCACAACCTTGGTTTTCAGAGACTATCAGATGAGATGTTTAAAAACAATGACTGTAAACCAGTATTCAAAAAGATGCTGCATAAAAGTCATTAGCTGGACTAAAAAAATAGAAATTGCCAAGCACAGAATACTGTAGGGGAAAATGGAACCATGAACCATCATTTTACAAAATCTTTGGAAATGGGGCTTCTGTCATAGGTTTGAATGGTGGCAAATGTAACACCCTCCTTTCAAGAAAGTGAAAAGGATAAACCAGGAACTTATAGCCCAATTAATTCTACCTTAGTTGTGGCTAAACTTCTAAGCCTTGAGCTAGAAATGGTTGGCCTAACCATGGTCAAGCTAGCTCCCAGCAAACTGAGCTGAGTGTACCCAATTTTGTCTGGTCCGCTTATTTGAATAATTAATATAAACTCCCAGCTTTGGCAATGCCCAGGCCACAAGGATAAGGGATGAATTTTCAGGCCCTACTGAGATCAAGAATGGAGGTGGACATGGCCCGAAAATACTGGGGGGCCCTGGTCAAAATCCCAAAGAGTGATTGTTTCCACCCAGGGGCAGGATCAGGAAGCAGAAACAGTCCCAACACCTGTTTCCACCCCGCTCTCTCCCAAAGCAAAAAATCAGGCCTAATGGTGGTGCACAAAATCCACCTGGCAGTTCAAATTTAAAGAGCTATGTACACTTCAAATTAAATGGTTGCATATGGAATTAAATATTGTTTCAAACTTTCTAAATCTTCAAATTACTTGTCAGGCTTTGCCAATGCTGGGTGGCTGAGGAACGGAAGAGAAATGGCTGGCAAAAATAAAGTGCAAGGAAAGCCAATATAGAACTTCAAAGTTGAATCTGGGCTATCCCCCACAGCAACCAATCCTGATCACTGTCAACATTCTACTACATGAAATGATCCAAGGAGTTACTTGCTGTGGCATTTCAGGGCATCTTTTCAGAAGACGGCAGCACACTTCGCACATCACGAGCGGACAAGAAGGCTCAGTGGTCTGTGCAGTACGGGTGCCACGAACAATAATGCTCTGTGCTCTTATGAAACCTGACACCTGGGAAACATGCCCTTTCCTTTCCACAGTGAGTAACATGCAATTTATTGATGCATCTATGAACAGTCAATAGGGTAAACTCAGATGTGTCACCAGTGCTGGTTTAAAAGTTGAATGCAAATCCAATGGCATGAATCATCTCTGTGGTACAAATTGTGTGCAGTTTTCTCCAGGGCATGGCAAAATTGTGTGGCAGCCTCCCTCGTGAACCTGTGAAAGCGGGTGCGATGAATTCTATAACCACAGGTCCTGGGGCAGTGACAAGTGTGGGCAAACTGTGATTAAAACAAGAAGACATAGGTTAGTGGAGTGCACAATGGATGAAAGATGCAGTTCAATACAGAGAAATGTGAAGGAGTGGATGTTGGGTAAAAGAGCAATGAAAGGAAGTATACGCTAAGCTATAAATCTAGGGGTACAAATGCATAAATTTCTAAAGTGGAAGTTAAGTAGTAAGGGGCATAGAAAGAAAATGGAATTATATAGCATTAGGAATATAGGAACAGAAGTGAGCCATTTAGCCCCTCGAACCTGTCCTGCCATTCAACAAGATCTTGGCTGATCTATGACCTAACTCAATATGCCCACCCTTGTCACATATTCCTTAGTGCTTTTGGGTAACAAAAATCTATCAACCTTGGATTAAAAATGTATAATTGAGCTAGCTTCAATTGCTGATTGTGGAAGAGGTCCCAACTTCTACCACCCTTCATGCATAGCAATGTTTCCTAATTTCACTCCTGAAAGGTCTGGCTCTAATTTTTAAGCAATGTTACCCTACCCGTATTCCTACGATCTCCAACCAACAGAAATAATTTTATCTACTTGATCTGTTCTCCTTAATATCTTGAAAACTTTGATCAAGTCACCCCTCAACTCCAGGGAATACAATCCTAGTGTATGTAATCTCTCCTCATAATTTAACCCTTGGAGTCCACTATTACTGGTCAACCTATGCTGCATTCACCCAAACCCAATATATTCCTCCTAAGGTGTCACCCAGAACTGCTCACAGTGCTCCAGGTGTGGTCTAACCAGGAAACCTCCTTGTATTCTAGCCCTCCAGATATAAAGACCAGCACTTTTTAGCCTTTTTTGATTACTTTCTGTACCTATAGGGGTATTGAAGGTAAAAGATAGAAAGGCTGCTGTTGACGTCATTGGTTAGGCTCCAGTTGGAGTTTTGTGTGCCTTTCTGGGCAGTCCATTATAGAAAAAAAAGACTTGCATTTATATAGCTACTTTCACAACCTCAGGATGTCCCAAAGTGCTATGCAACCAATGAACTGTAGTCACTGTTGTAATGTAGAAAGGATACCAAGGCCATGGGAGAAATACAACAAAGATTAATTGGAAGCTTTGATGTAATGAATATTTATATTTATGACAACGCGAAAAAGTGGGGATTTTCTTTTACTGCAACAGACTAGGATATGGGGGAAACTATTCCAGGTTTGAAAATTATGAAAGATTTTCAGAAAGCAAAATATTTTTCCCATTGATTGACAAGTCACTATCAAGAGAACATTAACTGAGGATTATTAATAGAATATTTGAGGAGGGATTTAGGGCACATGTTCTCACACAATTTTTCAATCCCTTGAAGATGAAATGAAATAGAAATTCCAGGGGACATGGAAATACAATGGCATTTTACCTCAGGGTCTTTTGTTCAAATCCAACACAGGCTGATGGAATGAAAGTTTCCAGAAGTCTTTGTGTGATATGAACTTGAACTACGTAATACTAATGCAGTCTCTAATGGATATGGACCATAGCACAAAAAAAACCTCTATTTTTTATGCTAACTGACACCCACACAGAAAAATCATAGGATATTATTAGTATACAAGTGAGGTCAAACTGGAGCAGAGTAGCAGAATCTTTTCTCTAGGTCCCAGTGATTACATCTGGCTTGATGCTTACATTGGTACCCTGGTACTGAAAAGGCATTCCTTTCCTCATCTTAAAGGGCACAACATTCTTGAGAAACAAATGAGGGCACCTGGACCTATAAATTTGGTTTTGTAGTGTCTGTTTGTTGGATGGGAAATGTGCGGTAAAGGGTCCGATAGTATGCAACACGTGTTCAGTCTGCACTAGAAGTGTGCCTCACACCGTATTTGTTCCGGTATCCTGTAGCTGTTGGACAGATGTTAGGTTTATTATTTATGGAAATCCAGGGCCTAACCCATGTTTCATCCCCCTTTTCTTAAACTTGATCACAACTGACTGCAACATTCACCATGCTACAGTCAGCTTTCTCCACTGCACAACAATCAAACCTGGAGTCCTTAAAGGACTGCCAGCAAAAAGTTAAGTAAATGTTATACTTACCTAAATATGGAGCCAGAGGAGTAGTATTAAAATCGCAGGTTGTTGCCACCCCATACTCACCCTCATCCTAATTGCCTACCCCAAACTGCCCACACCAACGTGGACTTATCTGCGGCCTTTGGCCAGGGTCCGTTAACATCCACAGCCAGTGAGCTGCCTCTAGGAGCCTGCAGCTCATCGGTAATAGACAAATGAGACCAGCTGACCAATTTCCCACGGTCTTGTCACCATTTTCCTTAAGTACGCTGTTCCCGGACTGCACCCATGATTAGGTCTGATCAGGTTTCTAGACAATGTTGTGAATATACATTAATATTGGCTTAATTTTGAGGGTGAAATGGCCTAAAGCCATAACTGGTGGTATTAATTGCTTATAAAATGGCCATTATTAGTATCATACAAAACAATTTGAAGAGCAAAATATTAACTAAGCATATATATACCCCATATATATAAAAAATAAATCAATGCTGTTCTCATGTACTCAAGTGCATTTCTTACAGTTTAATTGAAATAGCTGGCAATTACTGTTTTGGTACAAATCATCAGTTAAACATGTTTGTTTGACTTGCTTTCAAAATTCTAAATTGTATTAAATAATTAAGCTAATTTGTTTACATTACAATATTTTTTGCTGCCCACACTGGCAGCATACCAAACTGAGCATACACCTTTCATGCCACAACTTGTACATTGTCAACAAACACTTCATAACTTAAACTTCAGAGTAACCATTATGGAAAATGGACTTTATTTTACATACTGCATGTGGTTAACCATTGTATAAGACAACTTTAAATAGAAGTTTCAGCTGTGCTTACATTAATTTCAACACTACGCCAACATTTATTTAGAGTTGCCTCTTATTTCAAAATAAAATCTTTACCACACCGAGAATTATGCAAATCGTTAACAGTGATGCTTGTAGTTTTTACACATTTTTAGCAATGGCATTAAAACACTTGTATTTCAGAATAGGTGCCATTGTTTTCTGCAGCAGTGTTTACGGTTTTCCAATTAGTTGCTGTGGAAGTGTAGGCAAAATTATGAAAAAATAGTTAATTAAAAATACAGCCTTGCTGTAGGCTGTTAGATTTTAAAAACAGCCAGCACAATAATCTCATTCTGATGGTCCACATAGGTTTTCATGTGCAGCATATAATGTAGTGGTGCATTCACATGTCAACTGTAATGCTGCTGCACAATGATTGTGCTGTGCACTGGTGCTGTATAAAAATATGAGAATATAAGAAATAGAAGCAGGGGTAGGCCATTCGGCCCCTCAGGCCTGCCCCACCATTCAATAAGATCATGTCTGATCTGCCCCGGGCCTCAACAACTCTTTCGTGCCAGTTCCTCATAGCTCTCAACTCCCCGATATTTCAAGAATCTGCCTACCTTCTCTTTAAATACTTTAAGTGACCTAGCCTCCACAACTCTGGGGTAGAGAATTCCAGACATTCGCTACCCTCTGAGAGAAGAAATTCCTTCGCATCTCAGTTTTAAATGAGTGTCAGGAATAAATCTCACATTGCCATTTGCTGCCAGCAGGATCTCACACTCAACAAATGAGGATTGCAAAATTAAGACTAGACCACCTCAGAGAAGGCAGTCTCATTCCCCTTTGCTTCACAGTCAGTTTGGCTGTGACACCTGATTTATAGCGCAGTTTAGAGTTGGGATGGAGTGGAAATTGCTGTAGCCAGATGAATCATAAAGTCATCATTCCATTTAACTACAAAAAATCATACACTTCTGGTTTCTTAAAATTATGAAAAGATGGGAAAGATTGTTTCAGGTAGCTGAAGGGTCGGAATGAAGTGTGATAGATAGCAGATTAAATACAAGGGATTTTGAAGGCAGGAGAAACACAGAGGGTTATGAAATTTTAGAAGTTACTTTCAAAGTTAATGATCGAGGCAGAAATGATATCAACATTCAAGATTAATTTACATGGATCGAAAGAGGAGGGATCAGAAAACTTAGAAACAGGCTACATGGAAGGGAAATTATGATTCGGGCTGGTTGGGTTGAATGTTTCCCTGTTGTAACTTATGTGTATTTCTTTGTATAAGCATAGATTTTTCTTTATGATTCAGTTGCACCATTGTGAAACTGAGCCAAATACTTTATTCCATGTTGTAATTTAAAATTGACAATCATGTACTGCACACTTTTTCGCTTTTCTATCACACATTTCCCTTCACAACCTGCTTGCTGTGCCACAGCCACTATTCAATGCCACTAGGGGTCATTCTATCTTCTAACACATACCTGTGGATAACACCATTTGCAGGGAAAACATCTCTGAGATGTGCCCCTTGAGCATCGGTCCTTCTGACAAATCAGATTGCAGAATCACCCTTTGCCTACTTCAGAGCAAGAGCATGCCAGGGAAGCAGAACTCTGCTGGTATCCATAACATGTGAAGGTGCCCAATTAGAACTTTGGATCCTCTGCTTTTAATAGGGCATTCTCACATATAATGAATTCAGGAATAACACTGCTTCTGTACCCCTGACTTATGTGCTCCCTTTGGAGGCTGAGCGAAAGAAAGAGAAGTGTCTATATGTAAAACAGGGAGACCAGCTCAGGAAATCACGGATATGCTGGCTGTTCCTTTCCATCCTTTTAAATAATGAGCATAAAATCATATGATTTTCAAGACTCTGTCCCCTGAGCAGCACTACCTACTGTGAATGCCAAATGATGGATGCAGCTCTTTAGTCCAAGAATTCTAAGTGCAATTTTGTGATTAGAATCAGTTTCTCCGAGAATCTAGGATTCTTAACAGATATGAACCCTCTATGAATCTTTTAAGCATTAAGTTGGGTGCAAGCAGTGGCCAACCTGTTGTAATCATCATTGTGTGCCAGGTTTTACAAGGCTATCAATTCTTTAAGTTCAGGTGAGGTACACCCCACAGTGTGAGATTCACTCATAAACCTTGGATACAAAAGTACTCCTGGGGACTCCTGGCTAAAGCAAGCCATTAAAAGGGACACCTAAGATTTTCTGAAAAACTTCTTTTTGTTTTCTTTTGCATCTCTGCTGTATTTTTATTGTTCATTTGTTAGTTTTGCCTAGAGGATATATATTTTTCATTTTTTGATTTTGTTATTCTTGTATACTGCTGATATGATGTGATACCTTAGAAAGGAGTCAGGATAGATTTGCATTTGGACCCAACTGAGAAACACCTAACAATAGAGTCCATTGGCAGGATGCCTCAGCAGTTTGCTATTTTTCAGATATCAGCTCTCCACAATTGAGACAAGGAGGAAGGAGCTCAAGAGGAGACAACAAGGTGAAATGGTCCTTGAGATGCTTTGGTCATACTCATTACAACCCCAAGGTCTGCTCCTGTACAAGTCGGTGGAATTCTGTTTTCATTGCCTCTGCTTTACAAGACAGGCTGTCCCAGAGCTGTGCCATCTCCTACACAAGGATCTTTAAACAACATCTGGATCCAGAATGGTTCTTCCCATCGAAATGAAGGTTACTACGCCATGAAGCTTTTATGCAACCACATCCTTCCATGTGACCCCAGGCACATCTGCCTTACATTTGCACTGCAGTCTAAATGATATGGAAGTGACAGCCACTCTATTTGCAACAGCTAACGCTTAATTAAATTTCTTGTGTAATGGAAGCATTAGCTGAACAGGATGCACTGCTTTCACTGTGGTGGTAGAGTTCCCTCATGTGCTCAAGGTTGCCGTGTGGGCAACAGGACTTCATATCAACCCAATGGCCTTCATGGAGAGCAAGTGCTTGTACTCAATTAATGTTCAGATGGTATCTGACAACAGAAAAGGTATCATTTACATCACTTACCATTATCCAGGAATCAGTCATGATGCCTTCATTCTATAGTAGTCCATCATGGTTGCCTTATTTTGCAGAGAGGAAATGCTGGATGGTGGACTCTTAGGTCTATATTCTGCATCTTTGACTTATGGCCCTGCTGAGTTACCTCCAAAAAGCAGAGAAGCACCCTGTCCTGACAACTCAGAGGTTTGTTGATCCTCATTTGCCAGCTCCATCTCCATTCAGCTGGTGCCTTCATTTTTACTGTATGGTCCTCAGGCTGAAACAGGGAAAGTTTTCTTTGCTGTGCCATTTGCAGAAGCACCTTCAACTCTTCAGCACCAAAAGCAGCAGTGTTGCCAACATGTTTTCGCTGTGCTATTTTCTGCTATCATGATTATTATCCCTTTTACAGTGAACTGCAATTCTTTAAGAGCTGCAGTTTTACATGTTCTTTTCACCAACGAAGCTTGTTAAATGTCAATCTGTCTATTCAAAATGAGAAGTAAGCCTTTTTATAACAAAACTTGTTTGGCCTACTTCATTAACTATCCACAGCTAGAGAGATGAAGGCAGCAAAACCATAAGTACTCAAAAGGATAAAAATCCTTTTTAAAAAAAACAGATCCCTCATGGATCTTCAGGTTGGTAGGTCTTTTAGTTTTTGAACAGCATCCAGATGGTGGCCATATAAGCTGGAGGCCAATACTGCAGAGGGGCCAGCAGCAGCGGTTGTACTTCCACTCCTATTTTCGGGCATTGGTTTTACCAAGCAGTGGGCCTCTGACTGGGGTAGGTTAGCCCTTTGCATATGATCCTTTGCAAATACAGCCTTGTTCAGATCAGGTCAGAAAGAGTGGAAGGGGAAGAATTTTCTTATCTTTTTTTAATTACTCCTGTCTTTTTACAAAAGTCGCTGACTTGTGCCATTCTTGAAGTGTTAAATGTTGAAACTACGTACTGGCAGACTATTCGACCAGTTTCACAGCTGGGCCTACTGCTGAACTCACCCAAAGTCATTTATAGCAGGTCATATATAGTGCACTTCATAGCAGATAAAACTCGATAGCAAACTAAAGCATAGCCCCACCGCAATTATTTGTCCTCCCTTTTTCAGAAACATGGGCCAGGATTTTACATTCGGCGTGCAGGGTGGGCCCGACACGTCAGAACGTAAAATGATGCGCGATGATGTCGGGCGTGCGTCTTGACGCCATCATGCAGTCTCGCGATGTTTCGTAATTAACATGCTCCATGCCTCAAGGAAATTGAAGCGTTCTTTCGCGTGCATGTATGAAGGAGCGCTAAACTCGACTCTCCCTCCTCCCCCCACCCGCATAGGTAGTGCTCAGCGCTACCACTTGCATATTACGCTGGGCGATCCTTAATTGACCCGCCTGGGTAAAATGGCGGTGCGGAGCCGATCGCGGGCGGCGGTCGGCTCTACAACCGCCCCCGCCCGCTCCCACCGAGCCCACTCGACGCAGGAAAAATTCAGGCCATGAAGGCAGATTGCACTAACCATCCTTCTCACCCCATCGCCACCATCACCAAAGCCCAGTTAAGCTCAGCTAACTCAAGGCAGACCTCAAATTCAAATAGTTCAATCCTGGTCTTTATGGTTCACTGCTATACCACAAAATGCAGTTAACAATAAGCAATTAGACAAACCTAAATTAGGGGAAGACAAATTTTACAAAGCTGAGAGATGAACTGGCGAAAGTGGACTGGATACAGCTACTAGAAGGGAAACACTGTCAAATCAGCGTGAGGCATTCAAAAGCGAGACTCTGCAGGCACAGTGTGGACGTACCCCCACAAAGACATAGGGCGGTACTGCCAAATCTAGAGCCCCCGGTTATCCAGAAGCATACAGTGTAAGATGAAGCAGAAAAAGAGAGCTATGACAGTCACAAAAAGCTTAATATTGTGGAAAGCCTAGATGAGTTTAGAAAGTACAGAGATGAAGTAAAAAAGGAAATTAGGAAAGCAAAGAAAGGATACGAAAAAATATTGGCAGGTAAAATCTAAAATCAAAGAAAATCCAAAGATGTTTTACCAGTACATTAGGAGCTAGAGGATAGCTAAGTGAAGGGTAGGGAATGACAGAGATGTACATGGTAACTTGTGTGTTGATGCTGAAAATGTGGTCAGGGTTCTAAATGTGTACTTTGTCTCTGTCTTCACTAAGGAGAGGGATGATGCACACATTCTAGTTAAAGAGGAGGGGTGTGAAATATTAGATACAATAAGCAGAGTGCGAGGAAGTACCACAGGGATTGGTATCCTTGAAGGTGGCTAAATCACCAGGGCTAGATGGATTGTATCCCAGGTTGTTAAAGGAAGCCTGAGAGGAAATAGCAGATGCTCTGAGGATCATTTTCCAATCCTCAGTAGGTACAGGCAAGGTACCAGAGGATTGGAGGTCTGTAAACCTTGTGCCAATATTTAAAAAGGGTACAAGGGATAGGCCAGAAAATTATAGGCTGGTCAGGCTGACATCAGTGGTGGGCAAATTATTGAAACCAATTCTGAGAGACAGGAAAAACGTCACTTAGAAAGGCACAGATTAATCAGGGATGGTCAGCATGGTTTTGTTGGGAGAAGATCATGTCTCATTAACTTAATAGAATTTTTTGAGGAAGTAACAAGGAGGATTGATGAGGGTAGTGCAGTAGATGTTGTCCACATGGATTTTAGTAAGACATTTGGCAAGGTCTCACATGGCAGACTGGTCAGAAAAGTGAGATCCCAAGGGATACAGGGGAAGGTGGTAAGTTGGATCCAAAGTTGGCTCAATGACAGGAAACAAATGGTAATAGTTGATGGATGTTCTTGCAAGTGGAAAGCGGTTTCCAGTGGTGTTCCACAGGGCTCAGTGTTGGGGCCCTTGCTGTTTGTCATATATGGTAATGATTTGGATTTAAATATGGGAGGCATGATTGATAATATGCAGATGACACAAAAATTGGCCACATAGTTGATAATGAAGAGAATAGTTGTTGTCTCTAAAATGATATCAATGGTTTGGCTGAGTGGGTGGCAAACAGAATTCAATCCAGAAAAGTGTAAGGTAATGCATTTGGGGAGGGCAAACCAAGCAAAGGAATACTCAATAAATGGGAGGATATTGAGAGGGGTAGAGGAAGTGAGAGACCTTGGAGTGCATGTCCACAGGTCCTGGAAGGTGGCAGGACAGGTGGATAAGGTGGTAAAGAAAGCATATGGAATGCTTTCCTTTATTGGACAAGATATTGAATATAAAAACAGGGATGTAATGCTGGAACTGTGTAAAATGCTGGTTGGGCCAGTTAGAATTTTGTGTACAGTTCTGATCAGCACATTACAGGAAGGACATAATTGCTCTGGAGAGAGTGCAGAGGGGTATCATGATACGACAGTTGGTAAAGGCTGAGTTGTTTAAATCCCAGAGGGAAACTTGAATAACCATCATAACTTATATTTTCAATTGGTATAATTGAGATGCAGCTCTGAATTCAGGAATAATACCACCGAGTCTCAACAGTTTTTTTATAAAACTAAATTAAACATTTGTTAATACAAGCAAAATTGTAAGCACATACATACGTCTACAAAATTACCACTATAATAACATCAAAAATCCCCTAATTAATCTGACTCTCAGTTACACCCCCGTTAAGGCAACAGTAAAAATCAGATTTAAAAAGAGCCCAGGCAAAGCAAATTCAAAATGTGGTTTCTTGCAGACACAGTTGCAGGCATACAGGCTGGTTAGATCTGAAGTGCCTCTGCCCTCCACCCACAAAATCCTTTCTGTTTATACCTAGCTTTTCCTTTGAATGTAAATTTCCCATTGTATTACTAGTTTTAACATACATTTTCTAACAATAATATTTTCATTCCACTAATTTTATTAGTAATATAAACATATTGCTTGGTGTCTCCTAGCTAGGTGCAAGATTTTACTCCCATTCTTGAATGCTTTATTCAAAAATTCTAATTGCCCCCTTGACACCTATGTTTCTAATCTTCCCCAAGTTATCTAATTACCATTTCAAACCTACTTCTTTCTATACATCAAAGCACCCAGGCTAGCTGGCTTTAATCCAATTAAGACACACACACATACACACACACTAAACTCTAGGTTAAAAAATAATTTCCATTAACATTATAGACATTAATCTCTTCATGACACGAGATCTCCAAGAATATTACCAGGTCTTGAAAACTGCAGCTATGAAGAAAGATTGGATAGGCTAGGGTTGTTTTCCTTAGAACAGAGGAGGCTAAGGGGTGACCTAATTGAGATGTACAAAATTATGAGGGGCCTAGATAGGATAGACAGGAAAGATCTGTCTCCCCTAGCTGTGGGGTCAATTACCAGAGGGCATACATTTAAGGTGATTGGTAGAAGGATTAGAGGGGACATGAGGAAAAACCTTTTCACTCAGAGGGTGGTGGGCATCTGGAATTCACTGCCAAAACTGGTGGTTGAGGATGAAATGCTCAACTCATTTAAAAGATTCTTGGATTGACACCTGAAGTGCTGTAACCTGCAAGGCTACAGACTGCAGGTGCTGAAAAGTGAATGGCTAGTTTCTTTGTTTCTCTTTTTTATGGCTGGTGCAGACATAATGGGCTGAATGGCCTCTTTCTGCACTGTAAGTTTTCTATGGGGAGAATTTTCTCCCCGTTGGGTGGGCTGAGCGGGAGCGGGAGCAGGCGCGGGCGGGCACACTGCTGATCACCACCTGCGATTGGCTGCGTGCCGCCATTTTACGTGGGCAGGCCAATTAAGGCCCACCCAGTTTGACGCGCACCCAGAAGCGCTCAGCGCTACCTGTGCGCCGGGGGGGGGGGGGGGGGAGGGAGACTCGGGGCCTGCATGCGCGCAAAAGAGCACAGAAATCTCCCTGAGGCACAGAGCTGACTCAGGGAAATTACTTTGATTGTGAAAAATTGAAAAAAAAATTTTTAAATTATTCAGACATGTCCCCTCATGTGACAGTGTCACATGAGCTGGGACATGTCTATGAATTTTAATTTAAAAATTTATTACTGTTATAAACCGTTTATGAAACCTCATCCTGCCCGTGGATGAAGTTCCATGAAAATTGTGAAGGCGGTCTTGGCTCTTCGCCTGCCCTCCCACCTTAAAGTTGGATAGGCAGCCCTGACAAGTACTTCAACTAGTTGATAAATGGCCTTAATAGGCCTTTGACAGTTTGGCGGGCGCGCAGCCGATTCCGATGTGCGCCTGCTGAACTGAAAATCAGAATGATGCACGGTGATGTTGGGACACACGCCCGATGTCACCACATATCATTTTAGACAGGGCTCGCTGACCAGAAGATCCTGCCCTATGGTTCTATAGTTCTATACCTAACAACAATATTAACAATTTGAATTTATAGAGCACAATTAATGTAACAACACATCCCAAGGCACTTTACTGGGACATTATCAAACAAAATTTGACAACAAATCTCATCAGGAAATATTAGGCCAACCAAAAGATTAGTCTAAGAGGGGTAAATTTTAAGGAGGATCTTAAAAGGAAAAGAGAGAGGTGAAGAGGATTAGGGAGGGAATTATAGAACTTGGGGTCAGAAAATTGGAGGTATGGTCACCAATGGTGCAGCAATTAAATCAGGACTGCAAAAGAGGCCAGGAATGGACAAGTACAAAGATCCCAAAGAGTTGTGAGGCTAGAGAAGGTTACAGAGAAAAGGAGGGCCAAGGCCTTGGAAGGAGTCAAAAGCAAGGAAAAGAATTTTAAAATCAAGGCACTGCCAGACTGGATGCCAATGTAGCTCAGAAACAGAGCAGTGATGGATGAATGGGATTTGGTGCTAGTTCGGATACATGCAACAGAGTTTTAGATGAGCTCAAGATTATGGAGAGTGGAAAATGGTAGGCCGGCCAAAAATGCATTAGAAGAGTCGAGTATAGGCATAACAGAAATATAGACAAGGTTTGAACAGTAGATTTTAATTAAGATATTTAATATTATTGGACTCAATATTATGGGGAAACATCATAACTTATGATACATCAGCTGATCAAACACCTATATTAAAAAATATTTATTCTTGATTAAACCTTCCTGTCCTTTCAGTTGACATCATTTTAACTCTCTTTATGTGATACAGAACAATATTAGAGTTAGGAAAGCAAAGATCAGGAAAGTGGTAGAGGAGCAAGAGTAGCCTTAATAATTAAGTATGAAATTACTGCTATAAGAGATGATATAACGAGAGGTAAGCAGATAATGGAGACTTTACGTGTAGAATTAAAAAATGGAAGAGGATTTAAGACTGCAGTGGAAGTGGTAGAATGCATTCATAATGGAGAGATTGGGCAATTATGTGGCAAAGGCAACTTGGTTTTAATGGGGATTTTAACTTTCATATAGATTAGGATAAGCAGACTAGCTCATGTCAGAAAGATAATGAATTTCTTGAGTGTGTTAAGGGTAGTTTTCTGCAACAATGTGTCCCAGAACCAAAAGAGGGCAGGCCATATTAGAATTAGGAATAAGCCAGATTCAGTTAAGAGCTTAATTGTGCATGAACATTTATTTAATAGCAATCATATTATTATGATTGAGTTCAGTCTTGTGTCTGAAAGGGAGAATTGTGAAATAGTTATTAAGATTCTAAATTTAGGTAAGGCTGACTTCAATGCACTGAGACAGATCGTCCACAGTAAATTTGGCAAATCTGTTAATGGGTAAAACGATGCAAGGTGTTAAGAAATAATTTAATGTGTTACAGAGTCAGTTTATGCTCCTAACGGGAAAGAATTCTACTTGCCAAAAAAGCCATGGATAACTAAAGAAGTATAGGACAACATAAAACTAAAAGCAACTGCATACAAAACTCCAAGAACCTGCAGAAATCTTGGCAACTGACAGAGATGCAAAGAATAACCAAAGGTGGCAAAATAGAGAGTCCCAAAGACAATCCCACTTTTTCAGTGCCAAAAATCATGCTTTTACATATACTCGATGTTAAGTTGATATCCTTATCATCTATGCAACACTATGCTTACTTTAGTAGTCAGCCTCAAATTTTCACCCCTGAAACACATGTATTATTTACCTTTACTATAAGTCAGCTCATGGAATCAAGCAGGCAACACAGCCAGTGTTGCAGAAAAGATGCGTAGGAGTTCAAGACATGCCTATGTAGAGGAGTCCATGTGTGGCAAATAACGAACAGAAATGGGCCCTCCAGCTAAAATAATGAAGTACAAAGTTGTTTTCAAGCTAAAAGTCATAACACTTGCGAACGCGTCAAATAATTGTGCTGCAGCAAGGGAATTCGATGTTGGTGAAAACTGGTACATAGAAACATAGAAACTAGGAGCAGGAATAGGCCATTCAGCCCTTCAAGCTTGCTCCACCATTCATTATGATCATGGCTGATCATCCAACTCAATAGCCTGCTCCCGCTTTCTCCCCATACCCTTTGACCCCTTTCGCCCCAAGAGCTATATCTAACTCCTTCTTGAAAACATACAATGTTTTGATCTCAACTACTTTCTGTGGTAACGAATTCCACAGGCCCACCACTCTCTGGGTGAAGAAATTTCTCCTCATCTCAGTCCTAAATGGTCTACCCCATATCCTCAGACTGTGACCCCTGGTTCTGGACTCCCCCACCATCAGGAACATCCTTCCTGCATCTACCCTGTCTAGTCCTGTTAGAATTTTATAGGTTTCTATGAGATCCCCCCTCATTCTTCTGAACTCCAGCGAATATAATCCTAATCGACTCAATCGCTCCTCATATATCAGTCCCGTCATCCCAGGAATCAGTCGGGTAAACCTTTGTTGCACTCCCTCTGTAGCAAGTACATCCTTCCTCAGATAAGGAGACCAAAACTGCACACAATATTCCAGGTGTGGTCTCACCAAGGCCCTGTACAATTGCAGCAAAACATCCATGTTCCTGTACTCGAATCCTCTGGCTATGAAGGCCAACATACCATTTGCCTTCTTTACTGCCTGCTGCACCTGCATGCTTACCTTCAGCGACTGGTGTACAAGGACACCCAGGTCTTGTTGCACATTCCCCTCTCTCAATTTATAGCCATTCAGATAATAATCTGCCTTCCTGTTTTTTGCTACCAAAATGGATAACCTCACGTTTATACTGCATCTGCCATGCATTTGCCCACTCACTCAGCTTGTCCAAATCACAATGAAACATCTCTGCATCCTCCTCACAGCTCACCCTCCCACCCAGCTTTGTGCCATCTGTAAATTTGGAGATATTACGAGAATGGAAGTAGGAATCCACCCCAAAAACGATGCCCAAGGCCAAATGAGCCATCAGAACAGGGACCAGCCACTGGCCTAATCTTCAGAAGCATGTATCGGGTCCACGAAAATCTTCAGAATGACTACACCATCACCAGAATTGCAATGCATATATATGTACTTGAGTGGGCCAAATCAAATCCTGAGTCCAGCAACAATTTCAGACCAACAGCTAGTTGCTGTAGCCACTTTACGGAATGAAACAGCTAGTGTTGAAACAGAAGGCCAAGTTTGCTCGGAGATGACCAAGGGACCTTGTCCTCAACCTGTGTATTCTATGTACTTCTATGCCCACTAATACATTATTCAAAAGGAAACAAGGCATACTCCTGTCACTGAATGAGTAGAAAAATATAAGTGTTGTAGTGACCCATCTTCTGGCAGTGAAACTGTTCCAAAAGGAAATCCAG
The DNA here is from genome assembly GCF_964194155.1 of Cetorhinus maximus. Classification (NCBI taxonomy): domain Eukaryota; kingdom Metazoa; phylum Chordata; class Chondrichthyes; order Lamniformes; family Cetorhinidae; genus Cetorhinus; species Cetorhinus maximus. The sequence continues at coordinate 92,110,037 of NC_135879.1, read as the reverse complement.
CCCTTCTTTCCACTTAATATTAATTTATTTAGAATAAGGATTAATTTATTTAGAATAAAGGTCGATAAGATATGTTTTTCATTAAACATAATGTGAAATCACAAGCATGATTGATTGTTTTGCTAAGGTTCGCATGTAGAAAATATAAGGTTAGCGTTACGTCCAACTGTGAAATACAACCTTCATATGAGTTGAGTATGTACATGCATAGAACTAATGCAGTTTGCCACATAGATGCAGTGTGATGTGACACTGGAACAACTTTTTTTTTAAATTTGTTCATAACATGCTGGCAAGGCCAGCATTTTGTTCTTCATCCATAACTGCCCTTGAGAAAGTGGTAGTGAGCCGCCTTCTTCAACCTCTGCAGTCCACGTGGTACAGGCACAGTGCTGTTAGAAAGGGTTTTTAACCAAATTTTTGACCAAGCAACAGTGAAGGAACAACGATATAGTTCCAAGCATGGCTTGGAAGAGAACTTGCAGGTGGTGGTGATCCCATGCATCTGCTGCCCTTGTCAGATATTTTCATTTTTCTTTTCAAAACTCAAACTTGAATCTTAAGGTGATTGACGATAGTTGTCTAAATCAAGCCAGCATGGTACAACTTACAAGCAGTACAACTCTGTGATATTCTGAGCCATCACTGGTGTATCATTTTAGAAGCCAAAGCTATTGTATAAATTGCTGTGTTTAATAATATCTGTTATTTAGTTTTATGGTTGAGAGGTACTTTCCTATACTCTGTTCAGACCCCAGAACAACCTTTATAAAGTGCTCCAAAAATGCATATTTTAGTAATTTGTCACAAACTTCCATCCTCCTGACTCTTTGCCATTGGCAGGATAAAAGTATTTTAAGGTCAGCAGATCTGGAACAAACTGAAGCAAGGAGTGTGGCCCTGTCACTGCAAGTTAGGAGTCAAGCAATTTATATTACTTTAAGAGTCAAAAGAGCTAATATAGCAAACATGAAGCTGGGATTTTTAAACCAAATTCACAAGTTATTCATATGTAAAATATTGCAAAGGTCTACACCTGCCCATCATTTTTTTTATCATTAATATCCACTATTAAGGTATTAAAAAAAGCAATGAAATCTTCTAAAAAGAGATGAAACTATTCACCTCAAAGTGCAGGAGGTAGCATATAATCGAGTGCATCCACAATAGCCCAGATTCTTTCACGGGGTGTGAACGTCACTGGCTAGGCCAGCATTTATTGCCTATCCCTAATTGCCCTTGAGAAGGTTACCAGAGAGGTCATAAGCAAGGAGTATAGTTTTAAAGTAATTGGTAGAAGGATTACAGGGGAGTTGTGGAGTAATTTTTCTCACCTAGAGAGTGGTGGGGGTCTGAGACTCACTGCCTGAAAGGGTGATGGGGCAGAGGCCCTCATCACATTTAAGAAACACATGAATATGCACATGAGGTGCTGTGACCGACAGGGCAACAGACCTGGAGCTGAAAGGTGGGATTAGGCTGGATAGCAATTTTTCAGACAACACAGACACAATGGGCCAAATAACCTCCTTCTGTGCTATAAATCGCCGGAAACATGCCAGTTCAATGGCGAGCGGGCTCCCAGTCACCCACCACATTTTCACCTCACTGCTTCCTCATGTCAGCCGCCATATTTAAAGTGCAGCCGGGTGCACACCTCTCAGTGCTTCCAGTCCAGGACTGCTGCACAGAAGACAAGGCCCTGAAATGAAAGAAGGCTGCAAAAACCCGATTTAGTGATGCATCCCTGGAACACTTTTTGGATGCTGTGGAGACCCGCCATGATGTCCTCTATCCCTGCCCTGTTGGCAGGGGGGGCAGCACCATCACCAATCCAGCTTGGGAGGCGGTGGCAGTGGTGGTCAGTGCCAATGCCCTGCAAAAGAGGACAGCCACCCAGTGCTGAAAGAGGATGAATGATCTCCTCCGTTTTACCAGGGTAAGTCACTCTTCTCTTCACTCTCAACTCACACACTCATAAATCCATCCACATCAGTTCAAGGGACATCACGGTTCACTCTCTCACACACATACACTTTCATTGCCCTCATCCTGTCCATGGCACCGATCACCACACACACATGCCAGACATCCTTATCAGCTGGCCTGGCAGGCATCCTGCTTACACTCTCTCGATCTGTATTCATGTAGGACAAGCTGACACACAATAAGAGGGAGAGGTTGCAGACTGGTGGAGGAATGCCCAACATCAAGGTTCTAAAAGACTTTGACAATAGAGTCATACAGCTGGCCAGCGAAGATCTGGACCATTCCTGTGCAGACGGTGAGGTCGGCGGTGCTCTACCAAGTGAGGATCCAGTAGTGCAACATCCATCAGACAACCATGCCGGGAGTGATGTGTTCTGTTTCACAGGCCACTGCCACACACTAATTATCTCTCCTTGCTTTCGAAGGTGCATCTGGGAAATGGCTGAGGGAGTCCACGACCCAGGTCCTCGACTCAAGCCCCGAAGGCACCTCTTAAGAGGAATCTGCTGAAACCCCAAATGAACATCCATCACAGCACTCACCCATATCCTCCACCAGCATAGAGGCACACACCTCAGTGGGACCTAGTTCCAGAGTAGCTTCAGGGTCACAATCACACTGTCTGTTCCACAGCAGGCGGAGGCGCAGACTTCCCAGGTTTCTGACACTCAGAGGACGGCTGGAGGGTAGAAATCTGCTGAGTCCAAATCACATGATGAACCTCTGGATTTGGTCATACCTCAGTTGCTGGACTGGAGCTGCAAAGGCAAGCTCGGGAAGGATTTGGTCATACCTCAGTTGCTGGACTGGAGCTGCAAAGGCAAGCTCGGGAACATCAGGAAGGGATGTCCGCTGGATTCAGATTGCAAGGGACAATGGAGAGGTCTGTCCACCTTCAGTCTGAGGTGATAGTGCTGGCATGCCAACGCACCAAGATCAACACTGGTAGGATGGTAGCCGCCATGGGGATCTTCGTCGAGGGTATCGGTCCTGCACTGCTGTGAGGGCTGAACTCCATCACTGAGGCCATAGTTGTTCTCCAACAGTGTCAACGTGAGAGGGATGCAGGGCAGCTCGATTTCACTCCAGCTTCTCCTTCTCCTCAAGGAGTCAGATAGGGGCCCTCGGGCACCCAGAAAGAGGAGACCATAAGATGTAGGAGCAGAAGAAGGCCATTCGGCCCATCGAGTCTGCTCAGCCATTCAATGAGATCATGGCTAATCTGATAATCTTCAACTCCACTTTCCTGCTTTTTCCCCATACCCCTCGATTCCCTTACTGATTAAAAATCTGTCTATCTCCGCCTTGAATATACTTAATGATGCAGCTTCTACAACCCTCTGCGGTAAAGAATTCCACAGACTAACTGCCTTCTGAGAGAAGAAATTCCTCCTCACCTCCATTTTAAATGGACGACCCCTTACTCTGAGATTATGCCCTCGGGTCCTAGACTCTCGCACAAGGGGAAACAACCTCTCAGCATCTACCCTGTCAAGCCCCCTAAGAATCTTATATGTTTCAATAAGGAAGCCACTCATTCTAAACTCCAAGAGTACAGGCCCAACCAACTCAACCTCTCCTCATAAGAAAACCCCTCCATACCCGGAATCAACCTTCTGAACCTTCTCTGGACTCCCTCCAATGGCAGCATATCTTTCCTTAGATAAACCGTTCACAGTATTCTAGTTCCAGTTTAACTAGTGCATTGTATAGTTTTAAGGAAACCAAGGGTTATGGAGAAAAGGCAGGAAAGGGGAGTTGAGGGTTATCAGGTCAGCCATGATCGCATTGAGTGGCGGAGCAGACTTGATGGGCCGAATGGCCTACTTCTGCTCCTGTCTTATGGTTTTCTGACCTCCTCTCTCTGGGTGCCACAGGGCCCCTATCTTCGGGGGCTTTAGGTGAGGCGATGACATAGTGGTATTATCGCTGGACAAGTAATCCAGAGACCCAGGGAAATGCTCTGGGAACCCGGGTTGAAATTCTGCCACGGCAGATGGTGGAATTTGAATTCACTAAAAATCTGGAATTAAAAGTCTAACGATGACCATGAAACCATTGTTGTAAAAACCCATCTGGTTCACTAATATCCTTTAGTGAAGGAAATCTGTCGTCCTTACCCGGTCTGGCTTACACATGACTCCAGACCCAAAGCAATGTGATTGATGCTTAAATGCCCTCTGAAAAGGCCTAGCAAGCCACTCAGTTGTAACAAACCACTACAAAGTCACAAAAAAGAAATTAAACTGTACGGACCACCCGGCATCGACCTAGGCACCGGAAGCGACAACGGCAATCTCAGCCCTGTCAACCCTGCAAAGTACTCCTTACTAACATCTGGGGGCTAGTGCCAAAATTGGGAGAGCTGTCTCACAGACTTGTCAAGCAACAGCCTGACATAGTCATCCTCACAGAATCATATCTTACAGATAATGTTCCAGACATCACCATCACGATTGCTGGGTATGTCCTGTCCCACCAGCAGGACAGGCCCAGCAGAGCTGGCAGCAGAGTGACATATAGTCGGGAGGGAGTTGTCCTGGGAGTCCTCAACATCAAATCAGACCCCATGAAGACTCATGGCATCAGGTCAAACATAGGCAAGGAAACCTCCTGCTGATTACCATGTACCACCCTCCCTCAGGTGCTCAATCAGTGCCTCTCCATGTTGAACACCACTTGGAGGGAGCACTGAGGGTGGCAAGGGCGCAGAATGTACTCTGGGTGGGGGACTTCAATGTCCATCACTAAGAGTTGCTCAGTAGCACCACTACTGACTGAGCTGGCTCAGTCCTAAATGCCATAGCTGCTAGACTGGGTCTGCGGCAGGTGCTAAGGGAACCAACAAGACCTCATCCTCACCAACCTGCCTGCCACAGATGCATCTGTCCATGGCAGTATCAGTAAGAATGACCACAACACAGTCGCTGTGGAGGCAAAGTCCCGCCTTCACATTGAGGATACCCTCCAAAGTGTTGTGTGGCACTAATACCATGCTAAATGGGATAGACTTCGAATAGATCTAGCAACTCAAAACTGGGCATCCATGAGGCACTGTGGGCCATCAGCAGCAGCAGAATTGTATTCGAACACAATCTGTAACCTCATGGCCCGACATACCCCCTACTCTACCATTACCATCAAGCCAGGGAATCAACCCTGGTTCAATGAAGAGTGCAGGAGGGCATGCCAGGGGCAGCACAAAGCCCTGGTGAAGCTATAACACGGGGCTATTTGCATGCCAAACAGCATAAGCAGCAAGTGATAAACAGGGCTAAGTGATCCCACAACCAATGGATTAGATCAACTCTGCAGTCCTGTCACATCTAGTCGTGAATGGTAGTGGACAAGTAAACAACTCACTGGAGGAGGAGGCTCCACAAAATAGCCCCATCCTCAGTGATGGAGGAGCACAGCACATCAGTGCAAAAGATAAGGCTGAAGCATTTGCTACAATCTTCAGCCAGAAGTCCAGAGTGGATGATCCATCTTGGCCTCCTCTGGAGGTCCCCAGCATCACAGATGCCAGTCTTCAGCCAATTCAATTCACTCCACATGACATCAAGAAATGGCTGAAGGTATTGGATACTGCAAAGGCTACGGGCCCTGACAATAATCCGGCAATAGTGCTGAAGACTTGCATTCCAGAAATTGCCATGCCCCTAGACAAGCTGTTCCAGTACAGCTACAACACTGGCATCTACCTAGCTATGTGGAAAATTGTCAAGGTATGTCCTGTACAAAAAAAGCAGGAAAAATTCAACACGGCCAATTACCGCCCCATCAGTCTACTCTCCACCATCAGTAAAGAAATGGAAGGGGTCATCTACAGTGCTACTAAGCAGCGCTTGCTTAGCAATAACCTGCTCACTGACGCCCAGTTTGGGTTCTGCCAGGGCCACTCAGCTCCTGACCACATCAGAGCCTTGGTTCAATCATGGGCAAAAGAGCTGAACTCCCGAGGTGAGGTGAGAGTGACCATCCTTGACATCAAGGTGACATTTGACCGAGTGTGGCATCAAAAAGCCCTAGTAAAACTGGAGTCAATGGGAATCAGGGGGAAAACTCTCCGTTGATTGGAGTCATACTTAGCACAAAGGAAGATGATTGTGGTTGTTGAAGGGAGGTCATCTCAGCTCCAGGACATCACTGTAGGAGTCCCTCAGGGTAGTGTCTTCAGCCTAATCATCTTCAGCTGCTTCATCAATGACCTTCCTTCCATCATAAGGTCAGAAGTGGGGTTGGTCGCTGATGATTGCACAATGTTCAGCACCATTCACGACTCCTTAGATATTGAAGCAGTCCATGTCCAAATGCAGCAAGACCAGGCTTGGGCTGACAAGTGACAAATAACATTTGCACCACACAAGTGTCAGGCAATGACCATCTCCAACAAGAGACAATCCAACCATCGCACCTTGGTATTCAATGAATTACCATCACTGAATCCCCCACTAACAACATCCTGGTGGTTACCATTGACCAGAAACTGAACTGGACTAGCCATATGAATACTGTGGCTACAAGAACAGGTCAGAGGCTAGGAATCCTGCGACGAGTAACTCACCTCCTGACTCCCCACAGCCTGTCCACTATCTACAAGGCACAAGTCAGGAGTGTGCTGGAATACTGTCTATTTGCCTGGATGAGTGCAGCTCCCACCACACTCAAGAAGCTTGACAGCGTCCAGGACAAAGCAGCCCACTTGATTGGCACCACATCCACTAACATTCACTCCTTCCACCAAAGTCGCATAGTAGCAGCAGTATGTACCATCTACAAGATGCACTGCAGGAATTCACCAAGCTTCCTTCGACAACACCAGTCAAATCCACAATCACTACCATCTAGGAAGACAAGGGCAGCAGATAGATGTGAACACCACAACCTGAAGTTTCCCTCCAAGTCACTCACCATCCTGACTTGGGAATACATCGCCGTTCCTTCACTGTCGCTGGGTTAAAATCCTGGGACTCCCTTCCTAACAGCACTGTGGGTGTATCTACACCACATGGACTGCATCGGTTCAAGAAGGCAAAACACCAACCCCTTCTAAAGGGCAACTAGGGATGGACAATAAATGCTGGCCCAGCCAGCGAAGCCCACATCCCGTGAATGAATTTTTAAAAAGCAAGACTTCCCTATTTTTATACTCCATTCCCTTTGAAATAAAGGCTAACATTCCATTTGCCTTTCCTATTACCTGTTGAACTTGTATGTTAGCTTTTTGGGATTCATGCACAAGGACTCCCAAATTTCTTTGCGCTGCAGCCTTCTGCAGTCTTTCTCCATTTAAATAATATTCAGCTCCTCTATTCCTCCTGCCCAAGTGCATAACCTCACATTTTCCAACATTATATTCCATCTGCCACTTTTTTGCCCACTCACTTAACCTGTCAATATCCCTCTGGAGACTCCTTGTATCATCCTCACCACTTGCCTTCCCACCTATTTTTGAATCATCCGCAAATTTGGTGATAGTACATTCGCTTCCCTCACCTGAGTCATTCCTATATATTGTAAACAATTGAGGCCCCAGCACTGATCCCTCTGGCACTCCACTAGTTACAGGTTGCCATCCTGAAAATGCCCTCTTATCCCCACTCTCTGTCTTCCATTAGTTAGCCAGTCCCCTATCCATGCTAATATACTACCTCAACACCATGGGCTCTGATCTTATTAATTAGCCTTACATGTGGTACCTTATTGAACACCTTTTGGAAATCCTCAAAAGAATTCTAATAAATTTGTCAGCATAATTTCCTCTTCATGAAGCCATGCTGACTCTGCTTGATTAGATTATGTATTTCTAAATGCTCTGCTATTACATCCTTTAAAATAGACTCTAACAATTTCCAAATGACAGATGTTAAGCTAACTGGCCTATAGTTACCTGTTTTTTATCTCCCTCCCTTTTTGAATAAGGGTGTTATATTTGCAGTTTTTCAATCCCTTGGGACTTTTCCAGAATCTAAGGATTCTTGGAAGATTACTACCAGTGCATCCACTATCTCTGTAGGTACTTCCTTTAATATCCTAGGATGCAACCCATCAGGTCTGGGGACTCATTGGCCTTTAGCCCCATTAGTTTCCCTAGTACTTTTTCTCTAGTGATAGTTATTGTATTTATTTCCTCCCCCTCTTTTGCCCCTTGATTATTTAGTATTGGAATGCTATTAATGTCTTCTACCGTGAAGACTGAAACAAAGTATTTATTCAACTCCTCTGCCATTTCCTGGTTCCCCATTATTATTTCCCTAGCCTCATTCTGTAAGGGGCATATGTTCACTTTGGTCTCTCTCTTCCTTTTTATATATTTAAAGAAGCTCTTGCTGCCCATTTTTATATTACTTGCTAGTTTACCCTCAAAGTCTATTTTCTCCCTCTATTATTTTTGGTTATCTTTTGTTGATTTCTAATACTTTCCCAATTCTCTAGCTTACCACTAATCTTTGCCACATTGTATGTCTTTTTCTTTTAATTTGATACTATCCTTAACTTCCTTGGTTAACCATGGTTGGTTTGTCCCCTTCCTTGAATCCTTCTTCCTCACTCGGATATATCTTTGTTGTGAGTCATGAACTATTTTCTTAAACATCTGCCATTGTTCATCAACCGTTTTTTCTGCTGAAATCCTATCCCAGTCCACTCCAGCCAACTCTGCCCTCGTTCCTTTGTAATTACCCTTATTTAAGTTTAGCACAGTTGTTTTCAACCCAAGTTTCTCACTCTCAAACTGAATGCTAAATTCTACCATGTTATGGTCACTGTTTCCTTGGGGTTTTTTACTCTGAGATCATTTATTAAACCTGCCTCATTACACATTACCAGATCCAAAATAGCCTGATCCCTGGTTGGATCCACAACATATTATTCTAGGAAATTGTCCCAAATACACTCTATAAATTGTTGCTCATGGCTATCTCTGCCAATTTGATTTTCTCAATCTACATGAAGATTAAAGTCACCCATGATTAATGTACTGTCTTTTTTACATGCCCTCATTATCTCCTGATTTATGATCTGTCCTACACTATAGCTAGTGAATTGGAGGCCTATAGACAACTCCCACCAGTGTCTTCTTCCCGTTGTTATTTCTTACCCCCCACCCCCCACCCACCGCCCTCCATATGGATTCTACATCTTCCGATCCAAGATCCTTTCTTGCTGTCGTACTTATTCCATCTGATACTAACATAGCTACCCTGCCACCCTTTCCTTCCTGCCTGTCCTTTCGAAAAGTCACATACCCCTGAATATTTAGTTTCCAGCTTTGATCTCCTTATAACCACGTCGCCATAGTGACTGTAACATCATACCATTAACCTCTATTTCTGCCGTTAATTTATTTATTTTGTTCTGAATACTATGTGCATTTCAGTAAAGAGCCATTAATTTTGCCTTTTTACCACTTTTTCCCCCTTTGACCCTATTTGCTGCTTTTTTTTATGTTTGTACACTCTGTCCCTTCCTGTAATACTCTGGGTATCATTACCTAAATAGCTGCCCTGCAAGGCTGTCATATCCTTTAGCTTTGTAAGCCTATGTATCCCTTTTCCAGAACCCTCCCACCCTCTATTTAGTTTAAAACCCTCGCTAGGATCAGCAGGTGCACACCACGGGGCCATCCACCTAGGTGACTCTGGGAGAGTCTGGCCCATCCGAGTCACGTCTTCCTGTGACCCCAGCAGCTCCAGCTCCACAGGCCGAAGACGGTGCCTCTGCCACAAAGCAGGGCCCTAAAAGCAGGCCAGAGACCTCCAGGTCTCGGTCCTCCAGAGGATGCCCAACAAGGTCAACATAGACAGGGCGTAGCAGTCAGCAGGTTGCCTCCACCTCTGCTGTGGATGTCGGGGGAGCACCAAGATGTAGCAACAGGGTTAGGAAGGTTAAGAAGACGATGTTGCACAGCCTGGGCACAGGTGTTAATCATGTATATAATGTTCACAGCTGTAAATAAACTCCCAAAAATGTCACCTTGCCTAAGGGTCCTTGTTATGATGAGGAGTGTTTGTGTCACTCAGATGTGAAACCTTGGTTCCTGTACAAGATAAAGCAGATGCCTCAGTCCAGGGCCTCTTCCCTGTGCAAACCTTTCAGACTAAAATGATGGTTTGACTTTACACTCACAGGACACATTCATCTGCACCTCGATGGTGCTTGTAATTGCTGTGAGAATGTCATGGGCAGGCGTCACAGAGTTCCACCATTCTCTCTGTGTACTCTCAGCAACTTTGAGGTGGGGCTGGTCCCCCAGCTCTTTAGCATCTGTGACCAGTGACGCTGTGCTCCTGAAGGGGTCAGGTGCTAACGACTGACAAAGGATCAGGTGCATTTAAAGTTTCACAGCTGCATCTCCATGATTTGATACTGATCACAGAACGCAAGCGAGCTGTCCTCAGCCAGACAGGAGTCAGACATTCACAGAGGCTTTGTGAAGATCTATGGAGTGTCTTCACTGCATGTCATCATCATTCTCCTGGAATATAGCGACTATTAGGGCCTCCACTGTGTCTCCACGACAAGAGCCTTTTCACAGAGGGTATGTGCGTTGCCCTCAGCCAGGCTGGAGCCAAACGTTCACAGATGCAATGTGAGGATCTATGGTGTTTCCTCACAGCATGTCGTCATTGTCCTCCACGAATCTAGCAGCTATGAGGGCCTACCGAGCATGCCTGCCTTGTCTAGCCAGTGCGATGGCCTTATCACCGGCATCCTCGCCTTCAAGGACCTCCTCACCCTCATCCCCGTCAACAACCTCCTCATTGTAGGAGATGTCCAACTCCTCCATCTCCTCCTCAGCTAGCCAGGTTGTAAAGGGTGCAGCAGGTGATGACGATGTGTGACACCCTCTGTGGACTATATTATGGGGCTCCTCCAGACACCAGAACCTTATTTTCAACATTCCAATGGTTTGCTCCACCAAGGTGCAAGTTGCTGCATGAGCCTCGTTGTACCATCTCTCTGCTGCACTCTGAGGTCACCTTGCGGATGTCCTCAGCCATGTCCTCTGTGGGTAGTTCCTTGTCTCTCTGGAGCCAGCCCTGCAGCCTCTGTGGATCCTGGAAGACATCAAGGATCTGGGACCTGCTAAGGATGTATGAGTCATACGCTCCATGGGAACAGTGCACAGGCCTTCAGGATGCATTTGTGATGGTCGCACACCAGCTGAACATTCAGCAAGTGGCAATCCTTGCGGTTGACATAGTTGACCACTTGTTGCACGTGAGTGCCACGTGAGTGCAGTTGATGGTATCTTGCACCTGTGGGAAACATTAGATCTGGGCAAATCCCAGTGCTCTTGCATCCTGGCTCTTCCGGTCCCGGGCAAAATGCACAAAGTTGTGTGCTTTCGCGAAGATGGCGCCTGTGACCTCCTGGATGCATTTGTGGTTGGACGCTTGTGATATCCCACAGAGGTCACCTTTGGAGCCCTAAGAGGAGCCACTAGCATAAAAATTGAGTGCCGCAGTCACTTTCACGACCACTGGCAGTCGATGCCCTCCATGTCCCCGTGGCGCCAAATCCTGTAGCAGTTGCCAGATGTGACCAGACAGTTCCCTAGACACGTGCAGTCTTCGGCCATCTGCAGGAATGAAAGGCGGGGTCTATAAACCTTGGGTCTAGCTAGGCCCCAACCAGCGACAGTTCACTGTCGCTCTTTGGCAGCGTGTGCAGGAGCCCCAGCCGCCCCTTCTTCCTGAGGGTGCAGCTCCTCCCTCTGTGCAGTCAGGCACCTCTGCCGCTGTCTTCTCCTTCGTCTTCACTCTCTGTAAGCCATGAGGTCACCAGCCTCCATGATCCTGATGTATTCCTCCTGCAGAATGAAAGAGAGACATGTGTGGGTTAGCGTGGGTGTACTAAGAACCTCTCTTGGTTATGTCTGAAGGCCCTGTAACACATCCCAGAAAGTGCAGGCCACCACTTGGATGGCCAGAGTTTGGTGCACTGCATGGCTGCCCGAAACCTCAGCCACCTCTGCCCCACTCCACCTGACCGATTGGTAGCAGCTTTGCCCACTGGACTGCATGCTGTGCTCTCAGCTCAGACGCAGGCATTCTCCTAACCCGCACTGCAAGGCTGCACTGTTAGCTTGAACCATGGGAGAGACTGGTCCAAACCTTAATGATGACATTGCAAGGGGCTGTGAGCGCCTCCACCAGTCACTGCTCCATGGCCAGTTTTCGCAAGGAGATTGTACAATGCACCCAGTCATCCAATTGTCCTGCAAACCACTAAAATGCTCATTAGTTTACAGCCTGTGCCCAAAGGATGAAAAAGTCTGGAACATTTGGTGGCACTTTCAGGCCTCTGCGTTGCTCCCCGAGTGAGCAGATAAGCTAGAGGACCAAGCATGTCAATGTGGCTGCATCTGAGCTGTCTCAGCTGCAGAGGGATGGTTACTTTCTACAAGATTTCCCGAATGTGTGGCCGCTTCCCTCCACCCCATCCCTGCACATGCTTGTGCACTACCATCAACCGGAGTGCTGCCCTTGTGCACCCCCCCTAAAAATGCCTCAACCAGAGTGCTGCCTCTGCCACCCCACCCCCAACTTGCCTCAACCACAGGGCAGCCCTTGCCCCCCTCCCGGACCTCCCAAATCGTCTCAACCAGAGCGCTGCCCTTGCACCACCCCCCACAACCACTCACCTCAATCAGAGGACAGCTATTGCCCCAGCACCACACTGTCAGCCAGCTAGGAAAAAGCGACTTGCCTGTGCCTTTGCCTGTATGCATGGCGCCTCAGTCTTGAGGTGCAACATGCAACCCTCACCTGCACTGCACAATGTGACTATGCACTCGCCTCCGAGTTCTCCTTGAAGTGCAGCTCACCATGTGCACGCCTTATAAATGCTGTTGTGAAACATGTCGGCATGCTCAGTGACCCAGCGTGGCAGGATGATTCTGATGAGCGAGGCTTATAATGATATGTGGATGCATTACAATGAAGGTCCTGATGTCTGGTGCTGAGAGACGTGGCCCGCCATTTTAAGAGCAGAGCGGATGGTTGCAAACATGTTTCACGAAGGCGTGAAAACAATTTTTTGCCTTCCTGCCATATTGTTCACTCACACCCGCCATGACGCCCGCTGCCAAAGGAGTGGGCAATTCCGTCCTTCATATTTGGTTCCTGCTCCAAACTATGATCCCTAGCTACTGACTACATCCTCTCTCTGGTAACTGTCTGAGGCTCAAACAGACTGCCCGCAACCTTAATGACATATTTGACTCCAAGATGAGGTTCCAATCATTTATACGATCCATCACTAAGGCTGCCTATTTCCAACTCAAAGTCAGGGTCATCATAGCACAGAAGGAGGCCTCTGTAACACTGCCTGATTCTGCCATTGCCTTAACTCATCTGCTGCTGTCCCTGCCTTCGTTACTTGCAGACTTAACTATTGCAACACACCTCTGGCTGACCTCCCACATGAGAACACCACCATCTGCAAGTTCCCCTCCAAGCTACACACCATCCTGACTTGGAAATATATCATTGTTCCTTCACTGTCACTGGGTCAAAATCCTGGAATTCCCTCCCAAACAGCACTGTAGGTGTAATTACATCAAAAGGACTACAGCAGTTCAAGAAGGCAGTAAATTCTGGCCTCGTCAATGAAGCACACATCCATGAACAATTAAATAAAAAAAATACTACCTTCCCCTTCAACTTGAAGTGATCTAAAACTCTGCGGCCCATGGCCTTACTTGTAACAAGTACAGTTCATGCATCATCCCTCTCTGGCTTACACTGTAGCCAGATTAAGCAATGGCTCAATTTTAAAATTCTCAACCTTGTTTTCAAGTCTCTTCATGGCCTTACCCATCCTTAACTCTGCAATCTCTTCCAGCCCCACAATCCTACGCTCCTCTAATTAGGTCTCTTGAGCACCCAGGTTTTTAATGCTCTACAATTGTGACTGTGTCTTCATTTGCCTAGACCCTAAGTTCTGGAATTACCTCTCTCAAGCTCTCTGCCTCTCTACTTCAGTTAACCCTCTTTAAAAACTACCTCTTTGACCAAGTTTTTGGCAATTTGCTTTAAGGTTGCCTTATGTGGCTCAGTGCCAAATTTTGCTTTCTAATGCTCCTGTTAAACACTTGGACCTTTTGTTACATTGAGGGTGTTACAAGTTGTTGTAGCTCCTGTTCCCTCACTTGTGGGGCAAATTTTGTATTCTTTGGCATCAACAAGTGAAGTCAACTAAGTTACCTCAAGAGGCTAACATTACTGATCAAAATTTACTTATTTAGAGAAATGTAAAACACAAGTTGTTCAACTGTGACATTGCACATAGTAAGTTGGAGAATATTGTTGCTCTTACCTGTCCCTAGTGTTGCTTTGTTGCTGTTTATCTCTGTTGCTGTTTATCTCCATTTTTCCTCTTTAGCTTGTATATCTCCTTCTCTTCTGTTCTGCATCTATCCCTGAATCTCTTTTTGTTTCTTTTCTGTCCTCTTCTCGTGTCATGTTCTTTTCGATGGTTGGTGATGGATGGTAAAGCATGGTGTTGCAAAGAAAGAAGCTACCAGCAGCTGAAAGCTGCTTCTGTGCTGAGGTTTGAGGGAACATATAGCCCTTAACCGTTCCCATTCCCTCCCATAATCACTCCTACATCATCCGATCTTCTCACTCTCACCACATCCCTTCCTACCACCTTCTCCCCTTTCTACCACCCCTCATTCCAAACTCTCAGGACTACCATTCAGCTTTGCATTTTTTCCTGCCCCTTGCTCCTATCACTCACCTCACCTTCAATCCTCCTCCACCAACTGCCCTGCTTGCACCACCATCCCCACCCCCCCCACAACAACAACTGCGAAGGGCAAAGAATGATAGGTCCTGTCGACCCCAAACTTTTTTCTCTCATCCCTTGCCTCCTACTTTTCAAAGTACTCTCAGTCTTAAAGAAGGTAATAGGTATTGGTGGTGAAATTGGTCTCCAGCAGAAGCATGAAATGGACTCATAACGACTTTGCAGCCTTCTTTTCATTGCGCCAGCTTTCATTTTCCGTTGATTTGGAAAATATTGCCCAGGTTTTTCATTGCAAGCCAAGTAAAAGTGATAGTGAGACTATGAAACAATATCCAAAAAGAGTATGAACTAGTGTTCTGTGAATTTCAATAGAAAGATCGGGCGTGGTGAAAAATTGGCTGCTGCTTTGCTACGAACCCGTTCCACGCTACTGGCATAGACCAATTTCACATAATTGAATACAATAGCAATGGAACATGTGTATATGTGAATATGAAAGCCATGTGTAAGACCTGGAGCAGGAGGAATGTCGACAAGCTGGATGGATTGCACTTGAAAGAAAATGGGATCAACCTCCTCACAGGAAGGTTAACAAGTGATGTCTGGCAGGGTTTCAACTAGTTTGGTAGAGGGTGGGGAACCAGGATTTAATGGCAAAGATGAGCGGTAAGGTGCATTGAAAACTAGGAGGGAAAAACAGCAACAGAATAAAGAACAGTGTAGCAAGAATAGTGTAGCAGGATTTAGATGGCTTCACATAACAAGATGAAGTCAATGTTGCAATAGATGAGGAGGAAGTAGAGCTATTGGGTGGGATAAAATTAGAAATGAAGGAGGCGCTAAGTAGATTAGCATTACTCAAAGCTAATAAGTCACACCGTCAAGATGAGATGCATCCTAGGTTGCTGAGGGAAGCAAGGGTGGAAATAGCAGAAGCTCTGACCACAAGTTTCCAATGCTCTTTGGATGTGGGAATGGTGCCAAAGCACTGAAGAATTACAAGTGCTACATACTTAATCAAAATGTGGGTAGGGGGGTGGTGGGAATAAAACTGTCAACTATAGGCCAGTCAGTCTAACGTAGGTGCTGGGAAAACTACCAGAGACCGTTGTCATGAACAAGAAATTAGGGGTGGAATTTTCCATTCTGGAGACGAAGTCCGGTGGCAGGTGGGAAAGTCGGCGTGATTCCCGCTGGTCGGTGGGATGAGTGAGCATGCACAATCGTCCGCTTTTCAGCTCATTAATTGTGCATCCACAAGGAGCTCAGCGAATCTTGTGGTGGAGCGGAAAGGAAGTCGCCCGCCCCGCTATTACCTCATGGGATCAAAGGTCCTGGTGCCATGTTTAAAGGGCACCCACAGAAACATTCACTCATTATAGGCCAGGGGTTCCGCACTACTCCCACAGAGTTCTTGTGGCCACAGCTCGTACTGAACAAGCTGGCAGATAGGAGGACATACGAGCGCACCTCTGGTGCTGCCTTTCGCTCATCCCCAGGTAAGAGCGCTGCTGGTGATACACCCATGCTCAGGCCAATACTTGCCATTGCATGGTCCATGTTCACCAGCCTCTTGACCTCATAGAGGCTCCACTGCCTTTTGCTGCTCAGGCCCCAGCCCCTCCTGGCCCAATGCCAACCTGTGATGGCCCCTCCTTCTCCTCATCTGATTGAAAGCCATTACCAAGGCAGGGTTGCCTGCAGCCTGCATCAATGATGCCTCAGTGGATGCGTGAACGAATATTGAAGTGATACATTTAGTGAGTATGTCCTTTACAGGTTTCCCTCCATTTCAAAGCCAGCTGGCCAGTGCCAAGCCTTTCACCTGGCTTCAATCTAGACATGACATCCCTACCCCACCCCTTCCAGGTGAAGGATATCCTGGAGGACCAGAGATGGGTGCTCCTCCCATCATACATGAATGAATATGGAGGCATTGCTCTTTGACCATGGTAATGAAAGTCATGTGCAAGAAGCCTCAAGTGGACACTTTTCTGCTTGTCTCTACTACCCCTGAAACTCTATAGAGAGACCACCGCCTTGGTAGCATAGAAAGGCTAAATGCATGATCCCTTGTCAGCCATGGCCATTCACCCAGGAGGATGGAGGTTTAGAGTTATGAGTTGGCTGCCATCCACCACCCTTGCCCCCCTCTGAGGCATCCACCTCCCTCCCTCCCTTTATCTTGCCTCTGACTGCAGCCAATGGCAAATGGCACAGAATGAGCAAACCTTGTTGGGATCTCGATGGTATGAGACCCATGAGTCGGGAACAAATCTGCTGCAATGAGGGCTTAACAATAGAGAGGAGAACACAAGTGAGCATCTTTGACATCCAGCTGCCTCATAATTATTAGGGTGTCCCTTTACCCAGCCACATGTGTTGACCTTGAACCCCTCCCACCTCGAAGAATCTCACTGACTGACTAACTGCATGGTCAAGGTCAGTTTGGAAAAATGGTGCATGTCACCTTTCAAACTCGCTCCACCAACTTCTACCCTCCCCCTGTCACCCAACAACTTCCCTCCATCACCATAGACCCACCCAATATCACCATTCCTGTCACCTCTGTCACCCTTGAACTTCTCTCCCCGTTACCCCGGACCCTAACACAATCCATCTCCCCATGCTTTTCCTCCCCTCAGAGCCAACTCCCGTTACCATCCCATGCCCACTCTGTCCCTGGCCCCTCTAGTTATCCGAGTCACCTGTCTTGTCCCCCTCCAGGACCCTCCCCGATGAGACCTTCACCTACCAGGCTATCACCCTGGACCTGCCACCCTACCGCATCTCACTCCCTCCTCTGACTGTGGCTGTTCTCTTCTTTTACTAGTAGCCTGAGTTCTCTACCCAGGACCCCACTGTTGACACCACTGACACCACCCTCTAAGACACTCCCCCGCCTTCTCCGGACAGTCTCCCCCCACCGTTCCCCCATAAGCTTGCCTCCCCTGTCCAGCCTTCACTCTACCCTAACACCCCTCACCCCCTCCTTCCAGCCTCTGCCTGCCTCCCTTCTCCAGGCTTGGTGCACCGTTTGCTAACAGCACTTGAGTGCAGTTATGCGAGGTCCCCAAGAAGGAGAAAGCAACGTCTACTGACCTCAAAATTGTGGCAGAAGTGAAGCTCGGCAGGTGCATGCCGCTTAATTTGGAGGGAGAACTTAATTACAGCGAGGTGGCCTTTTAATGAGCGTGCATGAAATCCTAATACATGCCAATGGGGATCCCAACATTGTTCATCGGGAAGCTCAAAAAGCCTTTAACCCACCTTGAAAGTCAGGAGAACAAAATTTCAACAGTTTATCCCGCCATCGCGAAACAGATATTTTGCCTTCTGCCAAATTAAGTGCTTTTACCCACCATGATTCCCGCTGCTGGCAGCAGCAGAAAATCCCACCTTAGATCTCACATGGAGAAGCATTGGTTAATATGAGAAAGTTAGCACGGCTTTGGTAAAGCAAACCGTGTCTGAATAATTTGATTAAGTTATTTGAAGAAGTAACAGAGAGGGTAGATGAATGTAGTACAGCAGATGGTGTATGTATTTTCATGATCAGAAGACATGAAGGAAAATATATATATATCCACGTCACCCTGGCTACTTTATAACATTATTATTTTTCTTTTAAAATGGATAAATGGCTGGACTGATAAAATGGCTACCACTGACCACATGATGGTAGCCCTGGAAGTTTCTGAGTAGTTTAAAAATGGACAAAGGGTAACACATCAAAACCCTGGAATGTAACACTCCTTGCATTATTTAAAAATTCCAGCCAAGCCAACACAAAGGATAGTAGACGAGGCGTCTGCACCAGCCAGCTATGGACAAAGGCAGAGCCATATGTGACTCCTCATCGCCAGCGTTGTGTTAATGATTCTACAGTTACCTACACAAAACACAATGGGTTTTAACAAGAGGCCTCGTTAGCTGAATAGCTCGACCCGAAACCGCCCTGTCACATAACCGAGACTTGAGCTGTTTGAATTGCTTTAATTATACAGCTTTCAGATTGCATCTTCAGTCTGTTGTTTAACATCTGACTGGCAGGACACACAGAAGCAAGCTCTGGCCAAGTTGGACAACTGACCCCATCTAACCTGATTCTGCTCAGAAGATTTTGTACTGTCACCTACAGAACTGGTTCAATCTCAGTGTGCCTACTTCATCTTGGGACATCAAAAACACTGGAAAAGCGAATCTTACACCACCAGTCTTCAGCCAGCCGAACTCTGCGAAAGAATTCCTCATTGGACTTTGATTCTGGACTCTAGGCTCACGTGAAACCAAAATTCTTATTTTTATTATGGTCTTTGCCCTGAACCCCATTATTTCCTTTAGCTCTCTTTTATTGTGTGAATGTAAAATGAGGTGGACATTTCAAAACCCCGTTCCACATTTTTTGTGTGTGTGGATAAAATAAACTAACTCTTTTATTTTGCCTTATCTCGAGTTTGCTGAGGGATTATTAATAGAGGAATGGATCACTCCAAGTTGAAGGGTTGGGAACATACATCACCACTTATAAAAGGGGGAAATCAAAAATGAAAACATCTTTCTGTTCTGTTGTGAGTGCAGAAATGAGAGTTGTTCTAAATTAAATCCCTCCTATCTGTAACAACATTGACTTCCAAAAGGCAATTGATAAAGTACCACATAATGGGCTTATTTTTCATCATAAAAGTACATGGTATTAAGGAGCAGTGGTAACTTGCATATATAATAGGCGAAGGGATAGGAGGCAGTCAGCAGTGGTGAATGAATATTTTCTATTTAGCAAGAAGTATGAAGTGGGGCTCCCCCAGGGATCGGTATCAGGACCATTGCTTTTCTTGTTATATATAGGCTCCTTCGACAGCACCTTCCAAATCCACAACCTCTACCACCTAGAAGGACAAGGGCAGCAGATACATGGGAATACCACTACCTGAAAGTTCCCCTCCAAGTCACATACCATCCTGACTTGGAACTGTATCGCCATTTCTTCACTGCCGCTGGATCAAAATCCTAAAGCTCCCTTCCTATAAGCACTGTGGGTGTTTCTACAACACATGAATTGCAGAGGTCGAAGAAGGCAGCTCACCACCGCCTTCTCAAGAGCAATTAGAGGTGGGCAATAAATGGCCTAGCCAGTGTCGCCCATATCCCCTGAACGAATGAACAAATTTTTTTTTTAAATGTGACCTAGTCTTGGGTACAAATCATACAATTTCTAAGTTTGCAGGTGACATAAAACTCGGCAACGTAGCAACTAGTGAATAGGATTGTAGCAGACTTCAGGAGAACATATGCAGACTGGTAAAATGGGTAGCCACATGGCAGATGCATTTTAATATGGATAAGTGTAAAGCAATGCACTTTGGTGGGAACAACATGGAAGGTCAGTATAATCTAGGTGGTATCATTTTGAGGGCGCTGCAAGAGAAGAGGGAACTGGGTTGCATATTTACAAATCTTTCAAGGTGGCAGGGCAAGTTGAGAAGGCAGTTAAGAGTGCATATGAGAAACTTAGCTTTATAAATAGGAGTACTGGACACAAACACAAGGACTTCCTGTTAAACCTCTACAAATCACTGGTTAGTACTCAGCTAGAGTATTGCATACAATTCTAGGCACCCACTTTACTATGGATGTCAGGCCTTGGAGAGGCTGCAGAAGAGGTTTACAAGGATGATATCAGAGTTTAAGGGCTTCTGTTATGTTGGGGGAAGCTGGGATTTTTCTTTGAGCATAGAAGGTTAAGGAGAAACTTAAATGAGGTATTCAAAATTATGATTAATTTTGATGGACCAAGTGGAGAGAAACTGTTTCCTCCAGCAAGAGAGACAGTATCCAGAGGTCATAGATTTAAAACTGGAAAATGAAGTAGATGGGATATAAAGTGACATTTTTTTAACACAGAGGGTTGGTAAGTTCAGAAACATGCTATCTGAAGGTGTGGTGGAAGCAGATTCCATAAGAAATTTCAAAGGGAACTGAGCATGTACTTGAAGAGGATTTATTTATAGGGATATGGGTAAAAAGTTGGGATGTGGGGCTAAATTAGACAGCTACATGAAAGGGCTGGCACAGGTAAGACAGGGCTAAAAGGCTTCCTTCTGTGAAGTAAGATTCTATTTGATGATTCGACGTCGGAAGACTTGAGAAAAAGATGGTAAGGATAAAACCAAAAAGGGTCAGATAGAGCGATAGACATTACATTGAGAAAACTGTGTAATCGCCAAACAATGAGAAATGACGGCTCTCATACAAAGACACAAAGAGCAGCACCAAAAAAGATTGAAAATGAAGCAGAGATACCAGATGAGATATACAAGGATCATTTTGAAAGTCTCCAGTCATAATGGGGAGACTCACTAGTGACAAGTACTATTCAGAAAATTGGGGTTATAATACTGTACCCTATTTCTGCTACCTTATTCACCACTAGTGAAGTTTGGCAGTGGGAGAAGAGCCTCACAAAATTACCCCCATAATTTTTTCCTCAGGAGAAATATTATGGGAGATTAACAACGCTATAATACCTTCTGGAGTTGACTCACATCTGACATACGCTTGGCAGGTGACAAGAACGTGGTGAGGTGGGGTTGCAGCTCCATCTGTCCCGTGACATCGGAGGATGACCTGATCGATTTTTGTGGTCAGAATTCCTTTAGATAGCACAGGGAAGGTTGCAGCAGTCATCACATTGCTGGTCAACTAAATGTAGGTTTTTATGTATATCAGAACAGATAGATTTACAGTGTTACATCTGCAATTTTTAAAAAATGTCTACAACCCCTCTGTTTACTCATAAAAATGGTGCAGTAGCCAGACAAACTAGATTTGGTATCAGCTTGGTTGCAGGAGTTGCCAGAACTATGACATATTTAGACAACAGTCTACCTTTGGGCTTCATTTCAGATTTTTTGTAAGGGTTTACTTTCTTAGCCTTCAACTCTCCTGAGGTATCCACAAGACAATGGAGCTATCCACTCACACCTGGGAGTTTGATTCATGAATGCCAGGGTGTGTCCACATGCCGGTGTATCTGCACACTGCATGTCTGGGGCCAAACATCCTCGGAGTTCCTTTGAAGCTTTAGCCTGAGCTGCGAGAGACCCAGTAGTGCCGAACGTAGTACTTTGCTTTCCTTTGGACTCAACCAGCGAGGTCAAGACATGTATAATGATCTTTGGGCAGCCCAGGGTCTCCATAAATTTTGTCCAGGCTTGTGCCTGGAGAGGACAGTCCAGTTTTGCTGCAAAGCATTAGCACAAAATGGGAAACAGCAGTAATGAGTTAAACCCAATTGGCGCAGAGAACAGATACTAAGGGTTGTCTTTGACCATGGGAGGGACCATCATGTCCCACTGGTCAGCCACCACCCATCTCATGTCAGGCAGCCTCAGACTACTAAGGTGCTAACCTGCCACAGTCCATCTGCTTCAATGGGTACTTGGAGGTTACAGTCCCTCCTCAACAAGTGGACCGAATCCAATTGTGCCGAGGAAGCAAATGAAACAATCAAAAAGAAAGAAGATGCCAACTTGTCGATTGGCAAGCTGGATTGTCAGGGCCATGAGCGTGCAATTGACAGAAGCCTGCAAGATAGCCATGATCAACATGAAACTTGATAGGCTGAACATTGAAATAGCTGCCCTACAAAAGACAAGGCGCAAGCAAGCGAGAGTGGATCACTGAAAGAGAAACATAACACGTTCATCTGGCAGGGCAAGATTGCAAAGGAAACGCAGGAGCAAGGTGTAGGCTTCATTGTAAGGAACTTGCTACTCTTGATGATAAAACCACCCCACAAATGGTTTATGTTCTCTCCATCTACCTTTCAATTCAAACAGAGCTATTTAACCTCATAGATGAGTATCTATGCTCCAATGCTGTGCTCCACTACAGGGGAAAAAGACTAGTTCTATGGGGAGCTTGACACTGCTATCAGCAGAATCCTTAAATAAGAACACTTTTACCTGCTGGGGCAATTTAAGCGCAAGAGTGGGTCCAGACCTTGAGGCATGGCCCCCCCACCCCCACCCCCGGCTCGGACGTCATGGCCTGAGAAAGGTAAATGAGAACAGAGATTACTTGAGCTTTGCTGCTACCACAAGCTTTGTGTAACTAACATTTTCTTTCAGAACAAACCATGCCACAAGGTGTTCTAGAGATGTTCTAGATCAAGGCATTGACTCTCTGAACAGCATTCTCAACATATGCAGCTACCACAGTGCTGACTGTGATATAGATCATTCCCTACTGTGCACCAGGGTTAGGATGCAACCCTTGAAGCTTTTTAGTTCAAAGCAGAAATGCTGTTCGCGTATCAATATCAGCCATACTGCCTATCCAGATAAAAGCCAACAGTTCCTTGACTTGATTGAACAGGCGCTCTCCAACATTCCCACACTGAATGCAGAAGTGAAATGGAACATATTTTGAGACACCATCTACAGTACCACACTCTCAACATATGGGAGGCAAGAACGGAAAAATGCTGACTGATTCAAGGCTAACATCACTATGACGCAACCATTGAAGCCAAGTGATCTGCTCTCATCAATTATAAGAGGGATCCAAGCAAGAAGACTCTGAATACACTAAGGCTGCTCAAAGTATAGTCCAACAGACTGTGAGGTGTATCAATGACAACTGGTTACAACTTTGCCAGAATATCCATGTGTTATTTAACATAGGGGATGCCAGGGGCATATATAAAGGGATCAAAAAGGCAACAGATCCAGCAGCAAAGAAAATGACTCCATCGAAAACAAAGGCAGAGGAGGGAGATCATCACTGACTGCAATAAACAGTTGGAGATATGGAACACTACCTTGAGTTTACTCTAGGGGGAACATGGTCACCAAGGAAGGTCTGGACACAGCAGAAAACCTGCCTGTCATGGCAGAGATGGATATCAACCCCATAGTGGAGGAGCTTAGCAAAGCTATTGACTTGCTTTCCATGGACAAATCTCCATGTACTGATTCCCTACCGCCTGAATACATCAAGCAAGGCAAATCGATACTCCTGCAGCATCTGCATGAACTTCTCTCTCGGGAAGAGAAGGAAGGAAGCAGTGCCCCATGATATATGTGATGCAAAGATTGTGACCCTGTAGAAAACAAGGGCGACTGCTGCAATTGCATCATCAAGGCACCTCCCTGCTGAGCATCATGGGAAAAATATTTGCCCAAATTGCCCTTGCCAGGTTGCAGATCCCGGCTGAATGCATCCATCTGAATCCCAGTGTAGTTTCAGAACTGGAAGACCTACAACTGAATGCTCTTCTCAGTCCAGAAATGCAAGAGAAATGCTATGAACAAAGGAGACCACTATATATTGCCTTCATCGATCTCACCAAGGCATTCGGCTACGTGAGCAGAGGCGGTCTGTTTAAGCTGCTGGAGAAAACTGGCTGCTTGCCAAAGCTGTTCAGTGTGGTCTCCTCTTTCCATAACAATATGATGGGTATAAGGTCAGCTATGACAGGGCAACATTGGGACCCTTTGAGATCCACAGTGGGGCCAAACAGGGTTGTGTTCTGGCACCAACACTCTTTGGCATATTCTTCTCTTTGCTGCTGTCACATGCCTTCAGGTCACGTACAGAGGGTACCTATTCAGGTACCAGAACTGACAGAAAGCTGTTCAACCCTGCTCGCCTGAGAACCAAGGCAAAATTGCGCTATGTCCTCATTAGATAGTGGCTCTACACTGATGATACTGCACGAGCTTTCCATGTTGAGGAACACTTTAAGTGGCAAATGGACAGACGCTCTCATGCCTGTAAGGAGTTTGGTTTGACCATCAGCATCAGGAAGACAAATGTCATGGTCCAGGATATTGCCATACCATCAACTATCAGCATTGACAATGTGACATAAGAACATAAGAAATAGGAACAGGAATAGACCATTCAGCCCCCTCGAGCCTGCTCTGCCATTCAATAAGATAATAGCTGATTTTCTTGTGTTTCGATTTCAACATTGCCATCTAACCCCAATAACCTTTGATTCCCTTGTCTAACAAGAATCTATCTACCTCTGCCTTAAAAATTTTCAATGACCCCACCTCCTGAGGCAGAGAATTCCAAAGTTGCACAGCCCTCTGAGAGAAAAAAATTCTCCTCATCTCTGTCCTAAAAGGGTGACCCCTAATTTTAAAACAGTGTCCCCTAGTTCTGGACTCACCCACTAGAGGAAACATCCTTTCGACGTCCACCTTGTCAAGGCCGTTCAGGATCTTGTATACTTCAATCAAATCATGCCTCACTCTTCTGAACTCCAGTGGAAACAAGCCCAGTCTGTCCAACCTTTTCTCATTAGACAATCCACTCATTCCAGGTATCAATCTAGTAAACCTCCTCCCTCTGAACTGCCTCTAATGCATTTACATCCTTCCTTAAATAAAGAGGCTGAAACTGCACACAGTATTCAAGGTACGGTCTCACCAATGCCCTGTATAACTGAAGCATAACATCCTTACTTTTATGTTCAATTCCTCTCGTAATAAAGGAGAGTATTCCATTAGCCTTCTTAATTACTTGCTGTATCGGCATACTAACTTTTTGTGACTCATGTATTAGAACACCTAGATCCCTCTGCACTTCAGAATTATGCAGCTGTTCTCTATTTAATAATGCTCTGATTTTTTTGTTCTTCCTGCCAAATTGAACAACTTCACATTTTCCCACATTAAACTCCATTTGCCAGATCTTTGCCCACTCACTCAACCTATCAATATCCATCTGTAATCTCTCATATCCTCTTCACAACATACTTTCCTACCTATCTTTGTGTCATCATTTAAAAAGTTGCAGCCCCAGCACAAACCCCTGTGGGACTCTACTTGTCAGATCCTACCAATCCAAAAAAGACCCATTTATGCATACTCTCTGCTTTCTGCCAGCCAGCCAATCTTCTATCCATGCTAATCTGTTAACCCCTACACCATACACTTTTATTTTCCGTAATAACCTTTGATGGGCACCTTATCAAATGCCTTCTGGAAATCCAAGTACACTTCTGTTATTGTTAAAAAGCTTCCAATTCTCCAATCATCATCAAATAGGTGCAACAATGCTGACAAAAATGGCTGGTGGGCGTGTTCCACTAATTCTTGCATTAAGTATTTCACATTTTTGAAGTTTTACATAGTTTTTAAAATACCTTGGTGGAGCTCCATACATAATTTTTATTAAACATATTAATTGTTTGTACTTTTACAAATTTGTATTTGGAGCATGGAATTTCATCCACCAGGAGTGCACATCAGGAATTTTGACATCAAGGTCAATGAGTCCCACAGGATTTTCTGTCCATTACAATTTCTGAACAAGCTGCAGTCAGACTTCCAATGTGCTCTTATGAATGTAAAGTGGACCCTCTTTATGTAGTTTAAGGCCCAAAGATCCTGCATAAAAGGTTCTGAAAACAAGTAAGGTAAGGCAATATCTGTAATTAAACACACTACACTTAATCCATGCATTAACGATTAACAATATACCTCCATCTTATACAATGTAATGGTCTCAAAGTTACTTGGAAGCTGATGATGGGTTAAACAGTTATTTATTTATATTTAAATTAAAAGGCATATCTCACTGTCACGAAAGTGAAATTAGAAAAATGAAAAGTCAACTGATAAAGCTAATGTTAAACCAAAGAGTGATTCTGTTCACAAGGAAAAACCACAATATTTCAGGTGGTTGGAGTTTTCCGTATATTTATTTGATAAGTTACCGTTGATATAATAAATAAGATGCTATGCACAGACTTTTCAAAAGAGCCCAATTTAGTTCTGAAAGGAAATCAGAAGAGGAAGGTTTGTGTGAGGGGATAGGTTGGTTTGTAAAGCAAGAGGTCCATGTCATGCGCTGAGCAGCTTGGTCATCATGTCAAACAGCAGGATGAGGGTGTGCTGAGAGTTGAGAAGGAGCATAAAACAGGTATATACTGTGATTTTCAATGGTCTCTGTGACACTAGATGCCAGGGACCCTGCTGCAGTGGCCCCATGATGCTGAGAATCATCTCCACTATAAGATTCGGAGATGCAGGCATCCTTACCCACTGCCAGTTCTGCTCTGCTCTCTTTTATTGTGTGTCACATTGTCCTGCAAGGTAGGGGCAGAATATCCAATGACTGTGCAACATTGTGTTTGGGTGATATGCCTGCCATAGCTGGAGGTATCTGGAGGCAGTGAGAGGTGAGTGTAAGGCTGGCAGTATGGCAACTGGGTGAGGGTGAGGTGGAGTATCTGGATGTTACGTGTGAGTCCTAAGTGCCAGGCACTGTTGCTGGTCGAGTGGTGGGGTGTGATACATTTAGCAGTGCAGGAGGTTGATGGAGTGGTTGCTAGGAAATGTCATCTGTGAAGCTGCATTCACTGACGCTGAGTACCCACCCATGTGAAACCATTAGGCCTCTTGTGGCTCTGTTGCCAGGTACTCAGGTTCAGGCTTCAGGGTTGACCTCACTGGCCACTTACTCCCACTCGCTTCTTTGGATGGTTCTTGAGGGTTTCCCCACCGAATCATGAACTCTCTCAAAATAGTGGTCTCTACTACTTGAACTAAAAAGAATCCTATAGTTTGCTGAGGGACTGGAGTACTATAAAAATAAATCATATTATGGGCAGAATTTTGCCGTTGACGAGCAGGGGACGGGGCCCGCTCGCCAACGCGTAAAATGATGCGGGATGACATCGGGCGGAACCCCCGACGTCACCACACCCCATTTAAATTTTCAGGAAGGCGGGGGCTCAGCAAAATCAGCTGCGGGCCCGCCGACCTGTCAATGGCCAATTGAGGCCATTGACAGGATCATTTAAACAATTAAAGGACCTACCCATCCAACCTTAAGGTTGGCAGGCAGGCCAGGAGCCCCGGTGACAAATAGAAAAAATATGAAACCTCATCCAGCGGCGAAATGAGGCTTCATGCAGGGTTTTAAAAAATGTAATAAATTTATAGTGTAAATTATGAACATGTCCAATCTCATGTGATATTGTCACATGAGGGGGACATGTTAGGGATTTTTTTTTTTCTCTTTCTAATCTTTTTCAAAGTACAAGCAATCTCCCTGAGGCTGCACTTAGTCTCAGGGAGATGTGCGCTTTTTTGTGCGCATGCCCACCCGCCTGACAGGCAGAAAATTCTGCCCTATGAGTTTATATTTTTTTAAATAGTCCATAGTTTTAAACATTTACTGGTAGCTTTGCCACCATGAAAATATGTCATTAGGAGAAATGTGCCACAGAACAAGGAAAGGTGCAGGTGAGCAGAGAAAATGTAACCAAGGTTCTTGAGAGACTTGGATAGGGTCAAGAGTCAGAGGTCAGGGAACAAGAGTTATGTGGTAGAAGGGTTATGGCATGCAGATAAGAGGCCAGAATTGTTAGGCTCAAGTCACCATACCACCAAGAGATGCAAACACAGCATGAGAGGATGTTAAGCTAATTTAGGCCAAGGCCCAAAGCCAGCCAGCATACCGTCAGGAAAGACAAACAATACAGCTGGAGCAGTCAGATTGTGGAAAAATGGGGATGTTTGCAAACAGGAAAGAGAATCTAGGATGCCCAGTCATTGGAAACTTTAAAATTAGATTTTAAATATCCAATAAATGAGGAAGGACATCTGCAAATTTGTTAGAAAGCAAAATTTAACTAGGCTTGGAAACTCATATGAGACCACCAGTGCTTTAGGTCTTGAAACAACAACCTTGTGCGACAGCACCACCTAGTGGTCAGAGCCTTGCAATGATAGCCATGTTGACATATGAAGTTGCCATTCGAAAAAGGTTTTTTAACCTCAATGGTTTATAAAGTTTATCAAGTAAGAATATAAGAAAACAATAGGAGCATACCTAAAAATCAGGTGTTAACCTGGTGAAGCTATAACACAGGACAAGTAGCATGCCAAACAGCAAAAGCAGCAGGACTAAGAGATCCCACCAAGTAATGGGTCATATCAAACATCTACAGTCCTGCCACATTCAGTCACGAATGATGGTGGAAGGTTAAACAACTGACAGGAGGAGGAGGCTCCACAAATATCCCCATCCTCAAAGCTGGGGGAGCCCAGCACATCAGTGCAAAACACAAGGTTGAAGCATTTACAACCATCTTTAGCTAGAAGTGCCGAGTGGATGATCCACCTCAGCCTACTCTTGAAGTCCCCAGCATCACGGATGCTAATTTTCAACCAATTTGATTTTACTCCACATGGTATCAAGAAACAGCTGAAGGCACTGGATACTGCAAAGGCTATGGGCCTAGACAATATCCGGCAACAGTACCTCGTGAGTGTGTGTGTTTAGAGTGATGAGATGGTTGCTTTACCCTGGTAGCACGAATAAGATCATCCATCCTGTTTCTGCACTGGATGGCCAACCTCTTCTGTGCAGTGTTGGCACTGACCACCACTGCCACCACCTACCAAGCCAGAGTGGTGAGATTACTGGACCTCCTGCAGCCAGAGTGGGGGTGAAAGACATCATGGTGGGCCTCCAAAAGTCATTCTAGTGATGGGTCACTTGTTACAACACAGCAATTGGTGAAGGCTGGGTTGTTTAAATCCCAGAGAGAAACTTGAACAACTGACATAACCTATATTTTCAATTGGTATGTTCGAGATGCGGCTCTGAATTCAGGATTAAAACCACCAAGCCTCAAGAGGTTTTTTTCATATAAAACTAAATTAAACATTTATTCATTTACAACAAATTAAACACATACACTTGTCCATGAATTACTACCATAATAACTTATAAACAAATCCCCAAATTAATTACTCCCACGTAAATCTTCACCAAGGCAACAATAACTCTTTGACTTTAAACAGACACCAGGCAAAGCACATTTGACCTTACAAATTCGAAATGAGGTCCCTTGCAATTTGGTTCCTTTGCAGACACAGTTGTCGGCTTACAGGCTGGTTAGATCTTAAATGCCTCTGACTCATACACACAAATTCCTTTCCGTTTATACCTAGCTTCCCCTTTGAAAGTAAATTTCCCATTGTATTACTAGGTTTTTTAATTTTACCTCTCCTAACAATAATCCTTTCATTCCACAATTTTATTAGTGATATAAACATATTGCTTGGTGTCTCCCAGCTAGGTCCAAGATTTAACCTATTATTTTGAAAGGTTTATTAAACAAATGCAAATGCACAACCCTTATCACCTATGTTCCTAAGCTTCTCCATGTTTATCTTATTAACATCTCAAAACTACTATATGTCAAAACACCCAGGCTAACTGGATTTAATCCAATTAAGACACACACATAGATACAGACCCTACTACAAGTTCAATTTTAAAATAATTTCCAATATAATTATAGTCATTAATACCTCTTCATGACATCACTGAACTCTTCTTGGCTTAAAGGGCCATGTCTTCAATGGAGCAGTCCTGGGCTGCAAGCATTTAGAACTGTGTGCGCAGCTGCAGTTTAGATATGGCACCTGGAGTGAGGAAATGGTGAGGTAATGGTGTGGCGGGCGATTCAGATGCCGCTTGCCAGCGAGACGACGTGTTCCCTGTGGCTGTATAATTAATAAGGCGGGAAATGGACAATATGGCGTGAAATCCCGCCATTGCAGCCAGCGGGTAAAACATCATTTTCACAGCCGTTATCGCACTTAGGGCGGAATCATCCCAGATTTGCACTAAGTGTTTAAGTCCCGGGAACCCAGAACCAGGTAGTGTGGGGTCTCAGGGCGGGAAGTGGAGGTGAGGTCCAGGGGATGGGCAGAAGGAAGTGTTGGTGGAAAGGTCAGAAGTGGAGGGAGCACAGGCAGGGAGTGAGGCGGGGGGGACTGTCGGGGAGGTGGGGGGCAGGGTGCAATATTTAATTCAAAGCAATTTCTTGCACAGAAGGTGAAAGAAACAGAAAGTTAAATGATATTGAGAGAGAGTGATAAAAGAAACCAAAAGAAAAATGTAAAAAAATGTTAACTTACAAAAGTTCTCCAATAATAATTAAAATTTAAAAGAGTGAGACTCCACACTCAAAAAAGTAACACTTTCAATGCCAGAAAGTTTGTTTGGTCACAATTAAGACAAAATTCACTTTACTTGAATGGACACACGCCTATTTTTTTTCTGCTGAATTTAGTGTACAACTAATGGGTAAGTACTGGAAGTTCACAGCCTTCATGTACGTGAATGCCGAATTAGCAAAGATTCAGGGGGAGCAGGACAACTCATACAGTGGCGTCCTGATTTCTGCACTTAACTGAGTGCATTTGGACAACAGAAATAACTGTCCAATTTATTTCTTAATAATTGAGAGCATCAATAGCCTTACCACTATCCCTATTGCAAAACTGGGGCCATTAAACCCTCACATTTAAATCTACACATTTAATTAGTTTCAGACATAAATCCTATTTGGTTATCAAAGCCATGTACCATTTTACATTATCATTAGATTATTAAAACAAAGGGTTAGGCATAAAGTCCAATATTTTACATTTAAAATATCTTGCCAGAATTTATTTTTGAGTATATGGCTACTATACTTATAATGATTCGCTCCCGAAACAATATATGGGGAGTTTTCAAAAATGAAAACCTCCTCTATCCTGCTGACAGAAGTCAAAAATATTTGGCAGGATAGCCATGAACAAATACATTATCATTAATTTTTGCACACTTCCCCAAGACTTTCACACATGATTCACCTCAAAACCATCTGACAAAACACAGGCAGTATTTCTATGAACAAATAATTAAAGCATTTTGCGTGAGAGGATACAATCAGTCCTTTCTCTCCCTGGATTCAATTGATAACAGTCTTTCCCAAGTAACTTATCAATAATAGCCAGCTTAACCTGTGCAATAATGTAACAATGCAACATCTGATTAAGATTCAGCAAACTATCACTGCACACTTGGTGTTTTATTACCACAGGTGCACAGCACAAAATGATCACATGCATGTTATGGCCGAGGTCAGTGCTAATTGAAAACAGCTTTATTTATACACCTGCATATACTAAAGACATTGAATGCAACTGGTATGTAAAAAGCAAGTGCAGGACAAAAAAACAGCAATGTACTGATCAAGGACAGCCCCATAATGATTGTATGACCTTAGGGGAGAAGGAAAGGACAAGTTCTAAAAAAAATTGTAAAGACAACCATCCCACTCCACCCCCTCCCCAGAGTTGCTTCTTTAACTGCAGGTGTTTACAAGCTATCCACAAGATACTTAAAACTGGACCTCCATAGAAGTTAGATAGAAACCTTGATGGTTTCTCATATCTTCCAAACAAGCTGTTAAAAAGTAGAGGTAGGAAGGAAGAAGATTTACGTTGGCAGTAATTTCCCAAAGTACCTTTTAGTTTGCTATTGGTCAAAAGTAGCCACCAGCTTTTCTAAGGAGGAAATGCCATAACAGAATGCTCAGCCTGGTGTATATCATTTTATTTCATGGGATTCCTAAACCAAGTAAATATGAGCAAGGAATCCCAAGAATCTCCGTCAACATATTTAAATGTCTGCCCAGTTCTCCAGAAAACATTCAAAATTAACAAGATAAATAATATTATACTCATTTTAAAACTAAGTGCACAAAATCTAAAATAAATACAGAATAAATAAATATAGAAAATGCTGTTATACATAGTATAAGAACAAATCATACTTATATGGTGCATTTAACAAAGTAAAACACCCCTAGGAGGTTCACAGGAGCATATGACAAAACTGCACACCGAGTTTAAAACTGGAGCAAAGAAGGAGGCATTAGGGCAGGTAGCCAATGAGGTAAGTTTTAAGGAGTGCCTTAAACAGAGAGGGACAGGCAGAGAAGATTGGGAAGAGAATTCCAGAGCATCGGCCTTAACAGCTGAAGTGATGGCCACCAATTGTAGACAAATGAAATGCAAAGGGAAAGAGTGGGGGAACAGAGTCCTTGGAGAGGATAGGAGATTAGAGATAAGCAGGATAGAGCCCATTGAGGAACTTGACATGAGGATGAGAATTTTAAAATCAAAACATTTGGGAACTGGGAGCAAGTCACAGGCAATGGGTGAATGGGACTTGGTACAAGGACAGCAGAATTTTGAGGCATCTCAAGTTTATGGAGAGTGGAAGTTGGGAGGCTGGTCAGGTGAGCATTGGTATAATTGAGTCTGTATAAGGGTCTCAACAGCAAATTGGTGAGCAGGATCAGAGATGAGTGATATGATGGATGTGGTGTTAGCTATTTTTTGTGATGGAAAGGATAAAGTGTCAGACATGGAGGGCGGAATTTTCCATGCCCTTTGGCAGTGGGCGTGTTTGGCGGCATGAGCAGACAAAATGGCGAGAAGGCCAAAAATCAGTTTCACAATGTCGTGAAACCACTTTGCAATCGGCCACCCTGCCCATCAATGGCAGGCCACGTTTCCTGCCATTGGACATCAGAAACATCATTGTAAGACATCTGCATATCATTATATGCAGATAGGGAAGGTGATGGCATAGTGAAATTGTCGCTGGACTAGTAATCCAGGGACTCAGGGTAATACTCTGGGGACTTGGGTTTGAATCCTGCCATGACAGATGGTGGAATTTGAATTCAATAAAAATCTGGACTTAAAAGCCTGATGATGACCCTGAAATCATTGTCGATTGTTGTAAAAACCCATCTGATTCACTGAAAGGAAATCTGCTGTTCAGACTCTCAGCAATGTGGTTGACTCTTAAATGCACTCTGAAATGGTCTAGCAAGCCACTCAGTTGTAACAAACTGCTACAAAGTCACAAAAAAAAGGAACGAAACCAGACGGACCACCCAGCATTGACCTAGGCACCGGAAACGACAATGGAAATGTCAGCCCTGTCGACCCTGCAAAGTCCTCTTACTAACATCTGGGGGCTAGTGCCAAAATTGGGAGAGCTGTCACACAGACGAGTCAAGCAACAGCCTGACATAGTCACCCTCACGGAATCATACCTTACAGATAATGTCCCAGATACCACCATCACAATCTCTGGGTTTGTCCTGTCCCACCAGCAGGACAGGCTCAGTAGAGGTGGTGGCACAATGGTATACAGTTGAGAGGGAAATGCCCTGGGAGTCCTCAACGTCGACACTGGATCCCATGAAGTCTCATAGCATCAGGTCAAACATGGGCAAGGCAACCTCCTGCTGCTTATCATGTACTGCCCTCCCTCAGCTGATCAATCACCACTTGGAGCACTGAGGGCGCAGAACGTATTCTGGGTGAGGGTAGTGGCTTGGTAGTACCGCTACTGACCGAGCTGGCCGAATCCTAAATGACATAGCTGCTAGACTGGGTCTGCGGCAGGTGGTGAGGGAACCAACAAGAGGGGAAAATAAACTTGACCTCATCCTCACCAACCTGCGTGCCGCGATGCATCTGTCCATGACAGTATCGGTAGGAGTGACCAAGGCACAGTCACTGTGGAGATGAAGTCCCACCTTCACATTGAGGATACCCTTTATCGTGTTGTGTGGCACCATCACCGTGCTAAATGGGATAGATTTCGAACAGATCTAGCAATTCAAGACTGGGCATCCATGAGGTGCTGTGGGCCATCGGCGGCAGAATTGCACTTGAACACCATCTGTAACCTCATTGGCCGGCATATCCCCCACTCTACCATTACCATCAAGCCAGGGGATCAACCCTGGTTCAATGAAAAGTGCAGGAGGGCATGCCAGGAGCAACACCTGGCACACCTAAAAATGAGGTGTCAACCTGGTGAAGCTATAACACAGGACTACTTGCATGCCAAACAGCATAAGCAGCAAGTTATAGTCAGGACTAAGCGATCCCACAACCAACAGATCAGATCTAAGCTCTGCAGTCCTGTCACATCCAGTTGTGAATGGTGGTGGACAATTAAACAACTCACTGGAGAAGGAGGCTCTACAAATATTCTGATCCTCAATGATGGGAGAGACCAGCATGTTAGTGAAAAAGACAAGGCTGAAGCACTTACTACAATCTTCAATCAGAAGTGCTGAGTGGATGGTCCATCTCGGTCTCCTCCGGAGGTCCCCAACATCACAGATGCCAGTGTTCAGCCAATTCAATTCACTCCACGCGATATCAAGAAACGGCTGAAGGCACTGGATACTGCAAAGACTATGGGGCCTGATAATGTTCCGGCAATAGTACTGAAGACTTGTACTCCAGAACTTGCCACGCCCTAGCCAAGCTGTTCTAGTACAGGTACAACACTGGCATCTACCCGGCTATGTCGAAAATTACCAAGGTATGTCCTGTACACAAAAAGCAGGATAAATCCAACCCGGCCAATTACCACCCCATCAGTCTACTGTCCATCATCAGCAAAGTAATGGAAAGGGTCATCAACAGTGCTTTCAAGCGGCACTCGCTTAGCAATAACCTGCTCACTACGCCCAGTTTGGGTTCCGCCAGGGCCACTCAGCTCCTGAGCTCATTACAGCCTTGGTTCAAACATGGACAAAAGAGCTGAACTCCTGAGGTGAGGTGAGAATGACTATCCTTGACATCAATGCAACATTTGACCAAGTGTGGCATCAAGCAGCCCTAGAAAAACTAGGGTCAATGGGAATCTGGGGGAAAACTCTCCGCTGATTGGAGTCATACTTAGCACAAAGGAAAATGGTTGTGGTTGTTGGAGGTCAGTCATCTCAGCTCCAGGACATCACTGCAGGAGTCCCTCAGGGTAGTGTCCTCGGCCCAACCATCTTCAGCTGATTCATCAATGACCTTCCTTCCATCATAAGGTCAGAAGTCGCTGATGATTGCACAATGTTCAGCACCATTCGCAACTCCTCAGATACTAAAGCAGTCAATGTCGAAATGCAGCAAGACGTGGACAATATCTAGGTTTGGGCTGACAAGTGGCAAGTAACATTCTCGCCACACAAGGGTCAGGCAATGACTATCTCCAACAAGAGAGAATCCAACCATTGCCCCTTGATGTTCAGTGGCATTACCATCACTGAATCCCCCACTATCAACATCCTGG
This sequence comes from Cetorhinus maximus, assembly GCF_964194155.1. Taxonomy (NCBI): domain Eukaryota; kingdom Metazoa; phylum Chordata; class Chondrichthyes; order Lamniformes; family Cetorhinidae; genus Cetorhinus; species Cetorhinus maximus. Next base: position 92,074,313 of record NC_135879.1, on the reverse strand, counting down.
AGGTTATCATTGACCATCAACTGAGCTGGGCTAGCCCTATAAATACTGTGGCTACAAGAGCAGGTCAGAGGCTAGGGATCGTGCAACGAGTAACTCACCTCCTGACTCCCAAAGCCTGTCAACCATCTACAAAGCACAAGTCAGGAGTGTGATGGAATAGTCTCCACTTGCAGCCTGCTTGACTGGCACCACATCCACAAACATTCACTCCCTCAACCACTGACGCACAGTAGCAGCAGTGTGTGCCATCTACAAGATGCACTGCACGGATTCACCAAGGCTCCTTCGACAGTGCCCTCCAAACCCACGACCACTACCATCTAGAAGAACAAGGGTAGCAAATAGATGGGAACAGCACCACCTGGAAGATCCCCTCCAAGTCACTCACCATCCTGACTTAGAAATGTATCGCCATTCCTTCACTGTCGCTGGGTCTCAATTCTGGAACTCTCTCCCTAACAGCACTGTTGGTGTACCTACACCACATGGACTGCAGCGGTTCAGGAAGGCAGCTCACCACCACCTTCTCAAGGGCAACGAGGGATGGGCATTAAAAATGCTGGCCCAGCCAGCGAATCCCACATCCCATGAATGAATTTAAAAAATTTTAAAAATATAAGCCCAGCTCACCGGAATCAACCCCCCGTACTGGATCATTCAAGCATGTTGGCAGGAAAACACGCCAACATGTTTCACAACTGAACATCGGCAACGTGCCCTGCTCACCAGAATCATCCCCCGGCTGGATCATCTGAGCATGTCATCGTGATTGCACACCGAGATGTTTCACAACTATACATGAGGTGCCAATGAATGTGTGATGGCCTTGTGTGTGTGCGAGTTTAGAGTGATGAGATGGTTGCCTTACCCTGGCGGCACGGAGGAGATCATTCAACCTCTTTCTATGCCGGATGGCGAACTTCTTCTGTGCAGTATTGGCACTGACCCCCTCTGCCACTGCCTCACATGCCGAAATGGTGACACTGATGGGCCTCCTGTGATGAAAGCGGGGTAGAGGACAACAAGGTGGGCACCAATGGTGTCCAGAAGGCATCCCAGGTATGTGTCACTGAATTGGGGGCTGCAGTTTTCATGCCTCTCAGGGCCATGTCTTCTGTGCAGCAGTCTGGGCTGGAAGCACTGAGAGGTGTGCGTGCAACTGCACTTTAAACCTGGCGCCCAGCATGAGGAAGCAGCGAGGTGATGGCATGGCGGGCAAATCAGAGGCCACCCGCCATCAAAATGCCGTATTTCCTGGGAATGCATGAGGAGAGTTTGGGACGATATGGCGTGAAAGGCCACCATTGTGGTCGGCGGGAAAAATTGCTACTGCAAGTGGTGCAAATCTGGGATGATTCCGCCCACAGTCAAACAGAACACCAAACTTGGCAAAGATATGGTTCAATCTGAGATAGTGGGCAGAGAAGGGGATGGAATCGGTGGCTCGGGCAGAGTTTATGGCGGGGATCAAAGACAGTGGCTTTAGTGTTTAAATGGAGAATATTTTGGTTAAGCCAAGGCTGGATATCAGACAAGCAGTTGAATAGCACAGTGGAGGGTTCAAAAGAAGCAATGATGGCACAGAGTTGGGTGGCATCAGCATATCTGTGGAACCTGACACTGTGTTTCTGATGCTGTCACCGAGGGTAAGCATGTACATGAGAAACAGAGGCAGAACAAGGTTGGGGATAATGGTGTAGGAATGGAAAGAGAAGCCACCGCACAAGAGATTCTTGGCTACAAATGTATAGAACCAGGTGAGGCAGTTCCACTTAGCTGGGCAAAGGAAGAGAGGCATTGGAGGAGGATGGTGCAGTCAACAATGTCAAAGTTGTAGACAGCCCAAGAAGGATAAGAATGGATAGTGCATCACAATCACATGGGATGCAGCCTATGATTTTGATTAGGGCCGTTTCAATACAGCAGCAGAATCCTGATTGGAGAGCTTCAAACATGCAGTTGCAGGAAAGATGAGCATGGATTTGGAAGGCGACATGTTCATGACTTGAGAGTAAAGAAAATTTGGAGGTAGTGGGGTAGTTTGCAAGGATAGAGGGGGTTCAGCGACAGCAGATTTGAAAGGGACAGTAGCTGAGGAGAAGGGACTGTTTAAAATACCAGCTAGCATAAGGCTCAGGAAACAAAGGCGGGTGATCAGAAGTTTAGTGGGAATGGAGTGAGTGAGCGGTGGGTGTGTCTCATGATCAAGATGGAGAAGGCATGAGGGCAAATAGGAAAGAAACTAGAGATAGATGTTATTTGCAGACTAAGGCAGGCCCCCTTGGGGGATGTTTGGCTTGGTGGACAAGGGGAAGGGAGAGAATGTAGCAGAGGAAGCTGTTTGGATGGTCTCAAATAAGTTCATTAGCTCCTCATCCTTTTTGTTGGAGGTGAGAGAGAAGAAGGTAGTTGGTAGTGGAGAATACAACCTGGATGCTAACTTTGTATTCCAGGATGATCCTGGAGCAGTGAGTAGTTTTGGCAAAGATGAGCTAGGCCTGATGATGGTCCAGCCAGATCTCTCACTGACTTGCTAAACCAATTGTAACATAAACATTCAAAACTACATTTTCCTTCTGCCCTTGCAAAATACCACAATTACCCTCGACCACTACACACACACACAACACACACACACCATCCACCCCCACCCCTTCCAACCCCGCATCTCCAACTTCCCTCCCCTCTCAAGTGATGATCATTTTGTTGCCTCCCAAATCCATGTCTTCGGACTTAAGGAAATGCAGATGAGGGCTGTACCAAGGGAATCACCAGGGTGGCAAAGAGTAAGGATTTTACCAGGACATGGGCATCAAAAGTGGAGGTGTGCATGATTAATCACATTGGTAGCTGCAAAAATATAGTGGCAAATAGAGGGCAAAAGGCTATAATGTTTGACAAATTTAGTCGAGTTCTTTGAGGACTTAACAAGCAGGCTGGATAAAGAGGAACCAGTAACTTAGTGCATTTTATTTTCCGAAAGGGATTGGATAAGGTGTCACATAAAAGGCTGCCACACAAGATAAGAGGTCCTGGTGTTGGGGGTAATAGTTTAGCATGGATAGAGGATTGGCTAACAGGAAACAGAGGGCAGAATTTTGCCCTGAGTTGGCGGGCGGACCCCACCGGCTTGGCAGCGGGCGGGCAGCCGAACTCCACCGTCAGCCGCCATTTTCAGTGGGCGGGCCAATTAAGGCCCATCCAGCAGTCTGTCCGACAGGAAATGCTATACGCTTCCTGTGTGGGGGGTGGAGGGATTCCCCATCTGTCAAAGTGTGCTCTTTCGCGCACATGCGCGCGAAAGAGCGCACTGCTCCCGGAGACTAAGTGCTGTCTCAGGGAGATTACTGACAGTCTAAAAACTTTAAAAATAGAAAAACTAATAAATTATTAACATGTCCCCCTCATGTGACAATGTCACACGAGATGGGACATGTTAATAAATATCACACAAAATGTATTAAAGTTTTTTAAAATGGACATGAAACCTCATCCCGCAGTGGATGAGGTTTCATGTGTTATCAGAAGCCCGCTGGGGCTCCTGGCCTGCCCACCAGCTTGAAGGTTGGGCGGGCAGGGTCTTTAATTATCTTAATTACCCTGTCAATAGCCTCAACTGGCCATTGACAGGTCGGCGGGCGGACAGCTGATTTCGCTGTCTGCCCGCCTTCCTAAAGATTTAAATGGACCGGAATGACATTGGGGGTTCCTCCCGACATTATCCCGTGTCATTTTCCCGTCGACAAGCGGGCCCCGCCCCCAAATTGCCGACGGGAAAATTCAGGCCAGAGACTCAGGATAAATGGGTAATTTTCAGCTTGGCAAAGTGCAACCAGTGGGGTGCCACAATGCTGGGGCCTCAGTAACTTAGATGAAAGAACTGACTCAATCGTAGCCAAATTTGCTGAGGGTACAAAAATAGATAGGAAAGCAAGTCGTAAGGAAGACACAGTCTACAAAGGGATATAGATAGATTAAGAGATGTGGGGGGAGATGCTGGCATAGTGGTAATCTCATTGGCTAGGCGAAACCTCTGGGCATGGGTTCAAATCCCTGGAATTGAAAGCTAGTCTCAGTAATAATGAAATCAATGTCAATTGTCATAAAAACCCACCTGGGGAAGGAGATCTGCCATCCTGGTCTGGCCTAGCCTTTTTGTGACTCCAGATCCACAGCAATGTGGTTAATTCTGAAATGGCCTAGCAAGCCCCTTAATCCAAGGAAAACTAGGGAAGGACAACAAATGCTGGCCTTGCCAGCAGTGCCCACGTCACATTTTTAAAAAAATGAGTGGACAAAAATTTGTCAGATGGAGTATAATGTAGGGATGTGAGGCTGTCCATTTTGGTGGGAAGAATAGAAGTGCAGAATATTATTTACCTCAGATGTTGGCGTATAAGTCGACCCTGCAAAAAATCCCTCTAAAAACGGGGGTTGACTTATATGCCAAGTATAGAAGGTGAAACCTAAGTGTGGATGGTCACCATCTTTGTCGTTTGCCATTGCAGAATCTGCTCCATGTGGGCATGTCTAAATCTTCGCAACGCAACATGCTTGATCCCATGCACCCATTTATAAGGTATCAGTAAGTAAAACATCTATTTGTGGGGTGAAATTTGATGCTGACTACTAATGCAAGTATGGTATGTTGTGGCTGAATAGAGAGATCGAATTATATGCCGAATATATCCAGAATCACAGAAACACACAGTGCAGAAGAAGCCCTTTGGCCCATCGAGTCTGCACTAACACGTGAGAAACACCTGACCTACCTACTTAATCCCATTTACCAGCACTTGGCCCATAGCCTTGAATGTTATGACGTGCCAAGTGCGCATTCTGGTGCTTTTTAAAGGATGTGAGGCAACCCGCCTCCACCACCTTCCCAGGCAGTGCATTCCAGTCACCACCCTCTGGGTAAAAAAGTTTTTCCTCACTTCCCCTTAAACCTCCTGCCCCTCATCTTGAACTTATGTCCCCTTGTGAATGACCCCTCAACTAAGGGGAACAGCTGCTCCCTATCCACCCTGTCCATGCCCCTCATAATCTTGTACACCTCGATCAGGTCGCCCCTCAGTCTTCTCTGCTCCAACGAAAACAACACAAGTCTATCCAACCTCTCTTCGTAACTTAAATGTTTCATCCCAGGCATCATCCTGCTGAATCTCCTCTGCACCCCCTCCAGTACAATCACATCCTTCCTATAATGTGGTGACCAGAACTGCACACAGTACTCCAGCTGTGGCCTCACCAAGGTTCTATACAACTCCAACATGACCTCCCTACTTTTGTAATCTATGCCTCGATTGAAAAAGGCAAGTGTCCCATATGCCTTTTTCACCACCCCACTAACATGCCCCTCCACCTTCAGAGACCTATGGATACACACGCCAAGGTCCCTTTCTACCTCAGAACTTCCTAGTGTCATGCCGTTCATTGAAAAGTTCCTTGTCAAATTACTCCTTCCAAAGTGTATCACCTCACACTTTTCAGGGTTAAATTCCATCTACCACTTATCTGCCCATTTGACCATCCCGTCTATATCTTCCTGTAGCCCAAGACACTCAACCTCACTGTTAACCACCCGGCCAATCTTTGTGTCATCCGCAAATTTACTAATCCTAACCCCCACATAGTCATCTATGTCATTTATATAAATGACAAATAATAGGGAACCCAGCACAGATCCCTGTGGTACCCCACTGGACACTGGCTTCCAGTCACTAAAGCATCCTTCTGTCATCACCCTCTGTCTCCTACAACTAAGCCAATTTTAAATCCACCTTATCAAATTACCCTGTATCCCATGTGCATTTGCCTTCTTTATAAGTCTCCCATGTGGGACCTTGTCAAAGGCTTTGCTGAAATCCATATAAACTACATCAACTACACTACCCTCATCTACACACCTGGTCACCTCCTCAAAAAATTCAATCAAATTTGTTAGGCGTGACCTCCCTCTGACAAAGCCATGCTGACTATCCCTGATCAAACCTTGCCTCTCCAAGTGGAGGTAGATTCTCTCCTTCAGAATTTTCTCTAATAGTTTCCCTACCACTGACATGAGACTCACTGGCCTGTAGTTCCCGGGTTTATCTCTACAACCCTTCTTAAATAGCGGAATCACATTAGCTGTTCTCCAGTCCTCTGGCACCTCCCCCGTGGCCAGAGAGGAATTAAAAATTTGGGTCAGAGCCCCTGAGATCTCCTCCCTTGCCTCCCTAGCAGTCTGGGACACAAATCATCCGGACCTGGAGATTTGTCCACTTTTAAGCCTGCCAACACCTCCAATACCTTGTCACTCCCTATATCAATTTGCTTAAGAACCTCGCAGTATCTCTCTTCCCGAGTTCGATACCTTCATCCTCATTCTCTTGGGTGAAGACTGATGTGAAGTATTCATTCAACACTCTAGCGATGTCATCTGGCTCCACCCATAGATTGCCCATGATTTTTGGAGCTGAAAAATGGGGTTGTCTTATAGGCCAACTTATATGCAGTGATTTATGGTAAATGGAAATACACTGCAGGATGATGCAGCCCAGGACTTGGCTGTCCTTGTACAAGAATCACAAGAAGTTAGCAAGCAGGTACAGCAAGTAATTAGGAAGGCAAATGGAACGTTGGACATTATTGCAAGGAGAATAGCATATAAAAATAAGGAAGTCTTGTTACAACCGTACAAGGCATTGGTGAGATCACACCTAGAATACTGAATACAGTTCTGGTCTCCTTATTTAAACAGGATGGACAGGAGGCAGTTCAGAGAACATTCACTAGGCTGATTCCTGGGGTAAAGGGTTGTCTTATGAGGAAAGGTTGAGCTGCATGGGCCTATACTCATTAGAGTTTAAAAGAATGAGGGGTGGTCTTATTGAAACTTATAAAATTCTAAGGGGGTTTGATGCTGAGAGGATGTTTCCCCTGATGGAGGAATCTAGAATTGGGAGGCACAGTTTAAAAATAAGGGGCTTCCAGACAGAAATGAAGAGGAAATTCTTTTCTCAGAGGGTCGTTAATCTTTGGAATTCTGTACCCCAGAGAGCAGTGGATGTTAAGTCATTAAATGTATTCAAGGTTCAGTTAGACAGGTTTTTGATCTACATGGGAGTCAAGAGCTAAGGGGAGCAGGCAAGGAAGTGGAGTTCAGGCCACAATCAGATCATCCATGATCATACTGAATGGTGGAGCAAGCTCAAAAGGGGCAAATGGCCTACTCCAGCTCCTATTGCTTATGTTCTTATGTTCTATACATCTGGAAGTTTGAAAATGATTAGTTCATCAGTATCTGGTAAAATAAAAACAATTAATGTTTCAGTTAGAATATTCTGATGAAAAAACTCCATCCAAAACATTGGGCAGAATTGTCTGTGCTGCTGGCATTGGGTTCGTTCGGTGGCGTGAGCAGACAATATGGCAAGAAAGCCAAAAATTGGTTTCACAACGTCGTAAAACCAGTTTGTGACCGGCCCCTCGTCCTGTCGATGGTGGGCCTCAATTCCTGCCACCTGATGTCGGGAACCTCATTGTAGCACATCAGCATATCGTTATACAGCTAGCTTGCCGGACTCATCGACCCTTGCTGGATCATCCGCCCACGTCAGTGTGATTGCATGCCAATGTGTTTCACAACAGTATACAAAAGGCGTGCATTTGGCGGACTGCATTTTGAGGGGAACTCGGAAGTGAGTGTACAGTAACGTTGCGGAGTGTACGTGTGGAACGCCTATTGGACTTCAAGGTTGAGGCGCGTTGGGTTTGGGGGCCAAAGGCTGCCCTGCGGTTGAAGGTAGCGCACAAGCACATGCAGGTGTGCAGGTGGGGGTGGGGGTGTGGGTGAGGGAAGCGGCCATGCATTAGGAATGTATAAATTGTATAAAGTGACCATGCCTCTGGAGCTGAGACAGATCAGGGGCCGCCTCATTGAAATGATTGGAGTCGGACCTCTAGCTTATCTGCCCACTCAAGCAATGCAGAGGCAGGAAAGTGCCGTCAAGTGCCCCAGAGCTTTTCACCCCTCGGGCACAGACTGCAAAGTAATGAGCGTTTTAGTGGACTGCAGAACAGTTGAATAACTGGGCACATTGCATCATCTCCTTGCTAAAGCTGGCCATGTAGCAGTCACTGGTGGAGGTGCTCACAGCCCCTTGAAATGTCATCATCCCGGTTTGGACCAGTCTCCCCCATGGTTCAAGCTAACAGTGCAGCCTTGCAGTACGGCTTAGGAAAATGCCTGCACCTGAGCTGAGGGAACAGCATGCAGTCCAATGTGCAAAACTGCTGCCAATCAGTCAGGTGGAGTGGGGCAGTGGAACGTGGAGTTTCAGGCAGCCATGCAGCACACTAATCTCTGGCCATCCAATTGCTGGCCAGCACTCTCCCGGATGCGTTAAGGGGCTTTCAGACTTAACCAAGAGAGGTTCTTAGTACACCCATGCTAACCCACGCTTCTCTCACTTTCATCCTGCAGGAGTGCAACATCAGGATCATGGCTCCTGGTGAACTAGCTATATGCCTCATGGATTACAGAGAGTGAAGAAGACGGAGAAAAGAGCGGCTGAGGCGCCTGGCTGCACAAAGGGAGGATCAGCACCCTCTGGAAGAAGGGGTGGCTGGAACTCCCGCAAATGCTGCCGAAGTGCCACAGCGAGCCATCGCTTGTCAGTGCCTAGCTAGACCCAGGGTCTATAGACGCCACCTTTCATTTCTGTAGATGACAAAGAACCAGTGTTGCCGAAGACTGTGCATGTCTAGGTCAAATCTGCCAGCTACTGCAAGATTTGGCACCACGTCGATATGGAGGGCATCCACTGCCAGTGGCCATGAAAGTGACAGCGGTGCATGAGGGCACACAACTTTGTGCAATTCGCCGAGGACCAGGAGAGCCAGGATGCAAGAGCGATTGGATTTGTCCATGTCTCAGGTTTCCCAGAGGTGCAGAGGATGCAGTGAGCTGCACTCACGTGGAGCTCAGATTTACGTTGCAACACGTGGCCAACTATGTCAACTGCAAGGGATTCCATTCACTGAAGGTTCAGCTGCTGTGCGACCACCACAAACGCACCTTGCAAGTCTGTGCACGGTTTCCAGGGAGTGTGCATGACTCCTACATTCTCAATCGGTCACAGATCCATGATGTCTTCCAGGTCCACAGAGGCTGCAGGGATGGCTCCTCGGGGACAAGGGCTACCCGCAGAGGACGTGGCTGATGACACCTGTGCAACAGCCTCAGACTGCAGCAGAGCGAAGGTACAATGAGGTTCATGCTGAAACTTGCAACTTGGTGAAGCAAATCATCGGGATGCTGAAGATGAGGTACCAGTGCCTGGACTAGTCAGGTGGAGCCCTGCAATATAGTCCACAGAGGGTGTCACACATCACCGTTGCCTGCTGTACCCTACACAACCTGGTGCTGAAACGGGGGGAGGAGCTGGCTGAGGAAGAGATCCAGGAACTGGAGGTCTCCTCCAATGAGGAGGATGCCAACGGGGATGAGGGTGAGGAGATCCTCGAAGGTGACGATGATGGCGATGAGGCCCTCACCCTAGCCAGACAAGGTAGGCATGCTCACAAAGCCCTCACAGCTGCTAGATTTGTGGAGGATGATGACGATATGCAGTAAGGAGACACCATAGGATCCTCACATTGCATCTAGGACTCCAGTCTGGCTTTGGCAGTGCACATACCCTCTGTGATAATGCTCCTGTCATGGAGATGCAGTGGAGGCCCTAATAGTCACTCGATTGCAGGAGGATGATGATGACATGCAGAGAGGACTTTCCACAGGTCTTCACATAGCCTCTGAGAATGTCTGACTCCTATCTGGCTGAGGGGAGCTCGCTTACGCTCTGTGATCAGGGTCATTTCATAGAGACACAGCCTTGAAACTTTAAAAGCATCTGATCCTTTGCCCGCCTTCAGCATCTGACCCCTTCAGGAGCACAGCGTCACTAGTCACAGATGCTGAAGCAATGGGGGCTAGTCCCAAATTAAAAGGTGCTGAGAGCACACAGAAAGAACGACGGAACTCTGTCACGCCTGCCCACGACATTCTGGCCGCAATGACAAGCACCGGCGAGGTGCAAGCATCAGTCGTGTGTCCAGGAAGTGTGAGGCCAGACCATCACTTTGTTCTGTAGGCTGCACAAAGTACAGGGAAGAGGCCCTGGACTGAGACACCTTCCTTTATCTTGTGCAGAAAGGTTTCACATCTGAGTGACACAAACACTGCTCATCAAAACAAAGAGCCATAGTCAGGGAGACATTCTTGGAAGTTTATTTACAATAGCGAACATTGTGTACAAGTGATTAACACCCATGCCCAGGCTGTGCAACTACATCTTCTCGCCTTTGAATCAGAGGGTTGTGGGTTCATATCCCACTCCCGGAAACCAAGAACTGTAATTGTACTCGAAAGAAGTTGCAATGTGTGACTGTTGGTAACTCGAAAGAGTTTCCCCACGTAGTCAAACAGCCCCATCATCTAAAATAGCGGCCATCGTCAGAGAGCCGCTGCTCAGGAATCCGCCCCTCCGTCCCTTTCAGTGGCTGGCGGAGAGGAGGGCTGTGGCTGCCGGGGTGACCAGGGTCGGGGACGTGCTGGGTGGCGGAGGACTGGGCTGGATGCTCCCGCAGGAGTTGGCGCGTCGCGCGTCAGTGAGTGTCCAGGTCGCAGCCGATGCCATCCAAGACCTAAAAACGGTCGTGCTCGGACCCGAAGTCATTTTAGGTCTGGAGGTGGCCCAGGTGCGCGGTGATCTTCCGGCTGAACGTTCCCCTGTTCGGACGGAATTCCACATTGGCCCCAAGCCCCGAACCCTCCCTCGGGTGCCGGTGCCCCGCAATAATATGAGCCGCCTCGGGGACATGCCCTCCGTGCCATTTGGCACGGCGCGGAGGGGTTTTCTGTACGGACTGCTGCTGCACACCTTCCATTTTCTCGCCCTGGTCCGCCGCCCGGACACGCCCTGGCGTGCCTTGTTGCCGTCCGGCGGCGGAGGCCCCCGATGGGAGGCCCTCTACGGAGGTGTTCTCCCTCTTTCTATCGGGGACCTGGGTTGGAGGGTGTTGCATGCAGCAGTCCCCTATAATCGTAAAATGTGTAGGTTCACGGACTCCCAAGACACCTGCCCTTTTTGCGGTCTTGTGGAGTCCGTGGACCACGTGTATATAGGGTGTCTTAGGCTGCACTCCCTTTTTAGTTATTTAAAAAATCTTTTGTTACTGTTTTGGTTGCACTTCAGTCCCACGCTCCTGATCTACGGACACCCGGTGCGGAAGGGGGTCGGGAAGGAGGAGGACCTCCTCGTGAACCTGCTCCTGGGCCTGGCCAAGTTGGCCATCAACAGGTCCAGGCAGCGGGCGATCGACGGGGGAGTCCCGCCCGATTGTTTGTCCCTCTTCCGCGGCTACGTTCGCGGCCGGATGTCCCTGGAAAGGGAGCACGCGGTGTCTGCCGGCACCATCGAGGCCTTCCGTGCTCGGTGGGCACCGCGGGGTCTGGGGTGTTTTGTTGACCCCTTTAATCACATCTTAGTTTGATGTTTGTAAGGTTCCTTTAAAGTTTTTCCTTGATTTTACAGCTGACCTGACTTAGGGGCTGTGCTTGTTTTCTCCCTTGTTCCTTTTTGCTCATTTAGTTTATTGTTTTGACTCAAAAGAGTTACATCTTCTCGCCTTTGAATCAGAGGGTTGTGGGTTCATATCCCACTCCCGGAAACCAAGAACTGTAATTGTACTCGAAAGAAGTTGCAATGTGTGACTGTTGGTAACTCGAAAGAGTTTCCCCACGTAGTCAAACAGCCCCATCATCTAAAATAGCGGCCATCGTCAGAGAGCCGCTGCTCAGGAATCCGCCCCTCCGTCCCTTTCAGTGGCTGGCGGAGAGGAGGGCTGTGGCTGCCGGGGTGACCAGGGTCGGGGACGTGCTGGGTGGCGGAGGACTGGGCTGGATGCTCCCGCAGGAGTTGGCGCGTCGCGCGTCAGTGAGTGTCCAGGTCGCAGCCGATGCCATCCAAGACCTAAAAACGGTCGTGCTCGGACCCGAAGTCATTTTAGGTCTGGAGGTGGCTCAGGTGCGCGGTGATCTTCCGGCTGAACGTTCCCCTGTTCGGACGGAATTCCACATTGGCCCCAAGCCCCGAACCCTCCCTCGGGTGCCGGTGCCCCGCAATAATATGAGCCGCCTCGGGGACATGCCCTCCGTGCCATTTGGCACGGCGCGGAGGGGTTTTCTGTACGGACTGCTGCTGCACACCTTCCATTTTCTCGCCCTGGTCCGCCGCCCGGACACGCCCTGGCGTGCCTTGTTGCCGTCCGGCGGCGGAGGCCCCCGATGGGAGGCCCTCTACGGAGGTGTTCTCCCTCTTTCTATCGGGGACCTGGGTTGGAGGGTGTTGCATGCAGCAGTCCCCTATAATCGTAAAATGTGTAGGTTCACGGACTCCCAAGACACCTGTCCTTTTTGCGGTCTTGTGGAGTCCGTGGACCACGTGTATATAGGGTGTCTTAGGCTGCACTCCCTTTTTAGTTATTTAAAAAATCTTTTGTTACTGTTTTGGTTGCACTTCAGTCCCACGCTCCTGATCTACGGACACCCGGTGCGGAAGGGGGTCGGGAAGGAGGAGGACCTCCTCGTGAACCTGCTCCTGGGCCTGGCCAAGTTGGCCATCAACAGGTCCAGGCAGCGGGCGATCGACGGGGGAGTCCCGCCCGATTGTTTGTCCCTCTTCCGCGGCTACGTTCGCGGCCGGATGTCCCTGGAAAGGGAGCACGCGGTGTCTGCCGGCACCATCGAGGTCTTCCGTGCTCGGTGGGCACCGCGGGGTCTGGGGTGTTTTGTTGACCCCTTTAATCACATCTTAGTTTGATGTTTGTAAGGTTCCTTTAAAGTTTTTCCTTGATTTTACAGCTGACCTGACTTAGGGGCTGTGCTTGTTTTCTCCCTTGTTCCTTTTTGCTCATTTAGTTTATTGTTTTGACTCAAAAGAGTTACATCTTCTCGCCTTTGAATCAGAGGGTTGTGGGTTCATATCCCACTCCCGGAAACCAAGAACTGTAATTGTACTCGAAAGAAGTTGCAATGTGTGACTGTTGGTAACTCGAAAGAGTTTCCCCACGTAGTCAAACAGCCCCATCATCTAAAATAGCGGCCATCGTCAGAGAGCCGCTGCTCAGGAATCCGCCCCTCCGTCCCTTTCAGTGGCTGGCGGAGAGGAGGGCTGTGGCTGCCGGGGTGACCAGGGTCGGGGACGTGCTGGGTGGCGGAGGACTGGGCTGGATGCTCCCGCAGGAGTTGGCGCGTCGCGCGTCAGTGAGTGTCCAGGTCGCAGCCGATGCCATCCAAGACCTAAAAACGGTCGTGCTCGGACCCGAAGTCATTTTAGGTCTGGAGGTGGCTCAGGTGCGCGGTGATCTTCCGGCTGAACGTTCCCCTGTTCGGACGGAATTCCACATTGGCCCCAAGCCCCGAACCCTCCCTCGGGTGCCGGTGCCCCGCAATAATATGAGCCGCCTCGGGGACATGCCCTCCGTGCCATTTGGCACGGCGCGGAGGGGTTTTCTGTACGGACTGCTGCTGCACACCTTCCATTTTCTCGCCCTGGTCCGCCGCCCGGACACGCCCTGGCGTGCCTTGTTGCCGTCCGGCGGCGGAGGCCCCCGATGGGAGGCCCTCTACGGAGGTGTTCTCCCTCTTTCTATCGGGGACCTGGGTTGGAGGGTGTTGCATGCAGCAGTCCCCTATAATCGTAAAATGTGTAGGTTCACGGACTCCCGAGACACCTGCCCTTTTTGCGGTCTTGTGGAGTCCGTGGACCACGTGTATATAGGGTGTCTTAGGCTGCACTCCCTTTTTAGTTATTTAAAAAATCTTTTGTTACTGTTTTGGTTGCACTTCAGTCCCACGCTCCTGATCTACGGACACCCGGTGCGGAAGGGGGTCGGGAAGGAGGAGGACCTCCTCGTGAACCTGCTCCTGGGCCTGGCCAAGTTGGCCATCAACAGGTCCAGGCAGCGGGCGATCGACGGGGGAGTCCCGCCCGATTGTTTGTCCCTCTTCCGCGGCTACGTTCGCGGCCGGATGTCCCTGGAAAGGGAGCACGCGGTGTCTGCCGGCACCATCGAGGCCTTCCGTGCTCGGTGGGCACCGTGGGGTCTGGGGTGTTTTGTTGACCCCTTTAATCACATCTTAGTTTGATCTTTGTAAGGTTCCTTTACAGTTCTTCCTTGATTTTACAGCTGACCTGACTTAGGGGCTGTGCTTGTTTTCTCCCTTGTTCTTTTTGCTCATTTAGTTTATTGTTTTGACTCAAAAGAGTTACATCTTCTCGCCTTTGAATCAGAGGGTTGTGGGTTCATATCCCACTCCCGGAAACCAAGAACTGTAATTGTACTCGAAAGAAGTTGCAATGTGTGACTGTTGGTAACTCGAAAGAGTTTCCCCACGTAGTCAAACAGCCCCATCATCTAAAATAGCGGCCATCGTCAGAGAGCCGCTGCTCAGGAATCCGCCCCTCCGTCCCTTTCAGTGGCTGGCGGAGAGGAGGGCTGTGGCTGCCGGGGTGACCAGGGTCGGGGACGTGCTGGGTGGCGGAGGACTGGGCTGGATGCTCCCACAGGAGTTGGCGCGTCGCGCGTCAGTGAGTGTCCAGGTCGCAGCCGATGCCATCCAAGACCTAAAAACGGTCGTGCTCGGACCCGAAGTCATTTTAGGTCTGGAGGTGGCTCAGGTGCGCGGTGATCTTCCGGCTGAACGTTCCCCTGTTCGGACGGAATTCCACATTGGCCCCAAGCCCCGAACCCTCCCTCGGGTGCCGGTGCCCCGCAATAATATGAGCCGCCTCGGGGACATGCCCTCCGTGCCATTTGGCACGGCGCGGAGGGGTTTTCTGTACGGACTGCTGCTGCACACCTTCCATTTTCTCGCCCTGGTCCGCCGCCCGGACACGCCCTGGCGTGCCTTGTTGCCGTCCGGCGGCGGAGGCCCCCGATGGGAGGCCCTCTACGGAGGTGTTCTCCCTCTTTCTATCGGGGACCTGGGTTGGAGGGTGTTGCATGCAGCAGTCCCCTATAATCGTAAAATGTGTAGGTTCACGGACTCCCAAGACACCTGCCCTTTTTGCGGTCTTGTGGAGTCCGTGGACCACGTGTATATAGGGTGTCTTAGGCTGCACTCCCTTTTTAGTTATTTAAAAAATCTTTTGTTACTGTTTTGGTTGCACTTCAGTCCCACGCTCCTGATCTACGGACACCCGGTGCGGAAGGGGGTCGGGAAGGAGGAGGACCTCCTCGTGAACCTGCTCCTGGGCCTGGCCAAGTTGGCCATCAACAGGTCCAGGCAGCGGGCGATCGACGGGGGAGTCCCGCCCGATTGTTTGTCCCTCTTCCGCGGCTACGTTCGCGGCCGGATGTCCCTGGAAAGGGAGCACGCGGTGTCTGCCGGCACCATCGAGGCCTTCCGTGCTCGGTGGGCACCGCGGGGTCTGGGGTGTTTTGTTGACCCCTTTAATCACATCTTAGTTTGATGTTTGTAAGGTTCCTTTACAGTTTTTCCTTGATTTTACAGCTGACCTGACTTAGGGGCTGTGCTTGTTTTCTCCCTTGTTCTTTTTGCTCATTTAGTTTATTGTTTTGACTCAAAAGAGTTACATCTTCTCGCCTTTGAATCAGAGGGTTGTGGGTTCATATCCCACTCCCGGAAACCAAGAACTGTAATTGTACTCGAAAGAAGTTGCAATGTGTGACTGTTGGTAACTCGAAAGAGTTTCCCCACGTAGTCAAACAGCCCCATCATCTAAAATAGCGGCCATCGTCAGAGAGCCGCTGCTCAGGAATCCGCCCCTCCGTCCCTTTCAGTGGCTGGCGGAGAGGAGGGCTGTGGCTGCCGGGGTGACCAGGGTCGGGGACGTGCTGGGTGGCGGAGGACTGGGCTGGATGCTCCCGCAGGAGTTGGCGCGCCGCGCGTCAGTGAGTGTCCAGGTCGCAGCCGATGCCATCCAAGACCTAAAAACGGTCGTGCTCAGACCCGAAGTCATTTTAGGTCTCGAGGTGGCCCAGGTGCGCGGTGATCTTCCGGCTGAACGTTCCCCTGTTCGGACGGAATTCCACATTGGCCCCAAGCCCCGAACCCTCCCTCGGGTGCCGGTGCCCCGCAATAATATGAGCCACCTCGGGGACATGCCCTCCGTGCCATTTGGCACGGTACGGAGGGGTTTTCTGTACGGACTGCTGCTGCACACCTTCCATTTTCTCGCCCTGGTCCGCCGCCCGGACACGTCCTGGCGTGCCTTGTTGCCGTCCGGCGGCGGAGACCCCCGATGGGAGGCCCTCTACGGAGGTGTCCTCCCGTTTTCTATCGGGGACCTGGGTTGGAGGGTGTTGCATGCAGCAGTCCCATACAACCGTAGAATGTGTAGGTTCACGGACTCCCAAGACACCTGCCTTTTCTGTGGTCTTGTAGAGTCCATGGACCATGCGTATATAGGGTGTCTTAGGCTGCACTCCCTTTTTAGTTATTTAAAAAACCTTTTGTTACTATTTTGTTTGCACTTCAGTCCCACGCTCCTGATCTACGGACACCCGGTGCGGAAGAGGGTCGGGAAGGAGGAGGATCTCCTCGTGAACCTGCTCCTGGGCCTGGCCAAGTTGGCCATCAACAGGTCCAGGCAGCGGGCGATCGACGGGGGAGTCCTGCCCGATTGTTTGTCCCTCTTCCGCGGCTACGTTCGCGGCCGGATGTCCCTGGAAAGGGAGCACGCGGTGTCTGCCGGCACCATCGAGGTCTTCCGTGCCCGGTGGGCACCGCGGGGACTGGGGTGTTTTGTTGACCCCTTTAATCACATCTTAGTTTGATGTTTGTAAGGTTCCTTTAAAGTTTTTGCCTTGATTTTACAGCTGACCTGACTTAGGGGCTGTGCTTGATTTCTCCCTTGTTTTTGTTAATTTAGTCTATTGTTTTGACTCAAAAGAGTTACATCTTCTTAGATAGAGGTGTCAGCTGTGGCTCAGTACATAGCACCCTTGCCTTTGAATCAGAGGGTTGTGGGTTCATATCCCACTCCCAGAAACCAAGAACTGTGATTGTACTCGAAAGAAGTTGCAATGTGTGACTGTTGGTAACTCGAAAGAGTTTCCCCACGTAGTCAAACAGCCCCATCATCTAAAATAGCGGCTATCGTCAGAGAGCCGCTGCTCAGGAATCCGCCCCTCCGTCCCTTTCAGTGGCTGGCGGAGAGGAGGGCTGTGGCTGCCGGGGTGACCAGGGTCGGGGACGTGCTGGGTGGCGGAGGACTGGGCTGGATGCTCCCGCAGGAGTTGGCGCGCCGCGCGTCAGTGAGTGTCCAGGTCGCAGCCGATGCCATCCAAGACCTAAAAACGGTCGTGCTCGGACCCGAAGTCATTTTAGGTCTCGAGGTGGCCCAGGTGCGCGGTGATCTTCCGGCTGAACGTTCCCCTGTTCGGACGGAATTCCACATTGGCCCCAAGCCCCGAACCCTCCCTCGGGTGCCAGTGCCCCGCAATAATATGAGCCGCCTCGGGGACATGCCCTCCGTGCCATTTGGCACGGTGCGGAGGGGTTTTCTGTACGGACTGCTGCTGCACACCTTCCATTTTATCGCCCTGGTCCGCCACCCGGACACGCCCTGGAGTGCCTTGTTGCCGTCCGGCGGCGGAGGCCCCCGATGGGAGGCCCTCTACGGAGGTGTTCTCCCTCTTTCTATCGGGGACCTGGGTTGGAGGGTGTTGCATGCAGCAGTCCCCTATAATCGTAAAATGTGTAGGTTCACGGACTCCCAAGACACCTGCTCTTTTTGCGGTCTTGTGGAGTCCATGGACCACGTGTATATAGGGTGTTGTAGGTTGCGCTCCCTTTTTAGTTATTTAAAAAACCTTTTGTTACTATTTTGGTTGCACTTCAGTCCCACGCTCCTGATCTACGGACACCCGGTGCGGAAGGGGGTCGGGAAGGAGGAGGACCTTCTCGTGAACCTGCTCCTGGGCTTGGCCAGGTTGGCCATTAACAAGTCCAGGCAGCGGGCGATCGAGGGGGGAGTCCCACCCGATTGTTTGTCCCTCTTCCGTGGCTACGTTCGCGGCCGGGTGTCCCTGGAGAGGGAGCACGCGGTGTCTGCTGGCACCATCGAGGCCTTCCATGCCCGGTGGGCACTGCGGGGACTGGGGTGTTTTGTTGACCCCTTTAATCACATTTTGGTTTAATGTTTGTAAGGTTCCTTTAAACTTTGTCCTTGGTTTTACAGCTGACCTGACTTAGGGGCTGTGCCTGATTTATCCCTTGTTATTGTTAATTTAGTTAATTGTTTTGGCTTTAAAAGAAGATACATCTTCTTAGATAGAGGTGTCAGCTGTGGCTCAGTTCATAGCACCCTCGCCTTTGAATCAGAAGGTTGTGGGTTCATGTCCCGCTCCCGGAAACCAAGAACTGTGAATGTACTCAAAAGAGTTACATCTTCTTAGATAGAGGTGTCAGCTGTGGCTCAGTTCATAGCACCCTCGCCTTTGAATCAGAAGGTTGTGGGTTCATGTCCCACTCCCGGAAACCAAGAACTGTGAAAGTACTCGAAAGAGTTACAATCTGTGACTGTTGATAACTCGAAAGAGTTACATCTTCTTAGATAGAGGTGTCAGCTGTGGCTCAGTTCATAGCACCCTCGCCTTTGAATCAGAGGGTTGTGGGTTCATGTCCCACTCCCGGAAACCAAGAACTGTGATTGTACTCGAAAGAGTTGCAATCTGTGACTGTTGATAACTCGAAAGAGTTTCATGCTCTCCTCTGGACCTGGAAAAATGTACATCTTTCTTAGATAGAGGTGTCAGCTGTGGCTCAGTCCATAGCACCCTCGCCTTTGAATCAGAAGGTTGTGGGTTCATGTCCCACTCCCGGAAACCAAGAACTGTGAATGTACTCGAAAGAGTTACATGTGATCTGTTGATAACTCGAAAGAGTTACATCTTCTTAACTGTCCTAACCCTGCCGCTACGTCTTGGTGCTCCCTGGACAACCATAGTGGGGGTGGAGGCAGCCTGCTGACTGCTATACCCTGTCTGTGATGACCTTGACAGGCGTCCTCTGGAGGGCTGGGACCTGGAGGGCCCCAGCCTGTTTTCAGGGTCCTGCTGTGTGGTAGTAGCACTCTCCTCGGTCTGTGGAGCTCGAGCTGCTGAGGTCACAGGACGACGAGATTCAGATGGGCCGAACACACCTCAAATCACCTGGATGGATGGCTCCGGGGGGTACATGGCTCCGGGGGGTACACCTGCTGAGCGGGTGTGCACGTGGCTGTACTTTAAATATGGCGCCTGGTGTGATGAAGCTGCTAGGTGATGGTGTGGCGGGTGAATGACAGCCTGCCCACCATGGAAACGGCATGTCTCCCGAGAATGCATAATTAATAGTGCGGGTTTGGGATGATCCAGCATGAAAAGCCACCATTACAGCTGGCGGGTAAAATGTTGTTTTACCCGCCCACTACCGCTCTTAGTGCAAATCTGGGACGGCTCCATCCATTAGCTTGCCCTTTGTTTTTCAATATTGTTGTGCAGTTTCAACATTTCTCTGCTACAAACTGTCACGTATTATCTCCAAGATTATTTGGGGTAGTTTCCATTCTACCTATTTTAGGGTCTAGAACAGAAACAGAAGCAAAGAAGAAATGAGACTTGGGGAAACGAATAACAAATGGGGTACTCAGGCCTTCTCAAAAACATCTCATCGTTCACCAGTAGGAGATGCAAGCAAGTGGCCCAGTGCATATGGCTATTAAATTTGAATCCATCATTTTATAGGGTAATGTTTGGTCCTCAGGATAACAGAATTAAGATTAAAAGTTCAATGTATGGGGTTCAGCACAGAGGGCACAGATCTTTGTCCCACAATTCTGTAGCATAATGTATTGGCATATCCCTGAGAATAATTCAATTAAAGATAGTGAGAAAATGCTGAGTGTATGTTAAACTTCAACTAACATTAATTTTTAATTGAACAACTCCAAAATAAAATTATGATGTCACAGTGGATCCAGCTGAGTATACATATACATAACAAGCATTTCAATGTTATCTGAACTCTTTTCGTGCTGTACATAGTTCAACACAGATTTAAACATTGTCATGCAGAATGGCTGAACAATGCACATCAGATGTTAAAATGATATTTATTTATTGCTTAGTTTCATACGCAAATGTAAATACACATTAAATCATTATCAGCTTTTTAAACATTTTATATAAAATGTAATATTTAGATAATTTATTTGACAAATGTGTTTTTCTTTGGAAACAAGAACGTAACCAGAGAACATTGAGTTGGTCCATAATCAAATTCTTCAGTGAAAATAATATTTTTATTTAAACAACATAGATAACAGCTTTGATAGCAATTCCAATCCTTGGAGGTGGGGGCCCCAGTGTCACATTGGAAATGTGGAAGCAAGCTCAGCCTGTCCATCTGTGCCATTTTAATGCAGGAATATTATTCTCATTTTATTTTCAGGCTTGGGTTTGATTATTGTGTGGCATGGCCCCGCATGACACAATGGACAGAATCATCCCAAATTTGCACTAAGTGCAGTAGCGGGTGGCCACCAGTCACAATGGCGGCTTTTCACACTATATCGTCCCAGACCCACCGCATTAATTCTGCATTCCCAGGAAACATGCTGTTTCCAAGGCAGGCAGGCTCTCATTCGCCCACCACACCTCGCTGCTTCATCACGCCGGGCACCACATTTAAAGTGTAGCCGCGCACACAGCTCTCAGTGCTTCCAGCACAGGACTGCTGCACGGAAGACAGGATGGCCCCGAAAGGCGAAAAAACTGCAGCCCCCCCACTTCAGTAATGCGTCCCTCGAACGTCTTTTGAATGCCGTGAAGGTCCACTGTGATGTCCTCTTACCCCACTCTGGCCGCATGATGGGCAGCTGCATCACCAATCCAACATGAGAGGCAGTGGCAGCTGTGGTCAGCACCAATGCCCTGCGAAAGAGGACAGCCACCCAGTGCCACAAGAGGACGAATGATCTCCTCTGTTCCATCAGAGTAAGTCACTCTTCTCATCACTTTCAACTCACACTCACAAACCAATCACACATCCACTGGGCCCTCACTCACTGCCAGTTCAAGGGACATCACCATTCACTCCCACACACATCTTCAATGTCCTCATCCTGTCCATGGGATCACTCACCACCCACAAATGCCAGGCATATTCATCATCTGGCCTCACAGGCATCCTGCTTACAGTCTCCCTATCTCTATTCAGGCAGGACAAGCTGGCATGCAACAAGAGGGAGAGGTTGCAGACTGATGTAAGAATGCCTGAAATCAAGGTCCTCACGGATTTGAAAACAGAACCATCCAGCTGGCCAGCAAGGATTTGGACCGTCTCTGTGCTGACAGTGTGGTAGGCGCTGCTCAACCAAGTGAGGATCCAGCAGTGCAACATCCATCAGACAATCATGCTGCGATTGGTGTGTCCTGTTTCATAGGCCACTGCCATACACTAATATCTCTCCTTGCTTTCGCAGGCACATCTGCAAAATAGCTGACGGAGTTCACGACCCAGGGCCTGCAATCAAGGACCGAACAAGCCTCTGACGAGGAATGAGAAGGCACCCTCCTTGAAGTCCCGTCACAGCACTCACCCACACCCTCCACCAGCGCAGAAATCTCAATTGGGCCTAGCTTTAGAGCAGCCTTGGGGTCACAATCTGGTGAGCACACCACACTTTCTGATCCACAGCAGGCAGTGATGGTGACTTCCCAGGTGTCCAGCACTGAGAGGACTGAGCTGATAGCGCTGGCATGCCAACGCAACAAAGTCAACACTGGTAGGATGGCAGCCACCATGAAGACCTTGGCCCAGGACGTCGCTCCTACATTGCTGCATGGGCTGAACTCCAAAAAGGACGCCATAGTTGACCTCCAGCAGTGTGCATGTGAGAGGTGTGCGGGGCAGCCCAATCTCACTCCAGATACCCCCAAGTGCCATCCACTCAGGCGACTCCGGGAGTGTTCAGCCCATCCAAATCCCCTCTTCCTGTGACCTCAGCAGCTCCAGCTCCACAGGCCGAGGAGGGTGCCACTGCCACAGAGAAGGACCCTGAAAGCAGGCTGTGGCCTTCCAAGTCTTAGCCCTCCAGAGAACGCCCCTCAAGGTCATCACAGGCAGGGCATAGCAGTCAGCAGGCTGCCTCCACCTCCACTGTGGATGTCCGGGGAGTACCAAGTAACAGCAGTGCTAGGGAGGTTAAGAAGGTATAACTCTTTTGAGTTAAAACAATTAAACTAAATTAAAAAAATAAGGGATAAATCAAGCACAGCCCCTAAGTCAGGTCATCTGTAAAATCAAGGAAAAAGTTTAAAGGAAACTTAAAAACATCAAACCAAAATGTGATTAAAGGGGTCAATAAAACACCCCAGTCCCCGCGGTGCCCACTGAGCAAGGAAGGCCTCGAGAGTGCTGGCAGACACCACGTGCTCCCTTTCCAGGGACACCCGGCCGCGAATGTAGCCGCGGAAGAGGGACAAACAATCGGGCGGGACTCCCCCCTTAATCGCCCGCTGCCTGGACTTGTTAATGGCCAATTTGGCCAGGCCCAGGAGCAGGTTCACGAGGAGGTCCTCCTCCTTCCTGACCCCCTTCCACACTGGGTGTCGGTAGATCAGGAGCGTGGGACTGAAGTGCAAACAAAACAGTAACAAAAGGTTTTTTAAATAACTAAAAAGGGAGTGCAGCCTACCACACCCTATATAAGCATGGTCCACAGACTCCACAAGACCACAAAAAGGGCAGGTGTCCTGGGAGTCCGCGAACCTACACATTCTTCAATTATAGGGGACTGCTGCATGCAACACCCTCCAACCCAGGTCCCCGATAGAAAGTGGGAGGACACCTCCGTAGAGGGCCTCCCATCGGAGGGAGGGTTCGGGGCTTGGGGCCAATGTGGAATTCCGTCCGATCAGGGAAACGTTCAGCAGGAAGACCACCGCGCACCTGGGCCACCTCGAGACCTAAAATTACATCGGGTCCGAGCACGACCATCCTTAGGTCTTGGATGGCATCAGCTGCGATCTGGACACTCACTGATGCGCGATGCACCAACTCCTGCGGGAGCATCCAGCCCAGTCCTCCGCCACCCAGCACGTCCCCGATCCTGGTCACCCCGGCAGCCACAGCCCTCCTCTCCACAAGCCACTGAAAAGGACAGAGGGGTGGATTCCTGAGCAGCGGCTCTCTGACGATAGCCACTACTCCTGACGGGAGAGAGCTGCGTCCCGAGGCGACCATGTTCCAGACTTTGATCAGGTCCTGGTAAAAGACGGGCAACGCCTGCAAGGAGCCACCGAGACCCCTCTGCTCTATAAACAGGAGCTGCACGTCATAATTCAGGCCGTGCACCTGACAGAAGAAATACGTCATCAGGGCACACCATCTCGGAGGAGGCTCAACGTAAAGGTATCGCTGCAGGGTCTGAAGGCGGAAAGTCGCCACCTGTGTGCGTAGGCACACTAGCGCCTGACCGCCCTCCCTAAGCGGGAGACTCAGAACCTCAGCAGCGACCCAGTGCAATCTTTTGTCCCAGAAGTCGTCGACGAACATTCTCTGGATTTTTGTGACAAAGTCCGGGGGAGGTGTCAAAGTGACCAGCCGATTCCACAACATGGCGGCAATCAGCTGGTTTATGACCAGAACTTGACCCCGGTAAGACAGCATTCGGAGCAGTCCTGTCCAGCTCCACAGGCCGAGGAGGGTGCCACTGCCACAGAGAAGGACCCTGAAAGCAGGCTGTGGCCTTCCAGGTCTCAGCCCTCTAGAGAACACCCCTCAAGGTCATCACAGGCAGGGCATAGCAGTCAGCAGGCTGCCTCCACCTCCACTGTGGATGTCCGGGGAGTACCAAGTAACAGCAGTGCTAGGAAGGTTAAGAAGGTGTAACTCTTTCGAGTTATCAACAGTCACAGATTGCAACTCTTTCGAGTACATTCACAGTTCTTGGTTTCCAGGAGTGGGACATGAACCCACAAACTTCTGATTCAAAGGCGAGGGTGCTATGAACTGAGCCACAGCTGACACCTCTATCTAAGAAGATGTAACTCTTTTCGAGTCAAAACAATTAACTAAATTAACAATAACAAGGGATAAATCAAGCACAGCCCCTAATTCAGGTCAGCTGTAAAACCAAGGACAAAGTTTAAAGGAAACTTACAAACATTAAACCAAAATGTGATTAAAGGGGTCCACAAAACACCGCAGTCCCCGCAGTGCCCACCGGGCACGGAAGGCCTCGGTGGTGCCGGCAAACACCGCGTGCTCCCTCTCCAGGGACACCCGGCCGCAAACGTAGCCGCGGAAGAGGGACAAACAATCGGGCGGGACTCCCCCGTCGATCGCCCGCTGCCTGGAGCTGTTGATGGCCAACTTGGCCAGGCCCAGGAGCAGGTTCACGAGGAGGTCCTCCTCCTTCCCGACCCCCTTCCGCACCGGGTGTCCGTAGATCAGGAGCGTGAGACTGAAGTGCAAACAAAATAGTAACAAAAGGTTTTTTAAATAACTAAAAAGGTAGTGCAGCCTACAACACCCTATGTAAACATGGTCCACGGACTCCACAAGAAGAAGATGTAACTCTTTCGAGTTATCAACAGATCGCATGTAACTCTTTCGAGTACATTCACAGTTCTTGGTTTCCGGGAGTGGGACATGAACCCACAACCTTCTGATTCAAAGGCGAGGGTGCTATGGACTGAGCCACAGCTGACACCTCTATCTAAGAAGATGTACATTTTTCCAGGTCCAGAGGAGAGCATGAAACTCTTTCGAGTTATCAACAGTCACAGATTGCAACTCTTTCGAGTACAATCACAGTTCTTGGTTTCCGGGAGTGGGACGTGAACCCACAACCCTCTGATTCAAAGGCGAGGGTGCTATGAACTGAGCCACAGCTGACACCTCTATCTAAGAAGATGTAACTCTTTTCGAGTCAAAACAATAAACTAAATTAACAAAAACAAGGGAGAAATCAAGCACAGCCCCTAAGCCAGGTCAGCTGTAAAATCAAGGAAAAACTTTAAAGGAACCTTACAAACATCAAACTAAGATGTGATTAAAGGGGTCAACAAAACACCCCAGTGCCCGCAGTGCCCACCGGTCATGGAAGGCCTCGATGGTGCCGGCAGACACCGCGTGCTCCCTTTCCAGGGACATCCGGCTGCGAACGTAGCCGCGGAAGAGGGACAAACAATCGGGCGGGACTCCCCCGTCGATCGCCCGCTGCCTGGACCTGTTGATGGCCAACTTGGCCAGGCCCAGGAGCAGGTTCACGAGGAGGTCCTCCTCCTTCCCGACCCCCTTCCGCACCGGGTGTCCGTAGATCAGGAGCGTGGGACTGAAGTGCAAACAAAATAGTAATAAAAGATTTTTTAAATAACTAAAAAGGGAGTGCAGCCTAAGACACCCTATATATGCATGGTCCATGGACTCCACAAGACCACAAAAAGGGCAAGTGTCCTGGGAGTCCGTGAACCTGAACATTCTCCTATTGTAGGGGACTGCTGCATGCAACACCCTCCAACCCAGGTCCCCGATAGAAAGAGGGAGAACTCCTCCGTAGAGGGCCTCCCATCGGGGGCCTCCACCGCCGGACGGCAACAAGGCACGCCAGGGCATGTCCAGGCGGCGGACCAGGGCGAGAAAATGGAAGGTGTGCAGCAGCAGTCCGTACAGAAAACCCCTCCGCACCGTGCCAAATGGCACGGAGGGCATGTCCCCGAGGCGGCTCATATTATTGCGGGGCACCGGCACCCGAGGGAGGGTTCGGGGCTTGGGGCCAATGTGGAATTCCGTCCGAACAGGGGAGCGTTCAGACGGAAGATCACCGCGCACCTGGGCCACCTCGAGACCTAAAATGACTTCGGGTCCGAGCACGACCGTCCTTAGGTCTTGGATGGCATCGGCTGCGACCTGGACACTCACTGACGCGCAACGCGCCAACTCCTGCGGGAGCATCCAGCCCAGTCCTCCGCCACCCAGCACGTCCCCGATCCTGGTCACCCCGGCAGCCACAGTCCTCCTCTCCGCCAGCCACTGAAAGGGACGGAGGGGCGGATTCCTGAGCAGCGGCTCTCTGACGATAGCCGCTACTCCTGACGGGGGAGAGCTGCGTCGCGAGGCGACCATGTTCCAGACTTTGATCAGGTCCTGGTAAAAGACGGGCAACACCTGGAAGGAGCCACCGAGGCCCCTCTGCTCTATAAACAGGAGCTGCACATCATAATTCAGGCCGTGCACCTGGCGGAAGAAATACGTCGCCAGGGCACGCCATCTCGGAGGAAGCTCGACGTAAAGGTATCGCTGCAGGGTCTGAAGATGGAAAGTCGCCACCTGCATGCGTAGGCACACTAGCGCCTGACCGAATAATGTTATCCAATTGAAGTTATCAACAGTCACAGATTGCAACTCTTTCGAGTACAATCACAGTGCTTGGTTTCCGGGAGTTGGACGTGAACCCACAACCCTCTGACTCAAAGGCGAGGGTGCTATGAACTGAGCCACAGCTGACACCTCTATCTAAGAAGATGTAGTTGCACAGCCTGGGCATGGGTGTTAATCACTTGTACATAATGTTCACTATTGTAAATAAACTCCCAAGAATATCTCTCTGCCTATGGCTCCTTGTTATGATGAGTTGTGTTTGTGTCACTCAGATGTGAAACCTTTCTGCACAAGATAAAGGCAAGTGTCTCAGTCCAGGGCCTCTTCCCTGTGCTTTGCGCAGCCTACAGAGCAAAGTGATGGTCCAGCCTCACACTCCCGGGACACATGACTGATGCCTGCACCTTGATGATCCTTGTCATTGTGGCCAGAATGTCATGGGCAGGCGCAACAGAGTTCCATCATTCTCTCTGTGTGCGCTCAGCACCTTTAAGGTGGGGCTAGCCTCCATCTCATCAGCATCTGTGACCATTGACGCTGTGCTCCTAAATGGGTCAGGCGCTGAAGGCAGACAAAGGATCAGGCACTTTTAAAGTCTCATGGCTGCATCTCTATGATATGACCCTGATCACAGAGATTAAGTGAGCTGCCCTCGGCCAGACAGGTGTCAAGCATTCTCAAGGCTATGTATACAGCTATGGAGTGTCCTCACCACATGTCGTCATGTTCTTCCTGCAATCGAGCGACTATTAGGGCCTCCACTGCGTCTCCATGGCAGGAGCTTTATCACAGAGGGTATATGCGCTGCCACAAGCCAGGCTGGAGTCAAATGTTCATAGATGCAATTTGAGGATCTATCATGTCTCCTCACTGCATGTCGTCATCATCCTCCACAAATCTAGCAGCTATGAGGGCCTCGTGAGCGCACCTGCTTCATCTGGCCAGTGTGAGGGCCTCATCGCCATCATCGTCGCCTTCAAGTAGCTCCTCACTCTCATCCCCGTCGGCATCCTCCTCATCAGAGGAGACCTCCAGCTCCTCCATCTCCTCCTCAGCCAACTCCTCTCCCTATTGCAGCGCCAAGTTATATAGGGTGCAGCAGTCGATGGCCATGTGTGACACCCACAGTAGGCTACGTTGCAGGGCACCACCTGACCAGTCCAGGCACCAGAACTTCATTTTCAGCATCCCGACGGCTTGCTCCACCAAATTGCAAGTTGCAGCGTGAGCCTCGTTATACTGTCGCTCTGCTGCAGTCTGAGGCCGCTGCACGGGTGTCATCAGCCACGTCCTCTGCGGGTAGCCCTTGTCCCCGAGGAGCCAACCCTCCAGCCTCTGTGGACCCTGGAAAAAGTCAGGGATCTGTGACCAACTGAGAATGCAGGAGTCGTGGACACTCCCTGGAAACCACGTGCAGACCTGCAGGATGGGCTTGTCGTGGTTGCACATCAGCTGCACATTCAGTTGAACATGGTTGACCGCGTGTTGCGATGGAGATCTGAGTGTCACGTGAGTGCAGTCGATGACACCCTGCACATATGGGAAACCCGAGATCTGGGCAAATCCAATCGCTCTTGCATCCTGGCTCTCCAAGTCCCAGGCAAAATGCACAAAGTTGTGTGCCCTTGCAAAGATGGCATCTGTGACCTCATGGATGCATTTGTGGGTGAGGCTTGTGATATCCCACAGATATCACCTGTGGAGCCCTGAAAGCAGCCACTGGTGTAGAAAATGAGCGCCACTGTCACTTTCACGGCCACTGGCAGTGGATGCCCTCCATGTCCCCGTGGTGCTAAATCCTGCAGCAGGTGGCAAATGTGACCGACCAGCTCCCTAAACATGCACAGTCTTTGGCGACACTGGTTCTTGGTCATCTACAGGAATGAAAGGCGGTGTCTATAGACCCTGGGTCTAGCTAGGTGCCGACTCACTGTCGCTCTTCAACAGCATTTGTGGGAGCCCCAGCCACCCCTTCTTCCTGAGGGTGCTCCTTCTCCCCCGGAGCAGCCAGGCACTTCACCACACTCCACCTGGCAGTTTTGCCCACTTGACTGCATGCTGTGGTCTCAGCTCAGGCGCTGGTACTCTCCTAACCCACACTGCAAGGCTGCACTGTTAGCTTGAACCATGGGGTAGACTGGTCCAAGCCCGGATGACATTGCAAGGGGCTGCGAGTGCTTCCACCAATGACTGCTTCATGGCCAGCTTTAGCAAGAAGATGTACAACGTGCCCAGCCGTCCAACTTTTCTGCAGTCCACTAAAATGCTCGTTAGTTTGCAGTCTGTGCCCAAGGTGAGAAGCTCTGGAGCACTTGGTGGCACTTTCATGCCTCTGCGTTACTACATTGGGCAGATAAGCTACAGACCCGATTCCATGCCTGTCAATGTGGCTGCGCCTGAATTGTCTCAGCTATAGAGGAATGGTCACTTTATACAAGGCTTCCCTAATGCGTGGCCACTTCCCTACCCGCGAGCCCGCACATACTTGTGTACTGCCTTCAACCGCAGGACAGGATTTTCCCCCTCCACCCAAATTGCTTCAACCGTAGGGCAGCCCTTACCCTCTCCCCACCAACATGCCTTAACCTTGAAGTCCCCTGTGAGCGCTGTGCAACGTTACTGTGCACTCACTCCAAGTTCCCCTCAAGCACAGCCGGCAAATGCACGTCTTATATATGCTGTTGTGAAACAAGTCAGCATGCACGGACAATTGAGTGAGAGGGGGTTGGGGTGGGGGGGGGGGTGCGGAGGACGGGGGGATGGGTCCAGCGGGCTGGCCATATAATTACTTATAAATGCATTATAAGGCTCCTGACGTCCAATGGCAGGGCATGCCATCAACGGGTTGAGCGGACGATCCTAAACTGGTTTCACGATGTGGTGAAACCGATTTTGGCTTTCTCGCTATATTGTCCGCTCACACCGCCAAGCATGCCCAATGCCAGCGGGCACGGTCGATTCCGCCCAATGTCAACTCCAGTATTTAAAGGGCAATCCACTGATAGAATTTGGAGGAGTCTGGAGTTGAAAGTAGTGAGAAAGAACAAAAACAATGGATTCAGAATGGTCAAAGGCTGTGCCCTGAATTAATGATACCTCCCTTGATGAGCTGTAGAGAAGTACTTTTTGCCAGCAATAGGAGAAAGAAACGTTCAGCTACCACAAAGGAGACTTGGTTGGAGATGGCCCAGGAGGTCAGCATCAGGAGAGTTGTGCTATGCTCCTAGATTTACTTAGTTACAGTTACAGGAAGGGACTTTTTTAAAAATTCTACTCTTAAACTAATTTAAACTAACATTAATATCAATAATAAGAACTTTGACTGTTTCTTATTTTGGCACCTGTGAGGGTGAGTCTGGGGAATGGGAAACAAGGAAATAGCTGATGCGTTGAACAGGTATTTTGTGTCTGTCTTCACTGTAGAAAACACAAAAGAAATCCCAAGAACACTTGAAAATCAAAAGATAAAATGGAGAGACTAACTTAAAACTATTACAATCACTAGGGAGAGGGTACTGAGAAACTATTGGAACTAAAGGCTAACAAGTCCCCTGGACCTGATGGCTTGACCCCTAAAGTCTTAAAAGAAGTGGCTGCAGATGGTAGATACATTGCTTGTGATCTTCCAAAATTCCCTGGATTCTTGAATTGCATTCAAGAAAGGAGAGAGACAGAAAGCAGGAAACTATAGGCCAGTTAGCCTAACGTCTGTCATAGATAGAATCCATTATTAAGGAGGTAATAACGGGACATTTAGATAATCGTTATAGAATCAGGCAGAGTTAACTTGGTTTTGTGAAAAGGAAATCATGTTTACTAATTTATTGCAGTGCCTTGAAGAAATATCAAGCAAACTGGATAAAGGGGAACCTGTATGTGTGGTATACTTGGATTTCCAAAAGGCATTTGATAAGGTGCAACATCAAAGGTTACTACACAAAATAAAAGCATACTGTAGGGGATAACATAGAAGGCTGGCTAGTTAAAAGGAAGCAGATATCAGGGATAAATGGGCCATTTTCAGGAAAACTGTAACTAGTGGAGTGCCACAGGGATCAGTGCTAGGGCCTCAACTATTTACAGTCTATATCAATGGCTTGCCAATGGGGTCTTGTGGCACAGTGGGTAGTGTCCCTACCTCTGGGACAGAAGCTCTGGCTTCAAGTCTCACTTCAGGACTTGATGGCCATGGAAGGTGCGTTCATAATGTGGCCAAACAGATTGATTACCAGCCTGATAGGCAGTAAGAATGGGAGAGTTTTCTGGTCAACCATACTGCAGAAGGCAAAGGCAAATCACTGCAGTACTTTGCCAAACATAATAATAGACCAATCCAATTGAAGTCCATGGTGGCTAATGCCTTCTTGGAGCATGGGACCTGAAAGAGGAGGAGGAGGCTCAATGATTTGGATGAAGGGACCAAATATGTGGCAGCTAAATTTGCTGATGACACAAAGATAGGTAGTAAAGTAAGCTGTCAAGAGCACATGAGGCTGCAAACAGGTTTAGGTAGGTAAAATGAGTTGGAAAAAATTTGGTAGATGGAGTACAATGTGGGGGCGGGGGCCGGTGGAGAAAGGAATGTAGTGGTGGTAGAGGACAGTATAGTGAGGGGGATTGACACTGTTCTCTGCAGCAAAGAGCAAGAGTCCAAAAGGCTGTGTTGCTTGCCCGGTGCCAGGGTTCGGGTTATCTGCCCAGAGCTGGAGAGGAACTTACAGTGGAAGGGAGATGATCCAGTTGTCATGGTCTATGTAGGTACCAATGACATAGGCAGGACAAGGAAAGAGGTTCTGCATAGTCAGTATGAGGAGCTAGGCAGCAAATTAAGAAGCAGAACCTCAAAGGTAATAATCTCTGGATTATTACCTGAGCCACATGCAAATTGGCACAATAGATTAGAGAGATGAATGCATGGCTCAAAGACTGGTTTGGGAGAAGTGGGTTCTGGTTCATGGGGCACTGGTGCCAGTACTGGGGAAAGTAGGGGCTGTACCATTGGGACAGTCTACACATGAACCATGCTGGGGTCAGTGTTCTTGCGAACCATATAACTAAGTAAGTAGAGAGGGTTTTAATCTAAATAGTGGGGCCAAGGGGTCAAACGTGGGAAGATGTGGTATATCAAAGAGTAGAGACAAGGTAAGAGAGGAAGGTATTAAAATGGGAAATGATAAACAGATTGTGACAGGAAGGGACAGAGAGTACAGAGAATACAAAACTAAGAGTAAATCTAAAGGTTACAAAAATAATAAAAGGACAAAACTTAAGGCTCTGTATCTGAATGCATGTAGCATTCGAAACAAAACAGATGAACTAATAGAGCAAATAGAGATAAATAAGTATGATCTAATAGCTATTACAGAGACATGGCTGCAGGGTGATATAGTTTAGGACCTGAAAATTGAACAGTATGTGACATTTAGGAAGGATAGGAAGTTAGGAAAAGGTGGAGGGGTGGTTCTGTTAAATAAAGATGACATTAGCACAATAGAGAGGGATGACCTAAGTTCAGGAAACCAGGATATAGAAGCAGTTTGGGTAGAGATGAGGAATGATAAAGATAAGTCAATTGTGGGAGTGGTGTACAGGCACCCCTAACAGCAATCACATGGTAGGACGGGGTAGCAAAGAAAAATAGTGGGAGCTTGTCACAAAGGTATGGCAATTATCATTGGGGTTTTTAATAGTCTGGAAAAATCAGATGGGCGAAGGTAGCATAGATGACAAAATCATATAATGTTTTCAGGATAATTTCTTAGATCAGCGCATTCTGGAGCCAACCAGGGACCTGGTATTTTGCAAAAAATTATGATTAATTAATGACCTCATAATTAAGGCACACCTACGTGGCGGTGATCATAATATGATTGAATTTTATATTCAGTTTGAGGAAGAGAAGAGTGGGTCTAAGACTAGTATTTTAATCTTAAATAAGGGCAATTATGAGGGCATGAAAGCAGAGCTAGTGAAAGTGAACTGGCAATTTAGGTTAAGGGATAGGTCAGTAGAGATGCAGTGGCACACATTTAAGAGAATATTTCAGAATACACAGAATATCCATTCCAACGAGAAAGAAAAATTCCAAGGGGAGAACCTACCATTCGTGGTTAATTAAACAAATTAAAGATAGTATCAAACTTAAAGAGAAAGCATATAATTGCACAAAGATGTGCAGCAGGTCAGGAGAGTAGACAAATTATAAAAAACAGCAAAGAATGACCAAAAGATTAATAAGGAGGGAAAAATTAGCGTGCAAGAGAAAGCTAGCTGGAAATATAAAAAGAGATGGTAAGAGTTTCCACAGATATTTTTAAAAGAAAAGAGTTAATAAAGTGAGCGTTGGTCCTATAGAAAGTGAGTTTGGAGAATTAATAATGGAAAATAAGGAGATGGCAGATGAATTGAACTGGGAATTTTGCATCAGTCTTCACTATAGAGGATACAAGTAACATCCCAGAAATGGCTGTAAATCAGGAATTGAAACAGAGGGAAGAACTCAAGAAAATTACATTCACCAGGGAAGTAGTACTTAGCAAATTGTTGGACCTGCAGGTTGACAAGTCCCCGAGTCCTGATGGATTTCATCCTAGGGTCTTAAAAAAAAGTAGCTAATAAGATATTTGATGCGTTGGTTTTAATTTTATAAAATTCACTTGATTCAGGAAGGTTCCATTAGGTTGGACATTAGCTAATGTAACTCCTTTATTCAAAAATGGAGGGAGACAGAAAGCAGAAATTCTCGGCCAGTTAGTTTAACATCTGTCATAGGGAAAATGTTAGAAGCTATTATTAAAGATGTTAAGAGGGCATTTAAATAAATTCAATCAATCAGGCAGAGTCAACTTGGTTTTGTGAAAGGGAAACCATGTTTAACCAGTTTATTGGAGTTCTTTGAAGAAGTAGCATGTCTTGTGAATAAAGGGGAACTGGTGAGTGAACCGTACTTAGATTTCCAGAAGACATTTGATAAGGTGCCACATCAAAGGTTATTCCAGAAAATAAAAGCTCATGGTGTAGGGGATAACATACTGGCATGGATAGAAGATTGGCTAGCTAACAGGAAACAGAAAGTAGGCATGTGGTTGGCAGGATGAGACGAGTGGTGTGCCACAGGAATCAGTGCTGGGGCCTCAACACTTTACAATTTATATAAATGATTTAGATGAAGGGACTGATGGTATGGTATGCTAGATTTGCCGATGATACAAAGATAGGTAGGAAAGTAAGTTGTGAGGAGGGCATAGGGAGGCTACAAAAGGATATAGATAGGTTAGGTGAGTGGGCAAACATCTAACTAAGGGAGTATAATGTGGAAAAATGTAAGGTTGTTCATTTTCGCAGGATGAATTAAAAAAAAGCATATTATCTAAATGGTGAGAGATTCCAGAGCTCTGAGATGCAGAGCGATCTGGGTATCCTAGTACATGAATTGCAAAAAGTTAGTATGCAGGTGAATCAAGTAATTAGCAAAATTAATCGAATGTTATCATTTATTGCAAGGGGAATTAAATGCAAGAGCAGGGAGGTTATGCTTCAGTTATACAGGGCATTGGTGAGGCTCTCCTAATTGCTTTGGTGGAGCCAGATGACATCGCTAGAGTGTTAAATGAATACTTCACAACCGTCTTCACCCAAGAGAATGAGGATGAAGGTATCAAACTTGGGGAGAGAGACTGCGCGGTTCTTAAGCAAATTGATATAGGGAGTGACAAGGTATTGGAGGTGTTGGCAGGCTTAAAAGTGGACAAATTTCCAGGTCCGGATGATTTGTGTCCCAGACTGCTGAGGGAGGCAAGGGAGGAGATCGCAGGGGCTCTGACCCAAATTTTTAATTCCTCTCTGGCCATGGGGGAGGTAACAGAGGACTGGAGAACAGCTAATGTGGTTCCGCTATTTAAGAAGGGCTGTAGAGATAAGCCAGGGAACTACAAGCCAGTGAGTCTCACATCAGTGGTAGGGAAACTATTGGACAAAATTCTGAAGGAGAGAATCTATCTCCACTTGGAGAGGCAAGGTTTGATCAGGGATAGTCAGCATGGCTTTGTCAGAAGGAGGTGACCAGGTGTGTAGATGAGGGTAGTGTAGTTGATGTAGTTTATATGGATTTCAGCAAAGCCTTTGACAAGGTCCCACATGGGAGGCTTATAAAGAAGGCAAATGCATATTTGATAAGGTGGATTCAAAATTGGCTTAGTTATAGGAGAAAGAGGGTGATGACAGAAGGATGCTTCAGTGACTGGAAGCCAGTGTCCAGTGGGGTACCACAGGGATCTGTGCTGGGTCCCCCATTATTTGTCATTTATATAAACAACATAGATGACTATGTGGGGGGTAGGGTTAGTAAGTTTGCGGATGACACAAAGATTGGCCAGGTGGTTAACAGTGAGGTTGAGTGTCTTGGGCTACAGGGAGATATAGGCAGGATGGTCAAATGGGCACATAAGTGGCAGATGGAATTTAACCCTGAAAAGTGTGAGGTAATATACTTTGGAAGCAGTAATTTGACAAGGAAGTATTCAATGAACGCCGTGACACTAGGACGTTCTGAGGAAGAAAGGGACCTTGGCGTGTGTGTCCATAGATCTCTGAAGACGGAGGGGCATGTTAGTGGGGTGGTGAAAAAGGCATATGGGACACTTGCCTTTTTCAATCTAGGCATAGATTACAGAAGTAGGGAGGTCATGTTAGAGTTGTATAGAACCTCGGTGAGGCCACAGCTGGAGTACTGTGTGCAGTTCTGGTCGCCACATTATAGGAAGGATGTGATTGCACTGGAGGGGGTGCAGAGGAGATTCAGCAGGATGTTGCCTGGGATGAAACATTTAAGTTATGAAGAGAGGTTGGATAGACTTGGGTTGTTTTCGTTGGAGCAGAGAAGACTGAGGGGCGACCTGATCGAGGTGTACAAGATTATGAGGGGCATGGGCAGGGTGGATAGGGAGCAGCTGTTCCTCTTAGTTGAGGGGTCAGTCACGAGGGGGCATAAGTTCAAGGTGAGAGGCAGGAGGTTTGGGGGGGATGTGAGGAAAAACGTTTTTACCCAGAGGGTGGTGACGGTCTGGAATGCGCTGCCTGGGAAGATGGTGGAGGCGAGTTGCCTCACATCCTTTAAAAAGTACCAGGATGAGCACTTGGCACGTCATAACATCAAGGCTGTGGGCCAAGTGTTGGCAAATGGGATTAGGTAGGTAGGTCAGGTGTTTCTCATGTGTCGGTGCAGACTCGATGGGCCAAAGGGCCTCTTCTGCACTGTGTGATTTTGTGATTCTGATTCTATATCTGGAGTACTGTGTGCAGATTTGGTCTCCTTATTTAAGGAAAGATGTAAATGCGTTGGAAACGGTTCAGTTCATAGATTAATACCTGGAATAGATGGGTTGTCTTATGAGGCAAGGCTGGACAGGCTAGGTTTGCATCCGCTGGAGTTTAGAAGAGTAAGAGATGGGTTAATTGAAACATATAAGATGCTGAGAGAACTTGACAGGGTGGATATTGAAAGGATGTTCCCTCTTGTGGGAGAATCTGGAACTGAGGGTCACTGTATAAAAATAAGGGGTCGCCCATTTAAGACAAAGATGAAGAACAATTTTCTCTGAGAGTTGAGAGACTTTGGAATTCTCTTCCTGAAAAGGTAGTTGAGGCAGAGTCTTTGAATATCTTTAAGGCAGAGGTAGATAGATTCTTGATAAGCAAGGGGGTGAAAGGTTATCAAGGGTAGGCAGGAATGTGAAGTTGAGGTTAAAATTAGATCAGCCATGGAGCCATGATCTTATTGAATGGCGGAGCAGGCTCAAGAGGCCAAGTGGCCTACTCCTGCTCCTAATTTGTATGTTTGTATGTCCGTATGTGGGAAAATGTGAACTTGTCCACTTTGAGAGGAAGATTAGAAAGGCAGTATATTATTGAAATGGAGAGAGACTGCAGAACTCACTGGTACAGAGGGATCCAGGTGTCCTGGTACATGAATCACAAAAAGTTGGTATGCAGATGCAGCAAGTGATTAGGAAGGCAAATGGAATGTTGGTGTTGTGGGGAAGTGTTGCTTCAACTCTACAGTGCATTAGTTAGACTGCATCTGGAGTACTGTGCACAGTTTTGGTCTCCTTACTTAAGAAGGGATATAATTGCATTAGAAGCAGTTCAGAGAAGTTTCACTTGCCTGATTCCTGGGATGAAGGGGTTATCTTATGAGGAAAGGTTGAGCAGGTTGGGCCTATACCCACTGAAGCTTAGAAGAATGAGAGGTGACCTTATTGAAATATAAAAGATCCAGAGGGAACTTGACAGGGTGGGTGCTCAGAGGATGTTTCCCCTCGTGGGGAATCTCGAACTAGGGAGCACAGTTTAAAAATAAGGGGCCTCCCATTTAAGACTGAGATAAGGATATTTTTTTTTCTCAAAGGGTCCTTAGTCTGTGGAATTCTCTTCCCCAGAGACCAGTGGAGGCTGCGTTATTGAATATGTTCAAGTTTGAGTTAGATAGGTTTTTAATTGACAAGGGAGTCAAGGGTTATGGGAGCTGGACAGGAAATTGTTGAGGCCATTATCAGATCAGCCATGATCTTATTGATTGGTGGTGCAGCCTCGAGGAGCTGAATGGTCTACTCCTGCTCCTAACTCTTGTGTTCAAGATTGGGGCTGTTAGTGTTTTAGAGCACTTTTCTGATCTCAATAAAGCACTCCCAGGTCACAGGTAGGAGAATAATAAAATCTCTTAGGATACATGGGGCAATAATATATTGTGACCAATGGAGTAGCAGACAAAATAGCTTTTTTTTTTAAATCCAGCAACAGGATGTTCTAAGAATGTTCAATATTCTGTAATAAGTAAGGCATCCAGGCTGAATGGAATATGTCCAAGAATACTTAAAGAAGTGATGGGAGAGGTAAGGGAGCTGTGACAAAACATTTTTGCAGTTCATTAGGCACAATGGTGGTACCAGAAGATTGTAAAGTAACTAAGGTTACTGCAATTTTAAAAATAGGTCAGAAATATCACCTTGGGATTCAATGGTATGCTAGCTTAACATCCAAAATAAGAAAATACTGGCATCTGTTAAAGGAGGAAGCAATTCAAGCATTTTTAACAAGCATAAAGGCAATAGTTCCAAGCCATGATGAGTTTATGAAAGGCAGGTCATGCCTAACAAATTTATTGGAATTCTTTGAGAATTCAATTGGTACGGTTGGTATTATATATCCGGATTTCCAGAAACATTTGATTGGGTCCCTCACAAGAAAATTATGACTAATAATTAGAATAGAGAGGAGTAAGTGAACAATGGGTTGAATAGGTAGTAAGATGCAAATGACAGTAGTCAAAAAAAATCAAGCTTTTATCAGGCAGTTTAATTGAAGGAATATCACAGCAATCAGTTTGGTTTCATGAGGATATTGAAAGTAAAGCAATTAAAGTTTGTAAGTGGTCAGTTAACCAGACATCTGAAAAACTCTCACCGTGCATGACAATGGTTGTGAGGCCTAATACAATGTTGGAGTGTCCAAACAATACAGGAATTATATGTAACATTAACAGGATTACTTATGCAGTTTTGCATCTTATTGCAGTCATTATAGCCATATTAACAGATTTAATGATGGTTAAGAAAAACAGTTCAGATTTGTGATTTTAGAATGAAGTAGAGTTTGGCCAAAGAAACTAAATCTATTTGCATTGAAAGAAAAATTATGGGAATAGTGAGGAAACATGGTCTACACTTTTATTGTAAAGCAGGCCTTTGATTTGACGTATCTGGCCATCTTGAGCAGAGCCAGGGAATGTGATTACAAACTGCAGAAACCACAATCTAAATGTGGCTTCGAGAACAAGTTCACCACATCAAAGAATTGTCCACTGGTACACTAGGGAGTGCATTCCTGAAGCTGGGCATCAAAGAAAATCGTTGGGACAGAATGGGAAAGCTTAAACTGCATCCAACCATTGATCTTCGAGTGCTTGGTGTTAACAAGTGACATGAAAAGCAGAAAATTGCTCCACTTAACTCCCGCTTCCATTCCCACTCTGCTCCAACCAAGTACAATGTAAGCTTCAGGACCAGCATCTCATTTATTCCCAAGAATGCTGCAGCTCACTGCTATGACTTTTGACAATCTCAAACTTTAACTATACCCCAGATTTTTTTTTTCCCAGCAAGCAATGTTGGGGATTATGAAGTGGGTCTATCAGCATATTGAGGGGCAGATGTGGAAAAGTGTGGAGGAGAGGTGGATTGATGCTTTAAGCCTGCAATGTGGCCTGTTTTCATTTTGGAACTTGCAGATCCAATGTGTGTCACTAGCATTTTCTGTTTTCACATATATTGTTTCACTTATTTTCCATTCTCACTTACTGCCTTAACTTTTTCCTCACATTGGATTTTCATCATAACTATATGCACTTTTTTGTTCTTCTTATGTCCCGGTCATTACCTCACTAAAACAATTTTTAATATTATTTGACATATTTGTACTTTTTTATGGAGCAGTTTGCAGGTCATTCAACCTATCAACTTCCACTTGCTAACTACTGACCTGCTTTTTGTTTCCTCACCATCCCCACCCCCACCCACTTTTGTTTACCTAAAGGGTTTGTTTACCTTTCAGTTTTCAGCTCTGCGGAAAATACAATACTGATGTTTTATCTTATATGCGCTGACAAACCTGTGTATTTCCAACATTTTGCCTTTTGTTTTAGAAAATTGTCCCATTCTCCAGTACTTATGACCCTCACCTTAATGAATAATTCACCAAAAACAGGGATAGGTCAGGTATTGAGTAAGAGAAAGATGCAAAATGGTTAGTGGAAGCATGGCCTAATGGAATGCATTTTTCTTTCCTAAACTCAGAATGAGCAAAACTGATGATAGATTTTCAACTTCAGCACTTGGGCAATGATCTGTCATTACAGAAAGCCTGGCCAATATAGAACACGACTGATTTTCACTCCATTGATATCAATGGCATGAAAATCAAACAGGTTCTACCAAAGGATGCATAATCCAACCAGTCGGATTCCTGCCCAGGCTGTGAAGACAAAAATCTATCCCCTAGAATCAATTTACTGGATTGTTAAATTAAAATGCCTGATTTGAGATAATTAGCTGAAGGACAGGGCTCTGGATCTCAAAATTCTTATACAAGTTGTACATACATGATTTATGGGAATAATTAGCATATGGACATTATAAACCTAACGATTTTCTGTTGAGTTTTTCCAGGTAACGAGTTCAGGCGTGAAGTGGTTTCTTTAATGTAACGTGAACAATAATGAGGTTAAGTCAAGTCAGTACTCAGCTGCCCATGACTAATTGTATCACTTTCAGAAAGGCATATTCACATTACAATTTGCTTTGGTCAGAGATGACACACAAAAATATTTCACTATACATTAATTTCATTTGTCTTTTAAGTCTATTTTAATGTGCAAAAATTCCCTGCTGCAACTATATACACCATTTTCTTTTTGCAAATTACAGCTAGAGTATTTTCTACTTATTTATCAAAGATTACCTCATTAAATGAAAAAGATAGAGATTTCACATTTCCATTCTCTTCATTCACAAAACTCCCAAGAATCTCTGAACCACAAGATAGCCTTTGTGAGCATAGACCCATCCAGGTGTAGATACTGCTCCAGCTCAGAGCTATTGTAAATAGGTTGGCTTTCTAATTTGAAATTTATCTGATTATTCACTTCAACTGAACTTGTTTAACCAGTGGTCCTGTGAGTACTTTGTTTACTCTCTAAGGACCTTTTTCCATCAAAGCCCATAATTGACTCTTAACTCAATAAGCTCAACAAACAAGTGACTAGGCACCCAGGTGTCCACAACCTGGCAGCCTGAATGCTGTGGTAATGTGCAGGCTGGAAAAGGATTAAATTATTCATTGTAGTATGGGTGAGCATGTTGTTTTTGCAAGTAAAGGTGGGTCCCTTTACTGGAAGTTCATTATCTTAATTGTGCCAGTGTGGCAAGCAGCAGACAAGCAAGAGAGGCAGAAAAACTAGAACAAAAGTTGTCAGGCTTTTTAATCATTAATTCTTATACTACATCAAAAATCTTAGAGATATCTTAGATCAGGCTCATAGTGATAACGGGCAAATTGAAAGAGCTGAATGAAAATAAAGAGCATACATAGTCCTCGGTGTTTATATTGGGCATGTTCACTGTTTGCCGCCATATGAGGCGGATGCTAAAACAAGTAGCACTTCCCAAACATTACCCTGACATTTCAAATGCACCCAAATCAACAGTGAACAAAGTAACCAGCATGTATACTGTTTCACAAATTTTATTTAAGACACACTTCTAAAAAGTCATAAAGACAATTTTTTACATTTCAGAGAATGTAATTATACTGAACTTTACAGTTTACACCATAGGAGTCCTACTTGTCTCCAGCAAAAAAGTCCGTAATCCAGATCTAAACTGTTTTTCTGGCAAGCATGGACACCAAATTTAGCTCATATTCCTTACTTCATCCTAATCTGACTTTATATTGGGATGCTGCTCCACAGAATGCCACATTTATAAAACCAAAGAGTGAATGTCAGCTACCATTATCATAACCTCTTTATCTGGAACCCATTCTTGCTCATCATCATCGTTTCATAATGCAAGCTCACATTGCTTAAAGAACCTTAACTATCTCATGTATCAGGCAGAGTGGTCACAATATGACACAACTGAGAGAATCCTTCCTCTGACATCCCATCTGATGTCAAAAGAGTATCAATTTCTCACACAACTTTCTCCTTACCAATAAAAAATCTAACTTTCTTGAAGCAACACCAATTGATTCATTGACTGACAATTCGATGCATATTTCAACAGGCAAGTAACACCTAACAAAGAGGGTTTCTTTATTACAAATAGAGATGTAGCCAGTTTTATGTTAGAATTCAGTTATTCACATTGTTCTAAGGCAAATCCATTCCAAGAGCTGGATTATTCAAATTGTGTTGGCAGAGAGAATGCTCCTTATCCCAGAGGGCGGCCAGAAATGTTGTCTACAATCAGGACAAATTTGTGACTCCTCTATTTATTATCCCACAAGTGCGTCATTTCAGAAGTGGATGAAATCTTCCCAGCCCCACAGTGACAGGTCGTGACGAGAGACCAAGAGGAAAATCAGAAAATTTTGCATCAGGGCAGCCCCCCAGTGAATTTCCACCTCCAAGCGATCTTGCTGGAGGTGGGGTCAGACTGGATCTGCTAACTGCCCAGCAGTGGTGGGTAGCCAATTAGTGCAATTGTGCCCAGCCAGGGGCAAAATGGTGACACCACCGGGGTCTTTCCTGACAGCAGATAGGTGCCCCAGTGAGGCCAAAGCCTGACAGGTGCCTAGAGGCAGGCTCCCAGCAGCAGACCAG
Source organism: Cetorhinus maximus (assembly GCF_964194155.1). Taxonomy (NCBI): domain Eukaryota; kingdom Metazoa; phylum Chordata; class Chondrichthyes; order Lamniformes; family Cetorhinidae; genus Cetorhinus; species Cetorhinus maximus. Next base: position 92,032,491 of record NC_135879.1, on the reverse strand, counting down.
GAAGCCATCCCACCTTCTTTAAATGCTACTATGCAGGACATCCAGTTGATTTCCTCCTCTCACCTCTCCTTCCCACCTCTTTCAGTATGGCTGCTGGCCATCCACAGCCTCATGTGCTGCAATTGACTTTCCCAACTATGCAGCCCACCTGTCATCACTAATCAATGAAGATGGAGGCAATCTATTAATGGCCGCTTCTGGGAAGATTGCGCAGGCGGGCAGAACTCCTGACCTACATGTGACTCCAGACTCTCAGCAATGTGGGTCAGCCAAATGCTTGGCTTTTTGGACCAGAGGGGGGCCAATGACAAATGCATCTCTCCCAGGTGCATTTTGAAACTAGCATCGATTGTGCCTCCTCAACTTTCCCAATCTTTTCCTCACATTTTCTCTTTCGACTGAGTTGGAGTTTTGATGCCATTCAGTTCACACTGTCCATCTTAAATGCCCTCTGAACAAGGGCAATTAGGGATGCCCAAATCCCATGAATGATTTTTTTTAAAAATGATCCGCACAAAGGTTGCAGCTGAGGTGCAAGATCTGGCATTGAGGCTGTATGTATAAGCTGATCATGTAGATGCACACAGAACATGTGAATGAGCACTGTGATGCATGGACACAGTGAAGAGAAATATCAGGCTAATGTGAAATCATGTTGTCATTGCAAGTGAAAAGGGCAAAAAACACTAAGGAGATGGCCCAGACTGAATTCGTTCAGTTGAATAGATGGCCATGGAGACTGCTATGGTCCCTGAGCAGCTGTCTGTTGGTGATGGAGAATTGCCGGTAGTAGCCGATAAAGGCAGCATTAAAATCACCATAGAACATGGCAGTAGTGGCAGAGGTCATTATGTCAGTTCACTGAGTCCAAGGATAGTGTTGCATCACACAGGCAGTGCGAGCCTGGTTAAGGGCAATGGCATGCATCTGAGCCTGCTTTCACAATGAGAAGAGCCTCACACAGGTTCCAGCTCTGCTTCCTCACCCCCCACACCCGGCCAGGTCATCCCGCGGGCATCAAGAGGAAGAAGAGATGTCCGAGCAGGCAGCATCACATCTGACTAGCCCACACTCCGTCAACTCAGATATAAGCACTTCATAGGGATGTAACGGGTGTGTAGGGTTGGTGCCACAGGGTGAAAGTCACTGCACCAGACTGCAGGAGTGTCAGAGTCAAAAACATCTGTGCACAGACCCCTCGGAGGAGGGAAAAAAGTCACGATGATTCTTCAGTGGGCAGTAATGTGGAGCCACACGAGTCACCTTTTGGAGCACAATATTTGGACAATCAGCAGATGTGCAGGCATCTAGTAGAGTTTCCTGAGGCAATGGAAGCTCTCGGACTGCAAATGGAAGAATCTATCGCTGTCATGAGCTCCACATTGTCCCGGGTGCTCAGTTGCATGAGCTCCAACCATGATAGGTTGGCCACTCCCATGGAGAAACACATGCAGCAGCATCTGGAGTGGATGCAAGAGTATCGTCTCGGCCAGGAAAGGGTACAAGCTTCCATTAGTAGCCTGGATCAATCTGCTCTTGAGTATGAGCACTCACATCCACGGAACACACGAGAAGCTGAGTCCCTTAACAATACCCTTAACAGGCCCATCAACCCCACCTGAATGCCAACCTAGGGCTGTGGAGTTAACTGAGGAGGGTGAAGGCACTGTGAGCTTCTCAGCACCCTCATCTTCTTTCACCTGCCAGCCCCTCTGCCAGAGCCATTGTCTGCTCTGCATGTGCAGTGCTGCCCATGCAGAAATGCAGAGGCCACAGTCTGATGAAGATCCCCAATGGGTGCCTGCACGATAAGGCTGGCTACCACACTCCTGATTGCCATTTACACTGTGAAGCAAGCAGGTAGCCTCCACCTCCGAGACAACACGGGGCACTTCATAGGAGTGTGGGTGAGCGCAGGGCACCATCTCGTCTACAGCACTAATGGGTTCACCGTGGTTACACCTTTCATATTGTATATAACACATTTGAGCACTTTTTGAATATATTTACATACACTCGTATATGACTTAATGTGTGTTTGCACACTACAGAACTCCAAATATAATGGTAACATTTTGAAGGGGGTTCATGCCAATAATAATGAAGGCAGCATGCCGAGATTCATCTTTAGGTAAAGTGACCATATTTGCGAGACATTGGAGGGCTTCATCCTTCTCTGGCTGATCACATAAGAATCCAGTGTTGAAAGGCTCGAGCACTGAGGTGCTCCTTGTATCTTTCATTGTCCATCAGATCTTGGCTTTAAGGGAGGCTCAATGATCAGACTCCACGAACAGATGGTGGGCAGCAGGTGCATCTCACACATGTGTGCTGGGTGCAAGGCATTCATCTGCATGGCACTGTCACATAATGGCCCAGGTGCAAGCATTGCAGCTCAACATGCCATGAGGCGCCAAATCTACAGGGAAATTAATGTGGTCAGCCCACGGGCAACCAGACCATTAGTTACGGCCTTAATGCAACTGTGTGCTGCTGACTGGGATATACCAGGCAGCTCTCGTGCTGAGCCCTGGAAAGAGCCTGAGACATAAATATTGAGGGCAACAGCTACCTTTTCAGCCACTGGCAGGGCGTGGAAATGAATAGAGTGTGGCTCAAGTTGTTGCTGGACTACTCAACCAATGTCCGTCATCACCTCAGTGCTTAGCCTTAGTCACCTTCAGCACTTGTTCTCTGTCACACTGAGGCAAAATGTCCTAGGTCTGTACACCCTTCCCATAGGGTAGTACCTGGTTTTCCTGCATCTCCTCTTCCTCCTCCTTCCTGGTTCGCATACCATTCTCTCTTTGTTCCGACCTTCTGCCCTACCTCTGGCCTCCACTTGCTCATGTTGACTGGCTTCTATGGCATCAGTGTGCAAGGGTGCCATGTCCATCTTGTATCTTCCTTCATACGAAATGCAATGCAACCTTCTTCAGCACAATGCTCTTCCTGGCACCTCGGTGCACGAGTCAACAAGGTCAAAAAAACCTTCCCTCTGAGTCCAACAGACCCACCCTCCTACAGCCTTGGGTTAAAGCAAGACAGTTTGAACTGAGTTTTTGCCAATTCTGGGGCAGTTAAGACAAGTTTAAAGCAAATTCCACATAGGTAGCTGCACCTCTCCAAAGGGGTACCCTGGCTATCCAAAGAAAAGCACAAAGTTTAGACCTGCTTCTACCAGGTCTACTTTGCACACCTTGCGTTTCAGGCATCTGTGAGACCAAAAGCCAACTTGAGTGGAGGCAGCTGCTGATTTATATGGGCAGCTCCCTCCATGAAATGCACACACGCACACCCTGAACCGGGCCCATTTCCAGCCCCGTGAAAATGCCATGTTTATGTGCGGGACTTCTGATTTAGCAAAAATTCAGTCTACTATGTTAGGTCACACTGGCAGATCTTTAGCAGTCCATCCATTTTGTTGAGGAGGTCAATTTTTGTGCTGAGGCTCATTACTTTCCAACCACGTTTGTTGCGTAGTCAGGACTCTTCAGTGCAAACCATAATCCTGCACTCAATGACAGGAGACAAATTAAAAAAGACAAATGCACCATAACCAAGTGCAAACTACTGATTGAACAACTGAATCTACCTAAAATAGTAGGAGCACTTAAGGTATAAGCGATGCTTTGACATTGGCAACTATGAGGATGGCTAGCATTAGTTGCCAGTTTATAATCAATTCCCACATTAACCACAGGCAATATAAATTGTGGGGACTATATCTAAGGGTATTAAAAATATTAAAGAGGAAATGTTTGCAGCACATACTATCAAGGTGAAATAGCCAGAATTTGTAGGTGAGGTAATAAACCATTGGGGGCGTACAGCAGGGTTACCAGTTTACTGAATGATGGAAGTGGTCCAACCTTGAATCCTAAAAGAAGAATTTTTAAGGTGCATGTCAATCCCCTTTAACTAAATTTAACTTGCAAACTTTGGCAGGATCAGTGTCAAAGATCAGGGATGGGTACATCTCAGTGTTTATCCCAGGATATCAAGCTATGCATTTTCAGGCCTTCCATCTCAAGGTAATAGAAATACAAACCTTCAGTACATTTAAGATGAAATTGATTGCTAGGGTGGGAGAATTGGTGTACTAGAGGGAAGTATGCCTATGAACCTAAGCGGCTTTTCTAAATTTGGCTTTCTTCTGTTATTATTTCTGATCAGCATTAACTACTGCTAATCCTTGGATTTTCCTGCTTAAAACTGAACATTATGATTGCATGAATAGGTACTAAAAGGTTGTTTGAAGTAATTAATTACAAGCACTATATAAAGCATTCTGAAATTACCAAATGTGGAACATTGAGTAATAAGATGTCATGAATTTGTATTTCTGGATCATGTTCATAAAAAAAAGGGTAACAGAACTCAAAATCTATTACTGCTATTGTCTTTATACTTGTACTAAAATTAGCTTGCCATAATATATAGAGAGCAAAATCAAACACAAATGCTCCCTTATTATAATCCTTTGTCTTGTTTTGCTGTTGAATGCTGGTTACTGAAGGCAGGGCAGGAGGAACTCATAGCATTCATTATGGCTTTAAGGTGCAGTGTCATGTATTTCTCAAATGAGACAGGTTAGAATCCCAGTTACAAAATAGCTGCTCTTCCCTTTCCATCACCCTAGTGATGGGCATACTTTGCATACTTTAACATCCAAAACAACACATTTACTGTTTGTCTCTTTTAGAGCTAACTCATGAAATATATTCTTTAATCAATGAATTAGGCTATACTTACTTTTTCTGGCTTTTTTTAGCAAGTCGTGCAGCTTCAGCAGCTACCTTCCTCATTTCAAACTCTTCTCTTTTCAGCATCTCTCCACTTCCCCTGTATCCCAGCTCCACCAGCTGTCGAGCCAACTCCTCATCCTAAGGAATGCATGGAGATGATTTACCAAGAAGAACTGAAATTTATACACCGATTGCCTCGTATGATAATATTACAGCAACGTTGAAGTTTTTAGGCTAGTCAGAAAAGTGAGAAAATTAAAAAATCTTCTTACAAGTTCTACATGAAGTGAGCTGTTCGACACAGTTAATGATAATAAAAGGAGTGGGAGTGATTTTTTTCTATAAAATGGTTTTTTGTACATCACAGTTTTAACATTGTCCCATAAGAATTATAAAGTAACCGATATATCCCTGCTGAAACATTCTAAAACTCTAAAACGTAACTCATTGAAGATAAAAATGGTTAATATTACAAATTACTAATAAGTGTTCTGCACAGACAGATCTAAAGGAAATATTTTTTCCTAATATTACTGTGGGATACTTTGAAGCAGGCTTATGGGGACTGTGTGTGTGTATGTTTATGTGTGCGCCCGTGTCTAGTTTAATTAAACTGCAGACAGTCAGACTGCAAAGTTGGAATCCACAAAAGCGATTAGGTATAAAACAAGCATTTGAAATGGAAATGGGTAAGCTAGGATGAAGTCTCAGTAGATACAACGTGAATGGGGTTTGCATTCTTAGATAAGTTGAGAGGTTCTTTGATTTTCAAAGGGACATAAGATGTTTACAACTGCAAAGATAAATAAGGCAAAGTTATTAAGTTTATTCTTCCCGAAAGTGCTGGCCATAATGACAACACGAAAGATTTTTATATTCTGGGAAAAGTATCTTCCAAAGAACAGTTGAAACAATGGGATTTATAGAACAAAAGGGAGGAAATATATTTAAAGAAAAATGGATATCTGTGTGGGGAGTGGCCATATGAGATTTTGAAAGGTACACTGTGTGAAACAGACCTGTGGGAAAAAGCATCTAGCAACCCTGGGGAAGTTTGCTGTTCCGGTAACCAAGGTTTGTTAAAAGCCTGTGGAATCCCATTGTCGAGCGAGAGGAAGAAAGAAGCTGTGAAATACCTTCCTTATAGCTACAATGGGTGCTTGTGGTAATCTTGCTGGATGTTTTATAGATTAAGAATCAATTTGAACTGTTGCCTGAAAGGGGTGTGTAGCTGGGAGTTCAGTTAAATAGAAATCTTGTGAGAACTGTTGTAAAACTAAATGTAACTGTATAACTGTGGTCATGTGTTGTAACTTTTCTTTTGTTAATAAATGTTTTAATTTAATCTTTAAACTCTCTAAAGATGGGAGTGGACTCATTGCTTCTGACCTCAATGCACAAACCTTCTTGTAATAAATTGCAAAATCGTTGTGATAGCGTGGCCAAGTTCCCATTTAGGATTTGGTCAGCCTGGCAAATACCACTTGCCATATCACAACACAGGGATAGAAACAGTCACATTAAATCAGAAGATGGTACATCTATTATAACCACTTAGGTGAACACATTCATGAATTCTTTGCAATATTTTGTTCCATGTTGTTAACAAATGGATTTCTCAACACATGTATTTTAGAAACTAAGCATCAATTTTAACTCTGTTTAAGTGAATCGGTTTTGAGTGAGTTAAAGGGTGGAATTTTCCGTGCCCGCTAATGCGGGCATGCTCAGCCATGTGAGCGGACAATATAATGAGAAGGCCAGAAACCGGTTTTGCTACATCATAAAACCAGTTTGCAATCGTCCACTCAGCCCGCCAATGGTGAGCCGCATTCCCCGCCAACATACGTTGGGAACCTCATTGTAATACAGCTGCATATCATTACAAGGCCAGCCCACCAGGATCATCCCCCTCACTGCTGGATCATCCACCCACGTCGGCGGGAAAACACGCCGGTGCAGAACACGTCTTGACAACTGTGATGTGCAGAAGTTGGGACTTACCACCAGGTCCTTGCTCACATCACAGACATCTGAGGAGCAGAAGATGCTGGAGCCCATCAGGACAATGGCACACTGGAGGAACATCTATGGCATGCTGGGTGGATTCTCATGGACATGGCTCTGCTGCAAAGCAGCTCACAGAAGTGAGTTTGAGAGGGGGGAATGAAGATGTCAGAATAGGGTGAGGTTGGGAGGGGGGCAATGAAGGTGTCAGGATGGGTGAGTTTGGGAGGGGGGAATTAAGGTGTCGGGGGGTGAGGTTGGCGCGTGGGAGGGAGTACGGGGTGAGGAGGGATTAACAGGGGAGAAGGCGGCAACTAGGGAGGTAGGTGTAAGGGAAGTGGAAGGTGTAAGGGAATGAGTTCGAAGGGGGGATGCCCAGGGGGAGGAAGGAGTGCGGAGAGGGGAGGGATTAAGGCTGGTGGAAGAAGTAAGGGTGGAGGAAGGAGTCAGGAAGGAGGAAGGAGTAATGCTGGAGGAAAGTGTCAGGGATGGGGGAGGATGAAGTGAGGGGGGAGTCTGGGGGAGGTGGGAGGGTGGGGGGTCCACAGTGGGTGGCAGGGTTCCAAGGGGGGAAGGGTTTCTTGGGGGGGAGTTGGGGGTTGGGTGAAGGGATTCTGGTGGGTAAGGGGTCCGGAGAGTGGGGATGTCCAGGTGAACGTGCAGGGGAGGGCTCTGTGGAGTCCATGATTGCATCCTGGGGAATGAACTGGTGGGTATGAAATGAGGGAGTGGTGAGAATGACTGCAGGTAAAGTGAGGCGGTAGGATGGGAGGGTGAGAGTTCGACGGTAGTGATAGAAGGGACAGTGGTTGGTGGAGACTCGGAGGCAGGCACGGACCTTGGAGGTGGGAAGGAGGTCGTCAGGGAGGTTAATGTGAATGGGGGTGGGTTTTCGGGAAGGAAGGGAACGTGCACGTTCAGCTGGACATTCCCGAAGGAAAAGGGTTATGGCTGGTAGGTCACAGGGGGGAGTTGGAAGGTGATGCCAGGGTGGTCAACAGTGTTGGGGGAAAGGAAATGGGTGACTAGGGGGAGGGAAAAGATGGGGGAGCGCACAAAAAGCTAAATCACAACCATGTTGTCTAAATCGAAAGTTGAATGAGGGTCATGGTGGGCAAAATCAGGTGCTGCTTGGAAGTGTGATCATTGGGTGGGTTGATATACAGGTCAGCTCAGATGGACAACTGAAAGCGAACCCCAAGAGGAAGCACTGAAAATGCTCAGGACAGTGAGATGAGTATGATACGGGAAGGATCTGCGTGCGTAGGAGAGTGCTTACATGAGACACTGAAAGGCCCTGCCACACACAGACTTCTCCCTCCAGAATCATGTTGGCCAGTTGCTCCCTCTGCGGTGACAGAGGACAAGGTTGAGGGGCTCACAGGCAAAGGGACTCAGAGAGAGAGGACAGCCTTTGAGATTTCTTAGTGGATGACCCAGGAGTGTCCAGCTGCCGCTCCTCCTCACTTCGGTGCCTGGCCTGACTCCTTGACGGGAAGGAGCATTTGAGGGACATCAAGGTTCCCCGTTTCCCTCTCGTATTGCCACTGCAGGAACTCATCCATGGCTCCCACGATGGAGTGCAGGTCTGCACATATCTCCGCATTCTGCTGGACCAGGGTCTCCATGGCATCCGCCATCCTCCCCATGGAGACCTCCATATGCGCACATGTGGTCACCACTTCATCAGAGAGCAGGCAGATGCATATCTCCGGCTCGCGCATCACTCTGTTGAGGGCTTCCAACAGCTCTGCTTGATACCCCCATGCCTTCTGCTGACTCTCCAGGATGAGGTGGGAGGCCAAATCCAGATGCTTGTTGTCTGACTAGGACCTCACAGATGCCTCTTCTCAAGCAGTCTTCTGAGTGCCGGGGAGCACGGCCGCATGTGCCTCCTCCAGCTGCGGACATGAGTCTATGCAGTGACCACCAGGTTGTGAACCTAAGCCTGCTCTAGATCTAGGTCCCACCGAGGTGTGTATCTCTGCGCTGGTGGAGGGTGTGGGTAAGCGCTGTGATGGGTCTTCCAGGCTGCTTACTTCCAGCTCTTCAATGTAGGAGGTGTCCTCTTGGATGGAGGTAAGGACCTGGATGGAACTGAGGGACCGGCTGGCTGAGGGTGTCGGTCACTTGGCAGAACTCCCTGTGAACCAAAGTAGAGATAATTAGTGCATGGCAGCAGAGTCAAAAACCGGAGAGACAGTTGCGTTGAGAGGGGGATGATATGGTGCAGGATCCTCACGAGGGTGTATGCCACCAACTTCACCATTGTCATAGGTATGGTCCATGTCCTCACCAGTCAGCGCAATGGCACGCTCCTCAAAGTAAGTGAAGGGACTAATTTTAGCCACTCCACCCCCCGGTCTGGGGCCTCTCCCTAATGTTGTGATCCAGCTTCTCCTGCATGGAAACAGATGGAGGGAGTATGAGCAGGGCATATGGCAGAGTATAGAATGGCTGTGTGGTGAGCGTAGCCATGGACAGGATGAGGCTACGAGCTCGAGAGGATATGAACTTGATGGAGATATGAGGGTGTATATGAGAGTTAGTGGTGTTGTCCCTTGAGATGTGAGATTTCTGTGGGTGTGTGATGGGTTTGTGAGTGTGTGAGTTGAGAGTGATGAGAAGAGCGGCTTACCCTGGCAGAACGGATGAGAATATTCATCCTATAGCGCACTGGGTGGCTGTCCACTTTTGCAGGGCATTGGTGCTGGCCACCACTGCCACCACCTCCCATGCTGGATTGGTGATGCAGCTGCCCCTCCTGCAGCCAGAGCAGGGGTACAGGACATCACGGTGGACCTCCACAGTGTCCAAAAGGCACTTGAGGGACTCATGTCTTCTGTGCAGCAGTCCTGGGCTGGTAGCACTGAGAGGTGTGCATGCGACTACACTTTAAATATGGCGCCCGCGTGATGAAGGGGCAAGGTGGTGGGTTTGGGATGATACGGCGTGAGAAACCGCCATTGCAACCAGTGAATAAAATGTTGTTTTACCTGCCCTTTGCCACACTTAGTCCAAATCTGGGACAATTCTGCCCAAAGTCTCTCTCTAAGTCTTTAGCAAGACTTCAGACTTATAACCATCAAAAAACAGGATTTTAATAACGCTTCAGAAAACTGCATGGGCTTCCATGATGGAATGGAAGGCTAGAAATAAAAATTTGCATGTACATACTATTTTTTAAACAACAGATCAACTTTAAAAAAAAGTGCATGCAATTTTGTTTTACACAAGATATTTTACATTTAACCATCATTCAGCATGATTTACTGTGACTATGCATCAAACCTTCCAGATTAGTACAGATTTGATCAGATAGCGGCAGTTATTTATCTACTGATTACATTAATTTTATTTAAAACCTTTCTTTTAAGGCATCAATCACTGTTGTTTAAAATATGATGATATAATAAAGCATATTAAAGAAAAATGGGGGAAGAGAAAAAAGAGATGGAACTTAAAACATTTATATAGTCTCCTGCACTTGTTCTTCATCTCACTTATTTCTTTTGTCTTTGAGATCTTATGGAACCTAGAGGTTTGATTAAACTCACAGAAATTGGAGCAGATTTATTCACAAGAGTCAAGATGATGCCTATTACCTATTTCAAAGCTTTAGCTTTTCTAACCAGGCAGAGAAATTGAAAAGACTTTTGTTAATGTATATTAAGCTTCATTGAATTAAATGGTTATTTAAATTAAAAGTTACTTGGAGGAAGCAAATATATACAAGCCAAATATCAACCTTTACCCACAGAGCAAGATTCTGCCCCATCCACACACAATTCTCAACATTCCTTTCACCGACGAAATTTTCAATCCTCAACCTCCACCTCCCACTAAGCAAATACTGTGATGAGAGCTCCGGCATCAGCACATGGAGTAGGCTGGACCAGAGTTCAGTGCTGGCGAGGGGGCAGACAATGTAATATTGAAAATGGTGACGTAAATCAGAAAAAGGTCTCAAAGTGTAAACAACGTTATAGTGAAATAACTTAAAGTGGGGTGACTTATAGTAAGGAAGTATGTATGTTTATAACACTGCAGAAGTGATGAAATTTCAACCAAAAGCAGGAGTACAGATTGATACAATTACTCTAGAATAATAAAAGTAATTCTAAACAAGTCTAAAGTAATTTTAAACAAAGTCCCACAAATTTAAAGTAGAGGATGTTTTAGAACAATATTATGAACAAGCACTGCCACCTTGTGGCATGTTCAAAGTACTTAACTGTAATACGCCTAAATGTAAAAACCACGGCATTTGCTTTGCTAACATTTCAGCAAGCTTGCATTTTTGGTTCACTATTAGCCAATTATATTTAATTAAGTCAATAAAGCAGTGAAATCATCAGTAAATATATTAAAATTGCTCTAGTTATTAAAATTGTAAAAGAATTGAAAGACAAATCAAAATTATTCCATGAATTGAATAATGCATTTCAGCACTTTTCTATAAAAACGTTACAGAATATCCAAAAAAAAAAGCAGCTGACCACAGAGTTGAACCCAAAAAAAATTCAGAAAAAGGCTATACTGTATATCACTATTCAAGAGCCTGATAAAGGGTCTACACCTGCAACAGTAGCTTAACCTTTCTCTTCACAAACCTTGATGGGCCTGGTGTGTATTTTCTGTTGTTACAATCCCCGTTAGGGAACCATAAGCCAAAATAACAAAAGTTATCAAATGACCCCCAAAGAAGAAATTGCAAACAAGATTTCACTTTTTGTAACTTATACTTCAACATGAATCAGAATCAACATAAATTAAACACGAATGAACAGGTGGATGATACTTCAAATAAAAAGATAAATTTGACTTTAAATAATTGATACAACAAAGATATATCTTACACAACCACAAGCATTCCCCTCTCAGTGTGTATGACATTACATAACTACACAATTCCACAAAATGCTGTTCTTTATCCTTGCATGGTAGGTCAGGAGTCCTATCCAACAACAACTTTCACCTCCAAGTTTCACGGGTACGATTATCATCAGCAAGGCACACTTCTGCAAACCCTTAGGTCATGACAGTCCTGACAGCGTAGCTTTTCAGGGTTCCTCTTCAACCAACTAACCAATAACAACCTGGTTCTCAGTTTGGCCATTTCTTGGAAAACATGCAGTTCTTTAGTGTCTCCAAGCTATTCACACAGCTTTCCAGGATTTAGGGCCAGCATCTTCCAGTCGGCGAGCGGGGGCAGGGCCCACTTGCCGATGCGTAAAATAACGCAGCGTGATGTTGGGCGTGCGTCCCGATGTCACCCCATGTCATTTAGATTCTCAGTTGGCGGGTGCGCATCCGAGTCAGATGCGCACCCACCGACCTATCAATGGCCTATTAAGGCCATTAAAAAAAACAAATGAACTCATTAATGGACCTGCCCGTCCAACCTTAAGGTTGGCGGGCAGGCTGGGAGCCCAGGCAGGCTTGTGAGAAAACATAAAACCTCATCCATGGGCGGGATGAGGTTTCATGAGTGATTCTAAAAATGCAGAATATTTTACAATAAAAGTTATGGAAACGTCTCAGCTCATGTGACACTGTCACATGAGGGGACATGGCAGGGAAATTTTTTTCTAATCTTCATTGAAAGTTTTAAATCGGTGTCCATCTCCCAGAGGCAGCACTTGGCCTCAGGGGGATCTGTGCATTCTTTCGTGCGCATGCGCAAAAGGCTGCACTCCCAGCTGAGGGAATCCTCCCCGCCCGTACAGGGAGCACATAGCCTTAATTTGCACACCCATGTAAAATGGCGGCACACCCCCGATTGGGGGCGCTGATCAGAAGCACACCTGCTCACGCCCATACTTCACTCCCGACGGGGGGAAAATGTTGCCCTAGATCTTTTTTTAGCCCGCTCTCACATTGCCTCCAAGAGTTCCTATCTCCTTTTCAGCCAAACAGAAAAACTGACCTCTTCCTGAGAGTGAGGTGTGTTCCTCTTTCTGGCTCTGTCTGCTTTCTCTTTAGATCTGCATTTTGGCCTTCATCCCCCACCCCTCAGCTCTTCTGCTTGTAGCTCTCCTTTGTATCTGCAGCTCTCCAATGTAAAAGAAATGCCCACCATCATCCATTAAGCTATTAACACAACTGCATAAAAATGTCAATGTAATTTTTCCCTTTGTAGAATAATTTTGATTTGGCCTTTTTAAAAAATACTGCAGTTATTAAGATTACAGTTTATTTTCCAAAATTCTTAGATTATAACAGAATAGTTACACAACACAGGAGGCAGTCATTTGGCCCATCATGACCATACCAACTCTCTGTAAGAGCTAATCAGCTAGTCCCACTCTCCTGCCTTTCCCCTGTAGCCCTGCAATTTTTTGTCTTCAGATAATTATCCATGTCCCTTTGGAAAGCCACGATTGAATCTGCCTCTACCACTTCCTCAGGAAATGCATTCCATATCCTAACCACTTGCTATGTTGTTGGTTTTATCACATATATGTTGAGAACCTTATTGCCACAAACATCGTAAAAGTGAAATAAAAACAGAAAATGTCTGAAATACTCAGCAAGTCTGGCAGCATCTGTAGAGAGAAAAATACACTTAAAATTTCAGGTTGATGACTTTTCATCAGAATTCTTCACTTTTTCTCTTGTAAAATTGCAAAGCTGTTGTCTGAACAAATTTTCTTCACATTCTAACTGAAGTTTAAGCTTGGAATAAGCAACCAACACGTTGTGTACCATCAACACTCAATGACTTCTGATGGATCATAATGGGCATTTTTGCTGACAAAAAGAACAGCATTAATTCTGAAAAGACTCACAGAAAAATGCAACATCTTTGCGGCCATTTTATGGTGACCCAAATAGAGTGGGCCTCAAAGGGGCAGCCAGAAGCCACCAAAGAAACCTTAATTTTTTTACACTTACTTTAATATGGACCCAGGAAGACAACGTCCTTCCTGCCTCCAACATTATACTGAGAGCTGCCTGCCAGCGCTTGGCCCTGTCCCACCCAGACTTAAGTGAAGGCCACTGCTCATAAGAAATTGTTAAAATGAAGCCCAAGGCCAAAATTGTGTCAAGCCTTAGGCATTCCAGTTCAGGTGCAAGCTAGAAGTGCACCGTAACACTATGCCTGAAAATGAGCCATAACAATTTTCTAGCCTACAGAGCCACTATAGGTATGATTGCTAAAAGAGAGATGTGGTAATTCTTTTAGAGAAATATTTTCATCCAGTTTTTGAGTTCTGCATTTCATACCATCCTTTATTGCAGTCTTAATTTGTTTGTTTTGAATAAGCATGCTATTTCACTGGCTACTCAAGTACAGAAGCTACAGCTTCTGATATTAAGGCCTTTGAGGGACGGTAACAGCCACTGTTCTTTTTTTTTTCACACACATTACTTTAAAAAAAAGTGTTGGATGCGTAGGTCCTGCTGCCGCAGGAACAGATCTGGAATGCATTGCCTGAGGGAGTGGTAGAGGCAGATTCAATCATGGCTTTCCAAAGGGACATGGATAATTATCTGAAGAGAAAAAATTGCAGGGCTACAGGGAAAAGGCAGGAGAGTGGGACTAGCTGAGTAGCTCTTACAAAGAGTTGGTATGGACACGATGGGCCAAATGACTGCCTCCTGTGTTGTGTAACTATTCTGTTATAATCTAAGAATTTTGGCAAATAAACTGTAATCTTAATAACTGCAGTATTTTTTAAAAAGGCCAAATCAAAATTATTCTACAAAGGGAAAAATTACATTGACATTTTTATGCAGTTGTGTTAATAGATAAACATTTAATGGATGATGGTGGGCATTTCTTTTATGCTGGAGAGCTGCAGATACAAAGGAGAGCTACAAGCAGAGGAGCTGGGGGGTGGGGTGGTGAAGGCCAAAATGCAGATCTAAAGAGAAAGCAGACAGAGCCAGAAAGAGGAACACACCTCACTCTCAGGAAGAGGTCAGTTTTTCTGTTTGGCTGAAAAGGAGATAGGAACTCTTGGAGGCAATGTGAGAGCGGGCTAAAAAAAGATCTAGGGCAACATTTTCCCCCCCGTCGGGAGTGAAGTGTGGGCGTGAGCAGGTGTGCTTCTGATCAGCGCCCCCAATCGGGGGTGCGCCCCCATTTTATGTGGGTGTGCCAATTAAGGTCCACCCAACGTGACGTGCACCAGGAAGCGCTATGCTTCCCACCGCTGACAATTTTCAGTGTGGGGGAAGGCCAGATCCAAGAACCTGCCCAATTCACAAATAAGTCCAATCAAAGAGCTCATTAAGGGCTTGTAGAAGGCCAGCTTGAGATTTTGGTGGGCGCACATGCTGTCATTGGGTCAGGGCAGGCCAGCTGCATAGAGATGGCAACACAGTGGGAATCAGCCATGGCCACCCCAAGAAATTAGGTGGGACCCATGAAAGGGAGAACAGCTGAGGGGACAATAAGCCTTGGCATACTAGGTGATATTGGGCATGCAAAGGTTGTAGGAGAATGTTGACTACATGCTTGGCAGTGCATGGGCATCCTGGCATTGTGGAGGCACAAGAGGAGGGGGCAAGGCTTCTAGGCACAATTGAGAGGCCACCTGAGTAAAAGGAAGACAACAGCTGGCAATGGGAACATGACTCTCAGGTTTGAGGTCCTGTGGCCACGAGGAGCGACATCCTCCACAGGAGAGGTAAAGCCCCAGGCACCAGGAGAGCAATGGAGGAGCATGAAGGGCAGGAAGGCAACTGGGCCATATCCTCAGCATAGAACCTACCAGCAAAGACAGAGCTACCTTGAGATGAAAGAAGAGACCAATGCTGCCTGAGACTGCAGTTCTCCAGGCAGATGGTCACAAGGACTTGTGCCCTCCTCAGGGAAGACCTCATTCCTAAGAGCACTGCCCTGCCAGTAGCTGCTAAGTCACTGTAGCATTGAACTTCTTTGTCTCTAACTTCTACCAAGGATCAGCTTGGTTGGCCTTGGTGGTACCTTGCAAATGGTCACAAACCACTGCATCTCATAGGTCAGTGATGCCCTTTTTTGCGAGAGCTCTACAGTACATTTAATTCCAGACATATAAGGTCTCACAGACATAGAAGGCAGAAGGTTTCGCCTGCATTGCTGGATTTGACTGTGATCCCAAGTTACTGGAATGTAACTTTAGTATTTTTAAATCAATTGGGGTTTCCAGTCAGTAAATTCAAAAATACTTTTCTCTATAAAGCATTGTTTCTGGATTCCCCCGGGTTCAGGGTATCATCAATACCACCCAGATAAAAGCAAAATACTGTGGATGCTGGAAATCTGAAACAAAAACAAAAATAGCTGGATAAACTCAGCATGTTTGACAGCATCTGCGGAGAGGAACATAGTTGATGTTTTGAGTCCGTATGACTCTTCATCAGAACTCAATACCACCCATGTGGCTATCAAGGCACCAACTGACTCACCAGGGAGACTGATCAACAGGAAGGGGTTCGTTTACCATTTAGCTTGTCTGTGACCACACAACAGCTTTATGTATGCATGCTGTTGTGAAACAATGCTTTATATAGAAAGGTATTTTTGAATTTACTGGCTGGAAACCCCATTTGATTTAAAAAAACTAAAGCCACATTCCAGCGACTTGGGATCGCAGTCAAAGATGGTTATATATTTGCATCACTGTACCTTCTACATTCCTAAACTATTGAAATGGAGACAATGTATCTGCAATGGCACACCAAGAGCAACTGCCTCGAAAGGGATGAAAAGAGGGCATCTCCTATCCCATTAACAAAGCATCCAGACAATCACCTGGGTAGAGTCAAACCATTAGACATAATCACTTGGACAATGGGACTCTGGCTGAGAGGGGAATTCCCAGCCATGATCTAATCAAGGTAACTGGAATACACTAGACACTGGGCAGTTGGAGAGGAGGTCATGTGACAAGCCAAACCTTTGTGTGTTAAGCACCTGCTTTCTCTGCAGAACATCATATACAACTGAGACGCTGAAGGAACAAGACCCTGAGTGGGTTCCTTCCCTCTCTCTCTTTCCAGCCAACTTGCAAGGTGAGCCCTGTTTGCTGATTGTAACTACCCAGGTGCCTACTCAACCCAGCGATGCTGTCTCCAGAAGAACAGATAATTCATCCATCTACATCTTTAAATCGCCTAGGCGCCAAAAGCAGCAGGACCATCAAGCTCAGCCTGAAGCCAGCCAAGTCACCAAACCTTCAAGAGCCATATACCTCTTTAATTTTACTGGACTCTAAATTACTTAATCTATCCTCCACATTCTAATTTATCAGTGTATGTGTGAACATCAAATGTGTGTGTATGTGTGTTTGTGTAAATGTTAGAGCGTTTTTTAAATTATTTTCCTTAGACCGGGTTAAGTACAATAAAAACGATCCTCATTTCATTTTAGACATTGAAGAAAGCCTTTGTGATCGTATCTTTTATGGTCATAGCACGTAAACAGTTAAACACTCATGGAATTGGAAAGTATATCTGTTTTTAAAAACCTACTGACGTCAAACAACAAGTGAAAAGAGGTGAGCCATTTGACCCCTCCTCACTTGATCGCCACAACGTGCTCACTTTCCTGGCAGCTGTCATGATTCCATCATGCTCCAGCAGTCCAAAATGCCACAGCTCTTCATTCCACCCTCCAAACTACATGAATAGGTTCTAGGGGACAATATCCCTTGAAGAGATTGCTGCTCCCCCTCCTCGTGATCTCAAGACGAAGCCACGGAAATGCTACCTTCAAGGACCAACACCAAGCAGGATATCGAGCTTCTGAAGGTACAGTTCCTGTGCCTGGACCAGTTGGGTGCTGTCCTGCAGTACACTCCTACAAGAGTCTTGCACATTGTGGTGGTCAGTGCCCTCTCCCCACATGGCCCTCCAGAGAGATCTAGACCTTGAAAAGGGTGAAGACCAGATCAACACAGCTCAAAGGAACAGGACTTAGGAACATCAGGGGGACGAAAAACAAGCAAAACATAGAGGTGCCCTAGCTGCATAGGGAGGTGGCCAGGCCCAGTGCAAGGTGCAGGTTGGCCCTTATTTCAAAGGGAATGGAGTATAAAAATAGGGAAGTCTTGCTAAACTATACAAGGCACTAGGTAGACCACACCTAGAATACTGTGAAAAGTTTTGGTTCCCTTATCTAAGAAAAGATGTACTGGCATTGGAGGCAGTTCAGAGAAGGTTCACTACATTGATCCCAGGTGTGGAGGGATTTTCTTATGAGGAGAGGTTGAGTAGGTTGGGCCTGTACTCAGTGGAGTTTAGAAGAATGACAGGCGGCCTTATTAAAATATATAAGATTCTTAGGGGGCTTGTCAGGGTAGATGCTGAGAGGTTGTTTCCCCTTGTGGGTGAGTACAGGACCAGAGACCATAATCTCAGAGCGAGGGGTCACCCAGTTAAAACAGAGATGAGGAGGAATTTCTTCTCTCAGAGGGTAGTGAATCTGTGGAATTCTTTACCAGAGAGGGCTGTAGAGCCAGGGTCATTAAGTATATTCAAGGCTGAGATGGACAGATTTTAAATCAGCAAGGGATTGAGGGTTATGGGGAAAAGGCAGGAAAGTGGAGTTGAGGGTTATCAGATCAGCCATGGTCTCATTGAATGGCGGAGCAGACTCGATGATCCGAATGGACTACTTCTGCTCCTATGTCTTATGGTGCAGGGGTCTCAACATGATGCAGTTAAAATCAGGAATTATCTGATCCAGGCATGTTTCAGCTGAGGCCTTCTAACACAGGAGAATGACATGGTCTGGCACTCGCTTTGAGTTGCCTGTGAGAGTACTCCCATTGAAGTTGCAGCATGTATACGATCCACTCTGTCAATGAAAGAGGTGCGTCTGTTCAGAGGTCCCACTGTTCCGATTCAAGAACCCTTGCTTCCCTTCACTTCATTGCTCTTGGAAAACATGGAAGCTCACGTTTGGCATCATGTCAATATTTACATGGTGTTGGAAAATAGAAAAAGTACACATTCACAGGGTCTACTAAATGCTTTGCCCAACATGGTGGCCTCTGCTCTCAGCCACTTCTACATGAAACTCCTGTCATAGCCTTGGATGAGGTGGAGACAGCTAATCAGTTATGTTTGTCCTTTAGTTCATGACATCTTTGTCAATCTCTCCTTTGTCCCCATCGCTGGCCTTCTATCCAGCTTCACCTGCTCCACCCCCCTTAAACAGTATAAATTTAATCATATTTCCACTTCTCCTTAGCTCTGAAGAAGGGTCATACAGACTCGAAACGTTAACTCTGTTTCTCTCTCCACAGATGCTGCTAGACCTGCTAAGTTTTTCCAGCATTTTCTGTTTTTGTTTCAGATTTTCAGCGTCCACAGTATTTTGCTTTGATCTTAGTGTTTAATTCACTGCCATTTCTCTTCCAGGAATGCCTACCTTGAAGAAGTACGGCTCTTCTCTCCGACAGGGTATCCATTTGTCTCTTTTGCCCTGTACACCTTCATTGCTTTCCCTCCTGGTGCTTGACAAGGTGTTTTCCAAAACTCTCTTTCACAGCCATATTTCCTTCCTCAGTGACTGTCTGCGTCTCCGACTTGCCCCACGTGGATTCCAACTGAAGTTCCATCCTGCATGTTTCGAATCCACCCAGGATTACAGGTATCTCCGGGACATACAACATTCCTCGGACTGCTATTCTCGCTGCATCCTGAGATCCACACTCAGTGTCATGTGCCGCCATATGAACACACTCGACCTCTCCCCTCTGCAGCACTGACTCATCCTATCTCAAAGCTGTCCTTGTCCCCAGGTTCATTTTATTCTTCGTCTCATTTGAAGCCTTAACAAGAAACTTTTCCTCTTCCTTTCAGGTGCTAAGGAATGGAAGCTCCAACAACTTATTGATATCAACGCCAATCCAGGACACTCCACCCCTTCCCGTCCCTCTGACCCCATCCTGTCTTCTTATCCCAGCCCTTGCCGTGTATTTACCATACCCTCTGGCCTTCCTCTCTCTGATGCCGAGCGGTCTGTACTCAGCAAAGGACTCAGTTTCATACCCTTACACCCTCACCTCAATAAATTTCTGGCTCAGCAGGGTGCTGACCTCTTCTTCCACCACCTTCGTCTCCAAGCTCATTTTCTTGGGCAGCAGTCCTCCCCCAACTGTACCACGGATCCTTTCACCTGCCTCCAGTATTCTCCCTCCACCTGGACTCCTCCCTCTGGCCTCTTACCCAGTCTTGATCTTTTCATTGAGAACTGTCGGCGTGACATCGGCCATCTCAATTTATCTGCTCCTCTCACGCACTCTAACCTGTCTCCTTCTGAACTTGCTGCACTCCGTTCTCTTAGGTCCAATCCTGACTTTGTTATCAAACTTGCCAACAAGGGTAGTGCTGTTGCTGTCTGGCATACTGACCTCTACCTTGCAGAGGCTGAGCACCAACTCACAGACACTTCTTTCTACCTCTCCCTGGTCCATGACCCCATCACTGAATATCAAACCCTTGTTTCCAGGGCTGCCACTGACCTCATCTTCTCTGGAGACCTTCTCTCCACAGCTTCCAACCTCATAGTCTCCCAACTTTGGACAGCCCGCTTCTACTTCCTCCCCAAAATCCACAAACAGGACTGTCCCGGTAGACCAATCATGTCAGCCTGTTCATGCCCCACTGGCCCTAACCGCCTCCTTTTCACCATGGACGTCCAATCCCTCTATACCTCCATCCCCCACCAGGATGGTCTGAGGGCTCTCTGCTTCTTCCTTGAACAGAGGTCCTAACAATCACCGTCCACCATCAATCTCCTCCGCTTGGCTGAACTTGTTCTCTCACTGAACAATTTGACCTTAAACTTGTCTCACTTCCTCCAAATAAAAGGTGTGACTATGGGTACCCGCATGGGTCCCAGTTATGCCTGTCTCTTTATGGGGTATGTGGAACATTCCTTGTTCCAGTCCTACTCAGGCCCCCTCCCACAACTCTTTCTCCGGTGCATTTATGACTGCTTCGGTGCAACTTCATACTCCCGTCTGGATCTGGAAAAACTTATCAATTTTGCTTCTAATCTCCACCCCTTTAACACCTTCACATGGTCCATCTCCGCCATTTCCCTTCCCTTCTTTGACCTTTCTGTCTCCATTTCTGTTGATAGACTGTCCACCAATATTCATTACAAGCTCACCGACTCCCACAGCTACCTTGACAACAGCTCTTCACACGCTGCTTCCTGTAAGGAGTCCATCCCATTCTCTCAGTTCCTTCGCCTCCGTCGCATCTGTTCCAATGATGCCACTTTCCAAAACGGCACTTCTGACATGTCTTCCTTCTTCCTTAATCAAGTTTTCCCACTCACTCAACTGTGTCCGACGCATCTCCCGCACCTCTGCCCTCACACCTTCCCCTCCCTCCCAGAACAATGATAATGTCCCCCTAGCCATCACTTTTCACCCCACCAGCCTCCGCATTCAAAGGATCAACCTCCGCCATTTGTGCCAACTCCATCGTGATGCCACCACCAAACATATCTTCCCCTCACCACCCCCGTCAGCATTCCGTGGGGACCGTTCCCTCCAGGGCACCCTGGTCCACTCCTCCATCACCCCCAACACCTCATCCCCTTCCCACGGCACCTTCCCATGCAATCACAGAAGGTGCAACACCTGCTCCTTTACTTCCTCCCTCCTCATTGTCCAAGGACCCAAACACTCCTTTCAGGTGAAGCTGCGCTTCACTTGCACCTCCTTCATATTGGTCTACTGCATTCGCTGCTCCCAATGTGGTCTCCTCTACATTGGGGAGACCAAACGTAGACTGGGTGACCGCTTTGCAGAATACCTTCAGTCTGTCCACAAGCATGACTCAGACCTTCCTGTTGCTTGCCATTTCAACACACCACCCTGCTCTCATACCCACATGTTCATCCTTCACCTGCTGCAATGTTCCAGTGAAGCCCAACGCAAACTGGAGGACCAGCACCTCATCTTCCACTTAGGCACTTTACAGCCTTGTGGACTTAACATTGAGTTCAGCAACTTCAGACCATAAACTCTCTCCTCCATCCTCACCCCTTTTTTTAATCCCCTTTCTTTTACATTCATTTTTATCCACTTATTTTTATTTTATTAATTGTTTTATCCCCTTTATCCCCTTTCTATCCAATTTTCTATCCTTTATTTCCCCACCACCGCTCCATTCCTCTAACCCATCCCATCCCTAAAGGGCCATCTGTTACTTGTTCCATGTTGTTCTTTCACACAATGCTTACCCTTGTTCTGCTATTATCACATTCTGCTTTCTTACCTTTATGCCACTAGCAGCACCTTTTTTAGCCCTTACCGCCACCATTAACACACCCTTTGTCCTTTAGTTCATGCCATCTTTGTCAATCTCTCCTTTGTCCCCACCTATTGCTGGCCTTCTATCCAGCTTCACCTGCTCCACCCTCCTTAAACAGTATAAATTTAATCACATTTCCATTTCTCTTTAGCTCCGAAGAAGGGTCATATGGACTCGAAACGTTGTCTTTCTCTCTCCACTGATGTGGCTGGACCTGCTGGGTTTTTCCAGCATTTTCTGTTTTTGTTTCAGATTTCCAGCATCGGCGGTATTTTGCTATTAACTCAGTTATGTTTGCTTGCAATTGAGATGCACGAGGCAGTTGGCCTGGTCATGGCAGCGGTGGAGGTGCTGGTGCTCGTGTCCCATGAGGGATAGAACTAGGGGTCATCGTTTAAAAATAAGGGGTTGCTCATTTAAGACAGAAATGAGGAGCAATTTTCTCTCTCAGAGAGTAGTGAGTCTTTGGAACTCTCTTCCTCAAAAGACAGTAGAAGCAGAGGCTTTGAATATTTTTAAGGCAGAGCTAGATAGATTCTCGATTCACAAGGGGGTGTAAGGTTTTTGAGGATAGGCAGGAATGTGAGGTTGAGGTTTCAATCAGATCAGCCATAATCTTATTGAATGGCAGGGCAGGGCTGAGTGGCCTCCTCCTATTTCTAATTTGCGTGTTCGATAGTATCCTCAACATGCCTTGGGGAATAGAAGCCTCTGCAGTGCTGAGGCTTTTTATACAACTGAGTTTTTGGCATGCTGCTGGATAAGATGGAATGCACCACATCCCCTTCATCTACATATTGCAATTTCTATTCATCCTCTCCACCCACCAGAGAGGGCAATCTATCCTTTGCTGACTTGCTCATAATCAGCCACCTTGGCAATCTCCATTCTCATTCCTTCAAGGCTGTCAAGATATGTAGGTTGGGAACTCCCCCTCCAGTCTGCACCCTTTCACGGGCATCACGTGTCTTTTTCTCCTGCAGAGACAAGGGAGAGAGAGGGAGAGAGAGATATGGCACTGCTGGCCTCTATGCCCAATACCACAGCTCAATCACCTAAGAAGCTGCATGTATAGTGCTGGCAGGTCCTCAGCAGAGCTATGGCTCTGAACCTTGGTGAGGGGTCAGTGAATATCCAGGGCACAGATTCCTCCCATGTTCAGCAGCTGCATATGCCATCAAGCTTTCAACTGAAGGTTGAATACGCAGAGGCCTGTCATAAGGGTCTGAATTGCACTCACCTTGTTAGAGTGAATGTCATTGAACCTTTTCCTGAACTGCACCCAGTTTCTCCTGACCACACTCCTGCTCATGTTTTCAGCCACCTCTAACCATGCCCGCTTGGCTTGAGATGTTGGGCTTCTCCTTTCACCCTCCAGAAAGAGGATCTCCCTTCTCTCCTTCACTGCCTCAAGGAGGGCCTCCAGGTCTGCATCAGCGAAGCAAGGGGCAGCCCTGACAGGGGTTCCAGTCCTCTACCTTTCCTGTTCCACAACTACAACTGCAATTCAATCAGTAAAATGAAAGCCACAGTAATAGTTGCTGAGATCTGCCTACATCAAGCCCCCCAATTCTTCAGTCCAGCCTTCGCTTCTGCCCTGCAACCACAAATTAGGCACCAAACCTGCACTGTAGCCAATTAACAGACTGCCCCAGTGAAAATCAGTGCCTGTGACTACTTCCCTCCAGTGGTGGGATCAGGACCTGGAAACAGTCCCGACATCCTTTTCCCAACCCCAGTAGAAAAATCAGGCCCATTAACTCAGTTTCTCTCTCCACAGATTTTGTCTGCTCTGAGCATATCCAGCATTTTCTGTTCACATTTCAAATTATCATCCGCAGTATTTTACCTTTCTATAAGATGTTTACAGTGTTGCTTTAACCATTTCACAATACTAAAAAGCTGTGGAGAGGTAAATAACAAGGATTGTGCAGTAAAAATAATTATACTACTTTATATACTCTACAAGTGTTGTGCCGGTAGAAATACAGAAATGCAGAGAACATCCTAAACATGTGATTTAATCCAGTTGCTGTGTTCCCACCAGTTCGCACTCCCAAGGGTCAGTCTCAGCTACATCCTTGGCACAAATCTAAAGCCCCTTCCCGATTTTAATTATTTTTTTCTCCATTTCTAGTCAAATTTTATCTTTATTTGCAACTGATATTCTTTTGTCACTGCCTGCTCCAGCTCACACTTGATCCATTATAGCTTGATTCCATGGTTAATCTGCAGCCCAACCTGACTTTCACATTTTGTCACAGCCTCTAGCTCAACTAGCCATCTCACACCAAATCCATGCAATTATATTTACATACATATTATAAATATTTCATACATTTGCAATTATATATTTGCACTTCTTTTAGATTAAGAATCTTGCATATTGCATACATTTCTTGTCCACAAGCTTCACTCCCTGTGTTAGGAATTTTGAGCCCTGTACAAACATTTATAACGAGGAAACCCAATCTAAAGAAATAAATATTTAATCATGACAGCTTGTTGATGAATCAATACAATCAAATGCCATTTTGAAAAAAAAATCATTTTCCTCAGCATCTGAAATGTATAATGTTCAAAACAAAAGTCAAACAATTATGTATTGCACATTGTCTACTGAATTGCCATTTGTATTAATATCTTTATTAAAGTTTATACTGTAAAGTATCAACTTCTCTCAATAGCTGAGCCTCAAGTGGATATTGTTACATTTATGCATTCAAAGAATGTGCACTATGCAGAATTTTTCACCATATAATGTGTGTGCATCAGCATGAATTAGTGTTCTCTCATGCTATGAGGCAGAAAGGTTTTTTTTTTAAACTGCTTTTTCCAAAGGGCTTACAAACCAACTGGAGGGTTAATTCTCAAAGACTTATTTCAAGTAAGTGAAGCTATTTATTAAAATTGATCGAGAACAGTTGTGCTTTTCTGCCACTCGCTCCTTGTGGAAAAAATGAGCATCAACATCTGTAATCAATACCAACTTTCAGAATGGTTCTTTGGTTGTAGATTACAAAAGGAAAACAAAATGGCTATCAAGAATACATTTTACTCACTCACCTATTTCGAGCTAATTAGAGAGTGACACATGAATGTGTAAAGGGTAGGACATGTGTAATTAGCTTCAATGAATTGTTTGAACAAGCAACTAAAGTAGTAGACAACAAAATGTCTCTGGACATATTTTATATGGGTTGCCAGAAGCATTTGATAAAATTCCATACAAGAGACCGATTATAAAAATTGAAGCTTATGAAATTGAAGGCAAATTATTAACCTGGTTAGAATATTTTTAGATTTTTTAAAAACTTATTCTTTTGTGGAATGTGAGCATCGTTGGCAAAACCAGCATTTATTACCCACCCTTATTGCCCTTGAGAAGGTGTTAGTTAGCAGCTTTCTTGAACCATTGCAGTCTATGTGGTACAGGTAAACACCTAGTGCTGTTAGGGAGGGAGTTCGAGGATTTTCATCCCATGACAGTGAAGAAATGGCACTATATATTTCCAAGTTAGGATGGTGTGTGGTTTGGAAGGGAACTTGCAGGCGGTGGTGTTCCCATACGCCTGCTACCCTTGTCCTTCTAGGTGGTAGAGGTCGTGGGTTTGGTAGGTGCTATCAAAGGAGCCCTGGTGAGTTGCTGCAGTGCATCTTGTCGATGATACACACTGCTGCCACGGTGCATCAGTGGTGGAAGAAGTGAATGTTGAAGGTGGTGGATGGGATGTTGATCAAGCAGGCAGCTTTGTCTTTGATGGTGTCCAGCTTCGAGTGTGTTGGAGCCGCAGTCATCCAGGCAAGTGGAGAGTATGCCTTGTGCTTTGTAGATGATAGATATGCTTTGGGGAGTCAGGAGGTGTGTTGCTTATTGCAGAATTCCCAGCCTCTGACTTGCTCTTATAGTCACAGTATTTATATGGCTGGTCCAGTTAAGTTTCCAGTCAATGGTAACCCCCAGGATGTTATGGCGGGGGATTGAGCAATGGTAGTACCATTGAATGTCAAGGGTGGATGGTTAGAATTTCCCTTGTTGGAGATGGTCATTGCTTGGCACTTGTGTGGCTCGATTGCTACTTACCATTTATCAGCCCAAGTCTGAATGCTATTTTAATGTTTTCTGCATTTGGACATGGACTGCTTCAGTATCTGAGGAATTAGAAACGGTACTGATGGTGCAATCATCAGCTAACATCCCC
This sequence comes from Cetorhinus maximus, assembly GCF_964194155.1. Taxonomy (NCBI): domain Eukaryota; kingdom Metazoa; phylum Chordata; class Chondrichthyes; order Lamniformes; family Cetorhinidae; genus Cetorhinus; species Cetorhinus maximus. Next base: position 92,006,264 of record NC_135879.1, on the reverse strand, counting down.
ATTTCTAACCTCATGATGGAGGAAAAGTCTTTAATGCAGCAGTTGAATGCGGCTGGGCTTAGAACACTATCCTGATGAACACCTGCAGCAATATCCTGGGGCTAAGATGATCGGCCTGCAACAACCACAACAATCTTTGTGGTAGGTATGACTTCAACTAGTGGAGAGTTTTCCCCCAATTCCCATTGACTTCAATTCCGCCAGGGCTCCTTGATGTGTTATGATCCTAGACCAGACCCCCAAGTTTTTGGTAAAATCCAGTTCAGATCAATAACATGTAGACAAAGTTTGAGATTCAAAACACTTGCTAAGAGAATAAGCCACAGGATACCACAGGTTTTGAACAAACAAAAATAAACTTTACTATACCAGGTCAAAAAGATAAAACAATTTATAATATCTATCATGTCCACTAATATTCAGGGAAAGTATGAGGTACATGTAAATTGACAGGCAAATTGTGGTCAAACACCACACTGTAAAATAAATAGCAAATGCAACCAAGGCAGATCCTATGGATTTCTCAGCAATCCACCTAGATGTTAGTAAACACTGAGTCAACCAACCTCATTAACACTCTGACTCCCTCATGAGGGACTCCAAAGCTTTCACTTTTGAAGGTCAATCCTCGGGAGCTCCCACAAAGCCACTCCAACTCGGACTTCATCAATGACTGCACACCTCCCAGGGTTTCAATCTCATCCCCAGAGACTCAGGGCAGAATCGTCCCAGATTTCCATGTATCATACCAAACCTGCTGCATTAGTTATGCATTCCCAGGAAACACGCCGTTTCAATGGCGGACAGACTCTCATTTGCCCACTATGCCATAACCTCGCTGCTTCATCACGCCAGGCACCACATTTAAAGCCCAGCTGTGCACACACATCTCAGTACTTCCAGCCACGACTACTGCAGGAAAGATGCCCACGAAAGGCAAAAAGACTGCTGCCCCCAGGTTTAGTGACGTGTCACTGGAACGTCTTTTAGACAACGTGGTGGCCTGCTGCGATGTCCTCTACCCCCACTCTAGCCGCAGCATGGGCAGTGGCACGACCAGCCAGGCTAGGGAGGTGCTGGCAGTGGTGATCAGTGCCAACGTGCACAGAAGAGGCTAGCCATCCAATGCAGGTAGAGGATGAATGATCTCATCCATGCAGCCAGGGTATGGCAACCATCTCATCACTCTTAACGCACACATTCAAGCCCATCACACATTCACTGGCATCTCACTCACTGCCAGCTCAAGGGACATCATCACCTATTCTCACACACATACCCTCACATGCCCATCTGGGCTCATCTCCTCTGGAGGCTACCTCCTCAGCGCTCACCACCTTGAGGCCACTTGCACAGATCAACATGTGCCCCCAAACACACCCTGGGTTACCCTCCTTCCCCAGTACAGCCCTCGTCCTGCAGTCTCTTCCCTTGCCTGAGGCCACTTCTCCCCTTTCCCCAAGCAAACCCTAGCCCTGTACCCATTGAAAAGCCACCCACATAGGGCTGACCTGGTAGGTAGAGACCTGCCGTGAACCCCCCTAAAAGCGACGTGGTGCTGTCTGTGAAGCCTGGCGCTGATGACTGCGAGTGCTGACCGAAGCAAGATAGGCAAACAAACCTTGAAGTCCCGAGTGACGTGCAGCCCACCATCGCTTATGTGCTGTGGCGAAACAGGTCAGTGTGTTTTCCCGCCGACGTGGGCAGACGATTCCGGCGTGCAGGCCTAATAACGATATGCTGATGTATTACGATGAGGTTCCCGACGTCCGAAGGCAGAGAACGTGGCCCGCCATCGGCGGGCTGAATGGACGATCATGTACTGGTTTCACGTCGTCATGAAACCGATTGCACCATATTGTCCGCTCACGCCACTAAGCACGCCCAATACTGGCGGGCACGGAAAATCCCAACTTCTGATCCCCTTGATTTCCAATTCTGTACTCCAGCCTCTACTTACTGCCCAATTTTAGAGCTCTTTAATAGCCAGCTAGCATCACTGGGTTAGCATTGCCCCTGGATTTCACCAAGCTCTAGTCGCCCCAGCTACACCAAGCTATAAATGGTCCCAGGGCTTCTTCTGAGCCCTAGCCCTTTCCAACGGAGACAGCGACCTTCTGCCACTTTCTCAGCTCCCCAGGACTTCTCTGGAGCATGGAACATCTATCAACTTATTACCACATTTATAACATTTAACAGAGGCTGAACAAAAGCAAAACATGCCATAATTTAATTTCCATTTGAGAACCAGAAACAGCTGAATTATCCATGTTGAACTAATATTCATTTCAACTAAAACAATTGCAGGGGGGAAATTATGTTTGACTAATTCATTGGGGTTCTTTGAGGAAGTAACAAGCAAGCTGGATAAAGAGAAACCTGTAGATGTGGTGAACTTGGATTTCCAAAAGACATTCGTTAAGGTGCCACATCAAAGGTTACTACACAAAATAAGAGCTTGTGGTGTAGGGGATAACATATTAGCATGAATAGAGGATTGGTTAGTTAATAGGAAGCAGAGAGTAGAGATAAATGGGTCATTTTCCGGTTGGCAAGCTGTAACTAGTGGACTGCCACAGGGGTCAGTACTGGGGCCTCAACTATTTATCAATGACTTGGATGAAAGAACCAATGTATGGTAGCTAAATTTGCTGATTATGCCATGAGGATGTAAAAAGTTTACAAAGGGATATAGATAGGTTAAGTGACCAGGCAAAAACTTGGCAGATGGAGTATGACATGGGAAAATGTGAGGTTGTCTACTTTGGCAGGAAGAATAAAAAAGCAGTACATTATTTGAATGAAGAGAGACTGTAGAACTTTACGGACAGAGATATCTTGGTGTCCTATTACATGAGTCACAAAAAAGTTAGTGTGCAGGTACAGCAAGTGATTAGGAAGTCAAATGGAATATTAGTGTTTATTGCAAGGGGAATCAAGTATATAAAAAGGGTAGTGTTACAACAGCTGTATAGGGCCTGACTGTGACTGCATCTGGAGTACTGTGTATAGCTTTGGGCTCCTTAATTAAGAAAGGATGTAATTGCAATAGCAAGTCAGAGAAGTTTCATTTGATTCCTGGGATGAAGGGGTTGTCTTATGAGGAAAGGTTGAGCCTATACCCACTGGAATGTAGAAGAATGAGAGTTGATCTTATTGAAACTTAAGATTCTGAGGGGACTTGACATGCTGAGAGGATGCTTCTTTGTGGGAGAGTCTAGAACTAAAGTCTAGGACTCGGGAACCCCTACTTAAGACTGAGATGAGGAGAAATATTTTCTCCCAGACGGTCATTAGTCTGTGGAATTCTCTTCCCAGAAAGCATTGGAGGCTGGACCATTGAATGTGTTTTTGATCAACAAGGGTTCTGGGAGGTAGACAGGAAAGTGGAGTTGAGGCCACAATCAGGTCAGTCATGATCTTATCGAATGGTGGAGCAGACTCGAGGGGTTAAATGGACCACTCCTGCTCCTAATTCTTATGTTCTTCTGCACATATAGTCTAGCACAGTACTTCCCAAACTTTTTCCAAGTGTGACCCCATTTTAATGCTTCAGACTTTGCGTGACCCTGGCTGGGGGAGGGGGGGAGGCAGGTGGTGGTTAGCAGCTTAGCTGCTGAGCCAAAGGTGGGAGGGTGTTTTAGCTCCTTAGCTGGGGGCTGGGGGTGGGGGGTATGTACTGCATAATTTTTTAAAAAGACAAACCTTTTCACAGGTTTTTATTTTTCAGTAGCAATCAGACCTCAAAAATCTGTCCATTAGGTCCTGTGTACCAATAGAAAAAAAATGCAAAGATTTAAAGGGAACTCACAGATGTTAGCATTCAGTCTGAGCTCCACAGCAGCCATTTCTGCCTTGGAGCTCACAAACCCAAAATCTCATCTCGCCCACCACCCGTAATTTGAGAAGTCCTGGTCTAGCATGTGTCTGTGACATCACATCTGAAAATGTGGCCTGCAAATTGTCACACCTCCAGGATCATGCCACCAAAAGTTTTGCTTTTAGAGTAAAGCTTATGATTAGCTCAAGTAACCTATTACCAGTTGCGTTAACAGTCAAATATTCTCTTGATTAAATGTGAATCAATGAAAATTAGTAGAGAATGAGCAACAAATGATTAATCAACAGCAAACCAAGGTATAAAATGTCGCTTTTAGCTTTTTGTTTTTATAAAATGTCACTATTTTTCAAAATTACCACATACCTGACCAATCAAACCACAAACAAATTTTGGGGAATTCTTTCAGATATTATGTAATTTCCTTAACCAACTCACTTAATATAAACCAAAAACAAAATAAGCATCATAAATGACAAACACAAAATTTAAAATAATTAATAAAACTTTTCAACTTCTGTTAGCAATCAAATAAGTTTTGCATAAAACTTTGGATCATCTGACGCCTGGGGCTTCAGTTGTGCCTTCTTCATGTAGTTTCTATGGCTTCTCTAGGCTATTTCTAAATTAGTATACACAAGATCTGTACTCTCAATGGGTCCATACAGCCTCTGCACACATGTGGGCTTAACCCAATTTTCAGTAATCTCTTGTCAGTGAGAAACTCCATAACACAGCCACTTGCATGAACAAAGTTTAAATATTTCTTTGTCATAACAAAGTCAAATCCATTAAAACAGTTCCATTTCTTAAAAGAACACTGTTTGTTTTACAGTAAACGGTAACAGCAGTTTAAAATGCTTTGGAAAGGATTTGTAAGGCACCAAAGCTTTTCTCATCACTGAAACAGCACCATCTGCTGTTGGCAATGCATGCACACCACTTGATTAGCAACAGAGGCAAGGCAGCTGAAAAAGCAGTATGTGGTTGTTGCTTATTTTCATCATTACTGCTAATAATTATTATTGCTTTTATTCTTCTGTATTTCTAACCATAGAACTTTAGTAAAGCAATGTTTTCTCTCTCATCATAAACATATCTGACACTGAGGAAAATGTACTGTGGTGTGTTTAAATATTTTGGTTGTCATTTTAAATTCTGTTTAATCTATTTTTGTAAGTTGCTTCATTTGTATTTTAGTTTTACTCTTGTTCATTTACAAATGATTTTTTCCTTTTACCTCTGATGATGGCAATTAGAATTATAGAACAATGTTGGACATTTGAAGAGATATATTCCTAGCTCCGGATACCCCAGTGCTAAACAGCAGCAGCACATCCAAAGTATTTTGCTACTGTCCAGACTCAGGATTAGTGGGATCTCCTGGTCAAACCCTTGGTCCAGCTGAAGGGTTAAGAAAATGATGCGCAACTGTTTCTATAGTTCCAGATATCACCTTCTAGTGACCAATGGAAATGAGCAATCAGAAAGTTCAACTTGAACTTGAAAATTTAAAGATATTCTCTAGTGAGTCATCACAAATTTTTAGACTCTTCCCAAGATGTTCCCAAACCCTCTGACCAGGAGGAATTCAGAAGCAAGTCACAGCATCATGACATACAAAAGTAAAATACTGCCGGTGCTAGAAATCTGACATAAAAACAAAAAAAAGCTGAAAATATTCAGGTCAGGTGGCATCTTGGGAAGGAAAAAAAGAGACTTAGGGCGGGATTTTCCACTCCCGTCAGCGGCTAGTGTAATGGTGGGCGGAAGGGGAAAATATCACGGGAGCACAAAAGGCAGGCTTACATCGGCATGAAAACAGGTCGCAATCGTCGCTCCACACTTCAATGATGTTGTGCATTTCCTGCTGTGCCATGTTTGGATGGTATTTGAATACATTAGAATATCATGAATGCTCATTATGAAGGCAGCTCACCAGAATCACACCCCCATGCTGGATCAAAAGGCCAGGCCGGAATCTAATTAGGCCGGAGTGGTTCATGAGCGAATATAGGGGACGTGGACCTGATGAACTGCACGTCACTCGTGACTTTTGAGGTATTTTCGCATTGCGCATCGCTCACGGCTCCTCCAACTCCATGCCAACCTGCGCATGCAATAACACCACCAATTTCAGGGTGATTTCAGAGCCAAGGCTTTGCGTACCAGACCAGCAATAAGGCAGAGTGGATTGAAATGAGCTGAGGGGCAAAGGCTTGACTGGGGTGGGGGGGTGGAAAGACAAGACAGAGGCAAGGGAAGGGGCTAGATGGCAAAGGCCTGATTGTGGGGTGGGGTGGAAGAATAATGGAGATGGGTGCACTCAGAGACACATGATTGGGTGAGGGGGTGGTGGGAATGTCCTCAGGGCCAGAATGGGAAGTGAATCTCAGGCAGAAGCGCAAAAGCGAGTTGGGCCAGAATGGGTAGGGAGCAGAGTATTGAAGCACTTCAGATTAGATTGCTGAGCTTGCAAATACAATCCTTGTCCCAATCCAGGGAGGGGGAGTGCATGTCAGTCCATTGTCAGTAATGCCCAGGCAAGGTGCGCAGGGCCTGGTCACCACCTCATGCACCTCAGTCTGGGGAGGTTTCAGGCATAATACTGGGCTGCAGATGGCACAGTCACAGTCAGGGGGTGCATCTGCAGCCTACAGATCGGGAATAGGTAGTGTAGGGGCGGTCACTCGATGGTCTTGTGAAGGGGGTGTCTCAATATGTCACTGTGCAATAGGACTCAAGATGGGGAGGGGCAAGATCCACATGAGGCATAGGCACATCCACCTCAAACGATTCAGGGGGTAAGCCAGGGATATCCAGCACAATGACAATGGGATCAAGGATTACAGGGGGTGAATTTAGAGTTATTGGAGGGAGGGAAATATTTACTTTATGCTCAGGACAATGGGATAGATTTCTACAGTCACGCAGGGAGTGTCAAAGCTGGTAGTAGAACCTCAGCGTCACCATCTTGCAACCTGAACCAATGGCACAGTAGAAAATGAAACCGAAAACAATCTGGTGGGGAAGGCTCTTAGGGATTCTGGGAGGAGTAGATCGCTGCACTGGTGGGCTGACTTAAAGGGCACCCAAGTGATACCTGTATTCCCGAATGAGGAGGAATGCACAACTGAGGCATGTTAGGAATATTTTAATAACAATAGATGCAATCAGGAACCTTAATTCGTAAAGCACATTCATGCATGATTAATTCCGATTTGTGTCACTCATCAATCTCCTTGCGATAACACTTGTCCCAAGCATAAAAATTCCCCATGCAACAATAAATACAAAACCAAGTGGGCTCCTGGACAACCTGCAGAAGACTATTGGAAACTGCACCTTGGACCCTTGCAACTGGTGGGCTTCAGCAACTGGACAACGCTTTGTGTGTGACTTCGATGGTGAAAATGTGAGGCAATATTTGGCCCAAGCCAGCCGAGGACATTCTCCAAGTGCTCATGCCTGTTAATCATATTGAATCCTCAGCATTACTTCAATCCTCATAACATTGACAACAGGTACTCTCAGTGAGGGACGCAGGGCTGTAGACAGCCTGATCTTTCACTGTGCATGGAGGACCTCACGAGGGCCACCTTAAGACATCTGCCTGCCACACAGGAGCATGCCTTCTCTTCAACACAATAATTTCCCCCTGATGACCAGCTGTGGCCCTAGCTAGTCCAAAAATGCAGACAGACCATGGAGCCCTCATGGTTCAGCATCACCGATAATAAAGAGCAAACATAACCTGCATCCCATCCTCACTTCTATCCCATTTCTGCCCTCAGCATTGTAATCCCATCGAGCTAACATATGCATATCAAGATCAGGCTCAATGGTTCAGTGCCCCCCAACACACCACCATATGAAATTATCATCGCAGAGCTCGCCAAAGATTTAGATGAGGGGACGCATGCCAGAACTTAAGCCCAGTGTTGTATCCCTATATGTCCACAATAGCCTTATGGGTGCAATGCAAACACCTCAAAAATCACTAACCATAAACGCTGTAGCTTTGAGCAGCAGGCCTAATATTGGGGAGCTGTGCAAGTTTTCACTCATCAAGTCAATAACAATGAAGGCAGAGATGAGCGCACAGGAGCTCAGAGTTTGGGATAATAGATTGAACACCCTCACGACTGACGGAGAGTTAATGGAAATCGAGGAAAGACTACCCGTCTCCTTGTGCATCTACATCTCTCCTTCAACATTACACCTTTACCATTCCACAAGGTAGACAAGTTGGGGAACTACATGAGCCTCCATCTTACACAACCAGGATTGAATGTCACTTGATCCTGCAAAGCATGTTTAAGAAATGCCTTACACAAGCAAACTTTACATTGAGGGTAACGCTTCACTGATGTCAGGAATGAGTTGAGAACTGACATTCACTGTTAGGAGATAGCTGTTCACAACATCAACCTGAGCCATATGATACAACATCTGCGATAAGTGGGGGAGTGCAAATAGCGAGAGACCTGATTGACCACCGCCCAGCTCAGCATACAGAGGTATATACAAGGGGAGATATGGAATGGGTGCAATTCTATTTACGTTGTTGGAAATTATGTACATTTGGCAATCACTCAGGCAACCATTGTCCTCCTAGTATTTTTTGATCTTCCTAACCCTACCACTACGTCTTGGTGCATCGCCGACATCCACAGCAGAGATGGAGGCAGCCTGCAGACTGCTGCGACCTGTTGTCCGTGATGACGTTGGTGGGCATCCTCTGGAGGGCCGAGACCTGGAGGGCCCCCGCCTGCTTTGAGTCTCCTGCTGTGGGGCAGATGTACCCTCTTTGGTCTGTGGAGCTGCAGTTGATAGGGTTACAGGCAGAGGGGATTGGGATCAGCTGGACATTCCCGGAGTCACCTGGGTGTATGTATGGCCCCTGGATGCTGGCCCTCATCCCTATGGGTTCCTGAGGGCTCCTGGCTGACTAATTGAGGAGAAGGGGCACCTGGAGTGAGATCAGGGTGCCCTGGCCCCGTCTTGCGTAACCACTGCTAGATATCACCAATGCCGACAGCGATGGAGTGCAGCGCCTGTGCTGCTGCAGGGGTTATGTCCTGAAACATGGTCTCCGTGGCAGCTGTCATCCTACCACTGTTGACCTCAGTGCGCTGGCATGCCGACACAATGACCTCAGACTGAACATGGACGGACTCCTCCATTGTCTGTTGCAATCTGCAGAATGCATCTGGCAACCCTAACTGATACTCCAGTGACCTTCGCTGCAGCTCCAACCTTTGAGTTAGGACCGAGTCCACAGGCTCGTCATCTGACTGAGACTCAGCAGAATCCTTACCTCCAGCGGTCTTGTGTGATGGTGACCTTGGATTGGCCTGCGTCCGCCTGCTGTGGACCAGAATCAGTGCTGTGCTCACCAGATTGTGACACCCAGCCTGCTCTAGATCTAGCTCCAACCGAGATGTGTCTCTAGGCCGGTGGAAGATATGGATGAGCGCTGTGACGGGCTTTCCAGCAGCTTGTCGTCTGGATCCGGTCTGAGGTGTCCTCGAGGCTGGAGATGAGGGGCGGTCACCCTGGGGCATTTGGCTGTGGTGCCTATTAAAGACAGTAGAGATAATTAGTGCATGGCAGCAGACTCCAAAACATAACAATGCGCTCACAGTGTCATTGTCTGAAGCAGCAGCTGATGAAGGGTTCTCACTTGGCTCTGCATCGCTGACCTCAATATTGCTGCAGGCATTGTACCGGACCTCTTCAGCCAGCTTAATAGCACACTCCTCATAGGAGTGAGGGCCTAGAGCTCAGGCATCCAACCATCAGTATGGGACCTCTCCCTCTTATTGTGGGCAAGCTTGTCCTGCATAAAGACAGATGGCGAGTTTAATCAGGATGCATGCCAAGGCAGATGATAAGGGTGCCTGGCTTGTGTGGGTGCTGAGTGGAGCCGTGCAAGGGATGAGTACATGAGCTGCACAGGATGTGAGCCCAGATGGAGATGTCAAGGTGTGTGAGAGATAATGTCACGTGAGCTGGCAGTTTGTGAGAGCCCTATGGAGACTCATCCTGTGAACGTCTGATGAGCTTGTGAGTGTGAGAGTTGAGAGTGATGACTTACCCTGGTGGAATGGATGAGCGCATTCACCCTCTTCCTGCACTAGATGGCTGATCTCTTATGGGCTGAGTTGGCACTCACCTCCCTGGCCACCACCCCCCAAGCCGCAGTTGAGAGTTTTTTGGACCTCCTTCTACCATCACAGGGGTAGGATGCCTGCCGGCAATCCTCGACTGCATCAAGGAGGTGACCCAGCAATGTGCCGCTAAAGTTGGAGGCTGCAGTCTTCTTCCCTTTGGGGGCCATCTCTCTGTTACAACAGCCCTGGGCTGCAGTCGTTGAGAAAGCTGTGCATGGGTCCGGTTTAAATATGGCATCCGCTGCACTGATCCGCTTAGGTCACAGCGGGGCGGGCGAATCACAGGCAGCCCACCTGTGATATGAAGTGTTTCCTGTTGATGCATATTTAATGAGGTGAGAAGCGTACAATCAGGCACAAAAGCCTGCCATTTTGGCCAGCGGGAACAATGCTGTTTTTCCCATCTGCCACCACACTAAGTCCGCGGAGTGGAAAATCCCACCCATAGTGTTTCTGATCAATGACCTTTCATCAGAACTAAAAAATTAGAGAGGCAACAGAGGTTTTATGCAGGTATGAAAGCAGAGAATGGGAGGAGGGAAGGAAAGAAACAAAGGGTAGGTCTGCGATAGGAGAGATTAGATGACAAAAGGGATGATGATGCATGGCAAAGGAGTGCTCATGGGACAAGTAAAGAAACAATAGATAGATCTGGCAGAGCTCTCTATTGTAATAGCAGAATCATTACTTACAGATCAAAAGATACAATGGAAGCAGTGATTACAATCTGAAATTGTTGAAATCCATGCTGTGTTCCGAAGGCTGTAAAATGTGTAATTGACCTGTAATTGATGCTGCCTGACCTGATGAATACTTCCAGCACTTCTTCTTTCTATCACAGCAACTTGAACCTGGGCTGCCCATTCGATATTTACATCAGAAAATCATATTGGAGGCCAGGAATGTCTCCACCAAACATTTATTTGAATTAGAATTTAGCATACCGGCAGCAGCTTTGCCTCCCCCATCCTAAACAAAGTCCCGGAAATGTCAGAGAAGCATTGAAGGGCCAAAACACAGAGATCCAGGCCTTTCTCACGTTTTCCCAATCTTTTTGGTTGGGGAACTCTGGCCTGAATCTTCCAGTCAGTGGCGATGATGTGTGCATCGCCACTGCCTGCAAGGATTTTCCTGACCTGATGTGACTGCTTATTTCTTCTGGGATGTTCTGATCCCACTGTCACAGAAATGCGCAGCATAGCGCTCCCCGGGGAACTCCATTGCAGCAGAGTAGAGTTAGGGGGACAAAAAGGACACACCCTCTTTTTACGTATTACCCATAAATGAATGGGAGGGGTTGTAGGGGCTTGGGGGAGGTGTTAGGGGATGGGTGAGGTGGGCAGATTGGGTCAGGATGTACTTGGGTGGCCAGAGAGTAGTTGTGTCTGGTTGAGGGGTTAGACCATCATCAGAGAGTTAGTTGGGTTTGGCGGTGGAGTTCGGTTGTGGAGTTACCTAAGTGTTAGACAAGGTTTTAATCTGTCTACAATTTCCTTGGTAACAATCAAGGTAAGTCGCACAGATCTGTCCGAAGTCTCCAACTCTAGCTTAGGGTCAGAGATATTTGTGCAGGGGCCCCAGGGAGGAGGTGAATTGCCCATTGGAAATTGAAACTTCCTGGGCAACTCCCACATAGGTCTGTGCATCAGGGCTTCCGGAGACCGGAAGATTTGGGCCTCAGTTTCCCAGAGGCAAAACATAATCAAAAGCCTTAATTTGGAAAATTCCTTCTCTCTATGGTCACATAACCTCTGATGTTCTGCCATAACGGTTTTAGAATTGTACAAGCCACATTAATTGTGTGCCAGGGGAAGAGAAATCCTGTTGCAAGGACAAGAGAAATAAGAAATCTTGTTAGCTGAAGGACTAATGCACTCTATCAATGTTATCCCTTAGAGTGAAAATGTTCATCAGCTGACAAGATGGCAGCACCATGACATCTGGTTGGGTACAGGAGAAGTGTCAGATGCACAGGGAGATTAAGCGTGAGATGTCATTTTTGCAAAGCTAATGGCAATTGGTGCAAATTGGCCAGCAACTTCTCACAATTTACCACTTATGGAGTATAAATTCCTCGCTAAAAATTGTTCATGGATCTGCACTTTAATAATGCTGTACATCACAAAATGGTTACAGCACATAAGGTCTTTCGGCCTGTCATGTCTGTGGTGGCTCCCCGAATGAGCAATTCACCTAATGCCGTTCCCCTGCCTTTTCCCTGTCGTCCTACAGATTCTCCCTTTTCAGATAACAATCCAAGTCCTTTTTGAATGCCTCGATTGAACCTGCCTCCACCATATGTTCAGACAATGCATTCCAGATCCTAACCACTCGCTACATGAAAAAGGTTTTGCTTATTTTGCCAATAATCTTAAATGTATGCCGTCTTGTTCTCCATCCTTCCACCAGTGACAACAGTTTTTCCCTATCAATTCTGTCCCGACCCCTTGTCATTTTGAGTACCTCTATCAAAATTCTATTGTCCAAGAAAAACAGTCTCAACATCTCCAATCTATCAACATAACTGAACCATTCTCGTGAATCTTTTCTGCACTCTCTCTAATGCCTTCACATCTTTCCCACAGTATGGCACCCAGAACTGGATGCAATACTCCAGTTGAGGCCAATCTAGTGTTCTATACACATTTAACATAACTTCTTTGCTTTTGTACTCTACCCTTTTAATAAAGCCTAGGATACTGTATGCTTTATTAACTGCGCTCTCAACCTGTCCTGCCACTTTCAATGATTTACGTACAGTTCCTCTGCTCCTGCTCCCACTTTAAAATTGTATCCTTTATTTTAAATTCTCTCCATGTTCTTCCTACCAAAATGAATCACCTCACACTTCTCTGCACTGAACTTCATTTGCCATCTGTCTGCCCATTCCACCAACTTGTCTATGTCTCTTTGAAGTTCTACACTATCCTCCTCATAGTTCACAATGCCTACAAGTTTTGTATTGTTTGCAAACTTTGAAATTGTGCTCTGTGCAGCAAGATCTAGGTCATTAATATATCATGTAGTGCAAGAATCCCACACTGACTCCTGGGGATCTACACTATAAACCTTCCTCCAGTCCAAAAAACACCCACTAACCACTATTGTTTCCTATCACTCAGCCAATTTTGTATCCATGTTGCTACTGTCCCTTTTGCTCAAGACTTGTGTGGCACTTTATCACTGTATACCACATCAATAGCATTACCCTGATCAACCCTCTGTGTTACTTCATCAAAAAAAAACTCCAGCACATTAGTTAAGTACCATTTTCCCTTAACAAATACATTATGGCTCTCCTTAATCAACCCACATTTGTCCAAGTGACTATTAAGTTTGTCCTCAATTATCATTTCTAGAAGCTTCCCCACCACAGAAATTAAACTGACTGGCCAATAGTTGCTGGGCTTATCTTTACACCCTTTTTCGAACAAGGGTGTTTCATTTACAATTCTGTAATCACTACCTGAGTCTAAGAAGGACATTATACAGGCACCACTACTTCTCAGCAAAATCGACCCGATATCTTTGTGATTGTTACTTAGGTTTCTAGTATCACAATACTCCCAAGTTATGACTGCAAATGAAATGTACGCAATCCCTTAATGGACAGTGGAGTCAGGTGTGGGGTCCATGAGTCAATGGTTCCAAAAAGAAACTTCAGACTAGGCTAGGGTACAGAATGGAGACAATGAAGCAATCAATGCTTGTATGGGATAGAAGATAATTGCCTTTTGTCTGTATGCACCGTGCATCGACCTTCTGCAGATGCCTGTAAGCACCAATTAGGAAGTTAAGTATAGACATCTAAATCTGCCACAAGAGAAAGCATTAATTGCAGACCAATGAACAAAGCAGTATAAGAATACCTACTCAATTGAAAAAGCTCTAATTATCATTACTATATAATTGAAAAATGGTGCATCTAAAACAATTTGAATCCACTTAACTACTACTCAGGTTTCTGCTAGATTTTATTGTATCACCTCTTTAGTCTGAAAAAGGTATGCTTTCTGTGATTTGAGGATGTAAAGTACAATGGGAGAGTTTACCATGTCATCCAAAAATGAAAGTAGAGACAAAATTAAAGTACAATAAGTTTACTTAAAATGAAACTCTTTCGAGTTATCAACAGTGACAGATTGCAACTCTTTCAAGTACAATCACAGTTCTTGGTTTCCGGGAGTGGGACGTGAACCCACAACCCTCTGATTCAAAGATGAGGGTGCTATGAACTGAGCCACATGTAGCAGTTTTAAACCCCTCCAAATTGTTTGCATTATTAATTGTAGCTAGGGTACAGTGATGCAGTGGTAATGTTACTGGACTAGTAATCCCAAGACCCAGGCTAATTCTCTGGGGACTGGGGTTCAAATCCCACTGCATAGTTAGCTAGTGAAATTTAAATTCAATTTATTAATAAATCTTGAATTGAAAGTTAGTCACCATTTAACTATTGAATTGTCACAAAACCCATATGATTCACAAATGTCCCCCAGGACATTTACCTGGTCTGGCCTACAAGTGACTCCAGATCCACAACAGAGTGGTTGACTCTAAAATGCCCTCTGACAAACAACTTTAGCAAGCCACTCAGTTGTATCAAACTGCTACAGAAAAGTCAAAAGGGAATAAAACTGGTCGGACTACCGGCGCCAACCTGCACACTGGAAATGACAACCCAACCCTGCAAAGTCCTCTTACTAAGATCTGGGGGCTTGTGCCAAAATTGGGAGAGTTGTCTTACAAAATAGTCAAACAACAGCCTGATATAATCATACTTACCGATACCTTACAGCCTAAATCCCAGATGTCTCGATCACCATCCCTGGGTATGTTCTGTCCCACCATCAGGACAGACCCAGCAGAGGCAGCAGCATAGAGGGACACAGTCTGGAGGGAGTTGCCTGGGCTCCAGGAAGTCTCATGGGATCAGGTCAAACACAGTCAAGGAAATCTCCTGCTAATTACCACCTACCTTCAGCTGATGAATCAGTACTTTTCCATGTTGAACACCACTTGAAAGAAGCACTGAGAGTAGCAAGGATGGGGGACATCAATGCCCATTACCAAGGGTGGCTTGGTAGCAACACTACTAACCTAAAGGCCAAGTCCTGAAGGACATATCTGCCAGACTGGGCCTGCGGCAGATGGTGTGGGAGCCAACAAGGGGCAAAAACCTACTTGAGCTCGCCCTTACCAATCTACCTGTGCATCTGTCCATTATTGGTATTGGAAAGAGTCATCACCACACAATTCTCATGGAGAATAAGTCCTGTCTTCACAGTGAGGATATCATTCATTGTGTTGTGTGGCATTACCACCATGCTAAATGGGATAGATTCAGAACAGATCTAGCAGCTCAAAACTAGGCATCCATGAGGCACTCTGGGCCATCAGCAGCAGCAGAATTGTATTCAGCCACAATCTGTGGTGGCCCAGCATATCTCTCATTCTAGCATTTCCATCAAGCCAGGGGATCAACAATGGTTCGATAAGGAATGAAGGGAGCATGCACCGGGCTCACATAAAAATGAGGTGCCAACCTGGTGAAGCTAGAACACAGGACCACTTGCATGCCAAATAACAGAAGCAGCATACAATTGACAGGGTTAAGTAATTCCAGAACCAATGGATCAGACAAAACTCTGTAGTGAATTGTGCTGGACAATTAAACAACTAACTGGAGAAGGAGGCTCTACAAATAAACCCGTCCTCAATTATGGGGAGCCCAGCACATCAGTGCAAAAGGCAGAACAAAAACAAAAATAAAAATACCTGGAAAAACTCAGCAGGTCTGACAACATCTGCGGAGAGGAACACAGTTAACGCTTCAAGTCCGTATGACTTCAATAGAACTAAGGAAAAATAGAAAAGAGGTGAAATATAAGCTGGTTTAAGGGGGTGGGACAGGTAGAGCTGGATAAAGGGCCAGTGATAGGTGGAGATTGCCAAAAGATGTCATAGACAAAAGGACAAAGAGGTGTTGACGGTGGTGATATTAGCTAAGAAATGTGCTAATAGGTGACATTAAGGGTAGAAAGCAGGACGAGCAAGGTACAGATAGCCCTAGTGGGGGTGGGGTAAGGGAAAGGGATCAAAATAGGCTAAAAGGTAGAGATAAAACAATGGATGGAAATACATTTAAAAAGACAGGCATAACTGGGGCCCATGCGGGTACCCATAGCCACATATTTTATTTGGAGGAAGTTAGAGGAGTTTAAGGAGAAATTGTTCAGTGAGAGAACAATTTCAGCCAGACGGAGGAGAGTAGTGGTGGATGGGGATTGTTCGGGCCTCTGTTCCAGGAAGAAGCAGAGAGCCCGCAGACCATCCCGATGGGGGATGGAGGTGTAGAGGGATTGGACATCCTGGTGTAGAGGAGGCGGTTGGGGCCAAGGAACTGGAAATTGTTGATATGATGTAGGGTGTCAGAGGAATCAAGGATGTAGGCAGGCAAGGACTGGACAAGGGGAGAGAGAATGGAGTCAAGATAGCAAGAAATGAGTTCCGTGGGGTAGGAACAGGCTGACACGATCTGTCTGTCTCTTTATGGGGTATGTGGAACATACCTTGTTCAGTCCTACTCAGGCCCCCTCCCACAACTCTTTCTCCGGTACATCGATGACTGCTTCGGTGCTGCTTCATGCTCTCATCTGGACCCGGAAAAATTTATTAATTTTGCTTCCAATTTCCACCCCTCCATCATTTTCACATGTTCCATCACTGACACTTCCCTCCCCTTCCTTGACTTCTCTGTCTCAATTTCTGGTGATAGACTGTCCACCAATATTCATTACAAACCTACTGACTCCCACAGCTACCTTGACTACAGTTCCTCACACCCCACTTCCTGTAAGGACTCCATCCCATTCTCTCAGTTCCTTCGCCTCCGTCACATCTGTTCTGATGATGCCACTTTCAAAAACAGTTCCTCTGACATGTCTTCCTTCTTCCTTAACCGAGGCTTTGCACCCACGGTTGACAGGGCCCTCAACCATGTCCGACCCATCTCCCGCACATCCGCCCTCACACCTTCCTCTCCCTCCCAGAACCATGATAGGGTCCCCCTTGTCCTCACTTATCACCCCACCAGCCTCCACATTCAAAGGATCATCCTCCTCCATTTCTGCCAACTCCAGCGTGATGCCACCACCAAACACATCTTCCCTTCAACTCCCGGCGGCATTCCGCAGGGATTGTTCCCTCCGGGACACCCTGGTCCACTCCTCCATCACCCGCTACACCTCATCCCCCTCCAACGGCACCTTCCCATGCAACCGCAGAAGGTGCAACACCTGCCCCTTTACTTCCCCCCTCCTCACCATCCAAGGGCCCAAAAACTCCTTTCAAGTGAAACAGCATTTCACTTGCACTTCCCTCAATTTAGTCTACTGCATTTGCTGCTCCCAATGTGGTTTCCTCTACATTGGAGAGACCAAACGCTGACTGGATGACTGCTTTGCGGAACACCTTCGGTCTGTCCACAAGCATGACCCAGACCTCCCTGTCGCTTGCCATTTCAACACTCCACCCTGCTCTCATGCCCATGTCCATCCTTGGCCTGCTGCAATGTTCCAGTGAAGCTCAACGCAAACTGGAGGAACACCACTCATCTTCCAATTAGGCACTTTACAGCCTTCCGGACTGAATATTGAGTTCAACAACTTTAGATCATGAACTCTCTCCTCCACCCCACCCCCTTTCCGATCCCCCTTTTTTTCCAATTATTTATATAGATTTTTCTTTTCCCACCTATTTCCATTTTTATCTGCCTTTTAGCCTATTTTGATCCCTTTCCCCCACCCCACCCCCACTAGGGCTATCTGTACCTTGCTCATCCTGCTTTCTACCCTTAATGTCACCTATTAGCACATTTCTTAGCTAATATCACCACCGTCAACACCTCTTTGTCCTTTTGTCTATGACATCTTTTAGCAATCTCCACCTATCACTGGCCCTCTATCCAGCTTTACCTGTCCAACCCCCCCTTAAACCAGCTTATATTTCACCTCTCTTCTATTTTTCCTTAGTTCTGTTGAAGAGTCATACGGACTCGAAACTTTAACTGTATTCCTCTCCGCAGATGCTGTCAAACCTGCTGAGTTTTTCCAGGTATTTTTATTTTTGTTTTTGTTTTGGATTTCCAGCATCCGCAGTTTTTTGCTTTTATCTTAGTACAAAAGGCAGGTCTGAAGTACTTGCAACAATCTTCAGCCAGAAGAGCTGAGTAGATGATCCATCACAACCTACCCCTGAGCTCCCCAGCATCACAGATGCCAGTCTTCAGTCAATTCAATTCACTTCACATGATATCAAGAAACAGGTGATAACACCCAATACAACAAAGGCCATGGGCCCTGCCAACATTCCAGTAGTAGTACTGAAGACCCGTGCTCCACAACTTGCCCCACCTCTAACCAAGCTGTTCCAGTACAGATACAACACTGGCATCTGGTCAACAATGTAGAAAGTTATTCGAAAGCAGCAAAATGATACAAGGTGTCATCGACAGTGCTATCAAGTGGCACATACAAAGCAATAGTCAACTCACCAATACTCAGGGTTCTACCAGGGCCACTCAACTCCTGACCTCATTACAGCCTTAGTCTGAACATGGACAAAAGAGCTGAACTCAAGAGGCGAGGTGAGAGTGACTGCCTTTGACATCAAGACAGCATTTGACTGAGTATGACATCAAGGAACTCTGGCAAAATTGAAGTCAATGGGAGTCAGGGAAAACTCTCCACTTGGGGAGTCATACCTAGCACAAAGGAAGATGATGTGATTAGTGGAAGCCAATTAACTTAGCCCCAGGACAACACTGCAGGCCTTCCTCAGAGTAACGTCCTCGGCCCAAACATCCTCAACTGTCACATCGATGACCTTCCCTCCATCATGAGGTCAGAATTGGAAATGCTCATTGATGATTGCAATGTTCAATTCCATTTACAACTCCTCAGATATGGACCCGCATGCAGCTAGACCTGGGCAACATTCAGGTTCAGACTGATAAGTGACAAGTAACATTCATACCACACAAGTGCTGGACAATAAGCATCTCCAACAAGAGACAACCTAACCATTTCCCCTTGACATTCAATGGCATTGCCATCACTGAATTCCCCTCTATCAACATCCTGGGGATTACTTTTGACCGGAAACTGAACTAGACTATCCATATAAATATTGTGCTACAAGAATCAGAGGGTGGGAATTATGTTGCAAACAACTCGTGAGACAGAGAGGCGGAGAGCCAGCGCGAGGGGCGGAGAGCCAGCGCGAGGGGCGGAGAGCCAGCGCGAGGGGCGGAGAGCCAGCGCGAGGGGCGGAGAGCCAGCGCGAGGGGCGGAGAGCCAGCGCGAGGGGCGGAGAGCCAGCGCGAGGGGCGGAGAGCCAGCGCGAGGGGCGGAGAGCCAGCTCGAGGGGCGGACAGCCAGCGCGAGGGGCGGAGAGCCAGCGCGAGGGGCGGAGAGCCAGCGCGAGGGGCGGAGAGCCAGCGCGAGGGGCGGAGAGCCAGCGCGAGGGGCGGAGAGCCAACGCGAGGGGCGGAGAGCCAGCGCGAGGGGCGGAGAGCCAGCTCGAGGGGCGGACAGCCAGTGCGAGGGGAGGACAGCCAGCGCGAGGGGAGGACAGCCAGCGCGAGGGGCGGACAGCCAGCGCGAGGGGCGGACAGCCAGCGCGAGGGGCGGACAGCCAGCGCGAGGGGCGGACAGCCAGCGCGAAGGGCGGAGAGCCAGCGCGAGGAGCGGAGGGAGAGACGGAGAATGAGAATGATCATTAAATTTTGAAGGTCGGAGAAATTGTTTGGCAATAATTATCACGTGGTAAAAAGAATTAATTTACTCCTGAATGCTTTAACTTTTTCTGACATTGTTAATGGCTACTAGCGGGCAGATCAAGTATCCCAAGCTCACAGCATCACTTTTTTTCAATGCCTTGTCTATCAGCAAGGAGAGGTTGGGAATCTCTGACAGCAAATTCCGGATTTCCACGTTTAAATTTATATGTTCAGATGGCAGAAAGTGCTGTCCAATTTACTCCATTTGGGGAGTGCCATTATCAATAATGCAAAATTTTGCATTGTATGCTTCACCTGGATGAGAATTGCAAGTAACGTGCATTAAATCTGTAAAAAAGTGAAATGAATTAACCATTGCATACCAATATTCTTTACTAGCACTCTATCAATAACATCAAAAATGATTAGAAGACAGCCAGTATACAGGGGAAAACACGTTTGTCATCAAATTTAGCAATTTTATAGAGTTTAAACTAAATGTGCACAAACAAATCCTTCATTAGCAAATTAATCAGATTTGGTTCTAAATTAAAACATTACATTTTCTCAATTTTTGCTAAAAATTGAATCATCTGATCTGAAGAAAGTTACTGTATTATAATTGCACACAGTGAACAACATTCAACTCAGTATGTTTTGACAAGAAACCAGACTTTTTTTTGAAACTCAATATATGTAGCCACATATTCAAATGCATAAATGCAAGTACCATATGGGCATTTAAAACAAGGGTCCATTTACTTATATTAGTACAATATGTGGGCAGCAAAGTAATGTAGCCCACATGCATCTTAAAGAGACGTTAAAAGCCAGGACATCAGTTACATACTGAATTCAACTCAAACCAGTATGTCACTAAAATACATTGCTGATGTAAAAGATATATATCCACACAGCACAAGATACCACAGGTTTATCTCCACCATTGAAAATCTTTGAAGGTTTAACAGAATTATTCAAACATCACATCACCATATCCTAATAGACACTGTTTCTATGTCATAATTGATTTTGGTGCTTAAAACTGCAATACAGTGAATATGTTAGATTCATTGTCCCCTGCTCTTTGTAACAAAATGTGGATGCTGCAGATAAACAATGACCCTCAAGTTCATGACAATTCAACAACTTGTATTTATAAAGCACCTTTTAGGAACATAGGAAAGAGGAGCTGGAGTAGGCCATTCAGAACCTCGATCCTGTTTTGCCATTCAACTAGATCATGGCTCATCTTCTACTTCAGTAGCTTTTTCCCACACTATCTTATTTCCCTAGATGCCTTTAATAACTAGAAATCTAATGATTTCTGTAATGATCCAAAGATTCACCACCCTCTGAGTGAAGAAATTCTTCCTCAGCTCAGTGCTAAATGGCCTACTTCTTATTCTGAGGTGTCCCCTGGTTCTAGACCCCACCTCCCCAGCCAGGGGAAACATCCTTGCTATAAGAGGTTATGCACTTTGGCAGGAAGAATAGAGGAACTGAATATTATTTATATGGAGAAAGACTGCAGAAAGCTGCAGCACTGAGGGATTTGGGGGTCCTCGAGCATGAATCACAAAAAACTAGCATACAAATTCAGCAGGTAATAGGGAAGGCAAATGGAATGTTGGCCTTTGTTTTAAAGGGAATGGAGTATAAAAATAGGGAAGTCTTGCTAAAACTATACAAGGCACTAGTTAGACCACACCGAGAATACTGTGAACAGTTTTGATCCCCTTATCAAAGAAAAGATATACTGGCGTTATAGGCAGTCCAGAGAAGGTTAACTAGGTTGATCCCGGGTATGGAGAGATTTTCTCATGAGGAGAAGTTGAGCCTGTACTCGTTGGAATTTAGAAGAATGAGAAGGGACCTTATTGAAACATATAAGATTCTTAGGGGGCTTGACAGGTAGGTGCTGAGAGGTTATTTTCCCTTGTGGGAGAGTCTAGGACCAGAGGGCAAAATCTCAGAGTAAGGGGTCGCCCATTTAAGACAGGGATGAGGAGGAATTTCTTCTCAGAGGGTACTGAATCTGTGGAATTCTTTACCGCAGAGGGCTGTAGAGGCTGGGTCATTAAGTATATTCAAGGCTGAGATAGACAGATTTTTAATCAGTAAGGGAATCGAGGGTTATGGGGAAAAGGCAGGAAAGTGGAGTTGAGGATTAGCAAATCAGCCATGATCTCATTGAATGGCGGAGCAGACTCAATGGGCCAAATGGCCTACTTCTGTTCCTATGTCTTATGGTCTTAAGCCTTTAAGAATTTTGAATATCTCAATGGTAAGCTCTCATTCTTCTAAACTATACAGAATACAGGTCCAGTCTCTTCAATCTCTCCTTATACAACAGTCCCCCCATCCCTGGAATCAGTCCAGTGAACCATTGTTGCACTCCCTCTATGGCAAGCATATCCTTCCTTAGATAAGGAGACCAAAACTGCACACACCACTCCAGGTGCAGTCTCACCAAGGTTCTATGCTTACAGCAATACTTCTTATTCCTGTAATCAAATCCTCTTGTAATAAAGCCAACATATCATTTGCCTTTCTAATTGCTTATTGCAACTGCATGTTAGCTTTCAGTGACTTGTGAACAAGGACTGCCCAGGTCCCTTTGGGCATCAACATTTCCTAATCTCTCACCATTTAAGAAGTACTCCGCTTTTCTGTTTTTCCTACCAAAGTGGATAAGTTCACATTTTTCCACATTATATTCCATCTGTCATGTTCTTGCCCAATCACTTAGCCTGTCTAAAGCCCCTTGAAGCCTCTTTGCATCCTCCTCACAACTCATATTCCTGCCAAGTTTTGTGTCATTTGCAAACTTAGAAATATTACATTTGGTCCCCAAATCATTGATATAGATTGTAAGTAGCTGGGACCCAAGCGCTGATCTTTGTAGTATCCCACTGGTCACAACCTGCCAACCTGAGAATGACCCATTTAATCCTATTCCCTGTTTTATGTCCGTTAATCAACCCTCACTCGATGTTAGTATATTACCACCAATCCCATGTTCTTTAATTTATCTTACGTGTGGAATCTTATCAAAAGCCTTCTGAAAATCCAAATACACCACATCCACTGGTTCTCCCTTATCTATTATGTTAATTACATCATCAAAAAACTCCAACAGGTTTGTCAAGCATGATTTCTCCTTTTTAAATCCAAGTTGACCCTGCCCAATGCTACCATTATTTTCTAAGTGTCCAGTTATCATATCCTTTATAATAGACTGTAGCATTTTCCCTACAACAGATGTCAGGTTAACAGGCCATTTTCTCTTTTTCTCCGTTCTTAAATGGTGGAATTATATTTGCTACCTTCCAATCTGCAGGAACCATTTCAGAATCTATGGAATTTTGGAAGATGACCAGCAACGCATTCACTTTCTCTACAGCAACCTCTTTCAACATCTGGGATGTAGTTTATTGGGTCCAGGCATTTATTAATGGGACTGAATGTTAAGTAGTACTGGAGAAGTGTTTTACTAACACTAATTTCTTTCAGGTCCTCAATCTTCTTAATCTCTTGGTTTTCTAGTATGTCAGGGAGGATTTTGTACCCTCTTCCATGAAGATGGACATGAACTACTGGTTTAGTTTCTCTGCTATTTCCTTATTCTCCACTATATGTTCTCCCGTCTTTGCCTGTAATGGGCCCACATTTGTCTTTACTAATCTTTTCCTTTTTACAAAAAGAAGCTTTTACAGTCCATTTTTTGTGTTTCTCGATAGTTTGTCTTCATATTCTATTTTCTCTTTCTTTATCAGTTTCTTGGTTCTTCTTTGCTGGATTCTAAAATGTTCACAATCCTCAGGCGTATTGCTTATTTTGGCAACTTTATATGCCTCTTCCTTTTATCTAATACAATCCTTAACTTCTTTTGTTAGCTATGCTGAGTTTTGTGCCTCAAAGGAATGTAACTTTGTTGTAAACCACATATTAATTTTTTAAATGCTAACCATTGCCTGTCGACAATCATACCTTTTAATGATGGACCATAACTTCTGAGCACCAGGACAGTGTAACTGGATAACCCTCCCCCCAACATGTTCCCAGGTAAGGTTTGCACGGCAATTGCCTGCGCAATGCAATGGTTCCACTGGGAACCATCCAAAATTAGGATTTAGATCGCAAACTTTTGATGGTTCCAACTGCATCACATCAATAGTGACCCTTTTAATTATTTTTGCAACCTCTAGCCTCATCAACTGGCGCAGTCTTAAATTTGTACACTCTGCCCCTTCCTGCCACACTCAGATTATTATTTCCCTTAATGCTATTGTGTTCTCTTGCCCGCTCTTCTCTCTAATTTATCACATCTTCCCTCACATGATCACTTGCCCCCACTATTTAGTATAAATCCCTCTTTACCACCCTAGTTATACAACTCACCAGAATATTGGTCCCAGCATGTTTCAGGTGAAGACCATCCCAACAGTACAGCTCCCACTTTCCCCAGTGCTGGTGCCATGAATAGAAACCCATTTCTCCCACACCAATCTTTGAGCCATACATTTAACTCCCTAATCTTATTTACCCTATGACCACGGCAGATGTTAATTGCTGAGCAAACCAAATCCCAGAGGGAAATTTGGCTTATGGGTCATACCCATTTTTTTTATATTCTGAAAATGAGAAGAAAACATTCTGATCTCAGCAGCAAAAGGTCCCTACTTGGTCAGACCCGCAAGTAAACACCATCCAGGCAATACGCTCTTGTAGATGTTTAACTATAAAAATCTAATCCGAGGCAAACTGCTGTAGCTTTAATAAAGGCGCACCACATGACCACAAACTCTCTTCCACTCTGTGGAAATCCAAGACTTCATAACAAGACCGCTTTGTGCAGCCTAAGACTTTTCTAGCTTGACTGGATAGCTGATTCAAACTGCATCTTCTCCCAGCCTAGAGCTGTTTCCAGGAGATCTTCCTCACATAGCTAACAGCCAACCATTAAGCTCTCCACAGTAATTCTAAAATACCTTTCATCTCAGGTTCCATTGTTCTCACACCTCTTTGAAACTTAAATCCTTCCAAATATGAAATATTTCATGTTTCTATTTTGTCTCTACTTTTGGTTCAATAAATTGTAATATACCCTCTTCAGTTTACCCAAGGAACTCCTGTAAGATGCAAAACTGTTTCTTGACGCCACTGACTTCCCTTTGACATTCAAACGAACTCTCAACTTGTCTAAAAATGCAAATGTTAGATCCCACCTATTTACTCATACTTCAAACCCCCATAATATCTCATTGCAAATGCACAAACCTACGCGTCTATCCTTTCATGTCTTAAACCTCCCAGACAACTTGTCTCTAGTAACCATTCCCCAGCTTAATTAAATCATTTATGCATACACGCACGCATGCACACACACACACACCCTTCTTCACAAAATAACACAATATTCCCCAAAAATATTTGTTTTAAAATAACATCCATTCTTATACTACGCCAATTTGTTCATAGTTCAGGTAATAATCCAGTGATTAATATCTTTGAGGTTCTGCTCTTTAATTTAGTCCCTAGCTGCTCATGCTTTCCAAGCAAAACCTCTTTCCTAGTCCTATCTATGTGGGTTGAAACACACTAGATGCTTCACAGGAGCATAATAGAACAAAATATGATGCTGAGCCACGTAAGCAGATATTAGGTCTGATGACCAAAAGCTTAGTCGGAGAGGTAGGTTTTAAGAAGTGTCATAAGAAAGGAAAACAGGGTAGGGAGGCTGAGAGAGAGGTGTAGAGAAGGAATTCCAAAGCTTGGGGCCTAGGCAACTGAAGACATGACCACCAATGGTGGAGCAATTATAATCAGAAACGCTCAAGATGCCAGAATTAGAGGAACACAGATATCTGAGGGTTGTGGGGTTTGAGGAGATTACAGAGATGGGGGGCGGTGAAGGGGGGAGGGGGGGGTGGGGGCGCGGGGGTCAAGGCCATGGAGGGATTTATTCAAGCACATTTTTTATTCTGTTACATCAATGAAAGATTGCAATTGTGTTTAATGTTAATAGGAAAATTCAGCCTCATAATAGCTCACCATTAACAGGCATGTACAGTCCACAAAAAAAAGTATAAACCCAATCAGGTCGATTACCACCCCCTCATTGATGGAAGGTGTCATTGATAGTGCTTTAAGCAGCACTTACAAAGCAATGACAACTCACCAATGCTCAGTTTGGATTGTGCCAGGGTCACTTGCCTCCAGGCACTGTTACAACCTCTGTGTAAACATGGACAAACGAGCTGAACTCAAGAGGTGAGGTGAAAGTAACTGCCCCTGACATCAAAACAGCATTTAACCAAGTGCGGCATCAAGGAGCCTGACCAAAATTGAAGTCAAGGAGAATCAGGAGGAAAGACTCTCCACTGGTTGAGTCATACCTAGCACAAAGGAAGATGGGTTGTGGTTGTTGGAGGCCAATCATCTCAACCCCACTAAATAATTGGGAAAGTGCCTCAGGCTAGTGTCCTAGGCCCAACCATCTCCAGCTGCTGCATCAATGGATTTTTCCTCTATAAAGTCAGAAATGGGGATTTCACTGATGACTGAACAATCATTCGCGACTCCTCAGACTCTGAAGTGGTCTGTGTCCATATACAGCAAGACCTGCACAACCTTCTGTCCTGGGCTGGTAAGTAGCAAGTAACATTCGCACCACACAAGTACCAGGCAATAACCATGTCCAATAAGCGACAATCAAGCCATTTTCCCTTGAGAGTCAATGGCATTGCCATTGCTGAATCCCCCACCATCAACATCCTAGTGGTTACCATTGACCAAAAACTGAACTGGACCAGCCATATAAATACTTTGACTACAAGAGCATGTCATAGAGTGGGAATTCTGCAGAGAGTAACTCACCTCCTGACTCCCAAAGCCTGTCCATCATCAACAAGGCACAAGACAGGGCTGTGATGGAACATTGCCCACTTGCCTGGATGAGTGCAGCTCCAACAATAGTCAAGATCCAGGACAAGGCATCCCGCTTGACTGACACCTCATACACCAATTTAAACATTTAGTTGTTTGGTAGTACAGAACTTGGATGTTGCTGAAAAAGAGACATGTTATCTTAGCTTTTTGTACTCATCAGGACAGAATTTGCAAGAATAGCAGTTGTAAAGGGAACAACAATTTATACTGCATGACAAGAGAGAGTGCTGATTGGTTGGCAAGTGGGCTGTGATTGGTAGCGGCGTTGCCATGGAGAATGCAACAGGAAGCAGTTATCTGCCAAGCTTCTGTTTAAATTCAAACCAGGCATGTGGACTTTGATTGGTCAAAGCATTGCCATAAGACATGAACCAGGGAATGGCTGTTCCCCAACCCTTTGTTTAGTTGAAAAAGGCACAATGCGTGGACATGCTCCTTCTGTCTGCAAATGACAGGGCTCTGTGAGTGAATATATGTAGCTTCTGGCATGCATAATTGTGCTACACTGCAAGCCTGACTGATAATTTTAAATTGGTTGTCAGTGTACTTCTTAGCACAATCAGGATTGTTTAGCAAGTGTTGTCTAATCGTGGAATCACAGCTAATGTTGGACATTATATTTTGCGTTTTGCAAGCACAGGTTGATTGGATATAGTCAGTACATTGCCTGTTGCAAACAGCCGAAGGGATGTGCTGTTTGATATGATCCACCAGTCATTGGGATGTACAGCCTACATACCAGCATCATAGCAGCACTGAAATTCAGATAACACATCATTCATTTGTGTGACAGGCAGAACATCTTTTTAGCTTTATGACAGCATCCTGTTAGTGGAGAATACTTCTTGTGTTGCTACTGCATAGTAACAACATGAAATGTTGCTTCACCTGTTGCTCAAAGTTTTGAGACACCTTACCCTGCCAGGGTATTTTGAGGTAGACTGGGCGCTTTTCAGGACTGAAAGTGGCGACCTTAGGCCCATTTATGAGTTTACACGATACACAACAAGTAATGATCTGATCAGGGTTGCCATTGTCCCACAGGATGAATTTGATGTGTCCTATTTCAACACCAAGCTTGCACAGTGAGCAAATGGCTCAGGTCTTATATATGAGGTTGCCAATAAGGCCAATCTTATAGCCCTTGGAACTTTAGGAATCCCATCGCATATTTTGACCATTAAAGGCAGGCTTGAGGTAGACAGCAGTAGAGAACCCATTGGCAGATTTCTCAACTAGTATGTAGAGGAAAGGGATGTCATTGGATTGCTCCATTTCAAAGGTGAATTTGAGTGCAGGATGAAGCAGTTAATTGCTCCCTGGTGCATTATCTGTGGCAACACCTCTACCAAACACAGCAAACTTGCCAACCAATCAGCACTCTCTTCTCATGCAGTATAAATTGTTGTTCCCTTTACAATTGGTATTCTTGTGAATTCTGTCCTGATGAGTGCAAGATGAAAAGCTTTGACAGCGTGTCTCTTTTTACAGCAAACTTAAACATTCATCTTCCTATACTTATTGCCCTCCGATACTGGCACACAATGAAAGCGTTTGTATCATATAAAATGCACGGCAGCAATTCGCCTAACATCTTTCGACAGCACATTCCAAACCTCTGACCTCTACCACCAGACGCAGGAGAACACCACCACCTGCAAGTTCCTGTTCAAGCCACAAATCATTTTGATTAGGAACTATATCGCCATTCCTTCACTGTCACTTCATCAGGAACCTAGGAATCCCTTCCTAACAGCACTGTGGGTATTCCTACACCACGTTGACTACAGTGATTCAAGAAGGCAGCTCACCACCACCTTCACAAGGGCAATTAGGGATGGGCAACAAATGCTGGCCTAGCCAGTGACCCTCACATCCCAAGAAAAAATAAAATCACACTAATCATATCCTTTTCACAAGCATGAAAAACAAAATAATCCAAACAAAGTTCTATCTGCAGAACTGCTCTGAAGAGGCATAATTGACTCGATCAACTCCGTTTCTCTCTCCACAGGTGCTGCTTTTGTTTTTATTTCAGATTTCCGGAATCAGCAGTATTTTGCTTTTGATTAAATCCTATGTTTTCCTACATTCCAAAACATACTGCTTGGCAGTACAAGAAATGTTACTCTGACAGTTTGCATGTTTATAATTGATTATTGTTTTAAATAGTCACTAATTTCCTGGTAACGTGGCTAACCAGCATCACTAGGTTGGGGGTAACTGTTCGGGGTTAAGATTCTGGAGTTGGGATTAAGGCTATAGGTTAATGCTTGGAGTTAGGGGTTAGAAACTGCTATTCACAGCTCCAGGGTCACTCCCCGCGACCATAAATAATTGGTTATTGTTTTAGTCAAGGGAGCAGTTTTAATTGAAGTGGAATTATTGCTGATAATTATAACTATTGTAATGGTTTAAATAAACAGGAGTTGGTTCATTTATACAATACATGTTGTTATTAAAGTGCAAACACAAGCCAAAGGCAGGCACCGGTGAGAACTGTTGGGGTTCGATCTTTCTCACAGAGAATGCTGAGCTGGGATCGCACTGTCGTGCCCCAGCCCTCCGACTAGCCGGCATCCCGGCCCAACCACAAGCCCCCCACACCCCCAACCCAACACACGCTCGCTCAACACCCCACCCTCCAGAAACTCTGATCCCCCACACACCCCTGCCCTCCCTGACACCCCACAGTCCCAACACCGCCCAGACCCCCAACGCCCCCACAGCCCCCGATCCCCCCCAACTCCCCATGACACCACCCACCCCCCAACAACCCCCCCACCTCCACAACCCCCTGACAAACCCTGACCCCCCCCACCCCACCCCGCCCCCACACACGCCAACCCCTCCACCCTCACCACCCACGGACTCGGCCCCTCCACCCTCACTGGCCCCCGTTCCACCACCCCAACCCTCAATATTCCTCATACCCACATCCTCTGTACCCCACCCCCCACCCCGCAGAACACCCCCAGACCCCCTCACAACTCCACCCCCAACAACCTCCACACCTCTCCACTCCCCACTCACAAGCCTCACAACCATCCCATTCACAATCCCCCCACCCCCAACCCCTGGCCTTCTCACACCCCCCAACTAACCCTGAACACCACCCCCTAGACCCCACACAATACCCCACTACGTATGCCACCTCCCCAGGATGCTCCCACTCCCAGTCCCAGAACCCCGCTGACATGCCTCAACTCCCACCCCATCCACATTCCCCCAACCCCAACACAATTTCAGACCCCTGACCTCCACCCCCTCACAACTTCGAACCCTCAACTTTCACTGTTCCCTAACCCCCCTCACAAACACACCCTCGTCACACCACTAACCTCCCCCCCCCACACACCCACTCTCAAACCCTCATGCCCTCATCCAAACACACCGGCTCTCCTAACCCCCCAAGACCACCTCCACATCCCAAGACCCCCATATCCCCTCCCCCACAACACCCCAGGCATCCGCACCCTCCACCTCAACACACTCACACCCTCCAGACGACCCCCACCGCCCTCACACACCCTGGCATCCCCTCAAAACCCCACCCCATCACAATCATGGCACACCCTCACACAAATTCCCTCAGCTCTGACACCCCCGACCAACTCCCCAAATGTCCACACACACCCCACACCCGGATCCCACCCCAACACCCCCGAACCCACCCTACCGACACCCCTCCTCCCCCCCAAATAGCCCCCCTTCCCGACATGTCCGACACACACACAACCCCGACAGCTCCCCCGGCACCCCCAACACACACGCACTCCCAACACCCTTGGCCGCGCCCTCTCCACCGACACCAATAGCCACCCATCCCGACACCATCCCATCCCAGCACCCCCAACACCCACCTTCCCAACACCCCACCTCCCAAAACCCTCGATCCTCCTGACCCCCGGCTCCCGACACCCACCCTTCCCTCCTCCCATGGCACCCTCCCTCCTGCCACCACCAACAACCCTCTCCCATCACCCCTCACCACCACAACACACCATCCCCCAACACACACACAAACACACACACCCCCGACACACACAAACACACAACCCTCGACACACACACAACCCTCGACACACACACACACACACAACCCTCGACACACACACACACACACAACCCTCGACACACACACACACACACACACACACACACAACCCTCGACACACACACACACACACAACCCTCGACACACACACACACACACAACCCTCGACACACACACACACACACAACCCTCGACACACACTCACACACACAACCCTCGGACACACACTCACACAAAACACTCAACACACACACACACAACCCTCAACACACACACACCCACACCACCCCGACACACACATACACACACACCCCGACACACACACACACACACCCCGACACACACACACACACACACCCCGACACACACACACACACACAACCCGACACACACACACACCCCGACACACACACACACCCCGACACACACACACACACCCCCAACACACACACACACACACATTCCCCAACACACACACACAACCCCCAATACACACACACACAATCGCAGATACACACGGACACTCCCCGACACGCACACACACTCCCCGACACACACACACACTCCCCGACACACACACTCCCTGACACACACACACACACTCCCCGACACACACACACACACTCCCCGACACACACACACACAACCCGACACACACACACACACCCCGACACACACACACACACCCCGACACACACACACACACCCCGACACACACACACACTCCCCGACACACACACACACACCCCGACACACACACACACACCCCGACACACACACACACTCCCCGACACACACACACACACCCCGACACACACACACACACCCCGACACACACACACATTCCCCGACACACACAAACACCGACACACACACCCACCGACACACACACACACATCCCCCGACACACACACACATCCCCCGACACACGCACACACACACAAATCCCCCGACACACACACACACACATCCCCCGACACACACACACACACATCCTCCGACACACACACACACACACATTCCCTGACACACACACACACACACACACTCCCCGACACACACACACACTCCCCGACACACACACACACACACACACACACACACACACACACACATCCCCCGACACACACACACACCCCCCGACACACACACACACCCCGACACACACACACACCCACCGACACACACACACACATCCCCCGACACACACACACATCCCCCGACACACACAGACATCCCCCGACACACACACACACATCCCCCGACACACACACACACACACATCCCCCCGACACACACACACACATCCCCCGACACACACACACATCCCCCGACACACACACACACATCCTCCGACACACACACACACATCCTCCGACACACACACACACACATCCTCCGACACACACACACACACATCCCCCGACACACACACATCCCCGACACACACACCCATTCCCCGACACACACACACACACACACACACACACACACACACATCCCCCGACACACGCACACACATCCCCCGACACACGCACACACACATCCCCCGACACACGCACACACACATCCCCCGACACACGCACACACACATCCCCTGACACACCACACACGCATCCCCCGACACACCACACGCACATCCCCCAACACACACACACACACATCCCCCGACACACACACACATCCCCCGACACACACACATCCCCCAACACACACACACACACACATCCCCCGACACACACACACACACACACACATCCCCCGACACACACACACACACACACACACACACATCCCCCGACACACACACACACACACATCCCCTGACACACACACACACACACACATCCCCCGACACACACACACACACATCCCCCGACACACACACACACACACACATCCCCCGACACACACACACACACATCCCCCGACACACACACACACACATCCCCCGACACACACACACACACATCCCCCGACACACACACACACACATCACCCGACACACACACACACACACACACACATCCCCCGACACACACACAGACACACACACATCTCCCGACACACACACACACACACACACATCCCCCGACACACACACACACACACATCCCCCGACACACACACACATCCCCCGACACACACACACATCCCCCGACACACACACACATCCCCCGACACACACACACATCCACCGACACACACACACATCCCCCGACACGCACACACACCCCGACACGCACAGACACCCCGACACGCACACACACACCCCGACACACACACGCACACACCCCGACAGACACACACACACACCCCGAAACACACACACACACCCCGAAACACACACACACACCCCGACACACACACACATCCCCCGACACAGACACACATCCCCCCCACACACACTCACACATCCCCCGACACACACACACACATCCCCCGACACACACACACACATCCCCCGACACACACACACACATCCCCCGACACACACACACACATCCCCCGACACACACACACACATCCCCCGACACACACACACACATCCCCCGACACACACACACATCCCCCGACACACACACACACATTCCCTGACACACACACACACACACACACTCCCCGACACACACACACACATCCCCCGACACACACACACACATCCCCCGACACACACACACACATCCCCCGACACACACACACACATCCCCCGACACACACACACACATCCCCCGACACACACACACATCCCCCGACACACACACACACATTCCCTGACACACACACACACACACACACTCCCCGACACACACACACACTCCCCGACACACACACACACACACACACACACACACACACACACATCCCCCGACACACACACACACCCCCCGACACACACACACACCCCGACACACACACACCCCCACCGACACACACACACACATCCCCCGACACACACACACATCCCCCGACACACACAGACATCCCCCGACACACACACACACATCCCCCGACACACACACACACACACACATCCCCCCGACACACACACACACATCCCCCGACACACACACACATCCTCCGACACACACACACACATCCTCCGACACACACACACACATCCTCCGACACACACACACACACATCCTCCGACACACACACACACACATCCCCCGACACACACACATCCCCGACACACACACCCATTCCCCGACACACACACACACACACACACACACACACATCCCCCGACACACACACACACACACACACACATCCCCCGACACACGCACACACATCCCCCGACACACGCACACACACATCCCCCGACACACGCACACACACATCCCCCGACACACGCACACACACATCCCCTGACACACCACACACGCATCCCCCGACACACCACACGCACATCCCCCAACACACACACACACACATCCCCCGACACACACACACATCCCCCGACACACACACATCCCCCAACACACACACACACACACATCCCCCGACACACACACACACACACACACATCCCCCGACACACACACACACACACACACACACACACACATCCCCCGACACACACACACACACACATCCCCTGACACACACACACACACACATCCCCCGACACACACACACACACATCCCCCGACACACACACACACACACACATCCCCCGACACACACACACACACATCCCCCGACACACACACACACACATCCCCCGACACACACACACACACATCCCCCGACACACACACACACACATCACCCGACACACACACACACACACACACACATCCCCCGACACACACACAGACACACACACATCTCCCGACACACACACACACACACACACATCCCCCGACACACACACACACACACATCCCCCGACACACACACACATCCCCCGACACACACACACATCCCCCGACACACACACACATCCCCCGACACACACACACATCCACCGACACACACACACATCCCCCGACACGCACACACACCCCGACACGCACAGACACCCCGACACGCACACACACACCCCGACACACACACGCACACACCCCGACAGACACACACACACACCCCGAAACACACACACACACCCCGAAACACACACACACACCCCGACACACACACACATCCCCCGACACAGACACACATCCCCCCCACACACACACACACATCCCCCGACACACACACACACATCCCCCGACACACACACACACATCCCCCGACACACACACACACATCCCCCGACACACACACACACATCCCCCGACACACACACACACATCCCCCGACACACACACACACATCCCCCGACACACACACACATCCCCCGACACACACACACACATCCCTCGACACACACACATCCCCCGACACACACACACACACACACACACACACATCCCCCGACACACACACACACATACACATCCCCCGACAAACAGAAACACACACACATTCCCCGACACACACACACACACCCCCTGACACACACACCACACAGAGACTCACACACACCCCAATAACGCTCACATACACCCCACTGACACACACACGCATACACCCCGCTGACGCACACACACATACACCCCGCTGACGCACACACACACACATTCCCGACACACACACACATCCCCCGACACACACACAAACATCCCCCGACACACACACATACATCACCCGACACACACACACATCCCCCGACACACACACACACACACATCCCCCGACACACACACACACATCCCCCGACACACACACACACATCCCCCGACACACACACACACACATCCCCCGACACACACACACACACCCTCCGACACACACACACACACCCTCCGACACACACACACACACTCTCCGACACAGACACATACACACACATCCTCCGACACACACACACACATCCTCCGACACACACACACACATCCTCCGACACACATACACACATCCTCCGACACACACACACACACATCCCCCGACACACAAACATCCCTGACACACACACCCATCCCCCGACACACACACACACACACACATCCCCCGACACACACACACACACACACACACACACATCCCCCGACACACACACGCACACACACACACATCCCCCGACACACGCACACACACATCCCCCGACACACGCACACACACATCCCCCGACACACCACACACACATCCCACAACACACGCACACACATCCCCCGACACACGCACACACACATCCCCCGACACACGCACATACACATCCCCCGACACACCACACACACATTCCCTGACACACAATACACACATCCCCCGACACACCATACACACATCCCCCGACACACACGCACACATCCCCCGACACACACACACACACATCCCCCGACACACGCACACACACATCCCCCGACACACACACACACATCCCCCGACACACACACACACACACACACAAATCCCCCGACACACACACACACACACACACACACACACATCACACGACACACACACACACATCCCCCGACACACACACACACACACACACATCCCCCGACACACACACACACACACATCCCCCGACACACACACACACACACACATCCCCCGACACACACACACACACACACACATCCCCCGACACACACACACACACATCCCCCGGCACACACACACACACATCCCCCAACACACACACACACACACACACACATCCCCCGACACACACACACACACATCCCCCGACACACACACACACACACATCCCCCGACACACACACACACACACATCCCCCGACACACACACACACACACACATCCCCCGACACACACACACACACACACACACACACGCATCCCCCGACACGCACACACATCCCCCGACACGCACACACATCCACCGACACGCACACACATCCCCCGACACGCACACACATCCACCGACACGCACACACACACCCCGACACGCACACACACTCCCCGACACGCACACACACTCCCCGACACGCACACACACTCCCCGACACACACACACATCCCCCGACACACACACACATCCCCCGACACACACACACACACACACACATCCCCCGACACACACACACCCCCCGACGCACACACACACACCCCGATGCACACACACACCCACCGACATACACACACACATCCCACGACACACACACACATCCCCCGACACACACACACATCCCCCGACACACACACACATCCCCCGACACACACACACACATACATCCCCCGACACACACACACACACACACACACATCCCCCGACACACACACACACATCCCCCGACACACACACACACATCCCCCGACACACACACACACACACATCCCCCGACACACACACACACACACACCCTCCGACACACAGACAAACATCCTCCGACACACACACACACACCCTCCGACACAGACACACAAACACACACACACATCCTCCGACAAAAACACACACATCCTCCGACACACACACACACATCCTCCGACACACACACACACACACACACACACACACATCCCCCGACACACACACATCCCTG
Source organism: Cetorhinus maximus (assembly GCF_964194155.1). Classification (NCBI taxonomy): domain Eukaryota; kingdom Metazoa; phylum Chordata; class Chondrichthyes; order Lamniformes; family Cetorhinidae; genus Cetorhinus; species Cetorhinus maximus. The sequence continues at coordinate 91,968,892 of NC_135879.1, read as the reverse complement.
ACACACACACCCATCCCCCGACACACACACACTCACACATCCCCCGACACACACACACACACACATCCCCCGACACACACACACACACACACATCCCCGGACACACGCACACACACATCCCCCGACACACGCACACACACATCCCCGACAGACGCACACACAAATCCCCCAACACACGCACACACACATCCCCCGACACACGCACACACACATCCCCCGACACACGCGCACACACATTCCCCGACACATCACACACACATCCCCCGACACACACACACACACATCCCCCGACACACACACACACACATCCCCCGACACACACACACACACATCCCCCGACACACACACACACACATCCCCCGACACACACACACACACATCCCCCGACACACACACACACACACACACATATCCCCCGACACACACACACACACATATCCCCCGACACACACACACACACACATCCCCCGACACACACACACACACACATCCCCCGACACACACACACACACACATCCCCCGACACACACACACACACACACACACACACACACACACAGCCCCCGACACACACACACACACACATCCCCCGACACACACACACAGACACATCCCCCGACACACACACACACACACACACACACACATCCCCCGACACACACACACATCCCCCGACACACACACACACACACATCCCCCGACACACACACACACATCCCCCGACACACACACACACACACATCCCCCGACACACACACACACACACACATCCCCCGACACACACACACACACACACACACACACATCCCCCAACACACACACACACATCCCACGATACACACACACACACACACACATCCCACGACACACACACGCACACACACATCCCCCGACACACACACACACACACATCCCCCGACACACACACACACACACACACACACATCCCCAGACACACACACACACACACACATCCCCCGACACACACACACACACACACACACACACATCCCCCGACACACACACACACACATCCCCCGACACACACACACACACACATCCCCCGACACACACACACAAACACACACACACATCCCCCGACACACACACACACACACACATCCCCCGACACACACACACACACACACATCCCCCGACACACACACACACACACATCCCCCGACACACACACACACACACACACACACATCCCCCGACACACACACACACACATCCCCCGACACGCACTCACATCGCCCGACACGCACACACATCCACCGACATGCACACACATCCCCCGACACGCACACACATCCACCGACACGCACACACACACCCCGACATGCACACACACACATTCCCCGACACGCAAACACACACCCCGACACGCACACACACACCCCGACACGCACACACACACCCCGACACGCACACACACTCCCCGACACGCACACACACTCCCCGACACGCACACACACTCCCCGACACACACACACATCCCCCGACACACACACACATCCACCGACACACACACACACACATCCACCGACACACACACACACACACATCCCCCGACACGCACACACACCCCCCGACGCACACACACACACCCCGACGCACACACACACCCACCGACACACACACACACATCCCACGACACACACACACATCCCCCGACACACACACACATCCCCCGACACACACACACACACACAACCCCCGACACACACACACACACACATCCCCCGACACACACACACACATCCCCCGACACACACACACATCCCCCGACACACACACACACACATCCCCCGACACACACACACACACACCCTCCGACACACACACACACATCCTCGACACACACACACACACACCCTCCAACACAGACACACAAACACACACACACATCCTCCGACACACACACAAACATCCTCCGACACACACACACACATCCTCCGACACACACACACACACATCCCCCGACACACACACATCCCTGACACACACACCCATCCCCGACACACACACACACACACATCCCCCGACACACACACACACACACACATCCCCCGACACACACACACACACACACACACACACACATCCCCCGACACACGCACACACACATCCCCCGACACACGCACACACACATCCCCGACAGACGCACACACACATCCCTCAACACACGCACACACACATCCCCCGACACACGCACACACACATCCCCCGACACACGCGCACACACATTGCCCGACACACCACACACACATCCCACGACACACGCACACACACATCCCCCGACACACACACACACACATCCCCCGACACACACACACACACACATCCCCCGACACACACGCACACACATCCCCCGACACACATACACACATATCCCCCGACACACACACACACACACATCCCCCGACACACACACACACACCCCGACACACACACACACTCCCCGACACACACACACACACCCCGACACACACACACACACCCCGACACACACACACATTCCCCGACACACACAAACACTCCCCGACACACACACCCACCGACACACACACACACATCCCCCGACACACACACACATCCCCCGACACACGCACACACACACAAATCCCCCGACACACACGCACACACATCCCCCGACACACACACACACATCCTCCGACACACACACACACACACACATTCCCTGACACACACACACACACACACACACACACACACACACTCCCCGACACACACACACACTCCCCGACACACACACACACACACACACACACACACATCCCCCGACACACACACACACCCCCCGACACACACACACACCCCGACACACACACACACCCACCGACACACACACACACATCCCCCGACACACACACACATCCCCCGACACACACAGACATCCCCCGACACACACACACACACACATCCCCCGACACACACACACACACACATCACCCGACACACACACACACACACACACACATCCCCCGACACACACACAGACACACACACATCTCCCGACACACACACACACACACACAGACACACACACATCTCCCGACACACACACACACACACACATCCCCCGACACACACACACACACACATCCCCCGACACACACACACATCCCCCGACACACACACACATCCCCCGACACACACACACATCCACCGACACACACACACATCCCCCGACACGCACACACACCCCGACACGCACAGACACCCCGACACGCACACACACACCCCGACACACACACACACACACCCCGACAGACACACACACACACCCCGAAACACACACACACACCCCGAAACACACACACACACCCCGACACACACACACATCCCCCGACACACACACACATCCCCCCCACACACACACACACACATCCCCCGACACACACACACACATCCCCCGACACACACACACACATCCCCCGACACACACACACACATCCCCCGACACACACACACACATCCCCCGACACACACACACACATCCCCCGACACACACACACACATCCCCCGACACACACACACACATCCCTCGACACACACACACATCCCCCGACACACACACACATCCCCCCCACACACACACACACACATCCCCCGACACACACACACACATCCCCCGACACACACACACACATCCCCCGACACACACACACACATCCCCCGACACACACACACACATCCCCCGACACACACACACACATCCCCCGACACACACACACACATCCCCCGACACACACACACACATCCCTCGACACACACACACATCCCCCGACACACACACATCCCTCGACACACACACATCCCCCGACACACACACACACACACACACACACACACATCCCCCGACACACACACACACATACACATCCCCCGACAAACAGAAACACACACACATTCCCCGACACACACACACACATCCCCCGACACACACACACACACCCCCTGACACACACACCACACAGAGACTCACACACACCCCAATAACGCTCACATACACCCCACTGACACACACACGCATACACCCCGCTGACGCACACACACATACACCCCGCTGACGCACACACACACACATTCCCGACACACACACACATCCCCCGACACACACACAAACATCCCCCGACACACACACATACATCACCCGACACACACACACATCCCCCGACACACACACACACACACATCCCCCGACACACACACACACATCCCCCGACACACACACACACATCCCCCGACACACACACACACACATCCCCCGACACACACACACACACCCTCCGACACACACACACACACCCTCCGACACACACACACACACTCTCCGACACAGACACATACACACACATCCTCCGACACACACACACACATCCTCCGACACACACACACACATCCTCCGACAGACATACACACATCCTCCGACACACACACACACACATCCCCCGACACAGACACATCCCTGACACACACACCCATCCCCCGACACACACACACACACACACACATCCCCCGACACACACACACACACACACACACATCCCCCGACACACACACGCACACACACACACATCCCCCGACACACGCACACACACATCCCCCGACACACGCACACACACATCCCCCGACACACGCACACACACATCCCCCGACACACCACACACACATCCCACAACACACGCACACACATCCCCCGACACACGCACACACACATCCCCCGACACACGCACATACACATCCCCCGACACACCACACACACATTCCCTGACACACAATACACACATCCCCCGACACACCATACACACATCCCCCGACACACACGCACACATCCCCCGACACACACACACACACATCCCCCGACACACGCACACACACATCCCCCGACACACACACACACATCCCCCGACACACACACACACACACAAATCCCCCGACACACACACACACACACACACACATCACACGACACACACACACACATCCCCCGACACACACACACACACACACACATCCCCCGACACACACACACACACACATCCCCCGACACACACACACACACACACATCCCCCGACACACACACACACACACACACATCCCCCGACACACACACACACACATCCCCTGGCACACACACACACACATCCCCCAACACACACACACACACACACACACACCCCCCGACACACACACACACACATCCCCCGACACACACACACACACACATCCCCCGACACACACACACACACACACATCCCCCGACACACACACACACACACATCCCACGACACACACACACACCCACACACACATCCCAAGACACACACACACACATCCCCCGACACACACACACACACACACATCCCCAGACACACACACACACACACACACACACACATCCCCCGACACACACACACACACACACATCCCCCGACACACACACACACACACACACATCCCCCGACACACACACACACACATCCCCCGACACACACACACACACATCCCCCGACACACACACACACACACACACATCCCCCGACACACACACACACACACACACACATCCCCCGACACACACACACACACACACATCCCCCGACACACACACACACACACACATCCCCCGACACACACACACACACACACACACACACACGCATCCCCCGACACGCACACACATCCCCCGACACGCACACACATCCACCGACACGCACACACATCCCCCGACACGCACACACATCCACCGACACGCACACACACACCCCGACAGGCACACACACACCCCGACACGCACACACACACCCCGACACGCACACACACACCCCGACACGCACACACACTCCCCGACACGCACACACACTCCCCGACACACACACACATCCCCCGACACACACACACATCCCCCGACACACACACACACACACACACATCCCCCGACACACACACACCCCCCGACGCACACACACACACCCCGATGCACACACACACCCACCGACATACACACACACATCCCACGACACACACACACATCCCCCGACACACACACACATCCCCCGACACACACACACATCCCCCGACACACACACACACATACATCCCCCGACACACACACACACACACACATCCCCCGACACACACACACACATCCCCCGACACACACACACACACACATCCCCCGACACACACACACACACACACCCTCCGACACACAGACAAACATCCTCCGACACACACACACACACCCTCCGACACAGACACACAAACACACACACACATCCTCCGACAAAAACACACACATCCTCCGACACACACACACACATCCTCCGACACACACACACACACACACACACATCCTCCGACAAAAACACACACATCCTCCGACACACACACACACATCCTCCGACACACACACACACACACACACACATCCCCCGACACACACACATCCCTGACACACACACCCATCCCCCGACACACACACACTCACACATCCCCCGACACACACACACACACACATCCCCCGACACACACACACACACACACATCCCCGGACACACGCACACACACATCCCCCGACACACGCACACACACATCCCCGACAGACGCACACACACATCCCCCAACACACGCACACACACATCCCCCGACACACGCACACACACATCCCCCGACACACGCGCACACACATCCCCCGACACACACACATCCCTGACAAACACACCCATCCCCCGACACACACACACTCACACATCCCCCGACAACACACACACACACATCCCCCGACACACACACACACACACACATCCCCGGACACACGCACACACACATCCCCCGACACACGCACACACACATCCCCGACAGACGCACACACACATCCCCCAACACACGCACACACACATCCCCCGACACACGCACACACACATCCCCCGACACACGCGCACACACATTCCCCGACACATCACACACACATCCCCCGACACACACACACACACATCCCCCGACACACACACACACACATCCCCCGACACACACACACACACATCCCCCGACACACACACACACACATCCCCCGACACACACACACACACATCCCCCGACACACACACACACACACACACACACATATCCCCCGACACACACACACACACATATCCCCCGACACACACACACACACACATCCCCCGACACACACACACACACACATCCCCCGACACACACACACACACACAGCCCTCGACACACACACACACACAGACACATCCCCCGACACACACACACACACACACACACACACACATCCCCCGACACACACACACATCCCCCGACACACACACACACACACATCCCCCGACACACACACACACATCACCCGACACACACACACACACACATCCCCCAACACACACACACACACACACATCCCCCGACACACACACACACACACACACACATCCCCCAACACACACACACACATCCCACGATACACACACACACACACACACATCCCACGACACACACACGCATGCACACATCCCCCGACACACACACACACACAGATCCCCCGACACACACACACACACACACACACACATCCCCAGACACACACACACACACACACACATCCCCCGACACACACACACACACACACACATCCCCCGACACACACACACACACATCCCCCGACACACACACACACACACATCCCCCGACACACACACACAAACACACACACACATCCCCCGACACACACACACACACACACATCCCCCGACACACACACACACACACATCCCCCGACACACACACACACACACACACACATCCCCCGACACACACACACACACATCCCCCGACACACACACACATCCCCCGACACGCACACACATCCACCGACATGCACACACATCCCCCGACACGCACACACATCCACCGACACGCACACACACACCCCGACATGCACACACACACATTCCCCGACACGCACACACACACCCCGACACGCACACACACACCCCGACACACACACACATCCCCCGACACACACACACACACATCCCCCGACACACACACACACATCCCCCGACACACACACACACACACATCCCCCGACACACACACACACATCCCCCGACACACACACACAATCCCCCGACACACGCACACACACATCCCCCGACACACACACACACATCCCCCGACACACACACACACACACAAATCCCCCGACACACACACACACACACACATCCCCCGACACACACACACACACACACACACACATCCCCCGACACACACACACACACACACACATCCCCCGACACACACACACACACATCCCCTGGCACACACACACACACATCCCCCAACACACACACACACACACACACACACCCCCCGACACACACACACACACATCCCCCGACACACACACACACACATCCCCCGACACACACACACACACACACATCCCCCGACACACACACACACATCCCACGACACACACACACACCCACACACACATCCCAAGACACACACACACACATCCCCCGACACACACACACACACACACATCCCCAGACACACACACACACACACACACACATCCCCCGACACACACACACACACACACATCCCCCGACACACACACACACACACACACATCCCCCGACACACACACACACACATCCCCCGACACACACACACACACATCCCCCGACACACACACACACACACACACATCCCCCGACACACACACACACACACACACACATCCCCCGACACACACACACACACACACACATCCCCCGACACACACACACACACACACATCCCCCGACACACACACACACACACACACACACACACGCATCCCCCGACACGCACACACATCCCCCGACACGCACACACATCCACCGACACGCACACACATCCCCCGACACGCACACACATCCACCGACACGCACACACACACCCCGACAGGCACACACACACCCCGACACGCACACACACACCCCGACACGCACACACACACCCCGACACGCACACACACTCCCCGACACGCACACACACTCCCCGACACACACACACATCCCCCGACACACACACACATCCCCCGACACACACACACACACACACACACATCCCCCGACACACACACACCCCCCGACGCACACACACACACCCCGATGCACACACACACCCACCGACATACACACACACATCCCACGACACACACACACATCCCCCGACACACACACACATCCCCCGACACACACACACATCCCCCGACACACACACACACATACATCCCCCGACACACACACACACACACACACACATCCCCCGACACACACACACACATCCCCCGACACACACACACACACACACATCCCCCGACACACACACACACACACACACCCTCCGACACACAGACAAACATCCTCCGACACACACACACACACCCTCCGACACAGACACACAAACACACACACACATCCTCCGACAAAAACACACACATCCTCCGACACACACACACACATCCTCCGACACACACACACACACACACACACACATCCTCCGACAAAAACACACACATCCTCCGACACACACACACACATCCTCCGACACACACACACACACACACACACACATCCCCCGACACACACACATCCCTGACACACACACCCATCCCCCGACACACACACACTCACACATCCCCCGACACACACACACACACACATCCCCCGACACACACACACACACACACATCCCCGGACACACGCACACACACATCCCCCGACACACGCACACACACATCCCCGACAGACGCACACACACATCCCCCAACACACGCACACACACATCCCCCGACACACGCACACACACATCCCCCGACACACGCGCACACACATCCCCCGACACACACACATCCCTGACACACACACCCATCCCCCGACACACACACACTCACACATCCCCCGACAACACACACACACACATCCCCCGACACACACACACACACACACATCCCCGGACACACGCACACACACATCCCCCGACACACGCACACACACATCCCCGACAGACGCACACACACATCCCCCAACACACTCACACACACATCCCCCGACACACGCACACACACATCCGCCGACACACGCGCACACACATTCCCCGACACATCACACACACATCCCCCGACACACACACACACACATCCCCCGACACACACACACACACATCCCCCGACACACACACACACACATCCCCCGACACACACACACACACATCCCCCGACACACACACACACACATCCCCCGACACACACACACACACACACACACACACACATATCCCCCGACACACACACACACACATATCCCCCGACACACACACACACACACATCCCCCGACACACACACACACACACATCCCCCGACACACACACACACACACAGCCCTCGACACACACACACACACAGACACATCCCCCGACACACACACACACACACACACACACACACATCCCCCGACACACACACACATCCCCCGACACACACACACACACACATCCCCCGACACACACACACACATCACCCGACACACACACACACACACATCCCCCAACACACACACACACACACACATCCCCCGACACACACACACACACACACACACATCCCCCAACACACACACACACATCCCACGATACACACACACACACACACACATCCCACGACACACACACGCATGCACACATCCCCCGACACACACACACACACAGATCCCCCGACACACACACACACACACACACACACATCCCCAGACACACACACACACACACACACATCCCCCGACACACACACACACACACATCCCCCGACACACACACACACACATCCCCCGACACACACACACACACACATCCCCCGACACACACACACAAACACACACACACATCCCCCGACACACACACACACACACACATCCCCCGACACACACACACACACACATCCCCCGACACACACACACACACACACACACATCCCCCGACACACACACACACACATCCCCCGACACACACACACATCCCCCGACACGCACACACATCCACCGACATGCACACACACACCCCGACACGCACACACACACCCCGACACGCACACACACTCCCCGACACGCACACACACTCCCCGACACGCACACACACTCCCCGACACGCACACACATCCCCCGACACACACACACATCCCCCGACACACACACACACACATCCACCGACACACACACACACACACATCCCCCGACACACACACACACACACACAAACACATCCCCCGAAACGCACACACACCCGACACACACACACACCCCCCGACACACACACACACCCACCGACACACACACACACATCCCACGACACACACACACATCCCCCGACACACACACACATCCCCCGACACACACACACACACACAACCCCCGACACACACACACACACACATCCCCCGACACACACACACACATCCCCCGACACACACACACATCCCCCGACACACACACACACACATCCCCCGACACACACACACACACCCTCCGACACACACACACACATCCTCGACAGACACACACACACACCCTCCAACACAGACACACAAACACACACACACATCCTCCGACACACACACAAACATCCCCCGACACACACACATCCCTGACACACACACCCATCCGCCGACACACACACACACACACATCCCCCGACACACACACACACACACATCCCCCGACACACACACACACACACACACATCCCCCGACACACACACACACACACACACATCCCCCGACACACGCACACACACATCCCCCGACACACGCACACACACATCCCCGACAGACGCACACACACATCCCCCGACACACGCACACACACATACCCCGACACACGCGCACACACATCCCCCGACACACGCGCACACACATTCCCCGACACATCACACACACATCCCCCGACACACACACACACACATCCCCCGACACACACACACACACATCCCCCGACACACACACAGACACATCCCCCGACACACACACACACACATCCCCCGACACACACACACACATATCCCCCGACACACACACACACATATCCCCCGACACACACACACACACACCTCCCCCGACACACACACACACACACATCCCCCGACACACACACACACACACACACACACATCCCCCGACACACACACACACACACATCCCCCGACACACACACACACACGCACACACACACACACATCCCCCAACACACACACACACACATCCCACGACACACACACACACACACACATCCCACGACACACACACACACACACACACATCCCCCGACACACACACACACACACACACATCACCCGACACACACACACACACACACATCCCCCGACACACACACACACACACACATCCCCCGACACACACACACACACATCCCCCGACACACACACACACACACACACATCCCCCGACACACACACACACACACATCCCCCGACACACACACACACACACACATCCCCCGACACACACACACACACACATCCCCCGACACACACACACACACATCCCCCGACACACACACACACACACATCCCCCGACACACACACACACACACACACACACACAGCTCCCGACACACACACACACACACATCCCCCGACACACACACACAGACACATCCCCCGACACACACACACACACATCCCCCGACACACACACACATCCCCCGACACACACACACACACACACACACATCCCCCGACACACACACACACATCCCCCGACACACACACACACACACATCCCCCGACACACACACACACACACACACACATCCCCCAACAAACACACACACATCCCACGACACACACACACACACACACACACATCCCACGACACACACACACTCACACACATCCCCCGACACACACACACACACACAACCCCCGACACACACACATCCCCCGACACACACACACAAACACACATCCCCCGACACACACACACACACACATCCCCCGACACACACACACACAATTCCCCGACACACACACACACACATCCCCCGACACACACACAGACACACACACATCCCCCGACACACACACACACATACACACACATCCCCCGACACACACACACACACACACACATCCCCCGACACACACACACACACACACACACACACATCCCCCGACACACACACACACACACACACATCCCCCGACACACACACACATCCCCCGACACGCACACACATCCACCGACACGCACACACATCCCCCGACACGCACACACACACCCCGACACGCACACACACACCCCGACACGCACACACACACCGCGACACGCACACACACACCCCGACACGCACACACAATCCCCGACACGCACACACGCTCCCCGACACGCACACACACTCCCCGACACACACACACATCCCCCGACACACACACACATCCCCCGACACACACACACACACATCCACCGACACACACACACACACATCCCCCGACACACACACACACACACACACACATCCCCCGACACGCACACACACCCCTCGACACACACACACACATCCCCCGACGCACACACACACCCACCGACAGACACACACACATCCCACGACACACACACACATCCCCCGACACACACACACAATCCCCCGACACACACACACATCCCCCGACACACACACACACACATCCCCCGACACACACACACACACACACATCCCCCGACTAACACACACATCCCCCGACACACACACACACACATCCCCCGACACACACACACACACCCTCCGACACACACACACACATCCTCCGACACACACACACACACCCTCCGACACAGACACACAAACACACACACACATCCTCCGACACACACACAAACATCCTCCGACACACACACACACATCCTCCGACACACACACACACACACACATCCCCCGACACACACACATCCCTGACACACACACACACCCCCCGACACACACACACACACACATCCCCCGACACACACACACACACACATCCCCCGACACACACACACACATCCCCCGACACACGCACACACACATCCCCCGACACACGCACACACACATCCCCGACAGACACACACACACATCCCCCGACACACGCACACACACATCCCCCGACAAACGCGCACACACATCCCCCGACACACGCGCACACACATTCCCCGACACACCACACACACATCCCCCGACACACACACACACACATCCCCCGACACACACACACACACATCCCCCGACACACACACACACACATACATCCCCCGACACACACACACACACATCCCCCGACACACACACACACATATCCCCCTACACACACACACACACACATCCCCCGACACACACACACACACACACACATCCCCCGACACACACACACACACACATCCCCCGACACACACACACACACACATCCCCCGACACACACACACACACACATCCCCCGACACACACACACAGACACATCCCCCGACACACACACACACACACATCCCCCGACACACACACACATCCCCCGACACACACACACACACACATCCCACGACACACAAACACACACACACATCCCCCGACACACACACACACACACACATCCCCCGACACACACACACACACACACACACATCCCCCGACACACACACACACACACATCCCCCGACACACACACACACACACATCCCCCGACACACACACACACACATCCCCCGACACACACACACACACATCCCCCCACACACACACACACATCCCCCGACACACACACATACAGACACACATCCCCCGACACACACACACACACATCCCCCGACACACACACACATCCCCCGACACACACACACATCCCCCGACACACACACACACACATCCCCCGACACACACACACACACCCTCCGACACACACACACACATCCTGCGACACACACACACACACCCTCCGACACAGACACACAAACACACACACACATCCTCCGACACACACACAAACATCCTCCGACACACACACACATCCTCCGACACACACACACACACACATCCCCCGACACACACACATCCCTGACACACACACCCATCCCCCGACACACACACACACACACATCCCCCGACAAAACACACACACACACATCCCCCGACACACACACACACACACACACACACACACACACATCCCCCGACACACGCACACACACATCCCCCGACACACGCACACACACATCCCCGACAGACGCACACACACATCCCCCGACACACGCGCACACACATCCCCCGACACACGCGCACACACATCCCCCGACACACGCGCACACACATTCCCCGACACACCACACACACATCCCCCGACAGACACACACACACATCCCCCGACACACACACACACACATCCCCCGACACACACACACACACACATCCCCCGACACACACACACACACATCCCCCGACACACACACACATATCCCCCGACACACACACACACACACATCCCCCGACACACAGACACACACACATCCCCCGACACACACAGACACACACACATCCCCCGACACACACACACACACACATCCCCCGACACACACACACACACATCCCCCGACACACACACACACACACATCCCCCGACACACACACACAGACACATCCCCCGACACACACACACACACACATCCACCGACACACACACACATCCCCCGACACACACACACACACACACATACCCCGACACACACACACATCCCCCGACACACAAACACACACACACATCCCCCGACACACACACACACACTCACATCCCCCGACACACAAACACACACACACATCCCCCGACACAAACACACACACACACATCCCCCGACACACACACACACACACACTTCCCCCGACACACACACACACACACACATCCCCCGACACACACACACACATCCCCCGACACACACACACACACATCCCCCGACACACACACACACACATCCCCCCACACACACACACACATCCCCCCACACACACACACACAGACACACATCCCCCGACACACACACACACACATCCCCCGACACACACACACATCCCCCCACACACACCCACACATCCCCCCACACACACACACATCCCCCGACACACACACACACACACACACACACACACACACATCCCCCGACACACACACACACACACATCCCCCGACACACACACACATCCCCCGACACACACACACACACACATCCCCCGACACACACACACACATCCCCCAACACACACACACACACACATCCCCCGACATACACACACACACACATCCCCCGATACACACACACACACATCCCCCAACACACACACACACATCCCACGACACACACACACACACACACATCCCACGACGCACACACACACACACACACATCCCCCGACACACACACACACACACAACCCCCGACACACACACACACACACACATCCCCCGACACACACACACACATCCCCCGACACACACACACACACACACATCCCCCGACACACACACAGACACATCCACCGACACACACACACACACATCCCCCGACACACACACAGACACACACACATCCCCCGACACACACACACACACACACACATCCCCCGACACACACACACACACACATCCCCCGACACACACACACACACACACACACACACATCCCCCGACACACACACACACACACACACACATCCCCCGACACACACACACATCCCCCGACACGCACACACATCCCCCGACACGCACACACACACCCCGACAGGCACACACACACCCCGACACGCACACACACACCCCGACACGCACACACACACCCCGACACGCACACACACACCCCGACACGCACACACAATCCCCGACACGCACACACACTCCCCGACACGCACACACACTCCCCGACACACACACACATCCCACGACACACACACACATCCCCCGACACACACACACACACATCCACCGACACACACACACACACATCCCCCGACACACACACACACACACACACACACACATCCCCCGACACGCACACACACCCCTCGACACACACACACACACCCTGACGCACACACACACCCACCGACAGACACACACACATCCCACGACACACACACACATCCCCCGACACACACACACAATCCCCCGACATACACACACATCCCCCGACACACACACACACACACACACATCCCCCGACACACACACACACACACATCCCCCGACACACACACACACATCCCCCGACACACACACACATCCCCCGACACACACAAACACACATCCCCCGACACACACACACACACCCTCCGACACACACACACACATCCTCCGACACACACACACACACCCTCCGACACAGACACACAAACACACACACACATCCTCCGACACACACACAAACATCCTCCGACACACACACACACATCCTCCGACACACACACACACACACATCCCCCGACACACACACATCCCTGACACACACACCCATCCCCCGACACACACACACACACACATCCCCCGACACACACACACACACACACACACACACACACACACACACACATCCCCCGACACACGCACACACACATCCCCCGACACACGCACACACACATCCCCGACAGACGCACACACACATCCCCCGACACACGCGCACACACATCCCCCGACAAACGCGCACACACATCCCCCGACACACGCGCACACACATTCCCCGACACACCACACACACATCCCCCGACACACACACACACACACATCCCCCGACACACACACACACACATCCCCCGACACACACACACACATATCCCCAGACACACACACACTCATCCCCCGACACACAGACACACACACATCCCCCGACACACACACACACACACATCCCCCGACACACACACACACACACATCCCCCGACACACACACACAGACACATCCCCCGACACACACACACACACACATCCCCCGACACACACACACACATCCCCCGACACACACACACACACATCCCCCGACACACACACACATCCCCCGACACACAAACACACACACACATCCCCCGACACACACACACACACACACATCCCCCGACACACACACACACACACACACATCCCCCGACACACACACACACACACACATCCCCCGACACACACACACACACACACATCCCCCGACACACACACACTACACACATCCCCCGACACACACACACACACATCCCCCCACACACACACACACATCCCCCGACACACACACACACAGACACACATCCCCCGACACACACACACACAAATCCCCCGACACACACACACACAGACACACAT
Organism: Cetorhinus maximus; assembly: GCF_964194155.1. Classification (NCBI taxonomy): domain Eukaryota; kingdom Metazoa; phylum Chordata; class Chondrichthyes; order Lamniformes; family Cetorhinidae; genus Cetorhinus; species Cetorhinus maximus. The sequence goes on along the minus strand of NC_135879.1, from coordinate 91,950,414 downwards.
CCCCCGACACACACACACACACATCCCCCGACACACACACACACACCCTCCGACACACACACACACATCCTCCGACACACACACACACACCCTCCGACACAGACACACAAACACACACACACAGCCTCCGACACACACACAAACATCCTCCGACACACACACACACATCCTCCGACACACACACACACACACACATCCCCCGACACACACACATCCCTGACACACACACCCATCCCCCGACACACACACACACACACATCCCCCGACACACACACACACACACATCCCCCGACACACACACACACACACACACACACACATCCCCCGACACACGCACACACACATCCCCCGACACACGCACACACACATCCCCGACAGACGCACACACACATCCCCCGACACACGCGCACACACATCCCCCGACACACGCGCACACACATCCCCCGACACACGCGCACACACATTCCCCGACACACCACACACACATCCCCCGACACACACACACACACATCGCCCGACACACACACACACACATCCCCCGACACACACACACACACACATCCCCCGACACACACGCACACACATCCCCCGACACACACACACACATATCCCCCAACACACACACACAGACACATCCCCCGACACACACACACACACACACATCCCCCGACACACACACACATCCCCCGACACACACGCACACACATCCCCCGACACACAAACACACACACACACACATACACACATCCCCGACACACACACACACACACATCCCCCGACACACACACACAGACACATCCCCCGACACACACACACACACACACATCCCCCGACACACACACACATCCCCCGACACACACGCACACACACACCCCGACACACACACACACACACCCCGACACACACACACACACACCCCGACACACACACCCCGACACACACACACACACACCCCGACACACACACACACACACCCCGACACACACACACACATCCCCCGACACACACACACATCCCCCGACACACACACACACATCCCCCGACACACACACACATCCCCCGACACACACACGTCCCTCGACACACACACATCCCCCGACACACACACACACACACACACACATCCCCCGACACACACACACACATCCCCCGACACACACACACATCCCCCAACACGCACACACATCCCCCGACACACACACACATCCCCCGACACACACACGTCCCTCGACACACACACATCCCCCGACACACACACACACACACACACATCCCCCGACGCACACACACACACATACACATCCCCCGACAAACAGAAACACACACACATTCCCCGACACACACACACACATCCCACGACACACACACACACACACACCCCCCGACACACACACACACACACCCCGACACGCACACACATCCCCCGACACACACACACACACATTCCCCGACACACACACACACATTCCCCGACACACACACACACATCCCCCGACACACACACACACATCCCCCGACACACACACACACATCCCCCGACACACACACACACATCCCCCGACACACACACACACATCCACCGACACACACACACACATCCCCCGACACACACACACATCCCTCGACACACACACACACACCCTCCGACACACACACACACTCCCCGACACACACACACACCCCGACACACACACACACCCACCGACACACACACACACACACATCCCCCGACACACACACACATCCGACACACACACACACCCGCCGACACACACACACATCCCCCGACACACACACACACACACACATCCCCCGACACACACACACACACATCCCCCGACACACACACACAAATCCCCCGACACACACACACACACACATCCCCCTACACACACACACACACCCTCCGAAACACACACACATATCCTCCGACACACACACACACATCCTCCGACACACACACACACATCCTCCGACACAACACACACACATCCTCCGACACACACACACATCCCCCGACACACACACACACACACACACACACACACATTCCCCGACACACACACACACACACACACACACACACATCCCCCGACACACGCACACACACATCCCCCGACAAACGCACACACAGATCCCCCGACACACGCTCACACACATCCCCCGACACAAGCACACACACATCCACCGACACATCACACACGCATCCCCCGACACACCACACACACATCCGCTGACACACACACACACACACATCCCCCGACACACACACACATCCCCCGACACACACACACACACACATCCCCCGACACACACACACACACACATCCCCCGACACACACACACACACACACATCCCACAACACACACACACACACACACACAAACACACACATCCCCCGACACACACACACACACATCCCCCGACACACACACACACACACATCCCCTGACACACACACACACACACACACATCCCCCGACACACACACACACACACACATCCCCCGACAGACACACACACACACATCCCCCGACACACACACACACATCCCCCGACACACACACACACACACACACACACACATACCCCGACACACACACACACACATCCCCCGACACACACACAGACACACATCCCCCGACACACACACACACACACATCCCCCGACACACACACACACACACACATCCCCCGACAGACACACACACACACATCCCCCGACACACACACACACACATCCCCCAACACACACACACACACACACACACACACATCTCCCGACACACACACACACACACACACATCCCCCGACACACAAACACACACACATCCCCCGACACACACACACATCCCCCGACACACACACACATCCCCCGACACACACACACATCCACCTACACACACACACATCCCCCGACACGCACACACACCCCGACACGCACAGACACCCCGACACGCACACACACACACACACACACACCCCGACAGACACACACACACACATCCCCCGACACACACACACACACCCCGACACACACACACATCCCCCGACACACACACACATCCCCCGACACACACACACATCCCCCGACACACACACACACACACACATCCCCCGACACACACAAACACACACATCCCCCGACACACACACACACACACACACACACACACACACACACACCCATCCCCCGACACACACACACATCCCCCGACACACACACACACATCCGCCGACACACACACACACACACACACATCCCCCGACACACACACACACATCCCCCGACACACACACACACATCCCCCGACACACACACACACATCCCCCGACACACACACACACATCCCCCGACACACACATACATCCCCCGACACACACACACACATCCTCCGACACACACACACACACCCCCCGACACACACACACACCCCGACACACACACACACCCACCGACACACACACACACATTCCCCGACACACACACACATCCCCCGACACACACACACATCCCCCGACACACACACACATCCCCCGACACACACACACACACACACACACATCCCCCGACACACACACACACACACATCCCCCGACACACACACACACATCCCCCGACACACACACACACACACCCTCCGAAACACACACACACCCCGACACACACACACACCCACCGACTCACACACACACATCCCCCGACACACACACACATCCCCCGACACACACACACACATCCCCCGACACACACACACACACACACACATCCCCCGACACACACACACACACACATCCCCCGACACACACACACACATCCCCCGACACACACACACATCCCCCGACACACACACACACACATCCCCCGACACACACACACACACATCCCCCGACACACACACACACACACCCTCCGACACACACACACACATCCTCCGACACACACACACACATCCTCCGACACACACACACACATCCTCCGACACACACACACGCACATCCCCCGACACACACACATCCCTGACACACACACCCATCCCCCGACACACACACACACACACACACACACACACACACATCCCCCGACACACACACACACACACACACACATCCCCCGACACACGCACACACACATCCCCCGACACACGCACACACACATCCCCCGACACACGCACACATGCATCCACCGACACACCACACACGCATCCCCCGACACACCACACACACATCCCCCGACACACACACACACACACACATCCCCCGACACACACACACACACATCCCCCGACACACACACACACACACATCCCCCGACACTCACACACACACACATCCCCCGACACACACCCACACACACATCCCCCGACACACACACACACACACACACGCATCCTCCGACACACACACACGCACCCTCCGACACAGACACATACACACACATCCTCCGACACACACACACACATCCTCCGACACACACACACACATCCTCCGACACACACACACACACATCCCCCGACACACACACACACACACATCCCCCGACACACACACACACACACACACACACACACATCCCCCGACACACACACGCACACACACACACATCCCCCGACACACACATGCACACACACACACATCCCCCGACACACGCACACACACATCCCCCGACACAAACACACATCCCCCGACACACAGACACATCCCCCGACACACACACACACACATCCCCCGACACACACACACACACATCCCCCGACACACACACACACACATCCCCCGACACACACACACACACATCCCCCGACACACACACACACACATCGCCCGACACACACACACACCTCCCCCGACACACACACACACCTCCCCCGACACACACACACACCTCCCCCGACACACACACACACATCCCCCGACACACACACACACATCCCCCGACACACACACACACATCCCCCGACACACACACACACATCCCCCGACACACACACACACATCCCCGGACACACACACACATCCCCCGGTACATGCTCACACACATCCCCCGACACACGCGCACACACATCCCACGACACACGCGCGCACACATTCCCCGACACACCACACACACATCCCCCGACACACACACACACACATCCCCCGACACACACACACACACGTCCCCCGACACACACACACACACATCCCCCGACACACACACACACATCCCCCGACACACACACACACACACATCCCCCGACACACACACACACACACACATCCCACAACACACACACACACACACACACAAACACACACATCCCCCGACACACACACACACACACATCCCCCGACACACACACACACACACATCCCCTGACACACACACACACACACACACACATCCCCCGACACACACACACACACACACACATCCCCCGACAGACACACACACACACATCCCCCGACACACACACACACACATCCCCCGACACACACACAGACACACATCCCCCGACACACACACACACACACATCCCCCGACACACACACACACACACACATCCCCCGACAGACACACACACACACATCCCCCGACACACACACACACACATCCCCCAACACACACACACACACACACACACACACACATCTCCCGACACACACACACACACACACACACACATCCCCCGACACACAAACACACACACATCCCCCGACACACACACACATCCCCCGACACACACACACATCCCCCGACACACACACACATCCACCTACACACACACACATCCCCCGACACGCACACACACCCCGACACGCACAGACACCCCGACACGCACACACACACACACACACACACCCCGACAGACACACACACACACATCCCCCGACACACACACACACACCCCGACACACACACACATCCCCCGACACACACACACATCCCCCGACACACACACACACGCACACACATATCCCCCGACACACACACACACACACACATCCCCCGACACACACACACACACACATCCCCCGACACACACACACACACACACATCCCCCGACACACACAAACACACACATCCCCCGACACACACACACACACACACACACACACACACACACACCCATCCCCCGACACACACACACATCCCCCGACACACACACACACATCCGCCGACACACACACACACACACACACATCCCCCGACACACACACACACATCCCCCGACACACACACACACATCCCCCGACACACACACACACATCCCCCGACACACACACACACATCCCCCGACACACACATACATCCCCCGACACACACACATCCCTCGACACACACACACACATCCTCCGACACACACACACACACCCCCCGACACACACACACACCCCGACACACACACACACCCACCGACACACACACACACATTCCCCGACACACACACACACATCCCCCGACACACACACACATCCCCCGACACACACACACATCCCCCGACACACACACACACACACACACACATCCCCCGACACACACACACACACACACATCCCCCGACACACACACACACATCCCCCGACACACACACACATCACCCGACACACACACACACACACACATCCCCCGACACACACACACACACACCCTCCGAAACACACACACACCCCGACACACACACACACCCACCGACTCACACACACACATCCCCCGACACACACACACATCCCCCGACACACACACACACATCCCCCGACACACACACACACACACACACACATCCCCCGACACACACACACACACACATCCCCCGACACACACACACACATCCCCCGACACACACACACATCCCCCGACACACACACACACACATCCCCCGACACACACACACACACACCCTCCGAAACACACACACACATCCTCCGACACACACACACACATCCTCCGACACACACACACACATCCTCCGACACACACACACGCACATCCCCCGACACACACACATCCCTGACACACACACCCATCCCCCGACACACACACACACACACACACACACACACACACACACACACACATCCCCCGACACACGCACACACACATCCCCCGACACACGCACACACACATCCCCCGACACACGCACACATGCATCCACCGACACACCACACACGCATCCCCCGACACACCACACACACATCCCCCGACACACACACACACACATCCCCCGACACACACACACACACATCCCCCGACACACACACACACACACATCCCCCGACACTCACACACACACACATCCCCCGACACACACCCACACACACATCCCCCGACACACACACACACACACACACGCATCCTCCGACACACACACACGCACCCTCCGACACAGACACATACACACACATCCTCCGACACACACACACACATCCTCCGACACACACACACACATCCTCCGACACACACACACACACATCCCCCGACACACACACACACACACATCCCCCGACACACACACACACACACACACACACACATCCCCCGACACACACACGCACACACACACACATCCCCCGACACACACATGCACACACACACACATCCCCCGACACACGCACACACACATCCCCCGACACAAACACACATCCCCCGACACACACACACATCCCCCGACACACACACACACACATCCCCCGACACACACAAACACACATCCCCCGACACACACACACACACATCCCCCGACACACACACACACACATCCCCCGACACACACACACACACATCGCCCGACACACACACACACCTCCCCCGACACACACACACACCTCCCCCGACACACACACACACCTCCCCCGACACACACACACACATCCCCCGACACACACACACACATCCCCCGACACACACACACACATCCCCCGACACACACACACACATCCCCCGACACACACACACACATCCCCCGACACACACACACACATCCCCCGGTACATGCTCACACACATCCCCCGACACACGAGCACACACATCCCACGACACACGCGCGCACACATTCCCCGACACACCACACACACATCCCCCGACACACACACACACACATCCCCCGACACACACACACACACGTCCCCCGACACACACACACACACATCCCCCGACACACACACACACATCCCCCGACACACACACACACACACATCCCCCGACACACACACACACACACATCCCCCGACACACACACACACACACACATCCCCCGACACACACACACACACACATCCCCCGACACACACACACACACACACATCCCCCGACACACACTCACACACACACACACACACACACACATCCCCCGACACACACACACATCCCCCGACACACACACACACACATCCCCCGACACACACACACACACACATCCCCCGACACACCCACACACACACACACATCCCCCGACACACACACACACACACACATCCCCCGACACAGACACACACATATCCCCCGACACACACACACACACATCCCCCGACACACACACACACACATCCCCCCACACACACACACATCCCCCGACACACACACACACATCCCCCGACACACACACACACACATCCCCCGACACACACACACACATCCCCCGACACACACACACATCCCCCCAGACACACACACACACACATCCCCCCACACACACACACATCCCCCGACACACACACACACACACACATCCCCCGACACGCACACATACACACACACATCCCCCGACACACACACACACACACATCCCCCGACACACACACACACACACATCCCCCGACACACACACACATCCCCCGACACACACACACACATCCACCGACACACACACACATCCACCGACACACACACACACACCCCGACACGCACACACACACACCCCGACACGCACACACACACACCCCGACACACACACACACACACCCCGACACACACACCCCGACACACACACACACACACCCCGACACACACACACACACACACCCCGACACACACACACACACCCCGACACACACACACATCCCCCGACACACACACACACACATCCCCCGACACACACACACACACACATCCCCCGACACACACACACACATCCCCCGACACACACACACACATCCCCCGACACACACACACACATCCCCGACACACACACACACATCCCCCGACACACACACACACATCCCCCCCCACACACACACATCCCCCGACACACACACACATCCCCCGACACACACACATCCCTCGACACACACACATCCCCCGACACACACACACACACACACACACATACACATCCCCCGACAAACAGAAACACACACACATTCCCCGACACACACACACACATCCCACGACACACACACACACACCCCCTGACACACACACCACACAGACACTCACACACACCCCAATAACACTCACATACACCCCACTGACACACACACGCATACACCCCGCTGACGCACACACACATACACCCCGCTGACGCACACACACACACCCACCGACACACACACACACATTCCCCGACACACACACACACCCCGACACACACACACACCCACCGACACACACACACACACACATCCCCCGACACACACACACATCCGACACACACACACACCCGCCGACACACACACACATCCCCCGACACACACACACACACACATCCCCCGACACACACACACACACATCCCCCGACACACACACACACATCCCCCGACACACACACACACACACATCCCCCTACACACACACACACACCCTCCGAAACACACACACATATCCTCCGACACACACACACACATCCTCCGACACACACACACACATCCTCCGACACAACACACACACATCCTCCGACACACACACACACACACACATCCCCCGACACACACACACACACACACACACACATCCCCCGACACACACACACACACACACACACACACACACACACACACACACACACACACACACACACACATCCCCCGACACACGCACACACACATCCCCCGACAAACGCACACACAGATCCCCCGACACACGCTCACACACATCCCCCGACACAAGCACACACACATCCACCGACACATCACACACGCATCCCCCGACACACCACACACACATCCGCTGACACACACACACACACACATCCCCCGACACACACACACATCCCCCGACACACACACACACACACATCCCCCGACACACACACACACACACATCCCACGACACACACACACACACACACATCCCACAACACACACACACACACACAAACACACACATCCCCCGACACACACACACACACACATCCCCTGACACACACACACACATCCCCTGACACACACACACACACACACACACACATCCCCCGACACACACACACACACACACACATCCCCCGACAGACACACACACACACATCCCCCGACACACACACACACACATCCCCCGACACACACACACACACACACACACACACACACATCCCCCGACACACACACACACACATCCCCCGACACACACACAGACACACATCCCCCGACACACACACACACACACACACATCCCCCGGCACACACACACACACACACATCCCCCGACAGACACACACACACACATCCCCCGACACACACACACACACATCCCCCAACACACACACACACACACACACACACACACATCTCCCGACACACACACACACACATCCCCCGACACACAAACACACACACATCCCCCGACACACACACACATCCCCCGACACACACACACATCCACCGACACACACACATCCCTCGACACACACACACACATCCTCCGACACACACACACACACCCCCCGACACACACACACACCCCGACACACACACACACCCACCGACACACACACACACATTCCCCGACACACACACACATCCCCCGACACACACACACATCCCCCGACACACACACACATCCCCCGACACACACACACACACACACACACATCCCCCGACACACACACACACACACATCCCCCGACACACACACACACATCCCCCGACACACACACACATCCCCCGACACACACACACACACACATCCCCCGACACACACACACACACACACCCTCCGAAACACACACACACCCCGACACACACACACACCCACCGACTCACACACACACATCCCCCGACACACACACACATCCCCCGACACACACACACATCCCCCGACACACTCACACACACACACACACACATCCCCCGACACACACACACACACACATCCGCCGACACACACACACACATCCCCCGACACACACACACATCCCCCGACACACACACACACACATCCCCCGACACACACACACACACACCCTCCGAAACACACACACACATCCTCCGACACACACACACACATCCTCCGACACACACACACACATCCTCCGACACACACACACACATCCTCCGACACACACACACACACATCCCCCGACACACACACATCCCTGACACACACACCCATCCCCCGACACACACACACACACACACACACACACATCCCCCGACACACACACACACACACATCCCCCGACACACGCACACACACATCCCCCGACACACGCACACACACATCCCCCGACACACGCACACATGCATCCACCGACACACCACACACGCATCCCCCGACACACCACACACACATCCCCCGACACACACACACACACATCCCCCGACACACACACACACACATCCCCCGACACACACACACACACACATCCCCCGACACTCACACACACACACATCCCCCGACACACACCCACACACACACATCCCCCGACACACACACACACACACACACACACACACACACACACATCCCCCGACACACACACACACACACATCCCCCGACACACACACACACACACAGCCCCCGACACACACACACACACACACATCCCCCGACACACACACACACACACATCCCCCGACACACACACACACACACACACATCCCCCGACACACACACACACACACACACATCCCCCGAAAGACACACACACACACATCGCCCGACACACACACACACACACATCCCCCGACACACACACACACACACACACACACATCCCCCGACACACACACACACACACACATCCCCCGACACACACACACACACACACACACACCCCCTGACACACACACCACACAGAGACTCACACACACCCCAATAACGCTCACATACACCCCACTGACACACGCACGCATACACCCCGCTGACGCACACACACATACACCCCGCTGACGCACACACACACACCCACCGACACACACACACACATTCCCGACACACACACACACATCCCTCGACACACACACACACATCCCCCGACACACACACACATCCCCCGACACACACACACACACACATCCCCCGACACACACACACACATCCCCCGACACACACACACACACCCTCCGACACGCACACACACACCCTCCAGCACACACACACACATCCTCCGACACACACACATCCCTGACACACACACACATCCCCCGACACAAGCACACACACATCCCCCGACACACGCACACACACATCCCCCGACAAACCACACACACATCCCACAACACACACACACACACACATCCCCCGACACACACACACACACACATCCCCCGACACACACACACACACACATCCCCCGACACACACACACACACACATCCCCCGACACACACACACACACACATCCCCCGACACACACACACAGACACATCCCCCGACACACACACACACACACACATCCCCCGACACACACACACATCCCCCGACACACACACACACACACATCCCCCGACACACACACACACACATCCCCCGACACACACACACACACACACACACACATCCCCCGACACACACACACACACACATCCCCCGACACACACACACACACATCCCCCGACACACACACACACACATCCCCCGACACACACACACACACATCCCCCGACACACACACACACACACACATCCCCCGACACACACACACACATCCCCCGACACACACACACACAGACACACATCCCCCGACACACACACACACACATCCCCCCACACACACACACACATCCCCGCACACACACACACATCCCCCGACACACACACACACACACACACACACACACATCCCCCGACACACACAACCACACACACACATCCCCCGACACACACACACACACACACACATCCCCCGACACACACACACACACTCATCCCCCGACACACACACACACACACACATTCCGCAACACACACACACATCCCCCGACAGACACACACATCCCCCGACACACACACACATCCCCCGACACACACACACATCCACCGACACACACACACATCCACCGACACACACACACACCCCGACACATACACACACACCCCGACACGCACACACACACACCCCGACACACACACACACACACCCCGACACACACACCCCGACACACACACACACACACACCCCGACACACACACACACACACCCCGACACACACACACACACACCCCGACACACACACACACCCCCGACACACACACACACACATCCCCCGACACACACACACACATTCCCCGACACACACACACACATCCCCCGACACACACACACACATCCCCCGACACACACACACACATCCCCCGACACACACACACACATCCCCCGACACACACACACACATCCCCCGACACACACACACACATCCCCCGACACACACACACATCCCCCGACACACACACACACACGTCCCCCGACACACACACACACATCCCCCGACACACACACACACATACACATCCCTCGACAAACAGAAACACACACACATTCCCCGACACACACACACACATCCCACGACACACACACACACACACACCCGACACACACACACACACACCCCGACACACACACACATCCCCCGACACACACACACACATCCCCCGACACACACACACACGTACCCCGACACACACACACACGTACCCCGACACACACACACATCCCCCGACACACACACACATCCCCCGACACACACACATCCCTCGACACACACACGTCCCCCGACACACACACACACACACACACACACACATCCCCCGACACACACACACACATACACATCCCTCGACAAACAGAAACACACACACATTCCCCGACACACACACACACATCCCACGACACACACACACACACACACCCGACACACACACACACACACCCCGACACACACACACACATCCCCCGACACACACACACACACATCCCCCGACACACACACACACATTCCCCGACACACACACACACATCCCCCGACACACACACACATCCCCCGACACACACACACATCCCCCGACACACACACATCCCTCGACACACACACACATCCCCCGACACACACACACATCCCCCGACACACACACACATCCCCCGACACACACACACATCCCCCGACGCACACACACATCCACCGACACACACACACATCCCCCGACATGCACACACACCCCGACACGCACAGACACCCCGACACGCACACACACACCCCGACACACACACACACACACCACGACAGACACACACACACACCCCGACACACACACACACACCACGACACACACACACATCCCCCGACACACACACACACACATCCCCCGACACACACACACACATCCCTCGACACACACACACACATCCCCCGACACACACACACACATCCCCCGACACACACACACACATCCCCCGACACACACACACACACATCCCCCGACACACACACACACATCCCCCGACACACACACACACATCCCCCGACACACACACACATCCCCCGACACACACACATCCCTCGACACACACACGTCCCCCGACACACACACACACACACACACATCCCCCGACACACACACACACATACACATCCCCCGACAAACAGAAACACACACACATTCCCCGACACACACACACACATCCCACGACACACACACACACACCCCCTGACACACACACCACACAGAGACTCACACACACCCCAATAACGCTCACATACACCCCACTGGCACACACACGCATACACCCCGCTGACGCACACACACATACACCCCGCTGACGCACACACACACATCCCCCGACACACACACACACATCCCCCGACACACACACACACATCCCCCAACACACACACACACATCCCCCGACACACACACACATCCCCCGACACACACACACACGTCCCCCGACACACACACACACATCCCCCGACACACACACACATCCCCCGACACACACACACATCCCCCGACACACACACATCCCTCGACACACACACATCCCCCGACACACACACACACACACACATCCCCCGACACACACACACACACACACACACACACACATCCCCCGACACACACAACCACACACACACATCCCCCGACACACACACACACACACACACATCCCCCGACACACACACACACACTCATCCCCCGACACACACACACACACACACATTCCGCAACACACACACACATCCCCCGACAGACACACACATCCCCCGACACACACACACATCCCCCGACACACACACACATCCACCGACACACACACACATCCACCGACACACACACACACCCCGACACATACACACACACCCCGACACGCACACACACACACCCCGACACACACACACACACACCCCGACACACACACCCCGACACACACACACACACACACACCCCGACACACACACACACACACCCCGACACACACACACACACACCCCGACACACACACACACCCCCGACACACACACACACACATCCCCCGACACACACACACACATTCCCCGACACACACACACACATCCCCCGACACACACACACACATCCCCCGACACACACACACACATCCCCCGACACACACACACACATCCCCCGACACACACACACACATCCCCCGACACACACACACACATCCCCCGACACACACACACACATCCCCCGACACACACACACACACGTCCCCCGACACACACACACACATCCCCCGACACACACACACACATACACATCCCTCGACAAACAGAAACACACACACATTCCCCGACACACACACACACATCCCACGACACACACACACACACACACCCGACACACACACACACACACCCCGACACACACACACATCCCCCGACACACACACACACATCCCCCGACACACACACACACGTACCCCGACACACACACACACATCCCCCGACACACACACACATCCCCCGACACACACACACATCCCCCGACACACACACATCCCTCGACACACACACGTCCCCCGACACACACACACACACACACACACACACATCCCCCGACACACACACACACATACACATCCCTCGACAAACAGAAACACACACACATTCCCCGACACACACACACACATCCCACGACACACACACACACACACACCCGACACACACACACACACACCCCGACACACACACACACACACCCCGACACACACACACACATCCCCCGACACACACACACACACATCCCCCGACACACACACACACACACATCCCCCGACACACACACACACACACACATCCCCCGACACACACACAGACCCCCCGACACACACACACACACATCCCCCGGCACACACACACACACACACATCCCCCAATACGCACACACACACACACACACACATCCCCCGACACACACACACACACACACATCCCCCGACACACACACACACACACATCCCCCGACACACACACACACACACACACACATTCCGCGACACACACACACACACACACACATACCCCGACACACACACACACATCCCCCGACACACACACACACATCCCCCGACACACACACGCATCCCCCGACACACACACATCCCTCGACACGCACACATCCACCGACACACACACATCCCCCGACACACACACACACACACACACATCCCCCGACACACACACACACATATACATCACCCGACAAACAGAAACACACACACATTCCCCGACACACACACACACATCCCACGACACACACACACACACCCCCTGACACACACACCACACAGACACTCACACACACCCCAATAACGCTCACATACACCCCACTGACACACACACGCATACACCCCGCTGACGCACACACACATACACCCCGCTGACGCACACACACACACCCACCGACACACACACACACATTCCCGACACACACACACATCCCCCGACACACACACACACATCCCCCGACACACACACACATCCCCCGACACACACACACATCCCCCGACACACACACACACATCCCCCGACACACACACACACACACACATCCCCCGACACACACACACACACATCCCCCTACACACACACACACATCCTCCGACACACACACACACACCCTCCGACACACACACACACACCCTCCGACACAGACACATACACACACATCCTCCGACACACACACACACATCCTCCGACACACACACACACATCCTCCGACACACACACACACACACACACATCCCCCGACACACACACACACATCCCCCGACACACACACACACACATCCCCCGACACACACACACACACATCCCACGACACACACACACACACACACATCCCCTGACACACACACACACACACACACACACATCCCCGAAACACACACACACACACATCCCCCGACACACAAACACACACACACACATCCCCCGACACACACACACACATCCCCCGACACACACACACACACATCCCCCGACACACACACACACACATCCCCCGACACACACACACACACACATCCCCCGACACACACACACACACACACACACATCCCCCGACACACACACACACACACATCCCCCGACACACACACACACACATCCCCCGACACACACACACACACATCCCCCGACACATACACACATCCACCGACATGCACACACATCCCCCGACACGCACACACATCCCCCGACACGCACACACATCCACCGACACGCAGACACACACCCCGACACGCACACACACACCCCGACACGCACACACACACCCCGACACGCACACACACTCCCCGACACACACACACGTCCCCCGACACACACACACATCCCCCGACACACACACACACACATCCCCCGACACACACACACACACACACACATCCCCCGACACACACACACACACACACACATCCCCCGACACACACACAAACCCCCCGACACACACACACACCCCCCGACACACACACACACACCCCGACACACACACACACCCACCGACACACACACACACACATCCCACGACACACACACACATCCCCCGACGCACACACACGTCCCCCGACACACTCACACATCCCCCGACACACACACACACACATCCCCCGACACACACACACACATCCCCCGACACACACACACACCCCCCGACACACACACACACACCCCGACGCACACACACACCCACCGACACACACACACACATCCCACGACACACACACACATCCCCCGACACACACACACATCCCCCGACACACACACACATCCCCCGACACACACACACACACACATCCCCCGACACACACACACACACACATCCCCCGACACACACACACACATACCCCGACACACACACACAGCCCCAGACACACACACACACACACATCCCCCGACACACACACACACACCTTCCGACACACACATCCCCCGACACACGCACACACACATCCCCCGACACACTCGCACACACATTCCCCGACACACCACACACATCCCCCGACACACACACACACATCCCCTGACACACACACACACACATCCCCCGACACACACACACACACACATATCCCCCGACACACACACACACACACATCCCCCGACACACACACACACACACACACACACACATCCCCCGACACACACACACACGCACATCCCCCGACACACACACACAGACACATCCCCCGACACACACACACACACACATCCCCCGACACACACACACATCCCCCGACACACACACACACACACATCCCCCGACACACACACACACACACATCCCCCGACACACACACACACACACACATCCCCCGACACACACACGCACACACATCCCCCGACACACACACACACACATCCCCTGACACACACACACACACATCCCCCGACACACACACACATATCCCCCGACACACACACACACACTTCCCCCCACACACACACACATCCCCCGACACACACACACACATCCCCCGACACACACACACACAGACACACATCCCCCGACACACACACACACATCCCCCGACACACACACACATCCCCCGACACACACACACACATCCCCCCACACACACACACATCCCCCGACACACACACACACACACACACACACACACACACACACATCCCCCGACACACACACACACACACATCCCCCGACACACACACACACACACATCCCCCGACAAACACACACACACACACATCCCGCAACACACACACACATCCCCCGACAGACACACACATCCCCCGACACACACACACATCCCCCGACACACACACACATCCCCCGACACACACACACATCCGACACACACACACATCCCCCGACACACACACACACCCCGACACGCACACACACACCCCGACACACACACACACACCCCGACACACACACACCCCGACTCACACACCCCGACACACACACCCCGACACACACACACACACACCCCGACACACACACACACACACACACACACCTCGACACACACACACACACACCCCGACACACAGACACATCCCCCGACACACACACACACACATCCTCCGACACACACACACACATTCCCCGACACACACACACACATCCCCCGACACACACACACACACATCCCCCGACACACACACACACATTCCCCGACACACACACACACATTCCCCGACACACACACACACATCCCCCGACACACACACACACATCCTCCGACACACACACACACATCCTCCGACACACACACACACATCCTCCGACACACACACACACATCCTCCGACACACACACACACATCCTCCAACACACACACACACACATCCCCCTACACACACACATCCCTGACACACACACCCATCCCCGACACACACACACACAGACATCGGCCGACACACACACACACACACACACACACATCCCCCGACACACGCACACACACATCCCCCGACACACGCACACACACATCCCGACACACCACACACACATCCCCCGACACACGCACACACATCCCCCAACACACGCACACACACATGCCCCGAGACACGCACATACACATCCCCCGACACACCACACACACATCCCCCGACACACGCACACACATCCCCCGACACACACGCACACATCCCCCGACACACACACACACACATCCCCCGACACACACACACACACATCCCCCGACACACGCACACACACATCCCCCGACACACACACACACACACATCCCCCGACACACACACACACACACACACACATCCCCCGACACACACACACGCACACACACATCCCCCGACACACACACACACATCCCCCGACACACACACACACACATCCCCCGACAAACACACACACACACATCCCCCGACACACACACACACATCCCCCGACACACACACACACACATCCCCCGACACACACACACACACACATCCCCCGACACACACACACATACACACACATCCCCCGACAAACACACACACACACACACATCCCCCGACACACACACACACACACACACATCCCCCGACACACACACACACACATCCCCCGACACACACACACACACACACATCCCCCGACACACACACACACACACACATCCCCCGACACACACACACACATCCCCCGACACGCACACACATCTCGCGACACGCACACACATCCCCCGACACGCACACACATCGCCCGACACGCACACACATCCACCGACACGCACACACATCCCCCGACACGGACACACACACACATCCACCGACACCCACACACACATCCCCCGACACACACACATCCCCCGACACACACACACACCCACCGACACACACACATACCCACCGACACACACACACACATCCCACGACACACACACACATCCCCCGACACACACACACATCCCCCGACACACACACACATCCCCCGACACACACACACACACACACATCCCCAGACACACACACACACACACATCCCCCTACACACACACACATCCCCCGACACACAGACACACAAATCCCCCGACACACACACACACACCCTCTGACACACACACACACATCCTCCGACACACACACACACACCCTCCGACACAGACACACAAACACACACACACATCCTCCGACATACACACACACATCCTCCGACACACACGCACACATCCTCCGACACACACACACACACACACACATCCCACCGACACACACACATCCCTGACACACACACCCATCCCCCGACACACACACACACACACAGACACACACACACACACACACACACACACACACACACATCCCCCGACACACACACACACACACACACACACACACACACACATCCCCCGACACACGCACACACACATCCCCCGACACACGCACACACACATCCCCGACACACGCACACACACATCCCCCAACACACGCACACACACATCCCCCGACACACGCGCACACACATCCCCCGACACAAGCGCACACACATTCCCCGACACACCACACACACATCCCCCGACACACGCGCACACACATTCCCCGACACACACACACACACATCCCCCGACAAACACACACACACACGTCCCCCGACACACACACACACACATCCCCCGACACACACACACACACACACATCCCCCGAAACACACACACACACACACATCCCTCGACACACACACACACATCCCCCGACACACACACACACACATCCCCCGACACACACACACACACACACACACACACACACATCCCCCGACACACACACACACACATCCCCCGACACACACACACACACACACATCCCCCGACACACACACACATCCCCCGACACACACACACACACACATCCCCCGACACACACACACACACACATCCCCCGACACACACACACACACACATCCCCCGACACACACACACACACACATCCCCCGACACACACACACACACACACATCCCCCGACACACACACACACACACATCCCCCGACACACACACACACACATCCCCCGACACACACACACACACATCCCCCGACACACACACACACCCCCCCAAACACACACACATCACCCGACACACACACATACATCCCCCGACACACACACACACATCCCCCGACACACACACACACACACACACACACACACACACACATCCCCCGACACACACACACACACATCCCCCGACACACCCACACATCCCCCCACACACACACACACATCTCCCCACACACACACACATCCCCCGACACACACACACATCCCCCGACACACACACACACACATCCCCCGACACACACACACACACACACACACACATCCCCCGACACACACACACACACACATCCCCCGACACACACACACACATCCCCCGACACACGCACACATCCTCCGACACGCGCACACATCCCCCGACACGCGCACACATCCCCCGACACGCGCACACACACCCCGACACGCGCACACACACCCCGACACGCGCACACACACCCCGACACGCGCACACACACCCCGACACGCGCACACACACCCCGACACGCGCACACACTCCCCGACACACACACACACCCCCCGACACACACACACATCCCCCGACACACACACACATCCCCCGACACACACACACATCCCCCGACACACACACACACATATCCCCCGACACACACACACACACATCCCCCGACACACACACACACACATCCCCCGACACACACACACATCCCCCGACACACACACACACATCCCCCGACACACACACACACCCACCGACACACACACACACCCACCGACACACACACACACCCACCGACAAACACACACACATCCCACCACACACACACACACACATCCCCCGAGACACGCGCACACACATCCCCCGACACACGCGCACACACATCCCTCGACACGCGCACACACATTCCCCGACACACCACACACACATCCCACGACACACACACACACATCCCCCGACACACACACACACACGTCCCCCGACACACACACACACACACATCCCCCGACACACACACACACACACATCCCCCGACACACACACACACACACACATCCCCCGACACACACACACACACACATCCCCCGACACACACACACACACACACATCCCCCGACACACACACACACACACATCCCCCGACACACACACACACACACATCCCCCGACACACACTCACACACACACACATCCCCCGACACACACACACATCCCCCGACACACACACACATCCCCCGACACACACACACACACACATCCCCCGACACACACACACACACACATCCCCCGACACACCCACACACACACACACATCCCCCGACACACACACACACACACACATCTCCCGACACACACACACACATATCCCCCGACACACACACACACACATCCCCCGATACACACACACACACATCCCCCCACACACACACAAATCCCCCGACACACACACACACATCCCCCGACACACACACACACACATCCCCCGACACACACACACACATCCCCCGACACACACACACATCTCCCCACACACACACACACACATCCCCCCACACACACACACATCCCCCGACACACACACACACACACACACACATCCCCCGACACACACACACACACACACATCCCCCGACACACACACACACACACACATCCCTCGACACACACACACATCCCCCGACACACACACACATCCCCCGACACACACACACATCCCCCGACACACACACACATCCACCGACACACACACACATCCACCGACACACACACACACCCCGACACGCACACACACACCCCGACACGCACACACACACACCCCGACACGCACACACACACAGACCGACACACACACACCCCGACACACACACACACACACACCCCGACACACACACACACACACCCCGACACACACACACATCCCCCGACACACACACACACACATCCCCCGACACACACACACACATCCCCCGACAGACACACACACATCCCCCGACACACACACACACATCCCCCGACACACACACACATCCCCCGACACACACACACATCCCCCGACACACACACATCCCCCGACACACACACACACACACACACACACACACACACACACACACACACACACACACACACATCCCCCGACACACACACACACATACACATCCCCCGACAAACAGAAACACACACACATTCCCCGACACACACACACACATCCCACGACACACACACACACATCCCCCAACACACACACACACACATCCCCCGACACACACACACACACACACATCCCCCGACACACACACACACACACACATCCCCCGACACACACACACACACACATCCCCCGACACACACACACACACATCCCCCGACACACACACACACACATCCCCCGACACACACACACACATCCTCCGACACACACACACACATCCTCCGACACACACACACGCATCCTCCGACACACACACACGCATCCTCCGACACACACACATGCACCCTCCGACACACACACACGCACCCTCCGACACAGACACATACACACACATCCTCCGACACACACACACACATCCTCCGACACACACACACACATCCTCCGACACACACACACACACATCCCCCGACACACACACGCACACACACACACATCCCCCGACACACACACGCACACACACACACATCCCCCGACACACACACGCACACACACACACATCCCCCGACACACGCACACACACATCCCCCGACACAAACACACATCCCCCGACACACACACACATCCCCCGACACACACACACACACATCCCCCGACACACACACACACACATCCCCCGACACACACACACACGCATCCCCCGACACACACACACACGCATCCCCCGACACACACACACACACATCCCCCGACACACACACACACACATCCCCCGACACACACACACACCTCCCCCGACACACACACACAACTCCCCCGACACACACACACACCTCCCCCGACACACACACACACATCCCCCGACACACACACACACATCCCCCGACACACACACACACATCCCCCGACACACACACACACATCCCCCGACACACACACACACATCCCCCGACACACACACACATCCCCCGGTACACGCGCACACACATCTCCCGACACACGCGCACACACATCCCACGACACACGCGCGCACACATTCCCCGACACACCACACACACATCCCCCGACACACACACACACACATCCCCCGACACACACACACACACGTCCCCCGACACACACACACACACATCCCCCGACACACACACACACATCCCCCGACACACACACACACACACATCCCCCGACACACACACACACACACACATCCCCCGACACACACACACACACACATCCCCCGACACACACACACACACACATCCCCCGACACACACACACACACACACATCCCCCGACACACACTCACACACACACACACACACACATCCCCCGACACACACACCCCCCTGACACACACACCCCCCTGACACACACACCCCCGACACACACACACCCCTGACACACACAACCCCACTGACACACACACGCACCCCCACTGACACACACACACATCCCCACTGACACACACACACACACCCCCACTGACACACATACAAACACCCCCACTGACACACAAACACACACCCCC
Organism: Cetorhinus maximus; assembly: GCF_964194155.1. NCBI lineage: Eukaryota > Metazoa > Chordata > Chondrichthyes > Lamniformes > Cetorhinidae > Cetorhinus > Cetorhinus maximus. Next base: position 91,924,373 of record NC_135879.1, on the reverse strand, counting down.
ACTGACACACACACACACACCCACTGACACACACACACACCCCCACTGACACACACACACACACTCCCCCACTGACACACACACACACACCCCCACTGACACACACACACCCCCACTGACACACACACACCCCACTGACACACACACACCCCTACTGACACACACACCCCTACTGACACACACACCCCTACTGACACACACACCCCCACTGATACACACACCCCCACCCCCACTGACACACACACACACACCCCCACTGACACACACACACACACCCCCACTGACACACACACACACACCCCCACTGACACTCACACACACACCCCCACTGACACACACCCACACACCCCCACTGACACACACCCACCATTGACACACACACACACACACACCCACCACTGACACACACACACACCCTCCACTGACACACCCACACACCCCCCACTGATATACACACAAACCTTACTGACAGACACACAGACCTTAATGACACACACACACAGACCTTACTGACACACACACACAGACCTTACTGACACACACACACACCCTACTAACACACACACACACACCCCCACTGACACACACACCCCCACTGACGCACACACCCCCACTGACACACACACACACCCCTACTGATACACATACACACACCCCTACTGACACATATACACACACCCCTACTGACACACATACACACACCCCCACTGACACGCATACACACACCCCCACTGACACACATACACACACCCCCACTGACACACACACACCCCCGCCCCCACTGACACACACACACACACCCCTACTGACACACACCCCCACTGACACACACACCCCCACTGACACACACACCCCCACTGACACACACACCCCCACTGACACACACACACCCACTGACACACACACCCCCACCCCCACTGACACACACACACACACCCCCACTGACACACACATCCCACTGACACACACACACACACCCCACTGACACACACACACACCCCACTGACACACATACACACACCCCCCTGACACACACACCCAACTGACACACACCCCCACTGACACACATACACACACCCCCACTGACACACATACACACACCCCCACTGACACACACACACACGCCCCCCACTGACACACACACACACGCCCCCCACTGACACACACACACACGCCCCCCACTCACACACACACACGACCCCCACTGACACACACACACGACCCCCACTGACACACACACCCCCACCCCCACTGACACACACCCACCATTGACACACACACACACCCACCACTGACACACACACACACCCCCCACTGACACACACACACACCCCCCACTGACACACACACACACCCCCCACTGATATACACACAAACCTTACTGACACACACACAGACCTTACTGACACACACACACAGACCTTACTGACACACACACACACACATCACCCGACACACACACACACACACATCCCCCGACACACACACACACACACACATCCCCCGACACACACACACACACACACATCCCCCGGCACACACACACACACACATCCCCCGACACACACACACACACACATCCCCCGACACACACACACATCCCCCGACACACACACACACACACATCCCCCGACACACACACACACACACATCCCCCGACACACACACACACACACATCCCCTCACACACACACACACACACACACACACACACACACATCCCCCGACACACACACACACACACACACACATCCCCCGACACACACACACACATATCCCCCGACACACACACACACATCCCCCGACACACACACACACACATCCCCCCCCACACACACACACACATCCCCCCACACACACACATCCCCCGACACACACACACACACACACACATCCCCCGACACACACACACACACATCCCCCGACACAGACACACACACACATCCCCCGACACACACACACATCCCCCGACACACACACACATCCCCCGACACACACACACATCCCCCGACACACACACACATCCCCCGACACACACACACACCCCGACACGCACACACACACCCCCACTGACACACACACCCCCACTGACACACACACACCCCACTGACACACACACACCCCTACTGACACACACACCCCTACTGACACACACACCCCTACTGACACACACACCCCCACTGACACACACACCCCCACCCCCACTGACACACACACACACACTCCCACTGACACACACACACACACCCCCACTGACACACACACACACACCCCCACTGACACTCACACACACACCCCCACTGACACACACCCACACACCCCCAATGACACACACCCACCATTGACACACACACACACACCCACCACTGACACACACACACACCCCCCACTGACACACACACCCACCCCCCACTGATATACACACAAACCTTACTGACAGACACACAGACCTTAATGACACACACACACAGACCTTACTGACACACACACACACCCTACTAACACACACACACACACCCCCACTGACACACACACCCCCACTGACACACACACACACCCCTACTGACACACATACACACACCCCTACTGACACACATACACACACCCCTACTGACACACATACACACACCCCCACTGACACACATACACACACCCCCACTGACACACATACACACACCCCCACTGACACACATACACACACCCCCACTGACACACACACACCCCCGCCCCCACTGACACACACACACACACCCCTACTGACACACACCCCCACTGACACACACACCCCCACTGACACACACACCCCCACTGACACACACACACCCACTGACACACACACCCCCACCCCCACTGACACACACACACACCCCCACTGACACACACATCCCACTGACGCACACACACACACCCCACTGACACACACACACACCCCACTGACACACATACACACACCCCCCTGACACACACACCCAACTGACACACACCCCCACTGACACACATACACACACCCCCACTGACACACATACACACACCCCCACTGACACACACACACACGCCCCCCACTGACACACACACACGCCCCCCACTGACACACACACCCCCACTGACACACACACCCCCACCCCCACTGACACACACCCACCATTGACACACACACACACCCCCACTGACACACACCCACCATTGACACACACACACACCCACCACTGACACACACACACACCCCCCACTGACACACACACCCCCCACTGACACACACACACACCCCCCACTGATATACACACAAACCTTACTGACACACACACAGACCTTACTGACACACACACACAGACCTTACTGACACACACACACACACATCACCCGACACACACACACACACACATCCCCCGACACACACACACACACACACACACACACACACACACACACACACATCCCCCGACACACACACACACACACACATCCCCCGACACACACACACACACACACATCCCCCGACACACACACACACACATCCCCCGACACACACACACACACACATCCCCCGACACACACACACACACACATCCCCCGACACACACACACATCCCCCGACACACACACACATCCCCCGACACACACACACACCCCGACACGCACACACACACCCCGACACACACACCGACACACACACCCTGACACACACACACACACACACCCCGACACACACACACACACACCCCGACACACACACACATCCCCCGACACACACACACACACATCCCCCGACACACACACACACATCCCCCGACACACACACACACATCCCCCGACACACACACACACGTCCCCCGACACACACACACGTCCCCCGACACACACACACACATCCCCCGACACACACACACACATCCCCCGACACACACACACATCCCCCCACACACACACACATCCCCCGACACACACACACATCCCCCGACACACACACATGCCTCGACACACACACATCCCCCGACACACACACACACACACACACACACACACATCCCCCGACACACACACACACACATACACATCCCCCGACAAACAGAAACACACACACATTCCCCGACACACACACACACATCTCACGACACACACACACACACCCCCTGACACACACACCACACAGAGACTCACACACACCCCAATAACACTCACATACACCCCACTGACACACACACGCATACACCCCGCTGACGCACACACACATACACCCCGCTGACGCACACACACACACCCACCGACACACACACACACATTCCCGACACACACACACATCCCCCGACACACACACACACATCCCCCGACACACACACACACACACATCCCCCGACACACACACACACACACACACATCCCCCGACACACACACACACACACATCCCCCGACACACACACACACATCCCCCGACACACACACACAATCCCCCGACACACACACACACACATCCCCCGACACACACACACACACATCCCCCGACACACACACACACATCCTCCGCCACACACACACACACCCTCCGACACACACACACACATCCTCCGACACACACACACGCATCCTCCGACACACACACACACATCCTCCGACACACACACACACACATCCCCCGACACACACACACACACATCCCCCGACACACACACACATCCCTGACACACACACCCATCCCCCGACACACACACACACACACATCCCCCGACACACACACACACATCCCCCGACACACACACACACATCCCCCGACACACACACACACACATCCCCCGACACACACACACACACATCCCCCGACACACACACACACACATCCCCCGACACACACACACACACATCCCCCGACACACACACACACACATCCCCCGACACACACACACACATCCCCCGACACACACACACACATCCCCCGACACACACACACACATCCCCCGACACACACACACACACACATCCCCCGACACACACACACACATCCCCCGACACACACACACACATCCCCCGACACACACACACACACATCCCCCGACACACACACACATCCCCCGACACACACACACATCCCCCGACACACACACACATCCCCCGACACACACACACACACACATCCCCCGACACACACACACACACATCCCCCGACACACACACACACACATACACAACCCCCGACAAACAGAAACACACACACATTCCCCGACACACACACACACACATCCCACGACACACGCATACACACACACACACCCCCTGACACACACACCACACAGAGACTCACACACACCCCAATAACACTCACATACACCCCACTGACACACACACGCATACACCCCGCTGACGCACACACACATACACCCCGCTGACGCACACACACACACCCCCCGACACACACACCCCCCTGACACACACACCCCCCTGACACACACACCCCCACTGACACACACACGCACCCCCACTGACACACACACGCATCCCCACTGACACACACACACACACCCCCACTGACACACATACACACACACCCACTGACACACAAACACACACCCCCACTGACACACACACACACACGCACACACCCACTGACACACACACACACACCCCCACTGACACACACACACACACTCCCCCACTGACACACACACACACACCCCCACTGACACACACACACCCCTACTGACACACACACCCCTACTGACACACACACCCCTACTGACACACACACCCCCACTGACACACACACCCCCACCACCACTGACACACACACACACACCCCCACTGACACACACACACACACCCCCACTGACACACACCCACACACCCCCACTGACACACACCCACCATTGACACACACACACACACCCACCACTGACACACACACACACCCCCCACTGACACACACACCCACCCCCCACTGATATACACACAAACCTTACTGACAGACACACAGACCTTAATGACACACACACACAGACCTTACTGACACACACACACACCCTAACACACACACACACACCCCCACTGACACACACACCCCCACTGACACACACACACACCCCTACTGACACACATACACACACCCCTACTGACACACATACACACACCCCTACTGACACACATACACACACCCCCACTGACACACATACACACACCCCCACTGACACACATACACACACCCCCACTGACACACATACACACACCCCCACTGACACACACACACCCCCACCCCCACTGACACACACACACACACCCCTACTGACACACACCCCCACTGACACACACACCCCCACTGACACACACACCCCCACTGACACACACACACCCACTGACACACACACCCCCACCCCCACTGACACACACACACACCCCCACTGACACACACACCCCACTGACACACACACACACACCCCACTGACACACACACACACCCCACTGACACACATACACACACCCCCCTGACACACACACCCAACTGACACACACCCCCACTGACACACATACACACACCCCCACTGACACACATACACACACCCCCACTGACACACACACACACGCCCCCCACTGACACACACACACGACCCCCACTGACACACACACCCCCACTGACACACACACCCCCACCCCCACTGACACACACCCACCATTGACACACACACACACCCCCACTGACACACACCCACCATTGACACACACACACACCCACCACTGACACACACACACACCCCCCACTGACACACACACACACCCCCCACTGACACACACACACACCCCCCACTGACACACACACCGACCCCCCACTGATATACACACAAACCTTACTGACACACACACAGACCTTAATGACACACACACACAGACCTTACTGACACACACACACAGACCTTACTGACACACACACACGCCCCCCCACTGACACACGCCCCCCCACTAACACACACACACGCCCCCCCACTGACACACACACACGCCCCCCCACTGACACACACACACCCCGACACACACACACACTCCCCGACACACACACACACACTCCCCGACACACACACACACCCACCGACACACACACACACATCCCCCGACACACACACACACATCCGCCGACACACACACACAACCCCCGACACACACACACATCCCCCGACACACACACACACACACACATCCCCCGACACACACACACACACATCCCCCGACACTCACACACAAATCCCGCGACACTCACACACACATCCCGCGACACACACACACATCCCCCGACACACACACACACATCCTCCGACACACACACACACACCCTCCGACACACACACACACACCCTCCGACACACACACACACACCCTCCGACACAGACACACACACATCCCCCGACACACACACACACACACACATCCCCCGACACACACACACACACATACACATCCCCCGACAAACAGAAACACACACACATTCCCCGACACACACACACACATCTCACGACACACACACACACACCCCCTGACACACACACCACACAGAGACTCACACACACCCCAATAACACTCACATACACCCCACTGACACACACACGCATACACCCCGCTGACGCACACACACATACACCCCGCTGACGCACACACACACACCCACCGACACACACACACACATTCCCGACACACACACACATCCCCCGACACACACACACACATCCCCCGACACACACACACACACACATCCCCCGACACACACACACACACACACACATCCCCCGACACACACACACACACACACACATCCCCCGACACACACACACACACACATCCCCCGACACACACACACACATCCCCCGACACACACACACAATCCCCCGACACACACACACACACATCCCCCGACACACACACACACACATCCCCCGACACACACACACACATCCTCCGCCACACACACACACACCCTCCGACACACACACACACATCCTCCGACACACACACACGCATCCTCCGACACACACACACACATCCTCCGACACACACACACACACATCCCCCGACACACACACACATCCCTGACACACACACCCATCCCCCGACACACACACACACACACATCCCCCGACACACACACACACATCCCCCGACACACACACACACATCCCCCGACACACACACACACACATCCCCCGACACACACACACACACATCCCCCGACACACACACACACACATCCCCCGACACACACACACACACATCCCCCGACACACACACACACACATCCCCCGACACACACACACACACATCCCCCGACACACACACACACATCCCCCGACACACACACACACATCCCCCGACACACACACACACACACATCCCCCGACACACACACACACATCCCCCGACACACACACACACATCCCCCGACACACACACACACACATCCCCCGACACACACACACATCCCCCGACACACACACACATCCCCCGACACACACACACACACACATCCCCCGACACACACACACACACATCCCCCGACACACACACACACACATACACAACCCCCGACAAACAGAAACACACACACATTCCCCGACACACACACACACACATCCCACGACACACGCATACACACACACACACCCCCTGACACACACACCACACAGAGACTCACACACACCCCAATAACACTCACATACACCCCACTGACACACACACGCATACACCCCGCTGACGCACACACACATACACCCCGCTGACGCACACACACACACCCCCCGACACACACACCCCCCTGACACACACACCCCCCTGACACACACACCCCCCTGACACACACACCCCCACTGACACACACACGCACCCCCACTGACACACACACGCATCCCCACTGACACACACACACACACCCCCACTGACACACATACACACACACCCACTGACACACAAACACACACCCCCACTGACACACACACACACACGCACACACCCACTGACACACACACACACACCCCCACTGACACACACACACACACTCCCCCACTGACACACACACACACACCCCCACTGACACACACACACCCCTACTGACACACACACCCCTACTGACACACACACCCCTACTGACACACACACCCCCACTGACACACACACCCCCACCACCACTGACACACACACACACACCCCCACTGACACACACACACACACCCCCACTGACACACACCCACACACCCCCACTGACACACACCCACCATTGACACACACACACACACCCACCACTGACACACACACACACCCCCCACTGACACACACACCCACCCCCCACTGATATACACACAAACCTTACTGACAGACACACAGACCTTAATGACACACACACACAGACCTTACTGACACACACACACACCCTAACACACACACACACACCCCCACTGACACACACACCCCCACTGACACACACACACACCCCTACTGACACACATACACACACCCCTACTGACACACATACACACACCCCTACTGACACACATACACACACCCCCACTGACACACATACACACACCCCCACTGACACACATACACACACCCCCACTGACACACATACACACACCCCCACTGACACACACACACCCCCACCCCCACTGACACACACACACACACCCCTACTGACACACACCCCCACTGACACACACACCCCCACTGACACACACACCCCCACTGACACACACACACCCACTGACACACACACCCCCACCCCCACTGACACACACACACACCCCCACTGACACACACACCCCACTGACACACACACACACACCCCACTGACACACACACACACCCCACTGACACACATACACACACCCCCCTGACACACACACCCAACTGACACACACCCCCACTGACACACATACACACACCCCCACTGACACACATACACACACCCCCACTGACACACACACACACGCCCCCCACTGACACACACACACGACCCCCACTGACACACACACCCCCACTGACACACACACCCCCACCCCCACTGACACACACCCACCATTGACACACACACACACCCCCACTGACACACACCCACCATTGACACACACACACACCCACCACTGACACACACACACACCCCCCACTGACACACACACACACCCCCCACTGACACACACACACACCCCCCACTGACACACACACCGACCCCCCACTGATATACACACAAACCTTACTGACACACACACAGACCTTAATGACACACACACACAGACCTTACTGACACACACACACAGACCTTACTGACACACACACACGCCCCCCCACTGACACACGCCCCCCCACTAACACACACACACGCCCCCCCACTGACACACACACACGCCCCCCCACTGACACACACACGCCCCGACACACACACACACTCCCCGACACACACACACACACTCCCCGACACACACACACACCCACCGACACACACACACACATCCCCCGACACACACACACACATCCGCCGACACACACACACAACCCCCGACACACACACACATCCCCCGACACACACACACACACACACATCCCCCGACACACACACACACACATCCCCCGACACTCACACACAAATCCCGCGACACTCACACACACATCCCGCGACACACACACACATCCCCCGACACACACACACACATCCTCCGACACACACACACACACCCTCCGACACACACACACACACCCTCCGACACACACACACACACCCTCCGACACAGACACACACACATCCCCCGACACACACACACACACACACATCCCCCGACACACACACATCCCTGACACACACACCCATCCCCCGACACACACACACACACACACACATCCCCCGACACACACACACATTCCCCGACACGCACACACACATCCCCCGACACACACACACATCCCCCGACACACACACACATCCCCCGACACACACACACATCCCCCGACACACACACACATACACTCATCCCCCGACACACACACACACATCCCCCGACACACACACACACACACATCCCCCGACACACACACACATCCCCCGACACACACACACACATCCCCCGACACACACACACACACATCCCCCGACACACACACACATCCCCCGACACACACACACATCCCCCGACACACACACACACACACTCATCCCCCGACACACACACACACACACATCCCCCGACACACACACACACACATCCCCCGACACACACACACATCCCCCGACACACACACACACATCCCCCGACACACACACACACATCCCCCGACACACACACACATCCCCCGACACACACACACACACACTCATCCCCCGACACACACACACACACACTCATCCCCCGACACACACACACACACACATCCCCCGACACACACACACACACATCCCCCGACACACACACACACACACTCATCCCCCGACACACACACACACACACATCCCCCGACACACACACACACACATCCCCCGACACACACACACATCCCCCGACACACACACACACATCCCCCGACACACACACACACATCCCCCGACACACACACACACATCCCCCGACACACACACACATCCCCCGACACACACACACATCCCCCGACACACACACACATCCCCCGACACACACACACATCCCCCGACACACACACACACACACTCATCCCCCGACACACACACACACACACATCCCCCGACACACACACACACACACAAATCCCCCGACACACACACACATCCCCTGACACACACACACACATCCCCCGACACACACACACACATCCCCCGACACACACACACACATCCCCCGACACACACACACACACATCCCCCGACACACACACACACACATCCCCCGACACACACACACATCCCCCGACACACACACACATCCCCCGACACACACACACATCCCCCGACACACACACACACCCCCCGACACACACACACACCCCCCGACACACACACACACACATCCCCCGACACACACACACATCCCCCGACATACACACACATCCCCCGACACACACACACATCCCCCGACACACACACACATCCCCCGACACACACACACATCCCCCGACACACACACACATCCGACACACACACACATCCCCCGACACGCACACACATCCACCGACACGCACACACATCCACCGACACGCACACACATCCACCGACACGCACACACATCCCCCGACACGCACACACATCCCCCGACACACACACACTCATCCCCCGACACACACACTCATCCCCCGACACACACACATACACATCCCCCGTCAAACAGAAACACACACACATTCCCCGACACACACACACACATCCCACGACACACACACACACACACACACGACACACACACACATCCCCCGACACACACACACACATACACATCCCCCGACAAACAGAAACACACACACATTCCCCGACACACACACACACATCCCACGACACACACACACACACATGACACACACACACATCCCACGACACACACACACACACACACACACACCCCTGACACACACACCACACAGAGACTCACACACACCCCAATAACACTCACATACACCCCACTGACACACACACGCATACACCCCGCTGACGCACACACACATACACCCCGCTGACGCACACATACACATCCCCCGTCAAACAGAAACACACACACATTCCCCGACACACACACACACATCCCACGACACACACACACACACACACACGACACACACACACATCCCCCGACACACACACACACATACACATCCCCCGACAAACAGAAACACACACACATTCCCCGACACACACACACACATCCCACGACACACACACACACACATGACACACACACACATCCCACGACACACACACACACACACACACACACCCCTGACACACACACCACACAGAGACTCACACACACCCCAATAACACTCACATACACCCCACTGACACACACACGCATACACCCCGCTGACGCACACACACATACACCCCGCTGACGCACACATACACACCCCCCTGACACACACACCCCCCTGACACACACACCCCACTGACACACACACCCCCACTGACACACACACGCATCCCCACTGACACACACACACACCCCCACTGACACACACACACACACCCCCACTGACACACACACGCACCCCCACTGACACAGACACACACACCCCCACTGACACACACACACACACACCCCCACTGACGCACACACCCCCCCACTGACACACACACCCCCCCCCACTGACACGCGCACCCCCACTGACACACACACCCCTACTGACACACACACCCCTACTGACACACACACCCCCACTGACACACACACCCCCACCCCCACTAACACACACACACACACCCCCACTGACACACACACACGCACCCCACACTGACACACACACACACACACACACATGCCACTGACACACACACACACACATGCCACTGACACACACACACACATGCCACTGACACACACATACACACACACATGCCACTGACACACACACACACCCCCCACTGACACACACACACCCCCCACTGACACACACACACCCCCCACTGACACACACACAAACCCCCCACTGACACACACAAACCCCCCCACTGACATACACACAAACCTTACTGACACACACAGACCCCACTGACACACACACCCACCCCACTGACACACTCACCCACCCCACTGACATACACACACATACACCCAGCTGACGCACACACACATACACCCCGCTGACACACACACACCCCCCCTACTGAAACACACACACACCCGCTTACACACACACACACACAGCCCCCGCTGACACACACACACACACCCCCCGGTGACACACACACACACACACACACACACCCCGGTGACACACACACACCCCTGCTGACGCACAAACACACACCCCCCTGACACACACACCCCCCTGACACACACACCCCCCTGACACACACACACCCCTGACACACACACACCCCTGACACACACACACCCCTGACACACACACACTCCCACTGACACACACACACACCCCCACTGACACACACACACACCCCCATTGACACACACACACACCCCCACTGACACACATATACACACCCCCGACACACACACCCACCTGACACACACACCCCCACTGACACACATACACACACCCCCACTGATACACACACACACACCCCCACGGATACGCGCACACACACACCCCCACAGACACGCACACACACACACCCCCACGGACACGCGCACACACACCCCCACGGACACGCGCGCACACACACCCACTGGCACGCGCACACACCCTCCACTGGCACGCGCACACACCCTCCACTGGCACGCACACACACACCCTCCACTGGCACGCACACACACACCCTCCACTGGCACGCACACACACACCCTCCACTGGCACGCACACACACACCCTCCACTGGCACGCACACACACCCTCCACTGGCACGCACACACACCCTCCACTGGCACGCACACAAACCTTACTGACACACATACACACACCCCCCTGACACACACACCCAACTGACACACACCCCCACTGACACACATACACACACCCCCACTGACACACACACACACGCCCCCCACTGACACACACACACACACCCCCCACTGACACACACGCCCCCCACTGACACACACACACACACGCCCCCCACTGACACACACACACACGCCCCCCACTGACACACACACACACGCCCCCCACTGACACACACACACACACCCCCCACTGACACACACACACACGCCCCCCACTGACACACACACACACGCCCCCCACTGACACACACACACACGCCCCCCACTGACACACACACACACACCCCCCACTGACACACACACACACGCCCCCCACTGACACACACACACACGCCCCCCACTGACACACACACACACGCCCCCCACTGACACACACACACGCCCCCCCACTGACACACACACACACGGCCCCCCACTGACACACACACACGCCCCCCCACTGACACACACACACGCCCCCCCACTGACACACACACACACCGCCTACTGACACACACGCCCCCCACTGACACACCCCCTCCCCCCACTGACACCCCCCCGCCCCCACTGACACCCCCACCCCCACCGACACCCCCCCCACCCCCACCGACAACCCCCCCACGCCCACCGACAACCCCCCCTCCGCCCCCACTGACACCCCCCCCTCCGCCCCCACTGACACCCCCCCTCCCCCCACCCCCACTGACACCCCCCCTCCCCCCACCCCCACTGACACCCCCCCCTCCCCCCACCCCCGACACACACACACACACACACACACCCCCCCTACTGACACACAAATACACACGACTATTACCTCCAGGTAGTAGAGGTCCAGGGACGTGATCTGCGAGTCCAGGAAACTCTCGTATGTCTCGAAGTCATTGACAATGTTGTCCACCGCAGAGCCACTTTGCTCTTCTTCCATCTTGTTTAGCGCCGTATCCTCGGCAACGAGCACTTCCGGTTCCGGGGAGGCGGAGTCATCGAGCTTCAGTCCGACCAGAGCTGCCTCTCAGGGCAAATCATCCAGCCAGATAGACCAGCAAGAATATTACTCCACTTCTTTTCAATAGGAATTGGTTGCACTTGTGCAGCAAAGGCCGGTCAAAGTAACATAGGGAGCGAGCAGGAGACGGTGGATTAATGTTTAATTGTTTGAGCAACACAGACCTGATGGGCAGAAAGGCTTCTGAGCTGCAAATCTGTGATGCTACAGACTACAGAACCTAGTGTTATACCCCAGAAAGCCAGTTGTTGAACCATAAAACTAATATTTCAAAACCTCTTTAAGCATTTATTTTCAGAGTTATACCTCACAACAATGCATCTCTGAAACCAACAGCCACAGTTTCAGTCTGTGTCTAGTTATCCGAGCACAGATTAATTCCCCTCCCCCAACCCATGCCCATCATCTGTATACAATTAATATCTGGTGCCCACCAGCACAGCCTGAAGATCTGTTGGCTGGTAGTTTGAGAAGTAGGGTGAACTTGAGGAGGGCAGGTGTGATTGTAAATACAATACTTGACTGTAAAACACAGCACCTGGAATAAAAAAGATGGGCTGAGACTGGGCAGGTCTCTGAATCTCAGAGAATGTTGAGGTAGGAAGAGCTGGGGAGTGGAAGACTAGCTTGGCAGTGGACCACAAGAGAGCTCTGCAAAAATAGACTGCAAGGCCATTGTGTTTATGGCTCAACACTAATGACAAGGATATGTAACCTACATCAGTGCTTCCAAAATCAGTACTTAACATTGTTAAGTTCTTATAATAACTACTGTCACGACTCACTGGGGATAGTGCATTGAAATATCACTCTTCCCCGAGCTGTGACAATGTGAAAAGTTTGACCAAACCACCAGATTGTCCCAATTCTATCTAATTGTTTAATTTAGGTTAACAGAATACGAGCACCAGGTTTGTAAACTTAATAAGTAAATAACTGTTAATTGAACAAACTGTTGATAACGAGTGACAAAAGGAAGAAATATGAACGACTAATTTTTAACTCCATAACCCAAACTCTACCCCTTCTTAAATCCCTATACACATGCATACAAGACACACAAAAACATGGATGTTAAGGGTGGGATAAAACAGTTCAATAGCACCAATACCAGAGAACAGGATTCAATGAGTTGATTTTGATTAATGTCTTCCAAATTCCTTTCAGTTCTTGTTGATGACACAAGGTGGTCTTCCAGCACTTTCAGTATTTAGTTCACTGGTTGAGCACTGCCTTTCAATGTCTAACAGTAATTTTCCCCTTTGCCCCTTGACAGAGGTTTTCAGAGAGAGAGCTGGTTCTAGAGATATGAGGTGAAAAAGCCAACTAGCTATTATTGTGGAATTACTAGTATCTTCCACACACAGGAGAGAGAGGTTTTAGGTATTTTTCCTTTCAGACTAGGAGCTGTTCTGCTGCACTGCTCTCACACAAAACCTGGTCAGGAGCCAATTAAATTGTTGATGCCAGGCAGCTCCCTTGGTTCAGGACTCCTTTCCGGCACCATTCTGTGTTTCATGGCACTCCCTGTTCCAGGACTGCGACATTGTATATATCTCTCATCCTGTTCTAGTGGACATGTCTTTCAACCTTTGGCCACTGTAATTTTAATGCACAGTCCTTACACTATAATGCCAGCATGTGGTAGAGACAGACGTTTTAACAAGACCAAAGGAAAATTATGGAAATGTAAATCTGAAAATGCTTAACACATTATGATAAATCTCATTGTTTTTATGATCCCAGCTGATGTTTCTGCTGGACAAGTCAGATCGCTGCATGGAACCTGGCTTGGTAGATTCTAACTTTTATTTTCTGTTTAGAAACGTGGAGGGTGGCTACTGAACAGAGCGACAGAAGTCAGTTGATGAACTTTTAACAAAAGAATAAAACATTTATTGAACAAGAAAATAATACTTCTTCACCCACAACTATACCTTTACAGATATGTACAGATTCGTAAGGATAACACAAGTTACAAAAGCTATCTTATGCGCTAATGTTCACAATAAGTACACAGCCCATGTAAACCAATAGGAGACCTGTGGTCAGGCACACCACACTCTGAAGCGAAGTGACAAATGCCACCCCAAACAGATGCTATGGATCTCTCATCAACTCCCCCAATGCTTCTCACACTGTGAGCCAACCAGTCTCACTGAACTCCATCTTTCACATGAGGGTTTATAATCTCCTCTTTTGAAGAACCTGCTTTCGACTCTTCTCCCAAATGACGCTTTCTCTGAGACGCTTTCCACAAGAGTCCACCTTCAGGGTTTTGAACTCTCCTTCCAATGCTCCTCTCCCCTGGATTGCCATGTGCATTCAATATCTACCTTCCACGCACTCTCTCTCAAATGCTCAGCCATGCCAACCAAACACCACTGCTTCACATGCTCATAGTAAAGAGTTACAGACCTTCGACTGTCTCCTTGAATCTTCTGGCTTCTCACAAGCCTATTTTGCTTTAAGTCTGCGTCCTGCAGCCTTTCTCTGCCCCTTACTTTTAACTTCACTTAACAGGACCTTCTCCAGATTCCTGTTCTTTCCCTTTGACTAGAAGGCCTTTTCGGGACCCCCCGCCCTCCCCACCCCGACCTTCTGTTCTTTGGGGAAACCTGCTTCCTGCAGCTCTCTCCTATCCAGCTTCTTCTAGCTCTTGTTTCCAACTTTAGTTTGGTACTTGCTTTCGGTCCCTCTCCTATGTTGCTTTCTACTGGCAATACCTTTCAACCTTGGAGCATAATCACCAACTGAAGTCAAACTGTTTTTGGTTCCTCTGTGTGTCCCTATGTGATCCTCCTGTTGCTAGGCAACAGCCCAGTTTTTTCTACCTTGTGTTTGCTTTAACTCCCATTCAAGAGTCGTAAATCTCATTAAAATGCAGGCATTTTTTGAAGTGAAATTAAAACTCAAGTTCCCCTTTTCTTAACACACAAATACGGAAACACAAATTGAACTTAAACTTAGAGCTAAAACTCATTCCTAACATTATCTACTATTTTAACAGAGGCACAAATCTGTTTATAAATTGGCTAATACCTTCACTAAAATAGCAGATATAGATAGAAACACTTTAACCGTTCAGGTAATATTACTGTATCCCACATCATAACTTGCAGTGTTCTGCAAAGATGTGCAGAGAAAGTGAGGGCTGAGAACATTGGGCGGATGCGTCCCAGATTTGCACTAAGAGTGGTAGTGGGCAAGGAAAATGACGTTTTGCCCACTGGCCGCAATGATGGTTTCTCACGCCGTATTGTCCCAAACCCAGCCACATTAGTGATGTATTCTCAGGAAACAGGCTATTTTGATGGCGGGCTCCCTCTCTCCTGTCACATCTCCAGGCTCATCCATCTGCCACGCCATCATCTCACCGCTTCATCACACTAGGCGCCACATTTAAAGTGCAGCCATGCGGACACCTCTCAGTGCTTCCAGTGCACAACTGTTGCACGAAAGACAGGATGGCCCTGAAAGGCACACCCAGTTTAGTGACGCATCCCTCAAGCACCTTTTGGATGCTGTGGAGGCATACAGTGATGTCTTCTACCCCCACTCTGGCTGCAGGAGGGGCAACGGTATCAACAATCCAGCATGGGAGGTGGTGGCAGCGGTGATCAGCACCAATGCCCTGCAAAAGTGAACAGCTACCCAGTGCTGCTACAGGATGAATGGTCTCATCCGTTCTGCCAGGGTAAGTCATTCATCTCATCACTCTCAACTCACACACTCACAAACCCATTACACATCCACAAGGATCTCACACTCAAGGGACAACACCACTAACTCTCACATACACCCTCACATCTCCATCAAGCTCACACCCACTGCAGCTCGCGTCCTCATCCCGTCCATGGATCCGTTCACCTCACAAACATTCCACGCAGTGCCATGTGTCCTGCTCACACTCTCTCCATCTGTTTCCATGCAGGAGAAGCTGGCTCACATCAGCAGAGAGAGGTCCCAGACCTGGGGGTGGGGGGGGGGCGCAGTGTGGGGGTGGGGGTGGGGGGTGGTCTGGGCCACATTGGGCCCCTCACTCACTTTGCGGAGCATGCAATCGCGCTGAATGGTGAGGACATCGACTGTGCCTGTGGCGACCGTGAGGTCTGCAGCGAACACCTTCATGAAGATCCTGCACCACATCATCCCTCTCTCAACGCAGATGTGAGTGCTCTCTCTCTTGCTTTTGACTCTGCTGCCATGCAGTACTTTGGTTCACAGGGAGCTTTGCCAAGCAACCGAAACCTCAGCCAGCTATTCCCTCAGCTCCATCCAGGTTCTCACCTACAACCAAGAGGACAACTCCTCCATTGAAAAGTTGGAAATAAGCAGCCTGGACAGCCCATCACATCACTTACCCACACCCCCCACCAGCGCAGAGACAGACACCTCAGTGGGATCTAGGTCTAGAGCTGGCTCGGGTTGACAATCTGGTGGTGTCTGCAGCAGGAGGAAGCAGGTTCGGCCGAACTCCCCGGCACGCAGAGGACTGCTGGCATATGTGAGGTCTGTCAGATGACGAACCTCTGGATTTGGCCTTCCAACTCATCCTGGACAGTAGCCAGAACATGGGGGAACATCATGCAGAGCTGTCAGAAGCCCTCAAAAGAGTGGCTCCTGAGTCAGAGGAGTGCGTCCGCCTGCTCTCTGATGAGATGGTGCCCTGATGTGCACATATGGGAAGGATGGTGGATGCCATGGAGACCCTGGTCCAGCAGAACGCGGAGATGTTGCAGACCTGCACTCCATCGTGGGAGCCATGGGTGAGTTCCTGCAGTGGCAATACGAGTGGGAAACGGGGCACCTCGACGTCCCTTCAGATGCTCCTTCCCATCAAGGATCAGGCCAGGGTCCCTGGACACCCGAAGGGAGGAGGAGCAACAGCTGGGCACCTGTGGGTCATCCACTCAGTAATCTCAGAGGCTGTCCTCTCCCTCCAAGCCCCCTTTGCCTGTGAGCCCCTCAACCTTGTCCTCTGTCACCGCAGAGTGAGCAACTGGCCAACGGGTGATTCTGGGAGGAGAAGTACGTGTGTGGCAGGGCCTTTCAGAGCCTCATGCAAGCACTCTCCCACACACATAGATCCTTCCCAAATCACACTCACCTCAATCTCCTGAGCATTTTCAATGCTGCCTGTTGGGGTTTGCTTTCAGTTGTCCATCTGAACTGACCTGCATCTTGGCACACCCACTGATCACACTCTCATGCAGCACCTGATCTCACCCACCGCGACTCTCGTTTCACTTTCAATTTAGACAGCATGGTGGTGATTCAGTTCTTCATTCACTCCCTCGTCCTTTCCCCTCTCCGAGTCACCCATTTCCTTTCCCCTATCACTGTTGACCGCCCCTGCCAGCACCACCTTCCACTTCCACTCTGTAACCTACCAGCCACAACTCTTTTCCTGCAGGGATGTCTAGGTGAACGTGCATGTTCTCTTCCTTCCTGAAAATCCCACCCCCATTCACATTAATCTCCCCGACCTGCTCTTCCTTCCCACCCTCAGGGTTCTTCTCTGCCTCCGAGTTCCTACTAACCATCCTCGCCGTCCCTTCTCCCACTCCACCGCCTCACTCTGTCGTCGGTCATTCTCAGCATCCCTCGTACTACACCTACCCTCAGTTTGCTCCCCAGGAGGCAGTCATGGACACATCAGAGCCCTCTTTTGCACGTTCAACTGGAAAATCCCCCTCCAGATCCCTTTCCCCGTCCAGATCCCTTGCCCCCTTGGAACCCCTTCCCTTCTTGGACCTGGTCACCCCTTCCCCAGACTCTCCTCACCCCCTTAGTCCTTCCCCCAACCCGGACTCCCCTCTTCTTGACTCCTTCAGACACCCTTACTTCTTCTGTCACCCTTAGTCCTTCTTTTCTTCCAACTCTTTCCTCCAGCCTTACTTCTTCCTCCAGCCTTCCTTCCTGACTCCTCAGACACCCTTACTTCTTCCACCAGCCTTACTTCTTCCTCCAGCCTTACTCCTTCCCCCTTCCCGACTCCTTCAGACACCGTCACTTCTTCCTCCCCTCGGCTTCCCTCCCCTCTCAGCATTCCTTCCTCCCCCCCGGACTCCCTCCCCTCTCCACACTGGGGGAGGTGGTGGCATAGTGGTATTGTCACTGGACTAGTATTCCAAAGACCCAGGTTTGAATCCCACCATGGCAGATTGTGAAATTTGAATCCAATAAAAATCTGGAATTAAATGCCTGATGATGATGATGGACTCGCTCCCCTCTCTGCACTCCTTCCTCCCCTGGACTGATTGTTGTAAAAATTCATCTGGTTCACTAATGTCCATTAGGGAAGGAAATCTGCCATCCTTACCTGGTCTGGCCTACATGTGTCTCCAGTCACACAGTAATGTGATTGACTCTTAAAAAATGCCCTCTGAATGAGGGCAATTAGGGATGGGCAATAAATGCTGGCCTAACCAGCAATGCCCAAATCCATGAATGAATACAAAGAAAATTCCTTCCTCCCCAGGACTCCCTCTCCCCTCCGCAGTCCTTCGTCCCCATGGATTCCCTCCCCTCTCTGCACTCCTTCCCCCTCCTGGACTCACTCCCTGCTCTCTCTGCAGTCCTTCCACCCCTGGACTCCTTGTGGTCTCTACACTCCTCCCTCCCCTCTCCGCAGTCCTTCCCCCCCCTCCTCACACTTTCCCTTACACCTTCCACGCCCGCCTTACACCTACTTCCCCAGATGCTGTCTTCACTCTCATTGCTCCCTCCTCCCCCCGTACTCCCCCTAACCTCACCCCCCTCACAGCCTTCATCCCCCCCCGCCCCACAGCATCATCCACCCCAACACCTCTTCATCTCCCAGTCAATCCTAGACCTTCCTCTCCCAACCCCCGGTACATCTTCCTCTCCCAAACACAGTGGGCCTTCTCCTCCATCCCCTCAACCATCATTCAGTGTGAGCAGACTCTCAATGGTGACTTTCCACCTTCCATGTGCTGCTTTGCAGCAGAGCTGAATCCATGCAGCATGCCATGCACATTCCTCCAGTGTGCAGTTACTGTCGGGCTCCAGCATCTTCTGCTCCTTGGATGTCTGCAATGTGAGCTAGGCCCTGGCGGTAAAGCCCGACTTCTGTACGTTGCACTTGTCAAGATGTGTTCTGCACCAGTGTGTTTTCCTGCCGATGTGGGCGGACGATCCAGCAGGGGGGATGATTCTGATAAGCTGGGTTTATAATGATATGCAGGTGTATTGCAATGAGGTTGTCAACGTCCGATAGTGGGAAATGTGGCCCGCCATTGGTGGGCTGAGCGAACGATGGCAAACTGGTTTCACGATGTTGTGAAACTGATTGCTGGCCTTCTCACCATGTTGTCCACTCATGCATGCCCGATGCCAGTGGGCACAGAAAATTCCACCCCTGGTGCCTCCCCTTGGTCAAGAGCTTTCAGAAGCGTTAAAGGCTCACACAGCTTCCACAGTCCGTACATGGTCTAAAGAATGTTCGATGCAGTCATCACTTTATTCACTCTCCATTGCTTCTACACCCGCCTCACCATCAGCAACAGATGCCTTGCTATGACCAATCTGATTTCCATGGCCTCCTCCTCCGTTGGTGTCACTACATGATGAAAGGAACACCATGCCTGGTACAATGACACACCCTGGCTTTCCAAGCACGCTTCCCCTGCAAGATCACACATAAGTGGTGCCATTCCTGTCTCATGGCCCATTTGTGCTGGTCACTTTAAGGCACTGCAAATGTGCAGCACCACACCTCTAGGATGGCTTGATGAGGCATCCATTCAGCCATCTCAATGCTGCAGTAACCCATCACTGATGATGGGGTTCAGATGAGCATGAACTCGGTGGCTCAATGTGGAAATTGGTGCCTGGTGTTGCCCCATGCATGGTAAAATCATGCAGCCGGGCTTGTTTGAAGGAACAACAGTTTCACTTAAAGCATGTCTCTCTAGAAAATACAGCAACAGATAAGGAACAGACCAGTACTGCTCTTACATTGCAAAGCTCAAAGGATGCAACGCCTTCTCAAGACACTGCATCACTTTATTCCGGCCTAGGTCTCTGCTATTGCTATTTTAGGCATAAGGTGTGCAGAGGCTGGTGACTGGGACTTGCCATTTTATTTCCTTCCTTTTCTGTGAGTGAAATTCTTGTCCACCATTCAACTGGCAATCTTAAATTGGTTGTAGGTGTAATTTTTAGCACAACCAACCAATTTGTGATTGTCAGTCAGGCTCGCGGTCTGGGACATTTGTTTGTACTGGAGGCTACATATATTAATACACAAGGCACTGTTCTTTGCAAAGAGAAAGAACATGTATCCAAATTGTGCCTGTTTCACCTAAACAAAATAAGTGATAACCATTTGCTGGTCTTTCCTCAGGGCAATGCCTTGACCAATCAGAGTCAAGCTTCCTGGTTTAAATTTCAAACAATACTTGACAATTAACTGTCAGTCACCATTAACTGGTGCATTATCCATGGCAACACCTCTACCAATCAGAGTCCAGTTGCCAACCAATCAACACTCTCCTCTTATACAGTATAAATTTGTTGCTTCCCCTGACATTGGTATTATTGCGATTGTCCTGATGAGTGCAAGATGAAAAGCTTTGACAAAATGTCTTTTTTCAGCAATACTCAAGTGCTGTACTACCGAATGACTATTTGAATATATCTTTGTTGAGGGTTATGAAATATCTCCTTAAATTTCTGCCACTGCTTCTCTACCATCTTACCTTTTAATCTATTTTTCTATTCCACTTTAGCCAACTTCCACTGTATCCTTGTAATTGCCTTTATTTAAGTTTAAGACATTGGTTTCAGATCCACATTTGGTACCCTCAAACCAAATGTGAAATTCTATCATGTTATGATTACTCTTTCCAAGAGGATCCTTTACTATGATGCCTTTAATTAACCCTATCTCATTACATATTTCCAGGCCTAGAATAGCCTGTTCCCTGGTAGGTCCCAAATTGTATCATTCTAATAAACTGTCCAAATGCACACTATGAACTCATACTCCGGGCTACCTTTGCCCATTTTATTTGTCTAATCGATGTTAAGATTAAAGTCATGCTTGATTGTTGCAGTACCTTTCTTGCAAGCCCCCATTATTTCTTAATTTATACTCTGCCCTAGTATAGCTACTGTCATGGGGACCATAAACTAGTCCCACCAGTGACTTCTTCCCTTTGCTATTTCTTATCTCCATCCAAACTGATTCCACATCATGATCTTCTGAACTAAGATCATTTCTCACTATTGTACTGAATTCATCCTTTATTAACAGTTATCCCACCTCCTTTTCCTTTCCTCCTTTCCTTCTCAAATGCCAAATACCTTTGAATATTCAAGTCGCAGCCTTGGTGACTTTGCAACCACATTTCCTTAATGGCTATCATATCATACTTATTTATTTCTATTTGTGCTATCAACTCATCCATTTTGTTACAGATGCTGCATGTATTCAGATAAAGAGCCTTTAATTCTGTCCTTTTACCATTTTTGCCAACTGTGACCTTATTTGCTGGTGCACACTAACTAATGTTTGTATGCTCTGTCCCTTCCCGTCACACTCTGATTATCATTCCATTGCATTCTTTAAGACATGTTACCAATTTCTTAGACACACACCGCTTACCAGTTAGCATGTTACAATTCTCCCTGGCTTCCAACGATGCATTACTGGGGAAGGCAGAAAAGGAGCATAAATTAAAGGGGTCATAGTAAGACTCTTTCAATTGAAAGTTTAATACATAAAAAGCTGACATGGTCAATTGTGAATAATCTATGCTAAACAATCTGAATTCGTCTAGCTAGATGCTACAAAATTATCTCTGAATGCCTCTGTGAAATCAAAATAATGGCTGTGATCAGGAAGTTAGTCACAAATAAGAATATTTCTTCATCAGTTATAAAAGTGTAAAGAATATATTTTGGAGTGGCAGGAGAATCAGGGCTAGAAGTCAACAAATGGCAATTCAATGATAAATGTTATCTTGTGGCAATAAGCACAAAACATATTGATTAGCTACAGAAGGAGTGGGACATTCAGTTTGCAGTTACAAATGTAAGAGATTAGTTCTGTAAATGGATATAGATTTTTGTGGGGCTCATTCTGTCTTAATTATTGCCAATCATCTGCATCAGAGCATCAGATCTCCTTCTGAGAAAAGATGCAAGACAGCATTTGTTCTGTGCCTATCTTTTACTTAGATTTGTAACCGAACTTTAAGCAAATGGAGCCAGATATTTGAAGACAACAGTCCAGTTGTTTAACCCACAGCACATACCAGTGTTGTGAATTATATCTTCCTATCGGTAGTAAGTCAAGAACCTCCCTAATTTTAAAATTATATAATTTAATAATTCTGAGTTGACATCCCTATTCAATCCATAAAACAACACTTCCCTCTTTTAAGCGACCAGTTAAAAAACCTGTGTACTTTGGAAAAAGAATTAATCTGTCCCTGCCTGAACTATTTAAAGCAAAATGTCATTCATATAATTTGTAAGTGTTGATTTATCTCAAGAGCTGCAGCTTCTCTTATCTTTAGGATGCAGGATCAGCACAATAGAGATGAATATTTGACTCTGTTTTGTCATTTTCTGATAATTCTACAGCATTTGCTCTTTATTGAATTATGTTAATAAATCTATTACATCGTTTATATATAAGGGTAAACAAGCAAGGATAAAATAATCCAAATGAAAATCCCAAAGGACTAAGAAAGTGCTCTGCTCCTATAGTTTACACATTATCTCTTTTTGCCAGATTCAATGTATGTATTAAAAATGAAAGGGCCAATTTTAACCTGCCTGGTCCATCAGGAAACCAGACCCAAATTTTCCTTTCCGTTCCTGCTTGCTGCCATTTTAACAGCTGGATTTTTGATAGAGTCGGGGTGCATGCTGCAGGTCACTGGGAGGCCCTCACCAATATTTAAATGTTGGGGTCTGATTACACATTCAGGACTCCAGCATAATCTTGTTTGTAGCAGTCAGTGAACGCTGGTTGTAAGCAGGAGCTGTACAAGAGAGGCTCAAGAACATTAATATCTCACATTTTTCTTGGTTTCCTTATATGCCAGGAGAGGTCACTACCATGAGATTTGGTCCCCTGCATCCGACTGATCAACTGCAGACACCCTACTCCAACCCAGCACTTTTTTTTAATTCATTCACGGGATGTGGGCTTCGCTGGCTGGGCCAGCATTTATTGCCCATCCCTAGTTGCCCTTGAGAAGGTGGTGGTAAGCTGCCTTCTTGAACTGCTGCAGTCTATGTGATGTAGGCACACCCACAGTGATGTTAGGGAGGAAGTTCCAGGAATTTGACCCAGCGACAGTGAAAGAATATCGATATTTTTCCAAGTCAGGATGGTGACTGGCTTGGAGAGGATTTTCCAGGTGCTGGTGCTCCCATGTGTCTGCTGCCCTTTTCCATCTAGATGACATTGGTCGTGGGTTTGGAAGGTGCTATTGAATGAGGCTTGGCGAACTCCAACAGTGCATTTTGTAGATGGTACACACTGCTGCCACTGTGCAATGGTGGTGGAGAGAGTGAATGTTTGTGGAAGGGGCGCCAATCAAGCGGACTACTTTGTCCTGGATGGTGTCAAGCTTCTTGAGTGTTGTTGGAGCTGCACTCATCCAAGCAAATGCAGAGTATTCCATCACACTCCTAACTTGTGCTTTGTAGGTGGTAGACAGGCTTTGGCGAGTCAGGAGGTGAGATCCTCACCACAGGATTCGTGGCCTCTGACCTGCTCTTGTAGCCACAGTATTTATATGGCTAGTTCAGTTCAGTTTCTGGTCAATGGTAACCCCCCAGGATGTTGATATTGGGGGATTCAGCGATACTAATGCTGTTGAATGTCAAGGGGAGGGGTTAGATGCTCTCTTGTTGGAGATGGTCAGCGCCTGCACTTGTGTGGCGTGAATGTTACTTGCTACTTGTCAGCACAAGCTTGGATATTGTCCAGGTCCTGCTGCATTTGGATATGGACTGCTTCAGAAAGGTGTTGAACATTGTGCAATGATCAGTGAACATCCCCACTCCTGATCTTATGAAGGAAGGAAGGTCACTGATGAAGCAGCTGAAGATGGTTGGGCCTAGGACACTACTCCTAGGAACTCCTGCAGTGATAGCCTGGTGATTGACCTCCAACAACCACAACCATCTTTCTTTGTGCTAGGCATGACTCCAACCACAGAGAGTTTCCCCCCAGATTCCCATTGACTCCAGTTTTGCTTGGACTCCTTGATGCCACTCTCGGTCAAATGCTGCCTTGATGTCAAGGGCAGTCACTCTTACCTCACCTCTGGTGTTCAGCTCTTTGGTCCATGTTTGAATGAAGGATGTGATGAGGTCAGGAGCTGAGTGGCCATGGTAGAACCCAAACTGAGCGTCAGTGAGCAGGTTATTGCTAAGCAAGTGCCGCTTGACAGCACTGTTGTTGACCCCTCCCATCACTTTACTGATGATTAAGAGTAATCTGAAGGGGTGGTAATTATCCGGGTTGGGTTTGTCCTGCTTTTTGTGCACAGGACATACCTGTGCAATTTTCCACATAGCCGGGTAGATGCCAGTGTTGTAGCTGTACTGGAACAGCTTGACTGGGGACGCGGCAAGTCCTGGAGCACAAGTCTTCAGTACTATTGCTGGAATATTGTCAAGGCCAAGGCCTAAAGCCTTTGCAGTATCCAGTGCCTTCAGCCATTTCTTGACATCACGTGGAGTGAATCTAATTGGCTGAAGACTGGCGATGCCGAGGACCTCCAGAGGAGCCTGGGATGGATCATCCACTCGGCACTTCTGGCTGAAGATTGTTGCAAATGCTTCAGCCTTATCTTTTGCAGTGATATGCTTGCCCTGCACCTCCATCATTGAGGATGAGGATATTTGTGGAGCCTCCTTCTCCATTGAGTTGTTTAATTGTCCACCACCATTCATGACTGGATATGGTGGGACTGCAAATCTTAGGTCTGATCCGTTGGTTGTGGAATGACTTAGCTCTATCTATCACTTGCTGCTTATACTGTTTGGCATGCAGGTAATCCTGTGATGTAGCTTCACCATGTTGAAAGCTCATTTTTAGGTATGCCTGACGCTGCTCCTGACATGCCCTTCTATACTCTTCATTGAACCAGGGTTGATCCCCTAACTTGGTGGTAATGGTGTGTTGAGGGTATGCCGGGCCATGAGGTTACAGATTGTGGTTGAGTACAATTCTGCTGCTGCTGATAGCTCACAGTGCCTCACATTTGCTCAGAATTGAGTTGCTAGACCTATTCAAAATCTATCCCATTTAGCACGGTGGTGCTGCCACACAACATGATGGAGGGTATCCTCAATATGAAGATGGGACTTCATCTCCACAAGGGTTGTGTGGTGGTCACTGCTACCAATAGAGTCATGGACAGATGCATCTGCGGCAGGCAAGTTGGTGAGGATGAGGTCAAGTATGTTTTCCCCTTTTGTTGGTTCCATCATCATTTGCCGCGGACCCAGTCTAGCTGCTATGTCCTTTAGGACTCAGGCCAGTTCGGTCTGTAATGGTGCTACTGAGCCACTCTTGGTAATGGAAATTGAAGTCCCCCACCCAGAGTACATTCTGTGCCCCTGCCACCCTCAGTGCATCCTCCAAGTGGTGTTCAACATGGAGGAGTACTGATTCATCAGCTGAGGGAGGGTGGTACATGGTAATCAGCAGGAGGTTTCCTTGCCCATGTTTGACCTGATACCATGAGATTTCATGGGGTCTGGAGTCGATGTTAAGGACTCTCAGGGCAACACCCTCTCAACTGTATACCACTGTGCCACTACCTCTGCTGTATGATGGTGATGGTGGTCTCTGGGACATTATCTGTAAGGCATGATTCCGTGAGGATGACTTTGTCAGGCTATTGCTTGACTAGCCTGTGAGTCAGCTCTCCCAATTTTGGCACAAGCCCCCAGATGTTAGTAAGGAGGATTTTGCAGGTCAACAGGGCTGAGTTTGCCATTGTCGTTTCTGGTGCCTAGGTCGAGTCATTCCTTTTTTGTGACTTTGCAGCAGTTTGATACAACAGAGTGGCTTGCTAGGTCATTTCAGAGAGCATTTTAGGTGTCAACCACTTTGCTGTCTATTGTGTTGATACCACAAACGTAATAATGCAAAAGTGATCGTAAAAGATTGGGAAATCAATTGATCGATTTTATTTACTTCCTTATTGACCTACCTTATCTGGAACAAACAGATCATTTCTACTGTTTATGCCAGATTCTGTATCTGGTCAGAATTTGGATTTAATACAGCAATGGACTAATTAATTCACAAACAGAAATACTGAAATATTTTCAACAATTATTATAAGGGAATCCAGAATGAGTATAATATCTCTTATTTTGCTAGTGACAATTAGTTGTTTTTAATAAATGAAGATGAAGTGTCCAGATGCATTGGGTAGAACAAAGTTCGAAAGAATAAATGAAAAAGGTAAGACAAATCATGAAATAATGACTAGGTAATGTCAGACTTGACTTTTAAAAACAGGAACTAAAGAAAAGAAAGGAAAAAACTTACATGGCACCTTCCATATCTTTAAGACATCCCATAGCACTTCACAACTACAAAAGGAAGTGTTGGAAGAGAGAATGACTGAGAAATTCCCTAGCTTTGATGTCCTATTAAAGAATAATAGAGCTAGAGATTGTGCAATGAAGCTTGAGTCAGGATGCAGGCAAGAGAAACTGCACATAGAATTGTGTTTTTGCAGCATAACACAAAATGTTACAGTAGTATAGTATGGTGGAAGGTCTTGTGGTGCAGTGGTGTGCCCCTACCTCTGAGCCAGAAGGTTCTGGGTTCAAGTCCCACTTTGGGACTTGATGGCCACGGACGGTGCATTCATAATGTGGCCAAACAGTTGGTTATCGACCTGCAAGTCCTTCCAATATGCCTATGGCATGTGGTAGGAGAGGGAGAGCCTCCTGGTCAGCCAGAACCTGCAGAAAGCAATGACAAGAAACTGCAGTACTTGAGTCAAAGAATCTTAACAGGATGGGAAAGGAGTGTGTATCTATTCAGCAACCTGAGGAAATGAAAACTGTCTTAAACATAAGCATGGAAGAATAGCAGAAGAAACCCAAGGAGACTCTGCTGAATGACAGATTCAAGAAGCAAGTGAGCTCTGCAAAGAAAAGGAAAGCCTGTTGAAAGACCTTCATATACTACAAGGATCCTTCAGGGCAAAGTTTGCACCTCTGGAAAATTACAAAGAGAAGCAGAAAGAATTTAACATTGCTCTGAACAAACTGAAGAACCAGTTGGCAGAGAAGACGCAGCAATGTTCAAGGCTCCAGGAGGAAGTCAACAGATACAAAAAGGCGACAGAAGAGCTGAAGAATCAGCCGAGTGAAAAATGAGGCATTAGAAGGAAAAGTCATGGAACTTTCCAAAATGCAAGTGGGCAATGAAGCCATTGGTAGCTCAACCCCTGAACGGAACCAAGTTGAGATTTTGCCTGAGAGAAGTCTGGCCGACTGTGAAATCAAAATGAAGGACGAGGCTAAACTCTATGGTAGGCAGAGGAAGACAAGATGGAAGATGGTTCAGAAAAGACAATAAACTACCACCCACACTGCTACAGGTTCAACACCTTCAGAGATACTTATGAAGCGATGCCCTTGAACGAGATTAAGCCTGGTACTTCCCAATTTGGAAGGGAAGTTAAAGAGAATTCAAGAGAACCAAAATGCAACTCAAGATTTGTACAGTTGAGAGTGAGAATTTACTGTCGGTGAAGCAGTGTACGTATGAAAATTCGGTGGTGGATCGAGCTGGTTACATGGTGTAATAGTTTCTGTGACTGGACGCTTGTCATACCACGGAGGAGTGGAGGGCTGGATCACCTGCGAACACGTGGATCATTTGAGGAGAAGGGAGAAACCCCAACAAAATGATGTTCCATCTGCAACCATTGTAGAACCCATTGTCCCTGTTGAAATTGTTCAACCAAGTATAGACATACCAGGTGTCTCTGTCGGAGTAGATAACACTGAACTGCCTATGCCTAAAAAGGTACCTGATGTTGCTGCAGTTCCTGATAATGTGAATCTTGTAAGAGATTCGAATGTCGTGGAGCCATGATGTTCCACCCAGATCAGGAAACCACCTGAGAGACTGAACTTATAATTGTATGACCCGTGTATATATTTGTAATGTCATGAAGGTAGATGTTCTTGTAAATGAGAACTGTACAAAAAATTTAAAGGGGAAGGAATGTAGTAATTGTAGCTTTAAGGAATATAGTGACTATCTTTAAGGCTTATTGTTTTATACAGTATCATGTGACAATGTGAACAAATAAGTTCTAAGCAGGGGGAACCTTAGAATGGGAGTTCTTCTTCTAGTTGTGGTGCTTGGTGGAAGTATATAACTGCTGTTGCAACCTGTAAATAAAGTTTGATATTTCTAATGAGAAACCTGTCTGGAAAATGAAGTCCATAACATCTACTCACCAAGAGCTGCCGGCCAATCAGAGGCCAGCAGCTCCCCACTGCTGACAGTACCACCAGAAGCTGCTGCTGGTTGTGCTCAAGGTACTTCATCAGAGATCGTTGTTGGATCCCTGGACTCAGGCACGTGAGGGTGGGATGGGGTCACAGGGAAGGAGGTGGTGGGAGAGGGGAGGCAGTAGGGTTGAATGCAAGGCCATTTTGGCCCTGAATTCCTATGCCTCAGGCTTTCAGCACCACCTCCCACTACACCCTTCCCGATGCCAGGTCCCTCAATTGGCACAAAGTGCCTGATAATGAGGGACCCCTCCCCCACATCCACTCCAGTAGGCTGCTGGCAAATCTGACCAGGCAGCCTCTGGGAGGCATGGGATAGCTGTGGGACTCCAATTTAATCCTGAAGCCACCACTAAATTCTGACGGGTTTAGGGGTGATTGGAGATCTTCTCAACCTCTTAGTAATAATTTGAAATTGAATGCTCCCTAGTAACTGACACACCAGGAAAAGGAAATGGTGGCCGGGATTTTACCTTGAAAAATCACTTGGAGGCAGAGGCAGAGGATGCAGGGCATAAAATCACATGAGATGGCATTGGTTTGGGCCCCTGATGTCGTCAGGTCGAAGTTCAGTTTCATGAGAGGCGGATGGCAAGGCACGTTAGAACTCGGTTTGCAATTTCAAAACCAGCAATTAACAGGTGATTAAGATGATTGAGGAGGCGATAGGAAGCAATTTTACAAACTCCTCAGAAATTTTGCCAGTAGTTTACTGGTGGCATGGGGTGGGGGCTGCAGTTGGAACCTCAGCAGTTTTTAAAGAGTGGCAACAGGGCGGCAGCTGTTAGTGTTGCAGCGCTCAGCAGCCATTTCCTGAGGCATTTTTCTTTCTTTGAAAAGGAATAGAACAACCTTTTGTTTTGGGGCTGGGGTCCCCTTGAGCACTTATTCCTCCTGGCTAGGGGCTTATTGGAGAGGGGCCTGAGAGGGCAACGGGCTGGGTAGCATTTCAGCATCCCACTGCAATGGTGTCCCTGTTATAGCTGCAGCACCCTTGTAGTATAGGCATCATACATACCAGAGGAGATCCCTTCAGTAAGGAGGAGAAACTAAGGGGGAGGGAGGAGCGGGCAAAGTGAGCCAGACAGCAGCAACCTCCTGACCCCCTGTAGGGACAGTCTGGGGATGGGGAAGTGGCAGAAGGCTGCAAAGGGGACAATACGCAGGGATTGTTGCAAAGACAAGGGCACCGCGTGGCCAGGATGTACAGACAATGAATGAGCTGCCTCCAGATGTTGGAGTGGCAGCATCGCCAAAGCCTGCACCTGTGCCGAGAAGCAGTGACTGATCATGATAACCAAGGAGGTGAGCTTCGATTTCTTTGATGGTCATCTGAAGCCTGTAGCTCTCAAGGTCAGTTTGGCCTTGAATTACTATGCCTCAGGCTCACACTGGGGCCCTGCTGAGATGTGTACAGCAACTCCTAATCAGCTGCGCATTGCTGCATCAGGGCACTGATAGATGCCCTCTCCTGGAAGGCCAACTCAGTGCATCATGTTCAGAACCAATATGGACAACAAGCCGAGAGCCATGGCTAGATTCCCCCAGATTCAAGATGTCATTGCGTGCCATCCTCACGTAGACCAGCCGGTGGCCTTCATTAACTGGAAGGGATTTCATTTCTTCAATGCCCAATTCATCTGTGACCACCATCAGCGGATCATGCAGGTGTATGCTCATTGTCCTGGGAGCAGTAATGACCACAACATACTCCCAGATGCCACCACTTTTCTTCTCTCCCATACATCTACAAAGATGGATTCTTGCTGCCAAAGAATATGTGCTGCTGACACTGGTGAGGAACTCAAGGACTGAGGCAGAGGAATGCTATAATGGGAGCCATGCTGTGACCTGAGCCACCATCGAGCAGGCCATCAGTCTCCAAAAAATGAGATTCAGGTGCTGGATTGAATGGATGGGACACTTCATTATGTCCTGGTAAGAGTCTCCCGGATAGTAGTGGTCTGCTGCGATTCACATAAATGGCACTACAAAGCGGGGAGGCCTTGCCTGCTGTGGACATGTTTGAAACATCCTCAGACAAAGAGGAAACTGTTGAGGAGATGCAACATTCTGACGGACATCAGGGACTGTTTGGAGGGTGCCAAGATATCAACACAAGGTGTGTGCGGGGTCACAAGTTGATCTGTGCAATGGCTTCAGGATGGTGAGGGCTGAAGAGGGAGGCTGGGGGTGGGGTCGGTGGCAGAGGGGGGGCGGTATTTATATTCATGTGTTTTGCCTGATCTTTACTACTTCAGCCATCTACCCAAATGAAGGTCTACACTCCAAGCACACAAAAGCCACTCACCTCTGCTGTAATTCCAGACCTCTTTGTCCACCAGCAGCTATTGTTTTCGCAATACGCAAATGCTGAGCGCATCCACCGAAGAACGTTTTACCGTTGGCTGCAAATGCGGCTTTTCACACCGTAACATCCCAATCCTGCCTCATTAATCATGCATTCCTGGGAGACATGCCGTTTCGATGGCAGACAGGCTCTTATTTGCCCGCCACAGCATCACCTCACCGATTCCTCAGGCTGGGTGCCTTATTTAAGGTGGAGCCGGGAACACACCTCTCAGTACTTTCAGCCTAGGGCCGCTGCACAGAAGACATGGCCCCGAATGGCAAGAAGACTGCAGCCCCTTGGTTCAATGGTGCGTCCCTGGAACACCTTTGGATGCCACAGAGGCCCACCGTGATTTCCTCTACCCCTGCTCTGGCTGGAGGCGGTCCAGCAATCTTACCATTCTGGTTTGGTAGGCGATGGTGGTGGTGATCAGTGCCAATGCTGCACAGAAGAGGTTGGCCATCCAGTGCAGGAAGAGGATGAATAATCTCATCCGTGCCGCCAGGTTAAGGCAACCATCTCACCACTCTCAACTCACACACTCACAAGGCCATCACACGTTCACTGGCATCTCACTCACTGCCATCTCAAGGGACATTACCATTCACTCTCTCACACACACCCTCACATTTCCATCTTGCCTCATCTCCTCCTCAGCCCTCACCACCTTGAAGCCACTTGCACAGATCAACTTGTGCCCCCGCACACACCCTGGAATACCCCCCCTTCCCCAGTATAGCCCTCACCCTGCAGCCTTCTCCCTTGCCTGAGGCCACTTCTCCTCCTTCCTCTAGCAAGCCCTGGCCCTACAGCCATTGACAAGCCACCCCCGCCTTATGGCTGGTCTGGCAGGTAGAGTCTTGCCGTGATTCCCCCTAAAAGTGTTGAGGTGCTGTCTACGAAGCCTGGTGCTGATGATGGCAAGTGCTGCCTGAAGCAGGGTAGGCAAACAAACCTTGAAGACTCAAACGGAGTGCAACTTGCCGGGTGCTTTGCTTATGTACAGTTGTGAAACCACGCCAATGTGCTCGGATGATCTAGCGTGGGGGGGATGATACCGCCAAGCTGGGTTTATAATGATATGCAGACGTATTACAATGAAGTTCCCGACATCCGACAGCAGCCCACCATTGACAGGCAGAGCAAACGATTGCAAACTGGTTTCAGAACGTCATGAAACCGATTTTTGGCCTTTTCACCATATTGTCTGCTCACGCCACCAAACATGCCCGCTGCCAACGGGCGCGGAAAATTCCGCCCAGTGTTAAGCTTTGCAGTGTTATGAATAACGAATGGGATATTTTCCTGTCAAATCAACAATATTGCACAATGATGTTAAACTAAAATTTGTACTCTCTGGTTTGTTTAATAGTTGCAGTGAAATCACTCTATAGGGTGCGCACAAACTAATGTTGCATATATTGTTGCTACTCTTAATATTAACGACTCATGCTACATATATATCGGACAATATTTGTAACCAAATGCCAACAATGGGAGTTATCATTTTACTAGGACATTTCTTTGATTGTTTGGTGAATTGATTGGTGAATCTTGAAAGCAAAAAAATAGCATGCACGATTAAGGGGGAAGGCTAAAGGTCGAGGAGGGGACAAGTGGCTAAGAAACAGGAGAAGCGGCAGGGCCCATGATTTGTCTCACTGGTCCTGCATCAGCCTGGGGATCAGCATTGACCTGGCCTTCCACACTCCTCCAAGTGTCAGCAGCCTCAGCTGTCACAGCCTTCGACAGCCGGTCAGGCATGCCTGTGGTGCTCTCACCAATGGTCTTCCGAGCGCATATCCTCCAAGGTGACAGCAACTGTGCAGGTGGAAGGTGGTCGGTAAACATGTGATTTTGCATCCTCTGAGATCCCCTTCTCCTCAGAGGTGGATGACTGTCCCCCAGAGACGGCAACTCTCTGTTCCTGTGATTGACCTGCAAGAGAGAAGAGAATAATCAGTGTTTCTCAGTCCTCTAGATAAGAGCCCACAAAATTGGTTACATCTCTAATAGATATCTTTACATTGAATGGCACAGCCATCCCTCATGCTGGCCTGAAGCTTCCCCTGTGCCCATTCCTGAGGTGACTTACCCTCCCCTGTTTGCACTCCAGCCTCACCATCCACAATGGAGCAGCTGCCCTGGTAACCTGCCAACTGCAGAACCTCTTCCTCCATTGGGATCAGGAATGTGATGAGCATAATGCTTCCAAAGCTCCACGCCCTTTCCCTGGTTTTGTAACATCACAAGAATGTTAGTGGCAGCACCAGTGCAACCACAACACCAAATCACTTTGTGCTGTTGCTGAAGAGTTTGTGGCCAATGGCATGCATGTGGCACTGGGCCATTCTGGACTGACCTTGCGAGGGTTTGCAGTTCCAAGTTCACATTTCCTTACAGTGCTTCAGTTCATTTCTTTCCCAGGAGATGGTGCAGCCTCCACCATAGTCACCAACATGCTGGGCTCCCTATCTTGCGCATCCGCACCATTATGCTTACCATCACACTTACATTGACGGGCAAAGCGGATGATTGCATATTGGTTTCTTGAGGTTGTGGCTTAGAAGCAGGGACACTACCCACTGCACCACAAGGCCACCTGTATAATTTATTCAAAAAGTGCAAAATAAATAATTATCATTTCCAGCATACCTTTATTCTCTATAACTACACTCCCTCCTTCATTCTTGAACTGTCCCACCATCTCTTTCATTATTCATGTTTTATGTGCTCATAAAGCCCTTATTATTTCCTTTTATTTATTTGCTAGCTTTCTGCCTTACACTTGAATCAAATCAAGGCCAAACTGTCGATTGTCAAAGCGAGTTTAACATTAGTGTTGAAATGAAATTTCTTCGGAGATAAATCATACTTGATGTGTAAATACACATTTTATAAATATGGACTTTGGATATGCTCTCATGAAATCACAGATAACTTGAACAAAACACTTACTGCCAGTGCTTCAAGGCAATAGGACATTGGGCTGTAACTTCCAATTAGCTGCGCTTCACTAGGAGTCTGTCGATGTAGGCCCCAGGTAGCTCCAGCGATCACAGGCCCCAGCGAAGTGC
The DNA here is from genome assembly GCF_964194155.1 of Cetorhinus maximus. Classification (NCBI taxonomy): domain Eukaryota; kingdom Metazoa; phylum Chordata; class Chondrichthyes; order Lamniformes; family Cetorhinidae; genus Cetorhinus; species Cetorhinus maximus. Next base: position 91,886,815 of record NC_135879.1, on the reverse strand, counting down.
AGCTCCGGTAGATTCAATGAGGCCACGCCCCCTTATTTACGGCACTTGTCGCCGTAAAACAGGTATGTTTAAAGGGCCAGTGAAATTGACAAGCAAGGGAGAAGGTAAGTGTCTAAGGAAAGTAGATAGGGTTTGGGGGTGGAGAGGGGGGATTGGTTAGAGGTCCGGGGCGGGGGTTGGAGGTCCAGGGGGGTGGGTGGGGTTAGTCGGAGGTCCGTGAGGGTATGGAGTATGTCGGAAGTCTGGGGGTTGGGGTGTGGTCAGTCAGAGGTCCGGAATAAGGGGTGGGGTTGGGGAGGGGTCCAAGGTTGTGGGAGGGGAGGTTAGTCAGATGTCCAGGGGGATGGGGGTTGGGGGCGTCCAAGGTTCGGTGTTCAGAGATGTGCGGGGGGTTGGAGAGGGTCCGAGGTCAGGGGACTGGCGTTGTTGCAGGTCGGTGGGGGGGGCAGTGGGAGGGGTGGGGCCAGTTGGAGTTCAAGGAGGGTTGGGGGTGTAGGGAATGGGGGGATCAGAGGTTGGGGGGTGGGGGGAGTGGGAGGTTGGCGTACTGGGGGGTGGGAAATGTGGAGGTTGGGGGGATCGGGGGTGGGGATTGGGCAGGTTGGGGGCATGGGGGTTTCGAGGTGTGGGGGGGAGTCCCGTGGGATCGGCCTGGATCTCTACAATAGTTACCTAGACGTTACAAGAGGCTTTAATTCTTCTAACTTTTTCTGAGTAACTATTGATGTAACCCTGGCAGAACCAGCCAAAGTTTGCAATTTAACTGCATTCTCAGATGGTTCCCAGTGCAGCGCAATAGTCCACAGGAAGTGGGCACTTCTGGGCAATTGCCTTACAAACCCTTACCTGGGCACCTCCGGGAGGGATTCCCAAGTGGACCTTTGGGGCACGCCCCAAATCCGACGCTGGGGAGCTTGGAGGCTACGGCCCATTGTTTCATAAACATTAAACTGTGCACTAAGCATGGGAGTTCGTAGCAAGTATTATTGACCATGATCAGAGAACATCATCAGCACTGATTTAGCAATACTATGAGAAGGAGCTAAAAGAGAAATATGTTGTTGTTCAGCTAATAATGATAAAAAGAAAGCCAATCTATATTTTCTGTATTTTACTTAGTCAAGTTAAAAACAACACAGAATATATGAACTAATCGAGAATAGAGTAATGACATCAGTAGAAAGGAAAGGTGAAAATTGATAGAAGGATGTACTGGAAAGGCTGGCTATGCCCAGGGTAGATAAGTAGCCTTGTCTGGATGGCTTGCATCCCAGTTTGTTAAAGGAAATGGGGATAGAGATGGCAGAAGGGCTTGCCTTAATCTTCCCATCTTCCCTAGATATGGGGGAGGTGCCAAAGGATTGGAAAGTGGCAAATGTGACACCCTTATTCAAGGGAGGGTGTAAGGACACTTCTAGTAACTACAGGCTGGTCAGTTTATCATTAATGATGTATAAGGTTTTAGAAACAATGATCAAGGAAAGAATTAACAGGCATTTAGAGAAATTTGAGGTAATTAAGGAAAGCCAGCACATATTTTTAAAAGGTAGATCATGCTTCTTCTTGAGCTCTCTACCTGAAGGCACCTCTGACCCACAGTACCACAATCTCCACCACAGGTTGGGCAAGGAAGCAGGTCCTGGATCCACCCCAGCCAGAACAGGGATCAAATCCCATGCAGTTGGCATCAATCTGATCCACACCGGCCGTCCAGCCAACTGAGCCAACTGGCTCCCAAGGAGTCCAAGTAGCTGTGGAATATAAGTGCCAGTGAATACTACTCAAGGACCAAATCAATTGAGTGGAAAGTGAGAGATCATGTGGGTGGGATGTCCCATGCCCCACCCTTCCGCCCACCGCAGGGATCATCTGATCCAGCTGAAAGTCAATGGACTTTTGGCTGGGCTGCTGAATCCTCCGCAGTGGGCCCCGCCATGACGGGGCTGGAAAATCCTGGCCTACATACCAGAGGGTGAGTTGGAAAGACTGTGAGATTGCACATAATGCCACATATTGGCGGGGAGTAGTGCAAGTGCTTGTGGTTGTCTTCTGACCCCAACTGATGTTATTGCTGAACAAGCCAGATCCCATGGTGGAAACCAGCTGGATAGATCCTATTTTTTTTTTGTTTAGATACATGGAGAGTGGCTACTGAACAGAGTCACAGGAGTCAGCTGAGGAACTTTTAACAAAATAATAAAACATTTATTAAACAAGAAAAGATTAACTATATTACAATACTCCTTCACACTCTATAGCTTTACAGATATATTCAGATTCGTAAGCATAACACAAGTTACAAAAGCTATCTTATACTCTTCTGATCACAGTAAATACACAGCCCATGTAAACCAATAGGTGACCTGTGGCACACCACACTCTGAAACCAAATGACAGATGCCACCCTAAACAGATGCTATGGATCTCTCATCAACTCCCCCCAGACGCTTGTCACACCATGAGCCAACCAGTCTCACTGAACTCTATCTTTCACATGAGGGTTTCCAATCTCCACTTCCAAAGAACTCGCTTTGGAATCTTCTCCCAAACAACACTTTCACTCAGACGCATTCCACAAGGGTCCACCTCAAGGGTTTTGAACTGTCCTTCTGATGTTCCTCTCCCCTGAATTGCCACGTGCATTCAAACTTCCTTCCACATGTGCTTTCTCAAATGTTCAGTGTGCCAACAGAACAGCACTGCTTCACATGCCCATAGTAAAGAGTTACAGACCTTCAGCTGTCCCTTTGGATCTTCTGACTTCGTGCAAGCCAATATTGCTTTAAATCTGCATCCTGCCGCTTTCTCCCTTTAAGCTTGGAGACTTTCTCTGCTTCTCACTCTTAACATCACTTAACAGGATCTTTTCCAGGTTCCTGTCCTTGTCTTTTGACTGACATGTCCTCTTGGGGCCTTTCCTGTTCCACCTCCTCGGGGAGAATATTGTGCTCGTCGGGCGGGCGTGTGCCTGATCCGAACGAGTGTAAAATGACACGCGATGACGTCAGTTGAGCGTCCCGATATCATCAAGCACTCGCGTGATATTTCTGTTGGCGGATGCACTGCCGACTCCCGCGCGTCTATTAAGGCCATTAAAGTAATTATTAAGTTCAATTTTTCGCTGCCCGTCCTTACGGTTGGCAGGCAGGTGAAAAGGCCTTTGGATTTTTTTAGGAATCCATGGGTGGGATGAGGTTTCCAACAGCAAATAAAAATTAAATAAAAATGTTTAAATTTCATTCATAACATGCTCCTGCTCATGTGTCTGAGTCACATGAGGGGACATGTTTTTAACATTTTTAATCTTTCTTTTTTTATTTTCAAAAATCCTCATCTCCCTGAGGCAGCTCTTTGCCTCAGGGAGCTTTTCCTGCATCTACCCGTGCACATGCATGAACTTCCGCGCTCACCCTCCAACCCTCCCCCCCAACAGGCAGCACTGAGCGCTGCAGCGCGCATTTCATGCTGGGTGGGCCTTAATTGGTCCACCAGCGTGAAATCGTGGTCAGGCCCTGATCGTGGGTGGCAGTCGCTTTCGCATCTGCTCCTGTTCCTGCCTGCCGTGCCCGCCTGATGAGGGCAAAACTCTGCCCCTAGTTTTGGAGACTTTCTTCTTTGGTTTTTGGAACCTGCTACTTGCAATTCCCTCTCCTGTCGAGCTTCTCTGGAATCCTGACTTCAACTGAACTAATATTGCTTTTCTGGTTTTCTCTGTTTCTGTGGGTCCCTTACCCTGGACCCCTGTTACTAGGCAACAGCACAGTTATTTTCTAACTTGTTTGTTTTTAACTCCCCTTCAAGAGTCATAAAATCTCATTAAAATGCAGGCATCTTTTTAAAGTGAAACAATAACTTAAGTTTCCCCTTTTCTTAACACGCCGATACAGAAACACATATGAACCTTCATTCCTAACACCCACAAATATAAATATAACTTACCTAAACTATCTCTAGTTCCTAACATCTCTTCCCTTGGAAGAAAGAAAGCTTCACAACTATGAAGGTTTCTTTACAATGGTCTTACATCTACTTCACACAGACCTAACATCGTTAACATCAACAAAATAGCTTAGTACATATCTTACAAATAAATTTTTCATCTTGTTTCACAACTACACATCATATTGTACAGTTACAAATGTTCAAGCAAAATAAAGTCCACGGTTAGCAGAATTTGTACATCACAGCATTATCATAATACAACCCTTGTTGGCAGAATTTTACATTCCATGGAAGGGCACGCGCCTGACCAGATCTGGCATAAAATCACGCGAGATGACATTGGGCATGTGTCCCGACGTCATTGCGCACTCGCGCAATATTTCACTCGGCAGATGCGCTCAAAAGTCAGAAGCACGCCCGCCAACAATTAAGCGGGCAACTAAGCCCATTAACGGCACAATTGTCCGTGATTTTTTGTGGCCCGTTCAACCTTACAGTTGGCCAATCAGCGAATCAGCCAGGTGGCCTTTATATTTTTCATGAAATCTCACCTAAGGGTGGGATAAAATCTCCGTTAGGAAATAAAATAAAAAGAACTAGCTGGGGACTGCATTTTTATACCATTCCACTCTTTTCCAGGTTTTGAATGGTCTTTTGCAAACTTTCCACTCACCTAGATGCCAACTGCTGTATTTTGTGTATGAACACCAGCAAGTACTTGTAAATCAATGGCCTGAATTTCATGCTTGGTGTGCGCTTGAAGTCGGTGGGCCCAGAAGCAGATGTAGAATCCACTCCTGGGCAAGATTGCTTTTTCAATGCGATTTCATGCTGTGTGGCCAATTAAGGGCCACCCAGTGTGAAATGCATCTTTCCTCTGGTTGGAAGGTTTGAGCGGGAGTGGGAGCCTGTCGGGCGCCGGGTCCAATGACGACCTGGTGGGGAGCTTCAAAAGCAGCAGACGCAGCTCCCTGAATGCTGCCAGGGGAAACAGAGGGAGCTGTCGAGTTCAAGGAAGAAAAATTTGTGTGGAATAGCAAAGGCATCTGCACCTGCTGGATATGCCAGATGGGGGGGGCAAATCCGATGGGCACTTGTCCCTCTGGTTCTCAGATGAGTGCTTGGGAATCCTTGTGGAGGAAGTCAGTGCCAGGCAGGACATCTTGATACCCAGGGATGGCAAGAGGAGGCCACAGCACCTCACCAAGAAGGCATGGGCAGAGGTGGCAGACCAGGTCAGCGGCCATGATGTTGAGTGGCGCACATGGGTGTAGTGCCGTAAAAGGTTCAATGATCTGCTGTGCTTGGCAAGGGTGAGTGCCACCTTGGCATGGATCTGTGTGGAGAAGTGTTAACGGCTGGCCTTGGTGCTCAGGGGTGTAATTTCTGAGTGCCAACTGTCACTGACATCAGCGCCGGCCAAGGAGGTGAGCTCTGGGTGTTTGGACTGATTGCTTTGTGGGTTGAGGACCACCACTCGGATGTGTCCTGCAAGGTGTTCCTCAGGTGGGGTTGGCCAGGCTGTAAATGGCAAATGGCACTGCAGGTAGATAGTGGACAAATCCATGCTCCTTTGTCCTTTCAGGAGAAGAGATGCCATAACACCATCAAGAGGTTGAGGACGGGTGGAGGCACACCCCCCCACACCCACCCCCCCGCCCCCACCCCCCCACCCCCCCAACCCCCAACTTCCCAAACCGATTGTTCTGACAGGGTACAAGATGGATGTCCTGGAGACAGAATGTCGACGTCCAGCTCAGTCCACCGGTCTTAGAGAGGCAGGGGTCTCTGATGAAGGTAAGAGTGTAGTGCTATAGTGATTGAAGGTATAGCTTTTCCTACTGCCTATTAGGGATCACGTGGAAGTTCTTGACAAATGAGCCCTAAGCGCGGGTAATCCGGGGTGGGGGGGAGGGGAGGGGTGATGGAGATTTCTAGTCGTGGACCTAGTTCAAGCATGTAGCTTCTGAAAGAGCTCCTTGTAATAAAGTTATCTGTTTCAAGTAGAAACCTGCCTGGTGTGTCATGAGAGTATAATTTTCATAATATTTTTCTGGTTTATTGTAAAGTAAGTTTATGGGGGTTGTGTTGTTCTGTCTGCATGTGTGATTATATTGTGTAGCCAAGCAGACTGCAAGTTGAAGTTACCAAAATAATTGAGGTGCAGAAGTGTCTTTAATATGCTAATGAGTAAACATGGTTGGGGTCTTAGCATGTAAGGTGTGAACAGAATTTGCATTTTTAGATAGATGAAGGGGGTGTAACTGGGAGCCAGATTAATTAGGGATTTTAGGAGTTACTATTGTAGTAATCTGTAGCAGTCACTGCTGGAGGTCCTCACAGCCCCTTGCAATCTCAGCATCCTGGCTTGGACCAGTGTCCCCAGGTTGACAGGGCAGCCATGCAGCGCACTCATCTCTGGCCATCTGAGGGGTGACCAGCACTGTCCAGGAAGTGTTATGGGGTAGGCATACAGGGCCAAGAAAGGTGCTAAGTACAGCCATGATAACCACGTCTCTCTGTCTTTCATGCTGCAGGAGGACCACGTCAGGATCATGGATCCTGGTGACCTAGTTGTATGCCCAATTGCCTACAGAGGCCATAGAAGGCGAAGGAGAGAGCGACTGAGGCACCTGGCTGCGCAAAGGCAGGAGCAGGAATCTCATGAAGAAGGGGCAGCAGTGGCTCCCGCACATGCTGCCCAGGAGCGACAGCGAGCCGTGGCTGGTCGTTGCCTAGCAACACACAAGGCCCATGGATGCCGCCTGCCATTCCTGCAGATGACTGAGAACCAGTGTCACTGGTGACTGTTCATGTCTAGGGAGCTGGTGGCTCACATCTGCCACTTACTGCATGACTTGGTGCCAAGGGGACATGGAGGGCATCCACTGCCAGTGGCTGTGAAAGTGACCGTGGTGCTCAATTTCTATTCTAGTGGCTCCTTTCAGGGCTCCACAGGTGACCTCTGTGGGATTTCACAATCCGCCACCCACAAATGTATCCGTGAGGTCACGGATGCCATCTTCTCCATGGCACACAACTTTGTGTATTTTGCCAGGGACCGGGACAGCCAGGATGCAAGGGCCATTGGATTTCCCAGATCTCGGGATTCCCACAGGTGCAGGGTGTGATTGACTGCACTCATGTGGCGCTCAGGTCTCCATCACTACACTCAGTGGAATTCATCAACCGCAAGGACTTCCACTCACTGAACGTGCAGCTGGTGTGCGACCACCAGAAATACATCCTGCAGGTATGCGCACAGTTTGCAGGGAGTGTGCATGATGCCTACATCCTGAGTCACTTGCAGATCTCTGCAGTCTTCCAGGGTCCACAGAAGCTGCAGGGTTGGCTCCTTGGGGCCAAGGGCTACCCGCAGAGGCCGAGGCTGATGATACCCGTGCAGTGGCCTCAGACTGCAGCAGAGCGACGCTATAATGACGCTCATGCAGCAGCTCACAACTTGTTGGAGCAGACCATTGGGTTGCTGAAGATGCGGCTCCAGTGACTGGACCAGTCTGGTGGAGCCCTGCAATACAGTCCGCAGAGGGTGTCACGCATCGTAGTCGTTTGCTGCGCCCTTTACAACTTGGCACTCCAATGAGGAGATGAGCTGGCTACGGAGGAGATGGAGGAGCTGGAGGTCTCCTCGGATGAGGAGGGCACCAATGGGAATGAGGGTGAGGGGGTCCTCAGTGGTGACAATGACGGAGATGAAGCTCTTGCACTGGTTAGACGAGGCAGACATGCTTGGGAGGCCCTCTTAGCTGCGAGATTTATGGAGGATGATGACAACATTCAGTGAGGTGTCCCTATAGATCCTCACATCACAGTTGTGAACGTTTGACTCCAGTCTGGCTTATCACAGCTCCCATACCCTCTGTGAGAACGCTCCTGTCATGGAGATGCAGTGGAGGCCCTAATAGTCACTCAATCTCAGGAGGATGATGACAACATGCAGTGAGGACACTCCATAGATCTTCATATAGCCTCTGAGAATGTCTAACTCCTGTCTGGCTGAGGGCAGCTCGCTTGTGCTCCATGATCAGGGCCATCTCAGAGATGCAGCCATGAAACTTTAGACGCATCTGATGCTGTGTCTGCCTTCAGCGCCTCAGCCCTTCAGGAGCTGGTGCACAGCATCACTGGTCTCAGATGCTGGTGTGATGGGGGCCAACCCCACCTTAAAGGTGCTGAGAGCACACAGAGAGTATGAGAGAACTCTGCGGCACCTGCCCACTACTTTCTGGCAGCGAAGACCAACATTGCCAAGGTGCAGGCATCAGTAATGTTTCCAGGGAGTGTGAGGCTGGACCATCATTGTGGTCTGAAGGCCGCACAGAGCACAGGGAAGAGGCCCTGGACTGAGACACCTGCCTTTTATCTTGTGCAGAAATGTTTCACATCTGAGTGACAAGAACACTGCTCATCAGAACAAGGAGCCACAGGCAGGATGACATTCTTAGGGGTTTATTGACAATAGTGAACAGTATGTACAAGTGATCAACAGGCATGCTCAGGCTGTGCAACAACTTTTACTTAACTTTCCTAACCCTGCCATGATGTCTCCCTGGATATCCACAGCAGAGGCGGAAGCAGCCTGCTGACTGTGACGCCCTGTCTATGATGATTTTGGCAGGCGTCCTCTGGAGGGCCGAGACTTGGAAGGCCCTGGCCTGCTTTCAAGGCCCTGCTGTGTGGCAGTGGCACCCTCCTCGGCCTGTGGAGCTGGAGCTGTGGAGGTCACAGGAACAGGGGATTTGGATGAGCAGGTCACTCCCAGAGTTACCTGGGTGGATGGCCCCAGAGTGTGCACCTGCTGATCCTCCTCCCTGTGGGTGCCTGAGGGCCCCTGGCTGACTCCTTGAGCGGAAGGGGTAGCTGGAGAGCGATCGAGTCGCCCAGCACCTCTCTCGTGTACACACTGTTGGAGGCCAGCTAAGGCATCAGCGATGGAGTTCAAGCCGCGCAGCAGCGCAGTAGTGACATCCTGGACCATGGTCTCCATGGTGGCTGCTATCCTGCCAGTGTTGACCTCGGTGCATTGCAATGCCGGTGCTATCAGCTCAGCCTGAAGATGGATGGACTCCTCCACCACCGTGCCTTGCAATCTGAGGAGTTCAGCGGATGTCCCTTCCTTAAGTTCCCTAGCTTGCCTTTGCAGCTCCAGCAACTGTGACATGACTGAGTCCAGAGGCTCTTCATCTGACTCGGACTCAGCAACGTTCTGGACTCCAGCAGTCCTCTGAGTGCCGGGGACCTGGGAAGTCCCTGCCTCCGCCAGCTGCGGATTAGAATGTGCGATGTGCTCACCAGATTGTGAACCTGAGGCTACTCTAAAGTTAGGTCCCACCGAGGTGTGTGTTTCTGCGCTGGTGGAGGATGTGGGTGAGCGCTATGACAGGTCTTCAGGGATGCTGCCTTCAGATTCCTCTTCAGAGGTTTCTTCCAGGCTTGATTGAAGGTCCTGGGTCATGGACTCTGTCAGCTGCTTCCCAGATGTGCCTGCGAAAGCAAGGGGAGATAATTAGTGCATGGCCGTGGACTGTGAAAGAGGACACATCACTCACAGCATGGTGGTCTGATGGATGTTGCACTGCTGAATCCTCACTTGGTAGATCAGCGCCGACCTCATCATCAGCACAGGACCGGTCCCAGTCATCACCAGCCAGCTGGATGGCTCTGTTTTCGAATTCTGTCAGAACCTTGATCTCCAGCATCCCTCCACCTGTCTGCAATCTTTCCCTCCCATTGTCTTCCAGTTTGTTCTGCATGGATTGAGTTGGGGAGAGTGTATCAGGATGCCTGCCGTGCCAGATGATAAGTATGCCTGGCCTGTGTGGGTGGTGAGCGGTCCCGTGGATGGGTTGAGGACAATGACGGTGTGTGTGAGAGAGTGAATGATGATGTCCCTTGCACTGGCAGTGAGTGAGGGCCTTGTGGATGTGTGATGTGAGTGTGAGTTGAGGGTGATGAAAAGAGTGACTTACTCTGGTGGAATGGAAGAGATCATTCATCCTTTTGTGGCACTGGGTGGCTGTCCTCCTCTGCAGGGCGTTTGTGCTGACCACCCCTGCCACCGCCTCCCAAGCTGGGTTGGTGACTTTGCTACCCATCCTGCGGCCAGAGCAGAGGTAGAGCACATCCCAGTGGGCCTCCATGGCATCCAGCAGTTGCTCTAGGGACCCGTCGATGCAGCGGGGGACTGCAGTTTTTTTTCCTTTGCTGTCCATTTCTCCTGGGCGGCGGTGGTGAGCTGGTGGCGATCTTTTAATGGCGAGTTTTCATGCCGTATCGTCCCGAGCCTGCCTCTGTATTTATTCACTCCTGCAAAACACACTGTTTTCATGGCAGGCGGGCAAATGAGAGGCTACCCACCATGGAAACTGTGTGTTTTGCGGGAGTGAATAAATACTGAGGCGGGCTTGGGATGATACGGCGTGAAAACCCACCATTTTCGTCGGCAGGTAGGACTCCATTTTACCCGCCTGCCACCGCACTTAGTGCAAATCTAGGAAAATTCCGCTCTTAATCTTTAATCACCTGCCCTATGTATATGTATATGTTGTGAATTAAAGTGTTCTTCGTAAATAGGAAATGTAAAAAAAACTAAAGTGGGAGGAAATGTACTTATTGAAAGTATAGCTATTCCTACTGCCTATTAGGGGTCACATGGTTGTTCTTGACAAATGAGACCTAAGCGTGAGTAATCCAAGGGGGTGGAGGGGGCTAGGTGGAGCTTTGTAGTCATGGACCTGGTTCAAGCATGTAGCTCCTGAAAGAGTTCTCTGTAATAAAGTTATCTGTTTCAAGTAGAAACCTGTCCGGTATGTCAAATCATTACAAGTGCACAGATGCGAGAGTGTCGGAGTGTGTAAACGTTGTTGTGTTGTCTCATCTGAAATGGAAACCTCAAACCTGGAGCCCCATTGTTCATTGAAAGATGATGGCACCATGATGCAGATCTCCATTGTCTCACCAGGACTGCTGGAGACCAGGACCATGCTGATACCGAGGCAGATGACGAGCCTCTGGAGTCTTCTATTAGGCAGAAGCTGTTGGATGTCCAGAGGGATGTGCAGGAAGATCCGGCGGAGATTCCTGAGGGTTTGAGTACCATGGTGTCTGTCATGGAGAAGTCCATGTGGAGCATGAGTACTGCATTGACCCGGAGCACCGAGCGCACTGCCTCCTCCATTGAGCGAGTCGTGACACTCATGGAGAGGCAGCTCCAGGAACAGAGTCAGGTGTCTCTGGGGTTGCATTTGAATGTGCAAGCTCTCACACAGATCATGACCTCAGGAGGTCACAGCCAGTGTGAGAGATGGATGAAACACTTCGTATCTCAGCTAGGTGCTCATCCATCAAAGGCGAGCAGGGAGATCCGGACCTACCTCACATTCGCAGATGAGCTTCGCACCGTCTCTGTGGACTTCTCCTCTGGATGGCGGCATCCGCTCCTCCGCCACTCTGCCAGTGACTGTGCCACATGATGAGGCTGCAGCATTTGCGGAATGCCCAGTTATGGTGCAAGACGCATCCTTAAAGGCAGTGGCCGCGCAGGCTCTGCCAGCCAGACGATTACTGTCAAGGCCATCAGAGCTGACACAACACCTGAGTCAGCCTCCAATGTTGCTGCCAGCGAGGGGGGGTGGGGGGTGGGGGTGCGGCACCAAGACGCAGCACTCACAAATGTTTGTTTAAATCACCGTGAGCACAAGAGGCACTTCTCATGGGTGATCTTCCATTTTGCCATTATTTTTTAAGTTGTTTAGTGGTGTGACAGTTAACACCTTATAATGTTATGTTCATTGTAAGTGCCAAGAGCATATAAATTTTGCTTTTGTGTTAATGGCCTGGGTATGCTTCACTTGTTTTATATGTGCAGGGCATGTTAGTATCTCATGCTGGACGTGAGGGGCTCTAAACTTTATTGCACAGGTACTGAGTGGACTTTGGGTTCAATGGAATGGGTCATTGCAAACATCTAGTAAGGAGGCACCACCCCTGGCATGAGGCTTGGCAGCCTAGCTGAAGGTACATTGAATCAAGGCCTCCCTGGCGTCCCTGCCTCCCGGAAGATTCCAGAGGTCTGCTTCCACACCCTCACCATCTTCTTCCCCGGGCTCCTCTTCTGATCCACCACTGGAGTCATCATCTGTGGCCTATGGAGCTGCCTCGAAATCCTCATCTTCCAGTGGGCGCCCCCTTGCCAGAGCCAGATTGTGGAGGGCACAGCATGCAACAACTATAAGAGATACATGCTCTGGAGGTTATTGCAGCGCTCCCCTGAACGGTCCAGGCATCGGAACCTCATCTTCAGCAGACCAATGGTCCTCTCTATCACCACTCTTGTGGAGACATGACTCCTATTATAACGCTGCTCAGCCTCTGTTCTTGGGTGCCAGAGAGCCGTCATAAGCCACCTTTTCAATGGATAGCCCTTGTCACCAAGCAGCCATCCATCCAGCTGAGCTGGAAAGACAAACAGCCTTGGCACCTGTGAGTGCCAGAGGATGTATGCATCATGGAAGTTTGCACAGATTTGCAGAGCCATGCATCTTGTGGTCACATACTACCTGCACCTTCATGGGGTGGAAGGCCTTCCTGTTGTCAAAGGCACCCGGCTCATCCGCTGGTGCCTTGATGGCCACATGTGTGCAGTCGATGGCACTCTGGATGAAGGAGAACCCAGCAATCACAGCGAAGCCTCTGGCTCACTCAGTCTGGCTGACCTCGTCTGTCCAGTAATGAATAAACGTCATGACCCGCCTGAACAGAGCATTAGTGACTAGCTTGGTGCAACTGAGGACACTCCATACAGATCTCCCACTGAGCCCTGGAAAGAGCCGGACACATAGAAGTTGAGGGCCACTGTGACCTTCAGAGCCACTTGCATGGGATGGCCACCCACACAGTTGGAGGTGATCTCCGACCCAATAATCTGACATATGGAGGTCACAGTCTCCCTGGAGAGGTGGAATCTCCTTCAGCACTGCACCTGACATGTAGGGGTAGCTGCGTCGCTGCCTATATACACTCTGGCAGCAGGATAGTGGTGTTTTCTGGAATCCCTTCCGCCTTGGACTCCCTGCTGGCTCTGCGCCCCTTGTGCCTGCACCTCTCCTCCCTGAGGTCACTCCCTTGGGTACTGCCTGCAGACACCTAGCCTCCTCTCCCTTCTGCCCCTCTCTTCCTCAGAAGAGGTCTACCAGTGGAGCAGACAATCCCCATTACTAGAGAAACAGAAGGCTGGTTACTGGAAGGGTCCACATGGTACAAATCCTCCAGGGGCCTTGGAGACACCAATGAGTCCTGAAATAAAGGCGAGCAATGCAAAGACTAAAGCTAAAAACAGAGATAAAGCTGTCAAGTTTCACTAAGCAACCAGCAGCAAACTATCTCTGAAACTCCTCACTACTCACAATGGCAATGCTCCAGACCCATTTTATCCTGCCCTTGATCGACAATTTGATAACAACATGCTGCCTACCTGCCCATTTTGCCTATGCGATGAGCGTTAAATCATGCGGGCAATGTAAAATCTTGGTCATTTGGCTTTTTCATGGCCTTAATTGTCCCCTTAATTGTCAATGGGCGCAGCTCCTACTCCCACGCACGCCCTCCGACCTCAATATTGCACGTGTGCGCGATGACGCGGGACGCACGTCCAATGTCATATCAGGCAATTTTACATGTGTTCGGGTTGGGCACGCACTCGACATCGGAACATAAAATCCAGGCCAGTGTCTCTGGTCACTGACCTTCTGAAGTTGATACCTTAGTAATATCACTTGGATCAGTTCTTTGCTCAACTGGACCACAATTTAACACGTAATTTTTACTCACAGGAACAACTTTGGAACTGTGACACTCCATACCACACATCTAGATGCAACATATGAAGTTCTTAGGGAAATAATTCTCTTGGAGGAATTTAAAGGTTCGCTTCCTCCAGTAGTTAGAACCCATGTTGAAGACCAAAGGGTTGCAAAAGCTAGACAGGCAGCAGATATGGCTGACAATTATGAACTGGTCCATAGATCCAAACCCTTTCTCCGTCATCCCCACAAATCCGAGAAGGATAGAAGATGGGAAGGTGAAAGGAAGGCAAATAGCCAGGGAAGAGAAGGGACAGTTGGGAGTTCCCATGAAATTTCTCCTCAGACCAGAAAGGAATGTGCTGAGGGTAGAAGTGACCTTCAAAGGCCTGAGTGTTTCCATTGTAACAAGTGGGACCTCTTCGGGCAGATTGCTAGAAGCTAGGCAGTAGACCTATTACAATAGTAGGAATGCCTAAGGAATCCTCAGGAAAGGTTGCATCAGAAAAGGAAGTGGTTGTTAAAACTGTAGCAGTAGTACATATGAAACATGTTCCCTCAGGACCGACAGGAATGGGGACATGGTTCAGGATAGTTCAGAGAATATTTCTTTGATTCCCTTATAACGATAATCCCAGATAAGCCCCCACTTTGTTATGATCCCAGTTGATGTTATGATTGGACAAGCCAGATCCCAGGTGAAATCGGGCTTGATAGATCCTAATTTTTATTTTATGTTTAAATACGTGGAGAGTGGCTACTAAACAGAATCACAGGAGTCAGCTGATGAACTCTTAACAAGAATAAAACATTTATTAAACAAGAAAAGAATAATTATATTACAATACTTCTTCAGCCAACTCGATATCCTTTTTTTATTCATTGGATGTGGGCATCACTGGCTAGGCCAGCATTTATTGCCCATCCTGAATTACCCTTGCTCAGAGAGTCAACCACATTGCTGTGGGTCTGGAGTCACATGGATACCAGACCAGGTAAGGACAGCAGATTTCCTTGCCTAAAGGGCATTAATGAACCAGATGGGTTTTTGTAACAATCAACAATGGTTTCATGGTCATTATTAGACTTTCAATTCCAGCATTTTTTAATTGAATTCAAATTCCACCATCTGCTGTGGTGGGATTCAAACCCAGGTCCCCAGATGATTACCCTGGGCCTTTAGATTACTAGTTCCAGTGATAATACCACTACACCACTGCCTCCCTCTATAGATTCAGATTCGTAAAGATAACACAAGTTACAAAAGCAATCTTATACTCTCATGATCACAGTAAGTACACAGTCCATGTAAACCAATAGGTGACCTGTGGCCAGGCACACAATATTCTGAAACCAAGTGACAGATGCCATCCCAAACAGATGTTATGGATCGCTCATCAACTCCCTCCAGACGCTTGTCACACTGTGAGCCAACTGGTCTTACTAAACTCCATCTTTCACATATGGGTTTCCAATCTCCACGCCTGAAGAACTCGCTTTGGAATCTTCTCCCAAGCAACACTTTCTCTCAGATGCATTCCACAAGGGTCCACCTCCAGGGTTTCAAACTTTCCTTCCGATGTTCCTCTCCCCGGGTCACCACATGCATTAAAACTTCCTTCTATGCCCTCTTTCTCAAATATTCAGCCGTGCCAACAGATCACCACTACTTCACATACCCATAGTAAAGAGTTACAGACCTTGGGCTGCCCCCTTGGATCATCTGGCTTCTCACAACCTATATTGCTTTAAATCTGCATCCTGCAGCTTTCTCCCTTTAAGATTGGAGCCTTTCTCTGCTCCTCACTCTTAACCTCACTTAACAGGGCCTTTTCCAGGTTCTTGTTCCTGTCCCTGTCCTTTGACTGAAGTGTCCTCTTGTGAACTTTCCTGTTCCACTCCCTGGTTTTGGGGTCTTTGTTCTTTGGTTTTGGAACCTGCTACTTGCAGTTCCCCTCTCCTATCCAACCCCTCTAGAATCCTGGCTTCAACTGAACTAAAATTGCTTTTATGATTTTCTCTGGCTCTGTGGATCCCTTTGTCTGGACCCCTGTTGCTAGGCAACAACACAGTTTTTTTTCTACCTTGTTTGTTTTAACTCCCCTTCAAGAGTCATAAAATCTCATTAAAATGCAGACACCTTTTAAAGTGAAACTATAACTTAAGTTTCCCTTTTTAAACACACTGGTACATATTAAACTTCATTGCTTACACCCACAAATAAAAATATAACTCACTTAAACTATCTCTAGTTCCTAACAGTTGTGTAAGATGTATCTTTGTTGAATCGACTATTTAAAATGAAATTTACCTTTTCATTTGAAGTATTATTTGGCAGTTAATTTATGTTTGATTTGTCTTAAAGCAAAAGTTGGAAAAAATGAAACCTTGTTGGTAATTTCTTCATTTTGGGGTCATTCAGTAAATTTGGTTATTTTGGTTTATGCCCCAAGGGTACCGTAACAAAATTCAGGGCTCAAGTCTGGGACTGAAGTGGGTTTGCTGGGACATTCCATCATTCACTCAGCCATGATTTCTCATTTGTTTTTGCTATATTTTATTGGAAAATCAACATGGGTACCTTTGAGTCTCAAGCCTTTGTTGAGGGAGAGGATCTGAATCTAAGAGACTTGAAATAGTTGTGAAAAAATGATTTACATGGGATGAATATAAGATTAGGAGCTAAGAGAGACAAGTTCCTTCAAGAATTGGCTAGGCAAGAATTGGCTGAGGCTCGAGGAAGAAAGGACCAGTTGCATTAGTGATCGAGTACAACTGGCCAGAATTGAAAAAGAAATAGAACTAAGAAAGATTGACTTAGAAAGAGAGAAATTAGCAAGAGAGGAAACAGATAAGGATAGAGGTAGGGAAATAGAGGAAAGCGATGGAGAGAGAAATGAAAAAAATCAAAATTGAGCATGAGTTCTGGTTATATGAATTTGAGTTGATGAGGAGAAGTGAGGCTGACTCAGAGAGAACTCCTCATAAGTTTTATTTTTGAATTTTTATTTTTTTCATTTAGTACCTAAATTTTGTGAGGGAGTAGAGATGTATTTCGTTTCTTTTGAGAAAATTACCACAAATGTGAATTAGCTGAAATAACAGTGGGCCTTGCTCCCACAAGATGCTTTGGTAGGGAAGGCTTTGGATGTGTACTCATTTCTTTGACCAGAGCACTTGCTGCCAGAGACTTACAGGCAGACATTTAGAAATTTGAGAATGAGAATGAGCCAGACCTATGTAGAATTTGCCAGGGAAAACAAAATGGTGTTTGATAGTGTGGTGGAAGCCAATGAAAGTGGAACAAAATTTCAATAACCTTAGGAAGATGATGTTGGTGGAGTAATTCAAAAATCGTGTCCCTTTAGTGTTAGTCTTGCCCTGAAGACCACCAAGTTTATAAAATAAGGGAAGCCTTGGTCACAACAGATGATTATGAGTTAATTTTTAAGATAATTAGTAACAAGCCCCACTTTGGAACCTTCCAGAGAAACTGGAATGAGCGGAAGGTCGATGATGAGGGAGGTGAGACCCTGCTGTTAAAGCTGGAGAAGGTAAATACCCAGGCCCTTCTCAGGTTAGTAGATGTGAATGTTTAAAGGACAAGTTTAGTCACAAGAAAGGGCACATGAAAGCGGAATGCTGGAAGTTAAAAAACAAGTCTGTCATGTTTCTCCAGGCAAAGGGTATTCGCTAGGTGACAATGTCCTGACCAGTAAAGTTCACAAGCAGGGAATCTCCCCTGCATTCATTGGGAGGATGAATCAGGTGATAGAAAGCTTGAGAAATTTTTTTCTTGAGAGAAAAGTGTCCCCATGTTCATCTGGTAAGACAGGAAAATTGATTATTAGCCTTAGAGATAACGGATCAGCATAATAACTAATGTTGGCAGATGACATGACGCTTTCTCCAAAAGGTTCGCTGAATAAAATGGTATTGATTTGGGGTATTAATGGAAATGTTTTACCCATTCTTTTGTATGAGGGTAATTTAAAATGTGGCTTTGTTACTGGTCCAAACAATTGGGTATTGTTCCAACTTTACCAGTTGAAGGTGTTGATTCCTTGTTAGGAAATAATTTGGCTGGGGAAAAGGTATCACTGTCCCCAATAGTTTTGGGAAAGCCCACTGATGCTGTTAAAACTGAAATGAGAAAAGCCAAGAACTTAAAAGAATCCAAGGCTGTCTGTAAACATGCTGCAAAACTAAATGTTTCGACCAAAGATGTACCCAGGGTCAGAAATTCAGCCTGCTAATTTTAAAGGGACATTGGAGCATCAAGCTGAAAAGGAAAAGTTAATGGCATTTGGAGATGAGTTAAAGCTGTCTGAATGAAAAATGTAAAAAAAGTACAAACAAGATGAGGCAAAGCGGATCGCAACTGTACTCAAAGCTAATGATGAAACAGAGGGAAAACATGTTTCGAAGAGAGTGGAAAAGCTGAATCCAGTGCTGACATTATAGAGCTGCAAGGAAAGATATGTGCTCTTGAAAATAAAATAAAACTTCAAAATGAAGAGGCAATTGCATTTGTTAGAACAGAACTAAACATAGCTCAAACATAGTGAGAGGATCGATGAAAAGCAAAAAGAAATTAAGAAAAATTGTGAACTAAAGAAAAAAGGAGCATCAAGCTTTCTTAGCTGAACATCAACGTAACCAGAATGAGTTCTTAAAGCAGTTAACCAAAGGAAGTTAGCAGCCCCCAATTCAATGATGCATCTCTGGGATGCCTTCTGAATGTCGTGGAGGCCCACCATGATGTCCACTACCCCTGAGCTGGTCGCAGGAGGCCCATCACTCTCCCCACTCAGGCTTGGGAAGCGGTGGCAGAGGTGGTCAGTGTCAATGCTGCATGCAAGAGTTTGGCCAGAAAAAGGATGAATGATTTCATCCGTGCTGCCAGGGAAAGTCAACCATCTCTTCACTCTAAACTCACACACTCACAAGCCAATCACACACTAATTGACATCTCATTCACTGCCAGCTCAAGGGACATCACCAATCACTCTCTCATCCGCATCCTCACCCTCTTCATCTGTCCTCATCTCCTCTGGAGATCGCCTCCTCATCCTGTCCATGGATCCATTCAGCACACACGCACACCTGACATCCTTCTCATTTGGCCTGGCCTGCACTTCGCTCACACTCTCTCCATCTGTCTTTATGTAGGGCAAGATTGCACATAATCAAAAGGAGAGGTCCCAGACTGGGGGCTGGAGTGCCAGATATGAAGGTCCTCACTCTGCTTGAGAGTCGTGCATTGGAGCTGGCTGGAGCAGATGTGGACCGTTCCTGTGGCGACGGTGAGGTCAGCGGCAAGCATCCACATGAGGGTCCTGCACCACATGATCCCTCTCTCAATATTACTCTGAGTCCACTGTTCTGTGTGTAACATGGCTGCCAAGAACTAATAATCTCCACTTTCTCTCCTAGGTACATCTGCCATGTCGCCCTCAGGTAACCCTGACCCCGTCTTCAGCACCGAGAGCACCTCGGATGAGGACTCTGAGGGCAGCACTGCCGAAGATCTGTCACAGCGCTCACCCACACCCTCCATCAGCGCAGTGACACACACCTCAGTGGGACCTAGATGTAGTGCAGCCTCAGGATCACAATTTGGTGAGCACAGCACAAAATCTGTTCCATAGCAGGTGGAGGCAGGAACAGCCGAGGTCACCGGCACTCGGAGGACCGCTGGAGGCGAGGAATCTGCTGAGTCCAAGTCAGATGATGAGCCTCTGGACTCGGTCCTCAATCACTTGGTGGAGCTGCAAAGACAATCACAGGAGCATCAGGAAAGGATGGCTAGTGTATTCCTCTTGCAAGGCATTGTGGAGGAGTCTGTCCACCTTCAGTCTGTGATGATAGTGACGGCATGCCGTGCACCGAGGTCAACACTGACAGGATGGTGGCCGCCATGGAGACCTTGGTCCAGGACATCGGTCCTGCACTGCTGCGCTAGCTGAACTCTATCGTTGACGGCATAGTTGGCCTCCAACAGTGTCAATGTGGTGGGGGTCAGGGCAGCTCGATCTCACTCCAGCTTCCCCTTCTCCTCAAGGAGTCAGCCAAAGGCTGTCGGGCACCCATAGGGAGGAGGACCAGCAGCTCGACACGTTGGGGCCATCCACCCAGGTGACTCTAGGAATGTCCAACTGATCCAAATCCCCTCTTCCTGTGACACCCACAGCTCCAGCTCCACAGACTGAGGAGGGTGCAGCTGGCTCACAGAAGGACACCCAGAGCAGGCTGGGGCCCTCCAGGTCTTGGCCCTCCTGAGGATGTATGCTGAAGTCATCACAGGCAGGGTGTCACAGTCAGCAGGCTGCCACCACCTCTGCTGTGGATGTCGGGGCAGCAAAAAGACATAGCAGCAGGGTTGGGAATGTTAAGAAAATGTAGTGAGGACATGGATGGGCACAGGTGTTAATCACTTGTACATAATATTCACAATTATAAATAAACTCCCAAGAATGTCTCCTTGCATATGGTTCCTTGTTGTGATGACTAGTGTTTATGTCACTTTTATGATGTGGCAAATGATGTATGCCAGGTGGATCAAATCCATGAGGGAAACTTGATCACAACGGTTTTGCACTTAGTATTTATTTTGAGGTGCATGCACTGAATTCAGAAGTATTAAGTCCATCAAGACTTTTAGACGTTTTTAATTTAAAAATAAATTTAAATATTTATTAACGAAAGAAAAGATTTCAGGCACGTACATAGGACTACAAGTTACTACTACAACAACTCCTAAACTTCCTAATTAACCTGACCCCAAGTTACACCCACTTTAAGGCAATGGCCCAAAAATAGATTTTTAGATTTTAAACCGAACGAGCAAATTAACACAATACCTTGGACAATGGCATTTCAAATAACTTTTCTCCAGCTCCAGTTTCTATAGACAGCAGGCTTATGCACAAACACCGGAGGCTTCATTAAGGCTACTTAACACACTTCTGTTAGATCTCACAATGTCTTCCCTGAAACATAGCCTCATTCTCCTTTATATATGTTCCTCTCCTTTTTAACATGTAAACTTAATTGTTTCATATGTCTTTGAAACTGTGGGCAGAATTTTCCCAAATTTGTACTAAGTGCAGTAGTGGGCAGGTAAAACGGCATGGGTTTCCATGCCGTATCGTCCCGAGTCCACGTCATTATTTATGCACTCCCAGGAAACACGCCGTTTCCATGGTGGGTGGGCTCCTCATTTGCTTGCCCGCCTTCACACCACTGTTGCATCACACCAGGCACTATGTTTAAAGGCCAGCCGCAAGCACAGTGCTCATTGCTTCCAGCTCACCACTGCTGCCCAGGAGACATGGCCCTCAAAGGCAAGAACACTGCAGTACCCCCGGGTTTAATGATGGGTCCCTCAAGCAACTTCTGGATGCCATGGAGGCCCACTGGGATGTCCTGTACCCCTGCTCTGGCTGCAGGGTGGGCAGTAATGTGACCTATCCGGCTTGGGGGTGGTGGCCAGTGCCAACGTCCTTCAGAAGAGGACAGCTACCCAGTGCCACAAGAGGATGAATGATCTCCTCCATTCCTCCAGTGTAAGTCACTCTTTTCATCACTCTCAATGCACACACTCATAAATCCAGCACACACCCACAGGGTCCTCACTCACTGCCAGTTCAAGGGACATCACCATTCACTCTTTCACCTTAACCGTCATTGTCATCATCCCATCCATGGGACCACTCAGCGCCCGCATAGGCCAGGCACATTTATCATCTGGCCCAGCAGGCGTCCTTCTTACACTTTCTCCATCTCTATCCATGCAGGACAGGCTAGCACACAACAACAGAGAGAGGTCGCAGACCAGTGGCAGAATGCCTGAAATCAAGGTCCTCACGGACTTTGAAAACAGAGCCATCCAGCTGGCAGGTGAGGATCTGGACCGGTCCTGTGCTGATGGTGAGGCCGGTGTTGCTCTACCAAGTGACGGTCGAGCAATGCAACATCCATTAGACAACCATGCTGTGAGTGATGTGTCCTCTTTCACAGGCCACTGCCATGCAATAATTATCTCCCTTGCTTTTGCAGGTACATCTGCCAAACAGCCGACAGAGTCCATGATCCAGAGCCTCCAATCAGTCCCGAAGAAAACTCTAAAGAGGAATCTGGAGGCATCCTCCCTGAAGTCCCGTCAGAGCACTCACACCTTCCACCAGCACAGAGACACACACCTCGGTGGGACCTAGCTTTAGAGTAGCCTCTGGATCGCAATCTGGTGAGCACATCGCACTGTCTGGCCCACTGCAGACGGAGGCAGGGACTACCCAGCTGTCCGGCACTTGGAGGACTGCTGGAGGCCAGAAATTTTCTAAGCCCAAGTCAGATGAGGAGCCTCTGGACTCAGTCATGTCACAGTTGCTGGAGCTGCAAAGGCAAACTTGGGATCATCAGGAAGGGATGTCTGCTGCACTCCCCAGATTGCAAGGCACGATGGAAGAATCCGTTCATCTTCAGGCCGAGGTGATAGCACCAGCATTGCAATACACTGAGGCCAACACTGGTAGGATGGCGGCCGCCATGGAGACCTTGGTCCAGGACATTGCTCTTGCACTGCTGCACGGGTTCAACTCCATCACTGATGCCATAGTTGGCGTCCAACAGTGTGTATGTGAGAGGGTGCTGGGCAGCTCGATCGCACTCCAGCTACCCCTGCTTGTCAAGGAGTCAGCCTAGGGCCCCTGGGCACCCATAGGGAGGAGGATCAGCATGTGCACACTCCGTGCCCATCCATCCAGGCAACTTCGAGATTGTCTGGCCCATCCAACTCCCTTCTTCCTGTGACTTCAGCAGCTCCAGCTCGACAGGCCAAGGAGGGTGCCACTGCCGCACAGCAGGGCCCCGTAAGCAGGCTGGGGCCCTCCAAGTCTCGGGTCTCCAGAGGACAGCTGCCAAAATCATCACAGACAGAGCGTTGCAGTCAGCAGCCTTCCTCCACCTCCGCTGTGGATGTCCGGGGAGCACCAAGATGTAGCGGCAGGTTTAGGACAGTTAAGGATAATTAACTCTTTTGGGGGCAAAAAATTAAACTAAATTAACAAAATGAGGGACAAAATAAACACAGCCCCTAAATTAGGAAACTGCAAAACCAAAGACAAAATTTAAAGGATACTTACAAACATCAAACCAAAATGTGATTAAAGGGGTCATTAAAGCACCCCAGTCCCCGCGGTGCCCACCGGGCATGGAAGGCTTCGGCGGTGCCGGCAGACACCGCGTGCTCCCTCTCCAGGGACACCCAGCCGCGAACGTAGCCATGGAAAAGGGGCAGACAATCGGGTCGGAGGACCCCCTCGATGGCCCGCTGCCTGGACCTGTTAATGGCTAACTTGGCCAGGCCCAGGAGCAGGTTCACGAGGAGGTCCTCCTCTCTCCCGGCCCCCCTCCGCACCGGGTGCCTGTAGATCAGGAGCGTGGAACTGAAGTGCAAACAAAACATCAATAAAAGGCTCTTTTAATAACTGAAAAGGAATTGCAGCCTACAACACCCTATGGTTCACGGACTCCATAAGACCGCAAAAGGGGGAGGTATGTTGGGACTCCATGAACCGACACATCCTTCGGTTATACGAGACTGCTGTGTGCAACACCCTCCACCCCAGGTCCCCAATGGAAAGCGGGAGGACACCTCCGTAAAGGGTCCCCCAACGGGGACCTCCGCCGCCGGACGGCAGCAAGGCATGCCAGGGTGTCTGGGCGGCGGGCAAGGGCAAGGAAGTGAAGGGTGTGCAGCAGCAGCCCATACAGGAAACCCCTCCGCACCGTGCTAAAGGACACGGAGGGCATTTCCATGAGGCGGCTCAGGTTGTGGGGCACCGGCTCCCGAGGGAGGGTTCGGGGCTTGGGGCCAATGTGGAATTCTGTCCAAACAAGGGTACGCTCAGATGGAAGACCACCGCGCACCTGCGCCACCTCAAGGCCCAGTATGAAGCCGGGATAATTAGATTGCACAGCCTGGACACGGGTGTTAATCATGCTGTTCACTGTTGTCAATAAATTCCTAAGATTGTCTCCCTGCCTGTGGCTCCTTGTTCTGAAGAGCAGTGTTCTTGTCACTCAGATGTGAAATTTTTCTGCAAAAGATAAAGGCAGGTGTCTCAGTCCAGGGCCTCTTCCCTGTGCTCTGTGTGGCCTTCAGACCAAAGTGATGATCCAGCCTCACACTCCCTGGAGACATTACTGATGCCTGAACCTCAGCAGTGCTTGTCATTGCTGCCAGAATGTCATGGGCAGGCACCACAGAGTTTGTCATTTTCTCTGGGTGTTCTCAGCACCTTTAAGGTGCGGCTGGCCCCCACTTTTTCAGCATCTGTGACCACTGATGCTGTGCTCCAGCTCCCGAAGGACTGCTGAAGGCAGACAAAGCATCAGATGCTTTTAAAGTTTCATGGCTGCATCTCTATGATATGACCCTGATCACAGAGCGCAAGCGAGCTGCCATCGGCCAGACAGGAACCAGACATTCTCAGGGGCTGTGTGAAGATTTATGGAGTGTCCTCAATGTATGTCGCTATCATCCTCGAGCAAGCGAGTGACTATTAGGGCCTTCATCGCCTCCTCGTGTACCTGCTCCTTGGCCTGGCCAATTTGCCATTAACAGGTCCAGGCAGCCATCGAGGGAGTCCTCCAACCTGACTGTCTGCCCCTCTTCCACGGCTACGTTCACTGCTGGGTGTCCCTGGAGAGGAAGCATTCTCACAAAACGTATTCGCACTGCCGTAAGCCAGACTGGACTCAAACATTCACAAATGCGATATGAGGAACTATGGGGTCACCTCACTGCAGGTCATCATCATCCTTCACAAATCTAGCAGCAATGAAGGCCTCCCTCCCGAGTGCGCCTGCCTCATCTAGCCAGTGTGAGGGCCTCATCCCCATCATCGCGCCTCCGAGGATCTCCTCAGCCTCATCCCCATCAGCATCCTCCTCATCGGAGGAGATGTGCAGCTCCTCCATCTCCTCCTCAGCCAGCTCCTCTCCACGTTGCAGCACAAGGTTGTAAAGGGCGCAGCAGATGACGATGATGCGTAACACCTTCTGCGGACTGTATTGCAGGGCTCCACCAGACCGGACCAGGCACCGGAACCTCATTTTCAGCATCCTGATGGTCTGCTCCACCAAGTTGCGAGCTACAGCATGAGCCTCATTATACCGTCGCTCTGCTGCAGTCTGAGGCTGCTGCATGAGTATCATCAGCCACGGCCTCTGCGGGTAGCCTTTGTCCCCAGGGAGCCAACCCTGCAGCCTCAGTGGATCCTGGAAGACTCCAGGGATCTGTGACTGACTGAGGATGCAGGCGTCATGCACAGTCCCTGGAAACCATGCGCACACCTGCAGGATGTGTTTCTGGTGGTCGCACATCAGCTGCGCATTCAGCAAATGGAAGTCCTTATGGTTGATGTAGTCCACCGTGTGTTGCAACGGAGATCTGAGTGCCACATGAGTGCAGTCAATGGCACCCTGCACCTGTGGAAAATCCAAGATCTCTGGGCGAATCCAACTGCTCTTGCATCCCGGCTGTCCTATCCTGGGCGAAATGCAGAAGGTTGTGTGCCCTTGCAAAGATGGCATCTGTGTGCTCATGGGTACATTTGTGGGTGGAGGCTTGAGATGATCCCACAGAGGTCACCTGTGGAGCCCTGAAAGAAGCAACTGGCGGTGGGGTGGGGGAGCAAACTCTCGAGCACTTGGTGGCACTTTGTTGCCTCTGCGTTGCTTGAGTGGGCAGATAAGCTAGGAACCTGACCCCAATCATATCAATGTGGCTGCAATTGAACTCTCAGTTGCAGAGGAATGGTCACTTTCTACAGGTTTCTCAAATGCTTGGCCACTTCCCTCGCCCACCCTACACTCCCACTCTGAATGCTTGTGTACTATATTCAATGGCAGGGCTGCCCTTGCCTTTTGCTCCCCCTCACTCTCACAAGTCGCCTCAGAGGCAGGGCTGCACCTGCCCCCCGCTCCCCCTCACCCTCACAAGTTGCCTCAGAGGCAGGACTGCACTTGGCACCCACTCCCCTTCACCCTCAAAAGTCATCTCCGAGGCAGAGTGGCACTTAACCCTGACCCCTCCCCCCCAGTGCCCCTGAAACCTGCAAAGCAACAGGCGCCCCTGGCGAGCTCTGCAGAACGTTGCTGTTCACTCACCTCCAGCTCACCCAAAGTGCAGACCGCCAAGTGCACATCATGCACATCTATGCAGTTGTGAAACACGTTGGCGTGCTTTCCAGCTGATGTGGATGGATGTTCCAGCAGGGGCACAAGAGACTGGTGGGATGGCCTGATAATGATATGCTGATGTATTACAATGAGGTTTCCGACGACCTATGGCCGGAAATGCGGCCAGCCATCAGTGGGCTGAGTGGGCAATCGCAACCTGCTTTCCTGGCATTGTGAAACCAATCACACCATATTGTCTGCTCACACCACCTATCATGCCCACTGCCCGTGAGCATAGAAAACTCCGCCCTGTATCTTCCTCATAATATAAAAACTTTCATGTTGCTACTATTTATTGTCAGTAACCCTTGGGGAAAATAAACATATTCCTTAGCCTTGCTTGTCTAGCTATTTGTAAACAAACTAAGATCCCTTTCATCTGTCTAAAAATGCAAATTTCCTTCACACCTTATATGTTAAGTCAGCATCTATGTTTACTCATTAGCATATCAAGCACCAAGCTTCTTTTGATTAGTTCAAGCTTGCAGTCTACTTGCCTCCAAATGTAATTAAATCACACACTCAGACACACCTAACTACACTTACCCCCATAAACCTACATTACAATAAAGCAGAAAAATAATGAAAATTATTATACCTTCATGACACCTCCCTCCTTTTGACAAAGTGAGCCATAATAATTTTAAAAGACAGCTTCATTTTCTTAACCCATCTTACACTACCTACTATACTTATCTATATACCCACACTGTTACATTACCAGATGCATGCATTAACATAATATATACACAAATCCTTGGGCCTGAATTTTTCCCACATCAGGCAGGCTCAGTGGGAGTGGGCGGGGGTGGTCCCAGAGTCGACTGCTGCCTGCGATCGCCTCCACACCGCCATATTACATGGGCGGGCCAATTAAGGCCCGCCCAGCGTAATAAGCAAGAGGTAGCAATGAGTGCTACCTATGCGGGCGGGGGGGGAAGAGGGAGAGTTGGGTTCAGCGCTCTTTCACGCATGCGCACAAAAGAGTGCTTCAATGCCTAAAAAAGATTGAAGTGCTTTTTTAAAAAATAAATAAATGAAATAAAAATTTAATGAAACATGTACCCATATGTGACTGTGTCACATGAGATGGGACATGTTTTCATTTTTTCAGAATTTAAAAAAATTTAAATCGTAAATGCTTTAGGAAACCTCATCCCGCTCGTGGATGAGGTTTCCTAAAAAATGTAAAGGCCACTTGGCCTTTTCGCCTGCCCACCAACCATAAGGTTGGACGGGCAGCGTAAATTTGAAATTAATTGGTTCCTTAATGGTCTTAATAAACCTTTTAATTATTGGCTGGCATGCAGCCGTCTCCGGCATGCGCCCGCCAAACAAAACATCACGAGACAGCATAATGACATTGGGACACATGCCCGACATCATTGCATGTCATTTTACATGTCGGCCTGTCGGGCCCACCCCCGCATGCTGACTGAAAAATCTTGGCCTTGGTATCAACAGAGGTCATTTCAATCTAGTGTCCAGGTTTTAAATGTCCAATTTCCCATTGAGCTTTAAACTCTTGACAATACATCTGCAATTAGATTTTCTCCTCCAGCCACATGTATAATCTGTAGATTAAATGGTTGCAGTAATAAACCCCATCTGAACAGCCTTGCACTTCGGTCTTGAAATCTGTCCAGAAATTTTAAAGGATTGTGATCTGTATAAACGATTGTTTCTGGTGAATTGTTTGCCACATAAATCTCGAAATGCTGCAATGCTAACACCAGACCCAGAATATCTTTTTTAATCGTTGAATATTTTCTCTGTTTTACATTCAACTTTCATGAAAAATACCATTTTTGTTTCTCAATTCCAGTTTCACTTTCTTGCAACAGTACATCCCTAATGCCTATATCACATGGATCAACAGCTGAATTAAATTTCTTGGCATAACTGGATACTGCCAAAACTGGTGTTGTAGTCAACATAGTTTTTAAACTGTCAAATGCCTTTTGACACTCCTGTGTCCATTGAAGCTTTTTGTTCTTTTTAAATAGTCCAGTCAATGGAGCAAAAGCACTGCTAAAATTTGGCACAAATTTCCAGTAAAACCCACTCATGCCCAGAAATCTCAAAACTTCTCATTTTATTGTAGACACAGAGAAATCCACAACAGCTTTGACTTTCACATCTTTCAGGGTCACCTTACCATGTCCAATGGTATGGCCTAGATATGTAACTTGCATTTTTGCTAATTCGCTTTTAGCCAAGTTCATCACCAAATTAGCTTCTTGTAGTCAATTAAATAATTCTTCCATGTGTTGTAAATGCTCCTCCCACTTATTATCACCTGTTCGTGCAATAATCCCTCTGAACAAGAAATATCACTATCCCATAACCTTAAGGATTGACTAGCCCCTGTATCTCTTAAAATTTTAATATCTTTAGCTGCTTTACCTTGTACACATGGAAAGTCTTCTACCCCACATACAAAATCTTTAAACATTTCTGCAACCTGCCCCTCAAAACTCCCTTGGGTAAATTGTGAACACATTCCCACTTATTTACCTATCATTCTTCCTGCTTTACCTGTACACAAACCATTGATTTTTCCTGTGCTTGAACCTCAGAACCCACAGCACCTTTCCTTCCAGAACTTTTCAGCATTCCAGTAATTGCAACAGACTTTCTCTGTAATTTCCAGCACATTGACTTTGTGTGCCCAACTTTATTACAATGAAAACACGTCAATTTTCGAGTGTCACTTCTACCCTCAGAATTTCCACCTACTCCTTCTCTCCCCTGACTACTGACCTTCCTATCGCCTTCCCACTTTCTATCCTTCTTGGATTTAAAAGGGTGATGGAAAAACAGTTTAGATCTATGAACTAACTCATAATCATCAGCTGTCTCTGCTGCTTGTCTTACTGTTTTAACTTTCAGTTCCTCCACGAGTTCTCACTACTGAAGGAATTGGATCTTTAAATTCTTCCAAAAGAATTACTTCTCTAAGAGCTGCATATATTGTCTCTACCTTTAATGCCCATATCCACCGGTGAAAATTACTTTGTTTTATTCTCTCAAACTCAATATAAGTTTGCCCAGGCTGTTTCCTTATATTCTTAAATTTCTCCTACATGCCTCAGGAAGCAACTCAAATGCACTCAAAATAGCCTTTTTTACTACATCATAATCCACCAACATTTCTTCTGACAGTGAAGCATATACCTCATGAGCTCTACCGACTAATCTAGTCTGTAAAAACAATGTCCAGTTTTCTTGTGGCCTTTTCATCTCTTTAGCTATCTTCTCAAATGAAATAAAGAACAGCTCCACATCTCTTTCTTCAAACTTTGGAAGAGCTTACACAAACTTGAACATCTCCCCACAGGGCTTTTGGTTGAAGACTTTTTCATCATCAGAGGTCTCTTTTCTAAGGTCTAGCTTTTTAAATTGTGTCACGACTCACTGGGGATAGTGCACTGTAATATCCAGCCTCACTGTTTCCCAAGCCACGACAAATATGAAAAGCACAGGAGTAATCCAGAGTACAGGATTAGATGGGTTGTTTTTGATTGATGTCTTTCAAATTCCTTGCAGTTTGTTGTTGATGACATGAGGGGTCTCCCAGCACTTTCAGTCTGTGGTTCGCTGGTTGAAAAACTTGCTTTTCCATGTCTCTACTGGTGATTTTTCCCTTTTTCCTCTTGACAGGGGTTTTCAGAGAAAGCAGATTACAGAATTGTGAGGAATAGCTACAGTGCCAGAATTACTAGAATCTTACAATCATAGGAGAGAGAGAGGTTTTAGGTCTTCCCTCTTTGCAGGCTAGGACTCCCTGCACTGTTAACATACAACACTCTGGTCACCTGATCAGCAACCTGTTTAAATTCTGTCATTAGGCAGTTCCTCTTTGTCCAGGACTCCTTTCCGGCACCATCCTGTCCTTTTATGGCACACTGTGTTCCAGGATAGCAACATTTTAAATATTCCTCATCCTCATCCTATTCCAGCAAACATGTCTTTCAACTGCAGCCATGGTAGTTTTTAAAGCTACAATCCAATTTTAAAGCCACAGTCCAAGAAAAACAAAAATACACTCTTTACAGTTGGTACTCTGTGTCTTTTTCCTTCACCCTCTCCTCCATTCCATTGCTAACTGTTCCCCCTGGAGGTCAAGCTTTCACATTTCCATTTCTCTTTGAAATGCTCTCACTTTTTCCCTTTTTCTGCTGCCTCACTCAAGTTTTTTTTTTTGTTTCCATTGCTTGTTCAAATTCAAGCTTCGCCATTTGTAACTGAAGTCTCACTACATTCAGCTGTGACTTACAAGTGCCAGGTATCACTTTCAACTTCAAATGCTGTGCTATCACTTCAACTATATCTGCTTTCTTTGCCCTTACAGGTAACCTCAACTGCAACTTCTCTGCCAACTCTGTTAACTTACCCTTAGATACTTTTTGTAACCCAATCAGAGTTACATCTTTTACTTCCAAAAACATTTTAGCCATGGATACAGCAATTGTTGCAGCCTCACCACTTTAAAATCCCTCACACCAACTCCTGAATCCAAAGTACTTCTCATATTCGTAAGCTTAAGATTCACCTACTCCAAATCAGTCAAGGAATTTCAAATATTCCGGATGAGCCCCCAATTTGTTATGACGCGGTAGATGATATGTGCCAGGGTAGATCAAATCCACGAGGGAAAACAATCACAACTATCACAAAGGTTTTGCAATTTGTATTTATTTTGAGATGCGTGCATTGAATTCAGAAGTAATAAATCCACCAAGATTTTTAGAGGTTTTTTTAAAGAGCTAAATTAAAATGTTCATTAACAAAAGAAAATATTTCAGGCACATACATAGGACTACAAATTACTACTATAATAATTCCTAAAATTTCTAATTAATTACTACTATAATAATTCCTAAAATTTCTAATTAATCTGACTCCCAGTTACAGCCCCTTTAAAGCAATGGCCCAAAAATAGATTTTTAGATTTTAAACAGATCCAGCCAATTAACACAATACCTGGACAGTGGAATTCCAAATGACTTTTCTTCAGCTCCAGTTTCTATAGACAGCAGGCTTATGCACAAATACTGGAGGCTTCATTAAGGCTACTTCACACACTACTGTTAGATCTCCCAATGCCTTCCCTGACACATAGCCTCATTCTCCTTTATATATCCTTCTCTCCTTTTTAATATGTAAACAATATTAAAAACTTTCATGTTGCTACTATTTGTCAGTAACCCTTGGGAAAATGAACACATTCCTTAGCCTTGCTTGTCTGGCTATTTGTAAACAAACTAAAATCCCTTTCATCTATCTAAAAATACAAATCCCCTTCACACCTTACATGCTAAACCAGCATCCATGTTTACGTGTTAGCATATCAAACATCTAGTTTCTTTTGATTAGATCAAGATTACAGTCTACTTGCATCCAAATTTGATTAAATCACACATCCAGACAGACCTGACTATACTTACCCCCATAAACCTACTTTATGATAAACCAGAAAAATACTATGAAAATTATTATCATGACAATCACTCAGATGTGAAACCTTGGTTCCTGCACACGATAAAGGCAGGTGTCTCAGTCCAGGGCCTCTTCCCTGTGCCGTGTGTAACCTTCAGAGCAAAATGATGGTCTTGGCTCACACTCACTGGACACATTAGTGATGCCTGCACCTCGATGGTGCTTGTCATTGTTGCCAGAATGTCATGGGCAGGCATCACAGAGTTCCATCATTCTCTCTGCGTGCTCTCAGCACCTTTGAGGTGGCGCTGGGCCCCCATCTCTTCAGCATCTGTGCCCAGAGATGGTGTGCTTCTGAAGGGGACAGATGCTGAAAGCTGATAAAGGAGCAGGTGCATTTAAAATTTCATGGCTGCGTCTCCATGATATGACCCTGATCACAGAGCACAAGTGAGCTGCCCTCAGCCAGTCAGGAGTCAGACATTCAAAGAAGCAATGTGAAGGCCTATGGAGTGTCCTCACTGCATGACATCATCATCCTCCTGGAATCTAGCACCTATTCGGGCCTCCACTGCGACTCCATGACAGGAGCCTGGGGACTGAGGCTATGTAATTGCAATCAACCACACAGGAGTCAAAGATGCAACGTTAGGATATCAGGACTGTCTTCATTGCATCTCGTCATCATTCTCCACGAATCTTGCAGCTATGAGGACCTCTCGAGCATGCCTGCCTTGTCTGGCCAGTGCAATGGCCTCACCGCTGGCACCCTGCCCATCGAAGTCCTCTTCACTGTCATCCCCTTCGATATCCTCCTTATTGGAGGAGACATGCAGCTCTTCCATCTCCTCCTCAGTGAAGCCAAGCTTCCCTTGTAGGTTTGCTCAGCCTTGTAAATACCAAATATCATATCATAACAAAATTGGGGACTCTGCAGGATTTTTAAAATTCCTTGCTTGGCTTGGAGTTGGTGAACCTTAAGACTATGAGTAGGAGAAGGACATTGAACTCAGGAGTTGGTGTTGAAGGATTGTAAAGTGGTTGGACTGCAAAAATGGCTTTAAAAATTGCTATGACTTTTCTGTGAGTAGAAGATGTAATTCTGATTGGCTTACAAAAAGTAACTAAGGCACAGGTAACAGAATTAGCAGATGTTGAACCAAGCAATACAGTTGTAATTGGCAGCTGTGCAGAGTATACAAGGGTATATCCCACTTCATTATCAGGAACCTCCACAAAGGATAAAAGATTCTGACTTAAGGAGGGTGGTTTAGGATTCCTCCCGGTAATCGGACGATTGGCCGTCAGAAGTAAGGGAAAGAATCCTCAACTCTTGGATTGGCCATCTTGGATTATCCAGCAATGATCCTAGGCCTCAGGTGGATATTGTACCAACAGCAGCAGCCAGCTCCCTGGTGGCGCTATTATTCAATAGAGCTGTTAGCTTCTGATTCACTGGCAGATTTCTGTGGTTGGGACTTCCACCCCCAGGGTATTTGATCCCGGGAGAAGGGCCGCTGCTGGCCTCTCAAGTTTTTGAATGGAACAAGATGCATGGATATTCCCTAAAAGTGGTGAGGTGGAGCTCTCATCAGTTCTCCAGCCAAGTCCGAAACTCCCGTCATCTCCACAAGATTCTAAACCTCGAGTACAGTGTACAGTTTTGCTCTTAATGAGGGCAATATTTGCTTTGGAAGCAGTTCAAAGAATGCTCACTTGGCTGATTCCTGGGCTGAAGGTGCTGTCTTATTAGCAAAGGCTGAGCAGCTTGGGCCCGTACTCATTGGAGTTTAGAAAAATAAAGAGTGATCTTTTTGAAGCATATAAGATTCTTACTGGGCTTGACAGGGTAGATGTGAAGAGGATGTTTCTCCTTGTGGGGAAATCTAGAACTAGGAGGCACAGTCTAAAAATAACAGATCTCACATTTAAGATGGCGATCAGAAGGAATTTCTTCTCTCAGAGGGCTGTAAGTCTTTGGAATTCTCTTATACAGAAAGCATTGGAGGCTGGGTCAATGAATATGTTGAAGGCTGTGTTAGGTAGATTTTTAATCGACAAGGGGGTCAAGGGTTATGGTGGGCAGGAAGGATACTGGAGTTAAGACCACAATTAATCAGCCATGATCTTTTTGAATAGTGGAGCAGACTTGATGGGTCGAATGGTCTACTCCTGCTCTGGGGGTTCATGTGCGTAGATCTTTGAAGGTATGCAGGACATTTTGGGAGAGCAGTTAGCAAAGTATATGGGGTCTCGGAATTTTATAAATAGAGGTCCTGTGTATAAAAGCAGGGAAGTTATGCTGAATCTGTATAACAAGCTGAAGCCGGGTGTTTGTTATGTCAGCCAGCTACCTTTCCCTCCTCCAAATTCAACACAACCATTAGCAAGTTAGTGGAATGTCCATGGTCAGCACTGCTTGCAACTATGAGGGTAATCGCATGTCATCAAAACTCCTGCTGTGAGAAATGGGTACAGGGGCAAGCAACCAAAAAAGTAGCTCTAATGCCTAAATTTCAAAGACTAATTTTAAAAGTCAAAATGCAATTGTCAACTATATGGCAATCTAGCCTTAACGTGTGAAATTCTTCGAGGAACATCTGCAGGTCTCCCAGTGCCAGGTGTGTGTCAGTTGTGGCTAAGCTGGCAGCATTCTAGCTTCTGAATTGCAAAGTTCTGGGTTCAAATCTCACTCTAAGGCTGGAGCACAAAATTCAAGGCTGACACTCCAGTACGGTATTGAGGGAGCACTGCACTGTCAGAGGCGATGCCTTTCAGGTGAGACATTACACTAAGGCCCATCTGCCTGCTCAGGTCCCAATGCATTATTTGAATTCAGCAAAGGAGGACCAAGAAATTTAAGGAAAAGGAGAATAAAACATGAATGTAAACTAGCAAGAAACATAAAAAAACAGACTCCAAAAGCTTCTATAGGTATGTAAAAAAAAGATTAGCAAAAGCAAATGTGGGTCCATTACAACAGAGGCAGGAGAATTTATAATTGGGAAATGGTAGCGAAGTTAATTAATTACTTTGTGTCTCCTTCATGGGGGAAGATATAAAAAGCTTCCCAGAAATAGTAGTGAACCAAGGCACATGCGGGAATGAGGAACTGAAAGAAATTAGTATTAGTAAAAAAGTTGTACTGGGGAAATTAATGAGACTGAAAGTTGGTAAATCCCCAGGACCCAAAGTTCTGCATGCCAGAGTGCTGAAAGAGGTGGCTATAGAGATAACGGATGCATTGGTGCTAATCTTTCAAAATTCTATAGATTTTGGAATGTTGCCTGCAGATCGGAAGGTTCCAAATGTAACCCCACTGTTTAAGAAAGTGGGGAGAGAGAAATGTGGGACTACAGACCTGTTAGCCTGGCATAGTAGGGAAAATACTAAAATCTGTCATATAGCACATGATAACTGGGCACTTAGAAAATAATGATCAGGTAGGGCAGAGTCAATATGGATTTATGAAAGGAAATGATGCTTGAGAAACCTGTTAGAGCTTTTTGAGGATGTTACTTGCAGAATAGATAAGGGGGCACTAGTGGATGTGGTGTATTTCAATTTTCAGAAGGCTTTTGATCAGGTCCCACACAGAGGGTTAGTAAGTAAAATTACAGCACATGGGATAGGGGTAATATACTGGTATGGATTGAGGATTGGTTGACAGACAGAAAACAGAGAATAGGAATAAACAGGTCATCCTCAAGTTGCAGGCTATGATTAGTGGGATACCACAAGGATCAGTGCTTGGGCCCCAGCTATTCACAATCTATATCAATGATTTGGATGTGGGGACCAAGTTTACAAGTTTGCAGATGACACAAAGCTAGGTGGGAATGCGTGTTGTGAGGATAATGTAAGGGGACTTCAAAGGGATTTATGCAGGTTTAGTGAGTGGACAAGAACATGGCAGATAGAATACAATATGGTTAAGTGTGAGGTTATCTACTTTGACTAGAGGTGCAGAGTGTATCTTAAATGGGGAGATTGGGAAGTTGATGTCGAAAGGGACCTGGGTGTCTTTGTTCATAAGTTACTGAAAGCTAACATGCAGATGCAGTGAACAATTAGGAAGGTAAATGGTATGTTGACCTTTATTGTGAGAGAATTTGAGTACAGGAGTAAAGGTATCTTGCTTCAATTGTATAGAAGCTTAGAGTCTGCAATATTGTGTACAGTTTTGATCCCTTTACCTAAGGGAGGATATACTTGCCGTAGAGGGAGTGCACTGAAGGTTCACCAGGCTAATTTCTGGGATGCCAGGCTTGTCATATGAGGACTGGGCCTGTATTTTCAAGAGTTTAGAAAAATGAGAGGCGATCTCATTGAAACTTACAAAATTCTTAAGGGGCTAGACAGGATAGATGCAGAAAGGATTTCCCCTGGCTGGGTGGTTTAGAACCAGGGGACTTAGTTACAGAAGTAGGAGCAGGCCATTTAGGACTGAGATGAGGAGGAGTTTTTTTCACTCAGAGGTGAATCTTTGGAAGTCTCTACTCCAGAGAACTGTGGAAGCTCAGCCATTGAATATGCTGAAGACAGAGATCGATAGATTTATAGATACCAATGACATCAAGGGGTATGGGGATAGTATGAGAAAATAGCATTGAGGTCAATGATCAGCCATGAGCTAGCTGAATGGTTGAGCAGGCTCGAGGGGCTGAATGGCCTACTCCTGCTACAATGTTCCTAGTGCCTGTTTTAAACAGACACTGAGCATATTAAGAACTGCACTGAGAAAAGCCAGGGCATCTGAAGTGTGAGCAATTTGTATTTTTCCCTGTGATGTTATAATTTGCCGCCAAATATTTAAAAAATGTATTTTCCACCTTCAGAATTAAAAGCTCAGCAGTAATTGCACTGAAATTGTTTTTCCTTAAATTTCTGCTGAGCTTGGCTGGAAAAAGCATAGAACATGTAAATTAACCATTCTCTGATAGTCTGTAGATTGGAGGATGGGTGTTGCAGCCGTATCTTTGAACAGTGCGTCTATTGACACAGCTATGTCAGGCAATGATTTGCACTGTATCAATTGATAAATTGTAGAGTGGCGGGACATATGGCAGGACTTTCAGCAAACAGGCTATTTAAAAAGAGTCTCGGAACTCATGACTGAAACCGCAGCAACATCTTCTGGTAAAAGGCAGGGTGTTTTCACCAGCAAAATGCAGCAGGCGGGGGATAGTTACATGATATAAATAGTTAATTCTCCAGCAACATGCAAACAGTGGAAAATAGTTAGCTACAAATATGTGTATAAAATCAATGGTGGTTACGAAAGGGCAATATGGGCTCCAGGCCTGGGGAATTCTGTCCCAACACTCGCTACAAGCGCGATTTCCCATTGTTGTGCTATTTTGTCCAAACTGGTTTCATGTTAAGCTATGATAACCAAAGAAACTTTAATTCAATTGGTTTTGGTTGGATAAAACTAAGTTGAAAGAGACAAAAACATTGCATATTACCTTACTGCTACCAAGTTTCTCACCAATGGAATGTAATTCCTAAAATGCTACTATTGGATTAATGCACTTGCTAATAGCATCACATTTCCAAAATCTACATACAGCAGGTCAAACCGCCGTGCAGCTCCATTTTCTATTAGGTTGGCTAAGCTCTTCCTCGAAAATTAATAGCAGGTAATAATTGTACAAAAAGGCTTTAACCATTACTGAATTTCCTAGTTTGCCGTGTGTGGAGGGTTTTATTAAATTTCGCTAATTCTATTGCTCATCGGGATATATGAACTCATTAACTAACCTAATCAGTGACACAGTAACTTGCACTTGAAGAGCGGGGGCAGCCAGACTTCCCATTTCCTATTATATGCCTACAGAGAAAAAAGTCGTGTAAGGACTGTGATTATCAAACGCACACGTCCGTTCAATGTGATAGGTCACTGGGGCGGTGTTCCTATTCGGCGCAGGTTGGAATGCTATTGGACTTCCTCGATGTTTTTCCTCTGTTCCAGGCATTTCGGTAGGAATGCAAACCATCACAGAATCACTGAAAATGCAATGCACACTGCAAAAAAGAACTGACTCCTTTACAATCGGCTTTCAAAGACAGATACATTGCATTAAATGAAAATAAAATGATTGAGAAATTTATTAATAAATGCTCATTAATCACTTTCTGCGGCATTGGTACTTATGTTTTCCATAAGATCAAAAAGGTCATGAGAAAATATACAAGCTGCTTTAACATATGTTAACGGTCAACCAGACGACTTTCAACGAGACAACCTTTGTAAATAGACGATCACCATAGAACATCAACAATCAAATGTCATGAATGTAAACAAACATAATAGCAATACATGCGCTGCATTTGAATAATATTATTGCTGAATATTGTTTCAAAAGGTTTAAAGCATTTAAATAAAGAATGCATGCATAATAAATGACTGTTGCCTGAATGCTTGTTATCTGCAAATACAGCAGGCTCTGATACCCAGGTACAATTCAAGCGTGTACGCTCTCAGAACAAGTTGTTCTTGTGCACAATAAGGTACTTGTTTTAACGCAATGGCTATCACAGGAATCGTTACCTTCCCGACATGAGTCCCAGGAGGGATTTTTGCTAACAGAGCGTTTCTGATGACAGTGTGCAATAATGGACCATGACGTCGATGTCTGCCACCTGATACACCTATAAGACAGGAGCTGGCTCCCAAAAGCATGTGTGGGTTTTTTTTTCCCTCTGTAAAGCGGTCCTTTCCCTGCGGGTCTGTTAAGAAGTGGAATGCTAGGATCATGGCAGGGATATTTTAAACATCCGAACTCTGAAGTGATAGTTTGATTGACGGTCTGTAATCCATCCTTCCACCTGTTCAGCCAGAGAAAGGCCGGCTCAGGGGTCGTGCACCGCCGGAATATGACCACTCCACCAACAAACTGTTGCATGTGCTTTCCATGCAGAAATAAATGTACGTTGTCGCATACCTATCTTAGAATGGGGGAATTGAACAATTCCTTGTTTGTTCTTAGAAAAACAATGGCACTTCTTTGGAAAAGGGATACTTCCCGTTCAAAGTAAAGAGGGATGCAACATTTTTCAAAACACACTCAACATTTCTGCCTGGGTCAAAACGTTGTTTGCTTCTTTTACCAAACGTGATTTTTTATGTTAAATAAGCACATTTCTCCCTCAGAACTACAGGTAATAAATTCAATTTTCCAGTGAAAATGAATGCATATTTAAGAGCGCATATTTTGCAATAAAGGATCGCTTGAAATCAAGACAATATATAGTCTCCCAGCAGACGTTCTGATGTTTGTATTGTACCCGTACAGTTTCTCACTTCCATTGCTGATACAGCATCCATTTCAAATACCGTCAGACTTCTGGCCTACACTGCCAGTGCTGCCCACAGGGTATGGGTATGTGGGTGGCTTGTATCTTTGGGGAAGCAGACACTCTCGTCCCGCTGAGATCCCCAGCTGCTTTCCAGCAAAGCCACTGTCCCCCGAACCAAATAAGAGTTAATTCCATTCGCCACTATCCAAATCGAAACTTTGGCCGATATCTGACAACGCTTGTGTTCTTCCTGCGGACGCTCGATGAAGGTGGCGGCTTGGGTGCCGTTTTTTTCTCTGCGACTTTTCTGGTAATTTTGAAGGTCTTTTCTTTCTCAGACTGTTTGAACCTTGGAAGGAAATGTGTAGAAATGTGCTGAGGTTTCACCCGCGGGCTGTTCCCCATTTTAACTTTACCGCGTTTATTTAAAGCCACATACCACTCTCGGTTATTGTTTTCGCTTTTGTAAGTGGCCGAGGCGTAAGTGTTGTAACTGTTCTCTTGATACCTCTCCTTGAAAATGCATTCATTTGTAAACTTGGTCTACAAGAGAAGCAAAAACAAAATTAATATTTTACTTTTACTCAGATATCAAGAAGATATAGTGATGACGCTTACATAAAATTATTTTGAAAGTACAGAAACAGGCCATTTGCCAACTGGTCCATGTCGCTATTTATTTCTTCGTACGGGCCTCCTCGAACCTTTCTTCAATCCAGTCCTATGAGTTTTCCATTCCCCCTCGTGTTTATCTCGGTTTGCCATAAATGCATTTTTACGCACAGTATAGGCGAGGGCGACCTTCGAATAGCCTTTGGGTCTTTGAAATAAGATCAGGAAGGGCTGAAAGGACCTGGAAATTTAACTCGGCTTTTCTTTTCACAGATGCTGACTGACCTGCTGAGTATTTCTAGATTTTCTGTTTCACAATTCCAGCATCTCCAGTATTTTGCTTTTCTTTTGGTCATTGATTTGTTTCATATTTTTAGAATTCAAATATGTCCTCTGGGTTGAGGTACATCTCACTCAAGGGTCTATGATATAGGTCTAGGTGACCTGCTAGAGTTGGGTCCTTTGGAGAAATGGAGCGTGCAGTTAGCAGTCGGTGACAGGCGACACGGTATATACAGATACTACCAAACTGTGTGGGCACAGAGCAGGGGGACAATAGGGGCCAAGGTCACTCACACAACCAAGGGAAGCAATCAGTCCATTCACTGCACACTTCCCATTTGCTTTGCCACATACGAAGCATCGCATTAAAAAAATCCCTACGTTTTGGGTCGGTAGTCTCCGAATACCACAGAATATCTACACGTTTCAGCTCAAGAGTGGATTCCAGTGTGCTGCTTTAGACCTGTAAACTGGCAAAATATTCACCTATCTCTTCGGATAGATCCGTTTCTGTAGAAAACGTTCTCTGGTAGAAAACTATCAGAAAGTTTGAATATGGCTAACAGGAGATGCCACGTCCCGTCCCAGTCCCGCAAATCGTTAGTAAATCAATCAACATCGCTTACGAAGAGAAAATGTAATCAACTATTTGAAAACACACAGATTTCGGGCTAGAAATCTTCTAGCTTCAGGAAGAAAGCTTCCTACATTATCGCTCGCCTATCATTTCCAGCATAGGCGGATGGGAAGTGGTTACCAAGAAAAGTTGCAGAAAACAGCCTGCTAATGTCCCATGAAAGAATACTCTATGTAACAATGTGTTAATGAATGTCTTAAATGGCCAAAACTGTTTTTTTTAATCTTTCTTTTCAAAGGCAGGAAGTTGAAATCCATACATACTTCATTGTATATTCTAGTGTATGTATACTCAGTGTATTATATATTCTAGTGAATCGTACATCCAGTGTATTGTATATCCAGTGTATTGTATATCTAGTGTAGTGTATGTCCCATTGTATTGCATATCCAGTGTATTGTATATTCTAGTGTATTGCATATCTGGTGTATTATATATCCAGTGTACTGTATTCCTAGTGCATTGTACATCCAGTATATTGTACATCCGGTGTATTGTATATCCGGTGCATTGCAAATCTGGTGTACTATATATCCAGTGCATTGTATATCTAGTGTCCTGTACATCCGGTGCATTGTATATCCAGTGCACTGTATATTCCAGTGTATTGTAAATCCTGTGTATTGTATAGCCAGTGTTTTTTTTAACGCCCTAACAGTGTATTGAGGAAGTAGTATTGCGGTACATTGGGCAAACTAATCGATTCCACATCAACTTCATAAATGCGGTTTGCTCCAAGAACATTTGGTTATTTTGGAATCGGGCGGATCAGTAAATAGTGTACTGAGATATAAGAACTTCAAACCGGAAGCTGATGGCGGGAAATTAATAACTGACATTCGGTAGGTAAATTGCGTCTTTAGTTTTTCATAAACAACCAGTGCAATTATGACAACTTCACTCAGGCGTGTTCAATAGGTGTAATTCTTTTAAAGTCATGTTTAGCATGGAGTGCGTTTTGGTCGGATGTTGCAATATTGAGCATTGCACTGTTATAAATCTGAGGATGATCTTAGAAAGCCAGCTCTGTCGCAGTGACAGTGCCTCTTTTGTAATCTTAGAACATTTCGACAATTATTAGAAACTGCATTTATCTAACCTCCTCCTGCACCTGTCTCAGCCTTCCCTTGAAGCTCTCAAAATTAGGAATGAAATTCCAGCAAGCCAGATACAAATAGTAATAATGACTATTTTCTGCTAATGGCATTGACTTGTAAACATGCCAAAATTCGTTTTCGGAATTTAGATGACATTCGGCAAACCGCTTGTTTTCGCCATTGTGGGTCAAAATTAGAGAGAGGCGCTTTCTTAAATTCCATACCAAACCATTGTTGTATGGCATGTTCGATTTCCACGCTCAGTGCAGTCAAATTAGCGATTAACGTGGAAGAAAAATTGCAATATTTCAAAACATGTCAAATCCTCCTGAGGAATTAAAGGGAAATCTTTTCTGTGCAGCGGTTGATAATTGCTACTACGCAGAAAATGCTGGGATACACTATCCTTCGAACTCACTGATTTAATTACTTTGCCATCTGTATTTTGGGGGAAGAAAAACGAGACTGATGTCAGGCGACTCGTCAAGATAAGAGAAAGAATGACTGGAGCAGTGCTACAACTTAATATGCGAACCGATTTGGCAGGATTGCAGAATTATTTGTACCATTGGCTTTTATCTCACTGATTGAGTTCTATCAAAGCGCCACACTGACGGGCGCTAGATTCTCTCTGTACTCCCAAAACTTATTAAGCAATCACAGAACTTCACCCAACCATGACTAGTACGCAGTCACATGCCATTTAGCATAATTGCATTAAATTTAGTCGTACCAATAGAAGACAATTGATGTCAAACGTCAATTTATATGCTTGGTATTCCAAATAACATCCAATGATTCCATTTTATTTAGCGTCGTTAATTTTGTTCAAACCCTCATTCGCAAATACGTTGGATTATCGTCTAGTTTTTTTCTCAAAAAGATCCAGAGTGATGTAAAAGCAAAATTCGACCATAATTTAAATTTGAAGCTTAATCGCCGGCGTGGCATTCGCTAATTTCAACCTGAACATAACATTTAACAGCTAGTAAAATATGTGAAACAAATATTATTGATGCAACCTAAAGGCAATCCATTGAATCCGTGTGCTCGTAATGCTATTTTAGCTCGTAAAAGAATCAGAAATGTTTTATTTTACTGAAATAATTGTAGCTTCTGCGATGTGAAGCCTTTTAGATACTCGCATTTTGAAAGACAGTAGTGGAGTGGAGAGTGGAGGGGGGTGGCAAGGCTATTCCACAATTTGGATACATTTTTCTTTAACCGTGCATCGATGTTATTTTTTGCAGCGCGGTTTTCAAACCCCATATCTTGTTTTTGCCCTTAGGTCATCGGATAATTAATAGTGATTTTCTGTAAGGAGATGGTTTTGAAAAATTGCGTGGCCCTGTGTCCCGTTCACGTATTGGTTTTGATTTGTTG
Organism: Cetorhinus maximus; assembly: GCF_964194155.1. NCBI lineage: Eukaryota > Metazoa > Chordata > Chondrichthyes > Lamniformes > Cetorhinidae > Cetorhinus > Cetorhinus maximus. The sequence goes on along the minus strand of NC_135879.1, from coordinate 91,844,048 downwards.
AAGACAATATAGATGTGATCTCAGTGCCAAAATGTAAAATTGCAGAGGAGGGCTTGCCGTTTTTTAAACACAGGGTAGCTGTAAAAATATATGCTTTTTTGGCGGGTGGGGCGGGGTGCTTGACTGTATTTTAGCGTCAAGTGGTATTGGAACAGGTCTCGGTTATTTACCAAAGATATGCTTAGTGCAGAGCAAGATCATTATAGGAGGTGGTTTGCTAGTCGTCTTCAGAAAAATTCTGAATGTAATTCTTAGAACTGGGCGCTTTTTAGACGATTGATGATGGTACTGCGCAGAACTGTGAGACAAATGGATGTAAGAGTAGAGGCCGCGTTCAGCACGCCCAGTAAGTGCATGTCATAAAAGATAAAGGTCATTTTAAACCATTCATTTGAATGAACGGCTGGGCGCATCCAACAGGCTTTGATATATATACACCTTGACATTCAACATTTCTGCTTTTCCTTTTGCGCTGTACAATCTTTTGAAAAATAGCGCCACCGGCATCAAATTATACTCACAGTTGCGTAGAGTTTCCCCTTCTTATTCATCGCTAAAAATCGGTTGCTAAAAATTCCCCGAATTCCCACTATCCCCTGAGACACGGCGAATATCTCCAAAATACCTGCAAGTGAAATTTCACAATAAGATGTTTGTTGCCGGATTTCTAAAATATGTTCGCTGGCTACTGCCCGCACGGACTGCATATACAACATTCCTTCTCTTAAAGCTCTTTCTGTAACTTTAAAGAGTGGGAGGTCCCATGGCGTTAGTAGGCCTGTAAATATTTAAGGTTGGAAACATGTGAAAATCATTTGCTTATTATACAATGCGTCGTGGTTTCATTTGTTCTGTATTATTTTGCCATGGATTATCATTCCATGTTATTGACATGCTGAAATTAGAGATTGTGGAATCTGACAGATATTGTCCTAAACCAAAGTTAATTTTTTTTAAAAAATCTTTCAGATGACTAATGGCGGCGCCAATAGAAAACTTACTTATCAGTAACGACTAGTCTAAGTTTTCTGTTTTTCAAACTTTTTCGAAAGTCATAAATTCAGATTAGTCTTCAGTCATTCCCCGATAATAAGTAATTGCCAATCCGTGTATTGCTGTAGCAAGCGAGGGCCGAAACAACCACTCCGTTTACTAACCCAATAACTCCAAGCACTCAGTTCCCTACAGCCTGCACCTGTTACCGACATACTTAGCAGTTTAACATGACCACACAATGAAACATAGGCCAGACAACCTGACCCCGGAAACACTAATCACAAAATCGATCTTTGCAGCAAAAATAACTTTGCAAACAAACGCCATTTCCAGTTATGTGGAAATTGGCTTAACAGTGATGACATGCTTACACTACACCGCAGGACATTATGGATTCACTCTATCAGTGTTCTGTATGATTAGTTGATCATGCAAAATTTAAAAACGATTCAGAATCATGTCAACATTTAGTATATCGACTTCAAAGCCAATATACATAAAACCTCAATGTAACATATATAGTTTGGTTAATACCCAGCTCGTTATTACTTTAGTTAGAACAAACGTTAGATAGGTGGGTCCCTATTATGACAACTTAAAATGCGCAGTTCTTTGCTAGTTGAAGCAATGCACTTATAACAAAACAAACATGCAAATATATTATCTAACCGATAGCAGTTAGAATGTGCCATTGGATACACTGCACGCAAGCTTACGTTCTGGAGTTATTTGCACATATAAAATGCCAGTCAGAGACTATATTGTGGTATTTATGGTTGTGTGTTTATTTAATATGGTCTGTCATTGAAATTTGAACTTATTTAGAATAAACACTTACTGAATAGATTGGCTTCATGCGAGCCACTGACTTTGCCATCAGGCTGAATCTGCAAATGAAAACCAATTCCAACTCTACAATAAAGTCTTCCAGTGCGGGGCCCAGACCTATTCCATTGGTACATGTTCCTGAGTGATCTACGGCTCTGCATGGCTGTGGAGCTCTCGTTTGTTGTACCCCGAAGTAGTTCTGCGGACGCTACCTGCTCGCTCTGCCCAGAAGAGCAGCGGACAGTGTGATTCAGGAAGAGGAGGACGAGGCAGTGAAGGCGCATTCTTCCAGCGGATCTCTCCGGAGTGCTCGCTGCTAGGACAATGCCCGCATTTTGCTGATCCTTTGCTCCATGCACCAGCGACCGTTTGTGGTATGTTCGCCAGGGATATCCATGAAAAAGGCACTGCGGGCACGGGGATATTTATAACACAAATGATCTCATTGCGAGATGCATGCCTGTGATCTGAACGACACGCTCTCATCCTGTAGTCGCCAGGAGAATGGGCATGGTCGTCTCCAATATATAAAATGGAAAGAGAATTGGTTAGGAGAGAGTGCTATTAACACCACAAAAAAATGCCAGGACGCCATCTGCGCAGACTTCACGCACGACGAGGCTAATTTTAATAGTAGGGGGAAGTCTACAAATAATTCATAACAAACAGAAATGGGTCCCACAGGGGACAACCAAATGAGTCATTTCATGTCTAAACTCAAGGCTGCCGTAAACTAATGGTTCTTAACCAAGAACCAAAATGATCTCTAATGACCCGGTTTCTCTCTAGAGATTTCAAATAGACGTATAAATGGTCGCAGAGTGCAGTATGAAATAAAAGGACAACTTTACTCAATGGATCAATGCCGTCAAGTTATCCACAGGCAGGTTGGTGCCACCGAGCTAAAATGGGAATTATTAACAGCGGCGAATAGTTTAAACGTAGCAAAACTGGCCAAGAGGTTGCACATCAACTGTTAGCGTTTGGTGACGAGTAAAATGTAAGCTTCAATGATCTGGCGTTAGATAAACCAGGTCATTTAATAGTCCATTCATGACGATGTAACATACATAAATTCAATCGAAAGTTTACAGCAAACGATATAATGGACAGATTTCAGCGCCGTCGGATTTAAGTATGGCGAGGAAAAAATCAATCTGAATATCAACACAGCCAGAATCACATTTAACAGCACCAGCATGTTGCACTGCAGATTGACGGTGCAATTTAGTTTAACTGGACAATAAGGTTCCAGGGAGATTCAAAACAGCTGTGTACGTGTGCATACGGCCAATGGGTTAGATTCACTCAGGCTGGTTAACAGGAAAGAAACTGGTGTGCACATCTATTTCCATTCCTGATGCACATTCAGATTTCCAGCACCCGCAGTATTTTGCTTTTATCCATGATGTGCACATCTACGGCCTTTGGTGCATGAGTGCCGAATTGTGTTTGAAAAATAAAATTTAAACCCCTGGCAGCAAATTAGAATTGGGGTTGAGACTCAGTAATGCATCGTTTTGAACTAAAACAAAACTAACGTAAACCGCCTTCCCTAGATGCTATTATTGTGTGGAAGAGAGAGAAGGGAATATGAGGACGTCTGCGCACGAAATAACGAAATATGTGGGGATGTACGCGTGCAAAAGAAAGCAAATAATTTGAGTTCGTGTGCAAGAACGTGCGAAGTATGTGCAACGGTGAGTGCATGAAAGACATGCGATGCTTTACACGTTTAAATTATCATTTAGGAATAGTCCTTACTTTTAAAATAGCAATTCGTATTACTTTCAAGCCACACTTTACCTATTTGCTAAAGTTAAATATTTTAGCATCCTTTGGCCACAAAACGATGTACTTATGAATCTGGTGAGGAATACTCCAATGTACACAGGGCACGAATCAATAGTCCACAAGGACACCGAATGTGAAAAGCTCTCTCTGCCTTTTTTATTGAATGTTTTTGACCTACTGGTAAATGTTTGGACCTATCAATTTTAATAATATGACCACTCTTCAGAACTGTAACTTGAGGATTGTGCTTACATCAGACACGGTTTAACATTTGAACTGAAAAAGAAGCAAAAATGATTAATGACAAGAATTCACCGTCAAGTAACCCGAGAAAGCAAGATTTCCAGAGTGTAGTTCATTTTCATCTAACTTCACCTCCCATGTTCTCCGCCTAATTGTGTCTTTCAAACTCTCAATTAAAAGTCACCCCTAATTATTTTTTCATGAGCAAACATAATGAATTGACTTGGAAAAAGTAAGTGTACTAATGTCACGCTCCATTTGTTCTGGATTTTAATCTGATATGTGTGCGTGTTTATTTTAAAGAAAACGCCAAAGATGTCATTTCAGACTAGGAAGAAAGCTGTTTTACACCTTTACATTGAAGCATATTAGCATAGGTTCAAATAACAGCTTGAGAATTCAGGTGCATACTGGATACCGAAAGATTTTCTTTGGAGGTCCTTAATGCATTTAACAGAGCAACTGTCTTTATTTACCTGCTGTTTATGTAAAAGGCATCACCATTGCAGCAATGTTAATGAAAGGAAAGTTAAGGCAACTTTTGAGAAACTTTTTATTGAATGGATTGTATTTGGATGAGCCAGATGGTAGCCTGTCTTTGAAAGGATTTTGTTTGCCAAATATTTTTCTGTAGTTTGTAATTATGGTTTAAATTGTTATTTTACTTTTGTCACAGTACAGTCCAGTGCTCTAAAGGGGCACTGCTTGATACAGTGAGCTACAACACTGTTACTACTGGGACCCGGATGCCAATCCAAGCCAGAATGATGGCATAAAATCCTTTGTCTTCTGTAAAGGTTTTGCCTGAAATTAGTTTGAGTAGTCTCAACCTAATACCATTGGTGCAGCCAAATGCAGAGAGCTAGCCACTATTTGGCATAGATTGACAATCTTATTCAAAGTGACCATAAAGGTATTGGAATGGAAAGTGGGGCGAAAATACCACAGAGGTACAGAAGATTGAATTAGGATTACACCCAATACATTATTGGGACAGAGTACAGGCAGTCAAATGTTACGAAATGTATCTGGTTTGAGAGCAGTGTGAGTTAGCAACACAAATAGCCCATTCATAAGCAACCAATTTCTGCAGGAATAATTCTGAAATTTTGTTGGATTTGGAGGGTCAATTCATATGGTACCTTTAAAATTTGACCTGGAACTCAATGCAGAATATCATAACATTTGCATGGCAATATCATAACATAAGCACAAAACAGCTACATTAATGTAGGAGAAAACCAGTGTAATTTGCTTTCTTCAAATTAGAACATTTGATATAAAAATCATCATAACCTAAAGACTAGGACATGTCTAAGTGGACATGGAAGCAAAGAATCTTGTAGCACAAAGTAGGCCATTTGGCCCATCATGCGTGAGCCACCAATGTAGCCTCGTGATGTGATGTAACAGTTGCAACATCTTGGAAATAATTAATTGGGCAGAATGTTATGGTGGCAGGAAGGGTTATGTCACTGGGACTGAAAACAGGAGCTGACCTTGCTTTGGCCATCAGGGCAAAATTTTACCATTTCATCAGTGGCAACTTAATTGGTTGCAGGTGGAGTAGTCATCCTATTAAGGATGGCGGCTCATCCCCAAGAACTGTGGCCCAATCACCTCAGCAGCACCTTCCCTACTGGTGGCCATTGCTGGGACTGCACCAAGAGAATGAAAGCATGCCGATGACTCTGTGGCCTCAAAGTCAGGTAAGTGGGATCTGGGCCATGGGATCAGACAAGTAGGCCCTAGTGAGCGGTGGGTGTATTGCTGAAGGCAGGTGGCACTGTTGCCATGGAGGAGCACGACCGTTACTGCTGCTAAGGGAGGTCTGTTGTGGAGCATGGAGTGCTGAAAAAGTAGTCTCCCAGAGGCTGCTGGAAAGCCACCTGGGTTTAGCTGGAAGTCTACCCACATGATGGAGGGTGATTTTGGCACTTTCAAAATGTCAGCAGAAACAAGGAGAGGTCTTTAACTGGCTACTTAAGTGTCTCAATTGGGCTCTCAGCTGGTGGCTTGTCTGCCAACTTTCCCAATGCTGGCAAAATGGCATGGTGGTGGGAAGGCGGTGGGCACGCACCCAGCATGACTATGGCAATTTACCAGCCCATCATCTCCCAACCCACCACCAGTTACCCCAGAAAATTCCAGCCATTATTTTAAAATAGGGACTTCTTTACATGGGGCCTTTGGTAAAGAAAACTCTTTGTAGTCAATCAATGCCTTAGTTATGAAACCTGCTTCTGTATGCCTGATTTAACTTTTAAGAGACAAAAGAATGGGAAGAATTTTGAAAGAATGGTTAACTTCTTCTTTGATGAAATGTTCCAATTAATCCATTTTAAATGAGATGTGACTGAGATGAAATGTGCAAGAGGATTTGTAGATATTTATGATATACTTATTACAATCAAGTCTTTGAGTGCAATCACTGTTGCTTCGTTAGTTTGAGGATCCTAGAGTTTTTGAATACAATCAACAGAAGAAAGAACTAGCATTAATATGGCTACTTTTACAATCTCGGGACAATCAAAGGCTCCTTGCATCCAATTAAACACATACAACATGTAGTTGAGGTGAGCACTTGCAACGTATAGTGTGAGATGAGAGTGACTGCCCTTGACATCAAGGCAGCATTTGGCCGAGTAAAGCATCAAGGAGCCCTCGCAAAACTGGAATCATGGGAATCAGGGAGAAAATGCTCCACTAGTTGGAATCATACCTAGCACAAAGGAAGATGTTTGGGGAGTTGTTGGAGGTCAATCATCTCAGTTCCAGGACATCACTGCAGGAATTCCTCAGGGTAATGCCCTGGGTCCAACCATCTTCAGTTGCTTCATAAATGACCTTCCTTCCATCATAAGAAGTAGGGATGTTTGCTGATGATTGCACAATGTTCAGCACCATTCACGACTCAGATACTGAAGCAGTCCATGTCCAAATGCAACAAGACCCAGACAATGTCCAGGCTTGGATCTTACAATATTACAATATCCAGTATCATTCACACCACACAAGTGCCAGGCAATGACCATCTCCAACAGGAGAGAATCTAACCATCTCTTCTTGACATTCAATGGTATTACCATCGCTGAATCTCCCACTATCAGCATCCTGGAGGTTACCATTGACCAGAAACTGAACCCGACTAGCCATATAAATACTGTGGCTACAAGGGCAGGTCAGAGGCTAGCAATCCTGTGGTGAGTAACTCACCTCTTGACTTCCCAAAGCCTTTCCATCTACAAGGCACAAGTCAGGAGTGTAATGGAATACTCTCCACTTGCCTGGATGAGTACAGCTCCAATAACACTAAAGAAGCTTGACAAGCAGCGCATTTGATTGGCATCCCATCCACAAACATTCACTTCCTCCATCACTGATGCAAAGCGGCAGCAGTGTGTACCATCTACAAGATGCACTGCAAGAACTCATTAAGGCTCCTTAGACAGCACCTTCCAAACCCACAACCATCTAGAAGGACAAGGGAAGCAGGCACATGGGAACACCACCACCTGGAAGTTCTCCTCCAAGCCACTGACCATCCTGACTTGGAAATATATCGCTGTTCCTTCACTGTCACTGGGTCAAAATCCTGGATCCCCCTCCCTAACAGCACTGTGGGTGTATCTACACCACATTGACTGCAGTGGTTCAAGAAGGCAGCTCACCACCACCTTCTCTAGGGCAATTATGGATGGGCAATAAATGCTAACCTAGCCAGTGATGCCCACATCCCATGAATGAATAAAAAAAATGTCAATGGCCGGAATTTTCCAGCCCCTCATGCCAATGGGATCTTCTGGTCCTGCTGATGTGAATGGAGATTTCAATGGCTTGCCGGCACCCCTGTGGGGGATCCCACCATGGAGGGTCTGGAAAACTCTGGCCAATGATACACTGTAGAACTAGTTGGGATAGAGTTCAAATGACTTGTGGCAAAACTCATTCAATATCTTAGGCTGTAAATTACATTCAACCAATTAGAAGAGAAATTTGTGTATGCAAGTACTGAAGACTAGTGCTCCAGAACTTGCTGCATGCCTAGCCAAGATATTCCAGTACAGCTACAATGCTGGCATCTACCCAGCTCTGTGGAAAATTGCCCAGGTATGTCCTACACACAAAGATCAGGACAAATCCAACCCAGACAATTACCGCCCCATCAATCTACCCTCCATCATCAATAAAGTATTGGAAGGGGTCATCAACCATGCTGTTAAGTGGCACTTGCTTAGAAATAACCTGCTCACTGACAGTCAGTTTGGGTTCCACCAGGGCCACTCAGCTCTTGACCTCTTACAGCCTTGGTTCAAACATGGACAAAAGAGCTGAACTTCAGAGGTGAGGTGAGAGTGACTGCCCTTGACATGAAGGCAGAATTTCACTGGAGTCAATGGGAATGAGGGGGGAAACTCTCCGCTGGTTGGAGTCATACCTAGCACAAAGGAAGGTGGTTGTGGTTGTTATAGGTCAATCATCTCAGTTCCAGGACATCACTGCAGGAGTTCCTCAGTGTAGTGTCCAAGGCCCAACCATCTTCAGCTGCTTCATCAATGACTTTCCTTCCATCATAAGGTCAGAAGTGGGGATGTTTCCTGTTGATTGCACAATGTTCAGCACCACTCACTGAAAGTATTTAAAGAGGAGGTAGATAGATTTTTGAAATATTGGGGAGTTGAGGGCTATGAGGAGCTGGCACGAAAGAGGAGTTGGTGTCTGGGGCAGATTATCCATGATCTTATTGAATGGCGGGGCAGGCTTGAGGGGCTGAATGGCCTACTCCTGCTCCTATTTATTATGTTCTTATTCACGATTCCTCAGATACTGAAGCAGTCCATGTCCAAATGCAGCAAGTCCTGAACAATATGCAGGCTTGGGCTGACAAGTGGGAAGTTACATTCATGCCACACAAGTGCCAGGCAATGACCAAATCCAACAAAGGAGAATATAACCATTGTCCCTTGATATTCAATGCCTTTACTATTGCTGAATGCCCCACGACTAACATCCTGGGGGTTACCATTGACCAGAACTGAACTAGACTAGCCATATAAATACTATGGCTACAAGAGCAGGTCAGAGGCTAGGAATCTTGCGGTAAGTTACCTCCTGACTCCTCAAAGCCTATCCACCATCTACAAGGCACAAGTCAGGAGAGTGATGGAATATTTGCCTGGATAAGTGCAGCTCCAACAACAATCAAGAAACTCCTTATCATCCAGGACAAAGCAGCCCTCTTGATTGTGACCACATCCACAAACATTTACTCCCTCCACCACCGATGAACATTGGCAGCAGTGTGTACCATCTACAAGATGCACTGCAGGAACTCATCAAGCCTCCTTAGACAGCACCTTCCAAACCCACGGCTGCTGCCATCTAGAAGGACGAGGGCAGCAGACGCATGATAACACCACCACCTGGGAACTCCCCTCCAAGCCACTCACTGTCCTGACTTGGAAATGTAACGTCATTCCTTCACTGTCGCTGGGTCAAAACCCTGGAACTCCCTCCTTAACCACAATGTGGAGTGTGCCTACACCACGTGGTCTGCAGCGGCTCAAGAAGCCAGCTCACCACCACCTTCTCAATAAATGCTCACCTAGTTGGTGATGCCTATATCTCATGAATGAATAAGAAAATAAGCTTTCAAGCGAGTACTTTATAAATCTAGCTGCTTATTGCGCTGATCAGATACATCACATGCATCAAATTTAGGTAGTATAAGACCATTTCCCTAAGGGATCTCACTCCAATTGGTTTCAGTGCATTGCAGAGTCAAATTGGGCCTTACTCCAGATTTATCCCGGTACTTTTGCATTGCTTTGCAGCCCAAAGCACCTTGCAAAAGTGACAAAATAATTTCACTGCAGATCTCCATCTTCTGCCAGTACAGTATTTATTTTCAGCTCCTTGAAACTGGATGGCAAAGCTATCAACACTCAATGTGTAACAGCATTTTTACCCCCTTATCTAACCCAGTCCTGCCACAGTGCTGTAGCTGTTCTGATTAAGTAAAAGGTGATAACAGAACTGCAGAGATCAGCGGCTATTTCCATTCGAAGCAATGTTAGATGTCACACTGCCCCATTCCACAATGCATTACTTTCTACAAATGCTGTGAACACTTCTATCTATTCAAAAAGAAGAATCTATTCATAATTTCTTTTCAGAAAATGTGATTTTTTTTTACTCTTATGAACTTGCAAGTAAGTCCAGAAAATTATAGTTTGACAAAACCATTTGTATGTATTTCTTTTTCGATTGAAAATGTCTGTTTGTCTGCTCTTCTAGTCTTCCAAGCATTTTGCAATTATTTGTGCACATGTTCTCTGTTTACAACTTGAAAGCTGTTTCCCTATTTGTGTTTCCAAAACATTTTACATTGCCGAGTATTTTACAGTCAGTTGCCTAAAGCTATTGACAGTCTAAGTAAACTGCACCTGTTGCCTGATTATTGACATGCACCTGTCAATCGAAATATTGACTGGCAACAAGATGCTGTCAATACATAAATCTCAAAGGATTTCTTATCGGTAATTTGAATGATCAGACACCTGCTTGGTGATAATGACATACGAATGGCCTAGTATTGACTTTAGAAGTAAAATGTCCACAGGCAAACCCTAGGGTCATTGCATTGACAAATGCTGAAAGAACATCTGTTAATAGATGACAGACTGCCCATATTTATAAAAATCTAATGAGTCAGACCTGCTAAATGACATTTCTCAATTGCTTTAACTTATTCCAACACCGCATTGGTTTGTGTAGAATCCTTCAGACTGAAAAATGGAAAACTAGTTTATGCTAGAAAAAAGATTTTTGTCACACCCTTCAGTGTTGGTATTTCACACTTATGAAAATAAAAATGGTATAACCATGGATTTGAAAATATTCAGTGGAATAAATCACAGAATGTTGTTTCTGCATCATTTTGAACTATTAATGTGGAAAAATAATGGTTGTGTGTGGGTTAATTTAGCAGCAATTCAACTGAAGAGTTCAAATAACAGAATAAATCCTCAGAGAAGAACTTGAATATTCTGTGTTCATTTTCTGAACTTCATTATTGGAGTGCTACATTGAATACACTTACTGGTGTGTTCTTATATACTAAAAATCTCAGATCTTGCTTTAATGTATAAAAACCTGTGAATTTTTATTTTGAGTTATTCTCACCAATTGCAAAACCAATTTTTTGATGTGGAAGTTTCATAACATTGCTTGAAGACTAAATGAGTGAACTATGATGTGAGGCAAACAATATTAACATTATATGACAAGTTCTGAAGGTATACTGGGCCTTATGATAGGTCAGGCTATTTTCTGGATGCATTCCTGCAGAATGTTGGAGGGAAATTTACGAATAGGTACTTTGAGCATGCAGTATTGCACCAATAGCAGAGTTCCTTTTGTTAGTTCATGGAATGTGAGCTGCTCTGGCAAGGCCAGCATTTATTGCCCATCCCTAATTGCCCTTGAAAAAGCGGTGGTGAGCTGCCTTCTTGAACCATAGCAGCCCATGTGATGTATGTATACTGACAGTGCTGTTAGGGAGTGCTAGGATTTTGACCCAATAACAGAGGGAATGATAAGACTTCTACATTTCCAATTCAGGACAGCACCTTCCAAACCTGTGATCTCTACCATCCAGAAGAACAAGGGCAGCAGGTGTATGTGAACACTACACCTGCAAGTTCCCTTCCAAGCCACCGTGAAAAGAAAGAAAAACAACAAGATGGAAAGCAACACTAACATCTATAGAAAAAGGAGTTGTTGGGAAAAATTCTCCCCCCGTTGGGGGGGTGGGGGAAGTGCAGGAACAGGTGTGGGAAGGCGCGCCTCCAATCGGCGTCCCCAATTGAGGCTGCGCCACCATTTTAAGTGGGAGGGACAATTAAGGCCCGCTCAACATGACATCCGCCAGGAAGCGCTGTGCAATCCCTATGTGGGCCAGGGGGGATTCCTTCAACCGGTAGTGTGCTCTTTTGCGCATGCTGCCTCAGGGAGATCAGCTCGGAATTAAAATTTTTAAGACAAATGTTTAAAAAATTTCCCTGACATGTCCCCCTCATGTGACACTTTCACATGAGTTAGGACATGTCCATCACTTTTACTCAAACCTTTACTAAATATTTATAAACCTGCATGAAACCTCATCCCGCCGTGGATGAGGTCTCGTGCTTTTTCTGAAGCTCGCCAGAACTCCTGGCCTGCCCGCCAACCCTAAGGTTGGACGGGTAGCCCTGTCAATTACATAAATTGATTTATTAATGGCCTCAATTGGCCATTGGCAGGTTGGCGGGAAGACAGCTGACTCGGCTGTGCTCCCGCCGACCTGAAAATGGAAATGACGCAGGGTGACATTGGGAGTTCCGCCCAAAGTCATCCCGCGTCATTTTACGTGTTAGCGAGCGGGCCCCGACCGGAAGATCCTCCCCGTTGCTTCTGTTTTGGTTTTAAGGGCAGAATTTTCCTGTTGTCATGCAGGGGTGGGCCCCGCACATCATTCGTCGGGCGAGCGTCCCTAAGTCACAGTGCGCCATCACGATATTTGGCTGGGTGGGCGCGTGATGATGTCCGACGCGCACCCACCATTAATTAACGAGCCACTAAAGGCCCTTAAGTGTTCAATCGACACCAATTTTTCTATGTCCGTGCAATCTTCATGTCGGCGCATGGGTGCAACGGACAGGTGGGTAGGACATTTTTGTATAAACCTCATCCACAGGCGGGATAAGAGGGCTCACTGGGGTCGTGAATGTGCCCTGTCAAGTATTTATTTTTGAAAGTTATTGAAACTCACCTGCTTGATCTGCAGTACTTCAGAACGCATTACAGCTGCTTTGTCTGGACTCTTAACCTTCAGGTCAGCCCTCTGCAGTGAGGAATCTTTTCTGGGCCTGCAAATTTCAGGAAGCCTTCCCTTAGCCTGGGAATGGGAGCTGAACTCTCCACTGGAGGCACCTCCTCTGAGGACGAAGGGAGGGCTAGAAGGGGGAGGAGGCCAGGAGTGTACATTCAGCCTCCAGGGGAGCCACCTTTGGGAGGACAAGTGCAGGCACAAGAGGCACGGGGCCAACTGGAAGTCCAAGGAGGAAGGAGCCGCAGAAGACGCCACTATCCTGCTGCCAGGGTATACAGGCAGCGAAGCAGCTACTTCAATATGTCTGAGGTGCCGAAGGAGGCTCCATCTCTCAAGGGTCACAGTCAAATATATCTATCAGATGATTGGGCCTGAGATCTCCCCTAACTGTGGGTGGACACCCCATGCCAGTGGCTCTAAAGGTCACAACTGCCCTTGACTTCTATGCCTCTGGCTCCTTCCAGGGCTCGGTGGGTGATCTTTGCGGTGTCTCCCAATCAGCTGGCCACACCTGTGTCAAACAGGTTACAGACGCTCTGTTCAGCCGTGCATTGACTTTCATCCACTACCGTTGGGACCAGATAAGCCAGACAGAGCGAGCCAGAGGCTTCGCGGCCATTGCTGGCTTCCCCCGCGTCCAGGGTGCAATAGACTGTACACACGTGGCCATCAAGGCGCCAGCAGGTGAGCCCAGTGCCTTCGTCAATAGGAAGGGCTTCCACTCCATGAACGTGCAGATAGTGTGTGATCACAGGATGCAGATTCTACAAGTCTGTGCAAGGTACCCAGGCAGCTCCCACGATGCCTACATCCTCAGAAACTCCCAGGTGCCGGGGCTCTTCAGTGCTCCAGCCCGGCTTGATGGCTGGCTGCTGGGTGACAAGGGCTATCCCCTCAGAAGGTGGCTCATGACGCCTCTCCACCATCCAAGAACAGAAGCTGAGCAGCGGTACAATAGGAGCCACGCCTCCACAAGGGCTGTGGTGGAGAGAGCCATCAGTCTTCTCAAGATGCGCTTCTGATGCCTGGGCCACTCAGGGGGCGCACTCCAGTACCCCCCAGGTTGTGTCTCGATGATAGTAGTTGCATGCTGCGCTCTGCACAACCTTGCGCTGGAAAGGGGGGGGACGCTGTGGACGATGAAGATGTAGACGCAACGGCTGTGGCTGCACACGATGAGTCCAGCAGTGAGTCCGAGGATGAGCATGCACAGGGAAATGCTGAGGGGGTAGACGCTGACCCGGGCATACTCAGGGAGGCAGGGACACCTGGGAGGCTTTAATCAAATGAACCTTCAGCTAGCACACCCCAGATGGTCCACCAGGACAAGCCTGGGCTGTCAGCTCGACAGTCCTCACCTAAGTACAAAATCTGCCAGGTTAGCAACAGTAACTAAGGGCATTGTTAATAAAGCTGAATGTCCAAAAAAGCACTCATTACAGTTTTGGAAACCACCCACATGCAGAAGAAAAGAGGCACTCTCAGCCATGGTGACATATCTGAATTTAATGTGTGAAGCAAAGCAACTTATTACAAAAAAAGACAAGAGTGACTGGACGTCCTCTACACCTCCATCCCCCACCAGGATGGTCTGAGGGCTCTCCGCTTCTTCCTTGAACAGAGGCCCGAACAATTCCCATCCACCACCACTTCCCTCCGTCTGGCTGAACTTGTTCTCTCACTGAACAATTTCTCCTTAAACTCGTCTCACTTCCTCCAAATATAAGGTGCAGCAATGGGTACCGGCATGTGCCCCAGTTATGCCTGTCTCTTTATGGGGTATGTGGAACATTCCTTGTTCCAGTCCTACTCAGGCCCCCCTCCCACAACTCTTTCTTCAGTACATTGATGACTGCTTCGGTGCTGCTTCGTGCTCTCACCTGGACCTGGAAAAATTTATTAATTTTGCTTCCAATCTCCACCCCCCCATCACTTTCACGTGGTCCATCACTGACACTTCCCTTCCCTTCCTTTACCTCTCTGTCTCCATTTCCGGTGATAGACTGTCCACCAATATTCATTACAAGCTTACCGACTCCCACAGCTACCTCGACTACAACCCCTCACACCCTACTTCCTGTAAGGACTCCATCCCATTTTCTCAGTTCCTTCGCCCCTGTCGCATTTGTTCTGATGATGCCACTTTTCAAAATAGTGCTTCTGACATGTCTTCCTTGTTCCTTCTTCCTTAACCGAGGTTTCCCACCCACAGTGGTTGACAGGGCCCTCAAACGTGTTCAACCCATCTCCCGCGCCTCTGCCCTCACACCTTCCTCTCTCTCCCAGAACCATGATAGGGTCGCACTTGTCCACACTTATCACTCCACCAACCTCCGCATTCAAAGGATCATCCTCCGCCATTTCCGCCAACTCCAGCATGATGCCACCACCAAACACATCTTCCCTTCACCCCCCCCCCCCCGCCCCCCCCCCCCCCCCCCCCCCCCCCTGTTGGCATTCCGTAGGGACCGTTCCCTCCGGGACACCCTGGTCCACTTCTCCATCACCCCCAATACCTCAATCCCCTCCCATAGCACCTTCCCATTCAATGACAGAAGGGCAGCACCTGCCCTTTTACTTCCGCCCTCCTCACCGTCCAAGGGCCCAAACACTCCTTTCAAGTGAACCAGCGCTTCACTTGCACTTCCCTCAATTTGGTCTACTGTATTCACTGCTCCCAATGTGGTCTTCTCTACATTGGAGAGACCAAACGCAGACTGGGTGACCGCTTTGTGGAACACCTTCGGTCTGTCTGCAAGCATGACCCAGACCTCCCTGTCGCTTGCCATTTCAACACACCACCCTCTCTCATGCCCACATGTCTGTCCTTGGCCTGCTGCAATGTTCCAGTGAAGCCCAACACAAACTGGAGGAACAACACCTCATCTTCCAACTAGGCACTTTACAGCCTTCCGGACTGAATATTGAGTTCAACAACATCAGACCATCTTCACCCCTTATTGATCCCCTTTTTTCAAATGTTTATTTTTTAATTTTATATATATATATTTTTTCCCACCTATTATTTTTATTTAAAAAATTTTTTATTTCCATTCATTGTTTTATCCCCACCTTTTAGCCTATTTTCGATCTTTTTTCCCACCACCGTCCCCTCCCCCCACCCCACCCCCATTAGGGTTCATCCTGCTTTCTACTCTTAATGTCACCATTAGCACCTCCTTTAGCCAGTATCACTACCATCAACACCCCTTCGACCTTTTCCTTATGACATCTTTTGCAATCTCTCCTTTGCCTCCACCTATCAGTGGCCTTCTATCCAGCTTCACCTGCCCCACCCCCCTTAAACAATATATATTTCACCACATTTTTACTTCTCTTTAGTTCTGAAGAAGAGTCATACAGACTCAAAATGTTCACTCTGTCTTTCTCTCCACAGATGCTGTCAGACCTGCTGAGTTTTTCCAGCAATTTTTGTTTTTGGAAGAGTCCAGTTGGGTAAAATGACTTATTTTTTGTCACAGATTCTAGGCAATGGAATGATGAGCGAAATGGTCTTTTTTGCTCTTTGCTTTCTTATATTCTCATGTAAGCCACCTGATCTAAGTCTCATGCTTCTTTGGTAAAACATGTAACTATTAGAATTAATAAACAACAAGATGAGCAATTATTGTCTGAACACACAATGTAGTTATTAAAGCAAATAAAAATCCATTGATCCATCACTCGGTGTCATTTATGCAATGTGCCACCTGTGCACCCTATGTGTTAATATTGCTCATTGTCTCACTTAGGAAAGAGTGCAATATTCAAATTGATAATAAGGTCTCGATGGTGCTTGAAATAATTTGTGTTTGTATTCCTAAGGCTCAACAGCAGTGTAAGTATGATGCACTACAAGCTATTGGGCTGGATTTTTGAGTCAGTGGCAAATGAACAGTGTTTGCTGTTCATTCAGTTTACAGCTACTCACAGATTTTTAGTGGGCTTTTGCTTGGCAACTTTGAGTATTTAGAAAACCATTTCAGCACAATGCCTTTACAGGGGATCAGGAACCTGTTTGAACAGGAAAATCAGCGCAAGTCTCTTCAACTAATCAGATTGAAGAATTATTACTAAAACAGGCAGTGTCAGAATTGTGAAGTGTGAGTTAGACTATTTATTTCAATGTCAAATCATAAACAGAAAGCAAAATGGAGACGGAAATAAAGATGTAATTAAGAGAGAGGTAAAAGAGAAAGGAAAAAGTAACAAATAAAATTATTTTAAAAATTTTTAACGAATCTTCAACAATAATTATAATCTGAAGGAATGACACTTCACACTTGAAAAATAAATTTTCAGTGCCAGAGATGCTGTTTTACAGTTATTAAGACTTATTATGCCATTAAAAGTTAATTTACACCTGGATGGACAAGACTGAAATTTTCCTAACATGTTTAGTGGATAAGTGCAAAGAACAAGACAACCACCTTCAACCAGAAGTGCTGAGTGGGTGATCCATCTCAGCATCCTCCTGAGGTGCCCAGCATCACAGATGCCAGTCTTCAGCCAATTTGTTTGACTCCACATGATATCAAACAATGGACAAAGGCACTGGATACTGAAAAGGCTACGGGCCCTGACAGCATTCTGGCAATAAAACTAAAGACTTGTGCTCCAGAACTAGCTGTGCCCCAAGCCAAGTTGATCCAGTAAGCAACAACACTGGCAATTGCCCAGCAATGTGGAAAATTGCCCAGGTATATACTGTTCACAAAAAGCAAGGCAAATCCAACCCAGCCAATTACCATCCCAACAGTCTACTCTTGATCATCAGCAAAGTGATGGAAAGTGTCCTCAACAGCGCAATCGAGCGGTACTTACTCAGCCACAGTCTGCTCACTGATAATCAATTTTGGTTCTGCCAGAGCCACTCAGGTCCTGGCCTCATTACAGCCTTGGTCCAAACATGAGAAAAAGAGTTGAGAGTGATTACCTTGACATCAAGGTAGCATTTGACTGAGTGTGGCATCGAGGAGTCCTAGCAAAAACTGGATTCAATGGGAATCAGGGAGAAAGCTCTCCACTGGCACAAAGGAAGATGTTTGTGGTTGTTTGACGTCAATCATCTCAGTCCTGGGACATCACTGCAGGAATTCCTCAGATTAGTGTCCTAGGCCTAACCATCTTCAGCTGCTTCATCACTTTCCCTTCATCATAGCATAACATGGGATTCAAGCACATGGACTGTACGAAGTTTATAAAAGAAGGCTTGTTTATTCCACTGGCATCAAACTATATAAACCAGCAAGGGAAAGCTTGACTTCAAGAAACAAACTACTTATGGATAATGTTCATGGTCCATGCTCTAGACCTCTGCCTGCTTTGTGGCCTTGGCTCCTCAACGCAATGACTCACCAGTCTTGAACTGCTGCACCAACTCCTGGTTGCAGTCCTCCTCTCCTCTCTCTACATGAGGTTTCTGATCTTTCCTTCTTCTCCAGCCTGCACACCTGGCTCAGTCCCCACCTCCTGCTCTCTTCAACCTGTTCTCCAGGCTTAGGCTCCACTCCCCGTTTGCTGAGAACTTCAGCCCTTGTTCCAAGGGAAGCCCCTAGGGCTGACTGAATCTTCTGCCCAGCATCCTTCCAGGCTGACAACCTCTGCTGGTGGTGCTAGTGCCCCACAGGGAATGCCCTGCAGACGCAGGGCCTGGCCTCCAGCCCCATTCTGAAGTCAGAAGCCTGAAATCAGAAGGCCAAGGGCCTCCTTATCTCCCCTGCTACAATAAGGTCAGAGGTAGAGATGTTCGCTGATAACCGAAAACATGCAGCCCAATTCACAACTCCTCAGATGCTGAAGCAGTCTATGTCCACCTGTAGCAAGACCTGAACAATATTCAGGCTTGGGCTAATAAGCAGCAAATAACATTCACACCACACAAGTGCCAGGCAATTACCATCTTCAACAAGAGAGAATCTAACCATCTCCCTTTGACATTCCAATGGCATTAGCATCGATGAACCCCCTACTATCAACATCCTTGGGGTTATCTTTAACCAAAAACTTAACTGGACTGGCCATATGAATACTATAGCTACAAGTGTAAGTCAGAGGCTGGGAATTCCGCAAAGAGTAACTGACCTCCTGACTCCCCAAAGCCTGTCCACCATCTACAGGGCACAAGTCAGGAGTGTGATGGAATACTCTCCACTTGCCTGGATGAGTGTAGCTCCAACAACACTCAAGAAGCTTGGCATCAGCCAGGACAAAGCAGCCCGTGTAATTGGCACCCCAGCCACAAACATTCACTCCCTTCACCACTGACAAACAGTGGCAGCAGTGTGTACCGTCTACAGGTATACTGCAGAAACTCACCAAGGCTCCTTCAATAGCACTCTCCAAACCTGTGATCTCTACCACCTTGAAGGACAAGGTCAGCAGTTGCATGGGAACACCGCCATCTGCCAGTTCCCCTCCAAACCACACTCCATCCTGACTTGTAACTATATTGTTGTTCTCTCACTGTCGCTGGGTCAAAATCCTGGAACTCCCTCCCTAACAGCACTGTGGGTGTACATACACCACATGGACTGCAGCAGTTCAAGAGGGCAGCTCATCAACACCTTCTCAAGGGCAATTAGGGATGGGCAATAAATGCTGGCCCAGCCAGCAATGCCCACATCCCGTGAAATAGTAAATTTTTTAAAAGTGCTGCAACTGCATGCCCTTTAAATGTTTGAATGCTAAGTTTCTCTGTGTAGCGAAGCTTATGAAGGAGCAGAGAAAATTACACAGGAACTTCCTGATTTCCACATTTACCTATGCATGTGTAGAGGCTGGAGGTTACTGCCTGATTTAGTCCTTAATCACGTTATTAATAATTATAGCCTCACCATTATTCCTACTGCAAAGTCTGAGGCATTATTACACACCTGTGACTGTTGTCACCTCCCACTAATCTGCCCAAACATGCAAGTATTCCCTTTATTACCCTCTTCCCTATGGGATTCAAATAGGGATTTATTTTAATCAGGATATATTGCCCATAAACTCTGTAAGATGCCCATAACCTGTGAATAGTGTAAATTGGTAACAGGGCATTTGTAACTTGTAATGTAATGCATCTGCTGTCACCATTTACAGCTCCTCTAGACCTACTGTTAATTCCCTTACTTGCCCAACACTTTTTGCCTTGCATTATTATCCCTGTTGTCATTTAATCTCTCCTGACCTCCACCCTATCACAAACCTTCTCTTTCGTTCTTTCCTTCTCCCTCTCCCCACATCTGCCCCCACCTCCCCCCTCCCCTTATATCCTTGGTTTTGTACTTGCTTTTAAATTGCTAAATCTCTTAACTTCACCCATTTCTAATGAATGATCATCCACCTGAATCATTGGCCCTGATCTTGTCTCAGAGACAACGAGGGAGTAAGGGGACAGGGGCAAGTTTTGTGGAAACCTAGAAGAATGGGTTTCCTTCTGGTCCTGCTGAATTTAACAGCATGACCTGAATACCATTTTTTGTCTTCATTTTTGTCATTGTGAGGCTGGCTGGCTATGGGGTGGATATGTCTTCGACACCAAGCCACAGCACGCAGAGAGGATGGAGGGAGGGATCAAAAAGGCTGCATGGGGAAGGGGGTGGAGATTAGAACATGGAGAGAAAATAAGAGGCCATGTTTGAGTGAAGATTGGGGTCTGGAGAAGTGAGAAATTGGAAGGGTCAGGAGTAAGATCAGAAGGATCAGCTGTCGGGGGGGTAGGTAGTGGAGATTGGAGGCCTCATGGATGAGATTGGAAGCATTGGCAGGTGGGAAAAGGATTAGAAAGGTTGGGATGGTGTCCAATTGTGGAGGCTGGTGCAGCAGATAAACTAGGCCCTGCAGGTAAGTGGTAAAGACACTTACCTTCTGGATCATGGTGGCCTTGCCTCCTTTTGGCTGTCAGGTTTCCCGAGGAATGGGAAACTCGGCCAGCTGGGGTTAAGTTTAAAACCGTGCTTAATTCTGAAGCACACAGCTCCAATATAACACGTAAATGACCAACCCAACTTCTGTGAGTGAGTTGGTCGCGAGCTCCCCATCCCACCTCTGCTTATTAAGGGTGTGGTTTGGCCTTCAGAGTTTTAACACTTTTGCACCCTGTTCAACCCAAACCCACCCATTTTTTGGTGTTAAAATTCCCCCCATTAACTCTGTTTCTCTCTCTACAGATGCTGTCTGCCCTTTTGAGTAATTTCAGCATTTTCAGTTCTTATTTAAGACCGACCATTCTTTGGTATGAAGTTTGCAAGAGTAAGTTAATGGAGGGCTAACTGAAGATAAAAAAAGTTTAAAGTAAAAGATAGAACAAAACAAATCTAAAATTAGTTCTCACCTCTAAGAACATAATCAATGATAATGTCAGCTTTTGACTTCCCACATGATTTACTAGGGTCTCCTTTAATTGTCAGGGCTGATTATGTATTCCATGGGACATTCTAATTCTTATATTGTTGGGCTAGAAGATGGTATCAATTGTGCAGAGCTGCTAGTCGAGGCCAAAAACTGAACATGTCGGGGTGGATAGACATTTTGGAGTTTGATTTATCTTTGAAGATCAGTAAATATTTGTGCAGAGCTCTCAGATGATTAAGTAGGCATGGTAGAATCCCTGATAGGTTAGATTGTGTATGTTCTGTGAAAGAATTTGGTTAGATGGGATGAATAGGATCATCTTATTTCTCTGTTTCTGGTATATATCTTTCATTTTTTTAATTCCGTCATCATGTCTCCCTTTTTTTCTAACACTGTTATCACTTTTGCCATTTAGTTATCTCTGGTCTTCCAGCTATTCACTTTATAGCTCATTATTTTTCTCTTTTTGCGTGTATTATTCCCTCCACCTTTCACCTGTAATACCTTTCAGTTCTGGTGTAGGATCGTAGATCTGCAAGCTAACATTTTCCTCTTTCCACAGATGCTGTCTGACCTGCTGAGGATTTTTTTTTTGTGTTTAGTTTTTATGCTCTTGTTTATTTTTGGACATGTTTCCTTCCTGTTTCTAAACATGACTGTAAAATTGAAAAAAATCGTAATTTTTACACACATAATTTAAATATACATGGAACATTAATTTACTCTCTCCCAAAGCATTATTTGAGCTGTTGTCATAATTTGTCAATTATGAATGGCCCCATGTACATGCAATTACATTTGAATCAATTCCATTTAATGCATTTTCCAGTTTAAGCTGCTTAATGGCTCTGCTGCACAAGTACGTCTCAGCTTCCAAAAAAGAATTAGAAGGGAACACAGCATTTATTCATGAGGCATCAGAAAAGGACTGAGAACCTGACTCCTATTCTAAGAATTATAAGGCAATTAAAATAGTCTTTTGCAAAGTAAGTTAATGATGGTGCATATTGCAGTTAATTTATTCCTATTATTATAGGGGACTTAATTCATTCAGTGTGTTCTTTGCATGTCGTTTGGCAATTATTAATGATTGTGCGATATAGGCAACACCCAGTAAAGACCTGTATGGACTAAACAAAAAATGCTGGAAATGCTCAGCTAGCCAGGCAGCATCTGTAGAGAGAGAAAGAGAGTTAGCTTTTCAGATCGATGACCATTCAGCAGACCTGACAGAAGTTAGAGATGTGACAGGTTTTAAACAAATGCAAAGTTAGGCAAAGTGGGGAGGGGAGGAAAGAACAGAAGGGAACACCTGTGATAGGGTGGAAAGCAGGAGTGATTATATGACAGAAGTGATAATGGTGAAAGGCAAAAGGGGGTGGTAATGTGACAAGTAAAGATATCGAAGACCTGCCGGAATTGCATTCATGTAATTGGTACATTCTGTGCATTGCTTATCTTGTAAACATCAACTGAGAGCAAATATTGCAAATTCCAGACTTTGGAAACCTCAGAGGTGACAGTAATTTTGGCACCATTTGTTTGACAAGAAGAAAATGTAACCTTCCATACGGAATCTCAGTAGGGTGGTAGACATTGGTTTCCATTTTCTGCCATTGGTTTGAAAGGGTGGTAACTAATTTTTGCCAAGTAGTTCAAAAACAGCAATTTAGGCTATGGATTATTCCAAGTAAACACAACCACGCTGTTTTTTTGAACAGGTATCACATGCCTCCAAGTTTGATCCCTGCACCTAGTAAAAGATATTTTCTATCTCTAGCAGTCCCCCAAAGTGAGGACAACACTTGCCACGGAGCCTGTGGCAAGAGCTTGCGTGTGGAGTCTTTTAACATGGGGAGGCGCAGCAGCTACCACACAGTTCTGGCTGACCAGGAAATTCCAGTGAAAGATATTCAGGCTCAGGAGAAGATGCAAGGGAGGGTGGCCAGATGAAAGATAGACAAAAGATAATGAGGGAAGTTGCCTGAAGTTAAAGTTATTGGCCCTAGGTGCTGAGATGTTCTTGCCCAGATCTCTGCCACTGACTCTGCAAACGTTGACAGAAT
Source organism: Cetorhinus maximus (assembly GCF_964194155.1). NCBI lineage: Eukaryota > Metazoa > Chordata > Chondrichthyes > Lamniformes > Cetorhinidae > Cetorhinus > Cetorhinus maximus. The sequence continues at coordinate 91,820,909 of NC_135879.1, read as the reverse complement.
CAGGGTGATGTCCCTTCATTTCCCTATAATTGGTAAGCACCTTTGGGCATCTGGGCACCTGCAATTACAGAAAAGCTAGAAAGTCAAATGCAAATTCCTGCACTGGGAACAGAAGGTCAGGCCCCCCCCACCCCCCAGAAACAAGATGAACTTGTCTCCAATAGTCTTCTTAGAAAGGGACCGTTTTAAAAAATCAAGATGGGAGGCACTTTGGATGTGGTTGACAGCACATCAAAAGTGGAAGACCATGAACATCCAAATGGCAGCCACAACGTGATATGGGGGGGATCAGCATGAGCACAGGAGGGAGGTACATAGCAAAGAAGTGCACAGGAGGAGGGTGCAAAGGAAGTCACATGGTTTGCAGATAAAAGCTCAGCTTCCATGACCTCTCAGAAGAGCATTGCTTTTGCGGGCTGAGATGGGTATGCCAGGTGGTCATAGACACCTGCAGTCTCCGAGAGGTCTTCTTAACTGCTGGAGCAGCTGTTCAGGGCATGTAGCTCACTGCTTGAAATGAGAGCCCAGGCCTTGATTTAGCTTGGGCTTTCCAACAGTAGAAATAGGGCCATGGTCAGCACATTCTGCTGGTCAACCAAGCAAATGTTAAAATCTAGCTCCTAATTTCAGATAAAAGCTTAGTATTTGACACAATTGATACTCATAATCGAGTATTTTGGAATGTAAATATTTAAATAGCTATGTAAATGAAAAAGACCAAAGTCCAATATTTAGTATTTGGAACACTATGTGAGCATTGCTTCCACTTTCCCTTCCTACCTGCAAGCCAATATCTTTTTTAAAAGTTAAAATGCTGGAACTTGCTACCTACAATGATGGTGGAAACAGAGATGATGAATGATTTGAAAAGGAAATTACATGAACAATTGAGGGAAACTTCTAGTACTGCAGGGATAGAGACTGATTGGATTGCTCTAAAGAGAGCTACATGGACCTGATGGGCCAGATGGCTTCCTTCTGTGCTGTTATGATTCTATGACTCTAAACTAACTTTTTAGCTTTGACAATCAATTATTTTTGAAGCCATCCAAAACCTAAGATTAGAGTTTGCATCAAAGTTTGTTGTTATTAGTATTTCTGCTCTGGGCATGGTCCTACTGTGTGTATCATATCATGTTAAAATGTTAAGCACCAAAAGGATCAATATTTGGCTGGACAGGGTAGAAATGACTGTAGAATTAATATAACCAAGGACATACAAGTGTGAAATACAGAAGCATAAGGGAGGAGTAGGTATTATCTGAGTTATAAGTACAGCTGAAATAGTGGTAGTTGTTACAATCTCCATACAGACTGACTACTTTTAAAAAGATACTGAACTTCCAGTTACTAGTTGAAAAAATGACACAAAAAGATTTCACACTTTAAAACTTATACTGTAACAAATGACTACAGAACACTAACACTGAACACTATTTTCTTTTTTTGTTGGCAATTTATACTTTAAACTACAGAAAGTGATGTTCCTATTGTATACTTTTCATCAATTGCATTCTCCATAGAATTACAGTCCTTTTAGCAAACAGCCCACAGTGGGTCCAGCTTCCTCCAGGTTAGCGTCTCCAGGTGCTTTCCTCCATTTTCAGAGAGTTCCTTAAATCCACCACCAGCAGTAAAGCCTGTTCCTATGATTCTTCCACTCGAGAAGCAAAGAATCACTGACAGCAACTTCTGGATCTCCGTGTTTAACTGCACATGTGCAGACTCCAGATATGCTGTCCGTTTTAGAGGAGTAATGATGCTGGCAGTCTTGCCATTGTTACTACCGCAAAATCCAGGCCATTATCCTGAAATGAAAAAACCTCATGTCAACGTTCAATTATTTTCTGCTAAGGCAGAGGAGCCTTTAAGGCATTAGGGATCATTGTAGAACAGCCACTGCAGCAGACAACTTGCTATTTTGGTAGGAGATCTAAGCATCTTGATTGCAGAATCTCACTCAGCACAGGCTAATGCTTTTTATGGTGACTATAGAATCACATGGGGTGTAAAGACTATATGCAATACAGTGTGCCTTCTATTAATTAAAGCAATTTTACAGTTTAAAACAAACACATACGCAAGCAAATAATGTAACTGACTTAAGGCATATTGATAAGGTAGGCAGAAGATGTGCAACAGTGCCTCAGCATTCTGGTCCTGTAGAAACTATCTGTGGCGAAAACAAGCTTGCATGTGCTCCGTTGTTTTTAAGCTATTATTTGTGATTATGTTTCTAGCTACCTCCTCATTTCCCATTGGTGCAGCCTTAGTTATTACATTGGACAGAATTTCCCTTGCCCGCTGGAGTTGGGTGTGCTTGGCGGTGTGAGCAGACAATATGGCGAGGAGGCCAGAAATCGGTTTCACAACATCAAGAAAGCAGTTTGTGTTTGTCTGCTCAGCCCGTCGATGGCAGGCCGTGTTCCCTGCCATCGGATATCGGGAACCTCATTGAAATACGTCTGCATATCATTATAAGGCCAGCCTGACAGAATCATCCCCCCACCGCTGGATTGTGAGCCCTCGTCGGCCTGATTGCATGCCAGTGCAGAACACGTCTTGACAAGCGTGACATGCAGAAGTCGGGACTTACCGCCAGGACCTTGCTCACATCGTGGACATCCGAAGTGCAGAAGATGCTGGAGCCCGACAGCAACGGCACATTGGAGGAACATCCATGGGATCTGGGTGGATTCTCATGGACATGGCTCTGCTATGAAGCAGCTCACGGAAGGTGAAAAGTCACCATTGAGGGTCTGCTTACAATGAATGATGGTCAGGGGGGCACAAGAAGAAGATCCAGTTGTGTTTGGGAGAGGTGTATTGGGAGGTGTGAAAGGAAAGTCTAGGATCAACTGGGAGAGGAAGAGGTGTCAGGATGGGGTGAGGTTGGGAGGGGGGTGATGAAGGTGTCTGGGTAGGGTGAGGTTGGGAGGGGGGCAATAAAGGTGTCGGCGGGGAGGTTGGGAAGGGAAGAGAGTACAGGGGGTAGAGTTGGTAACAGGGGAGAAGATGGCAATTGGGGAGGTAGGTGTAAGGGGTGGTGGAAGGAGCAGGGGAAGAAGTTTGGAGGGGGGAAGGAGTGTGGAGAGGGAAAGGAGTCCGAGGGAAGAAGGAGTGCGAAATGGAGAGGGAGCAAGAACATATGAGCATATGAATTGGGAGCAGAAGTAGGCCACTCGGCCCCTTGAGCCTGCTCTGCCATTCACTAAGTTCATGGCTGATCTGAATGTAACCTCAACCCCACATTCCTGCCTATCTCCAATAAACTTTCACCCCCTTGTTAATCAAAAATCTATCTAGCCCCGCATTAAAAATATTCAAAGATTTTGCTTCCACCACCTTTTGAGGAAGAGAGTTCCAAAGACTCACAACCCTTTGAGAGAAAGAAATTCTCCTCATCTCTGTCTTAAATGAGCGACCCCTTATTTTTAAACAGTGACACCTAGTTCTAGATTCTTCCACGAGAGGAAACATCCTCTCCACATCTATCCTGTCAAGACTCCACAGGGTCTTAAAGGTTTCAATTAAGTTGCCTCTTAACCTTCTAAACTCCAGTGGATACAAGCCTAACCTGTTCAACCTTTCCTCATAGAACAACCCGCCCATTCGGTATTAGTCTAGTCAACCTTCTCTGAACTGCTTTTAACACATTTACATCTTGCTTTAAATAAAGAGACCAGTACTATACACAATACTCCAGGTATGTTCTCACCAATGCCCTGTACAACTTGAGCATAACCTCCTTACTTTTGTATTCAGTTCCCCTCACGATAAATGAAACCATTCTATTAGCTTTCCTAATTACTTGCTGTACCTGCGTACTAACCTTTGGTGATCAATGCACCAGGATACCTGGACCCCTCTGCATTTCAGAGCTCTGCAATCTCTCTCCATTTAGATAATAAGCTTTTTTATTCTTCCTGCCAAAATGGATGATTTCACATTTGTCGACATTATACTCCATTTGCCAAATCTTTGCCCACTCGCTTAACATATCTATGTCACTTTGCAGCCTCCTATGTCACCTTCACAATTTATTTTCCCACCTATCTTTGTGTCATCAGCAAATTTAGCAACCATTCCTTCGGTCCCTTCATCCAAGTAATTTACATAAATTATAAAAGACTGGAGGAGGAAGTAAGGGTGGTGGACGGAGTCAGTAAGGGGGAAGGACTAAGGCTGGAGGAAGAAGTAAGGGTGGTGGAAGAACTAAGGGTGTCTGAAGGAGTCAGGAAGCAGGGGGAGAGGCCCATTGGGGGAGGAGTTTGGCCAGGGGGGGGGGGGGGGGGGGGCGGGGTAAAGGGGCTCCAAGGGGGGAAAGGGTGCCAAGGGGGAAGGGGTCGGGAGGGACGAAGGGATTTGGAAGGGGGGATGTCCAGCTGAACATGCAAGGGAAGGCTCTGATGAGTCCATGACTGCCTCCTGGGGAGCAAACTGAGGGTGGGCGTGGAACGAGGGAATGGTGAGAATGACCGAGGGCAGAGTGAGGCGGTACGGTGAGAGGGTGAGGGTTCGACGGTCGCGGTAGAAGGGGCGGCAAGGGTGGCTGGTGAGGACTCAGAAGCAGACAAGGCCCCTGGGAGTGGGAAGGAGGAGGTTGGGGAGGTGAATGTGGATGGAGGTGGGATTTTCGGGAAGGAAGGGAACGTGCATGTTCACCTGGATATCCCTGAAGGAAAAAGGTTGTGGTAGGTAGGTCGTGGAGGGGAGGTGGAAGGTGATGCTGGTGAGGGGGTCAACAATGTTGGGGGAAAGGAAATGGGTGACTGGGGAAGGGGAAAAGACAGGGGAGTGCACAAGAAATCAAATCAAGACCACGCTGTCTAAATTGAAAGTAAAACGATAGTCGTGGTGGGCGAGATCAGGTGCTGCTTTTGAGCATGATCATTGGGTGGGTGGAGATGCAGGTCAGCTCAGATGGACAACTGAAAGCAAACCCCAGCATGCAGCATGGCACTCGTGATGGAGTGCAAGTCTGCGCGCATCTCATGTTCTGCTGGACTGGGTATCTGCCATTCTCCCCATGGACACCTCCATACACACACACACATGTGGGCACCACTTCATCAGTGAACAGGTGGATGCACTCCTCTGACTCAAGTGCCACTCTGCTGAGGGCTTTCAACATGATGTTTCCACACCTTCTGCTGACTCTCCAGGATGAGTTGGAAGGTTCGTCATCTGATGACTCAGACCTCACAGATGCCTGATCCCCAGCAGTCCTCCGAGTGCTGGGGATCTCAGCCGAACTTGCCTCCTGCTGCTGCAGACATGTGTCCTTGCGGTGACTACTAGATTGTGAACCCGAGCCTTCTCTAGATCTAGGTCCCACCGAGGTGTGTGTCTCTCGCTGGTGGACAGTGTGGGTAAGCGCTGTGATGGGTTTTCCAGGCTGCTTATTTCCAGCTCTTAATGGAGGAGGTGTTAGCTTGGCTGGAGGTGAGGATCTGGATGGAGCTGAGGGATTGGCTGGCTGAGGAAGTTGGTTGCTTGGTAGAGCTCCCTGAGAACCAAAGTAAAGATAAGTAGTGCATGGCAGCAGAGTCAAAAGCAGGATAGAGAGCACTCACAGTTGCGTTGAGAGAGGGATTATGTGGTGCAAGATCCTCAGGAGGGTGTTCACCGCCGACCTCACCATCACCGCCGGCATGGTTCACATCCTCACCAGTCAAGTGTGATGGCACACTCCTCAAAGTGAGTGAGGGGCCTAAGGTGGGTCACCCCACCCCCAGTCTTGGACCTCTCCCTGCCATCTTCTCCTGCTGATATGAGCAGACTTCTCCTACATGAAAACAGATGGAGTGTGAGCAGCACACATGGCACTGCGTGGGATGTTTGTGAAGTGAGCGGAGCCATGGATGGGATGAGGACGTGAGCTGGAGAGGATATGAGCCTGATGGAGATGTGAGGGTGTGTGTGAGAGTTAGTGGTGTCGTCCCTTGAGGTGTGAGATCTCTGTGGGTGTGTGATGGGTTTGTGAGTGTGTGGATTGAGAGTGATGAGAAGAGTGATTTACCCTGGTGGAACGGATGAGGGCATCATCCTGTAGTGGCACTGGGTGGCTGTCCTCTTTCGAAGGCCATTGGTGCTGACCACTGCCGCCACCACCTCCCAAGCCAGATTGGTGATGCAGCTGCCCCTCCTGTGGCCAGAGTGGGGGTAGAGGCCATCACTGCGAGCCTCCACAGTGTTCAAAAGTCGCTCAAGGGATGCATCATTGAAGCGGGGGGGCTGCAGTCTTTTTGCCTTTCGGGGCCATCCTGCCTTCTGTGCGGCAGTCCTGGGCTGGGAGCACTGAGAAGTGTACACGTGGCTGCACTTTAAATGTGGCGCCCGAGGTGATGAAGTGGCGCGGTGATGACATGGCAGGCGAATGAGAGGCTGCCCGCCATGGAAACGGCCTGTTTCCCGGGAACGCATAATTAATGCAGTGGGTTTGGGACGATACAGCGTGAGAAGCCGCCATTACGGCCAACGGGTAAAATGTCATTTTACCCGCCCGCTACTGCACCAAGTGCAAATCTAGGATGATCCTGCCCATTGAGACTGATGTTGCTACCAGTAGCAGCATTATAAAGTAAAGTTATGCACATAACTAGCCAGCAAACATTTACAGATATAAAATGCATTACCAAGGGCTGCCAGTGTATTATTGAAGCTAATGCGCTACTCTTGGAGTTGTCAGATTGAAAATTTCTAAACCATAGACTAGATAACAAGGGCGTGATATTTGAACGGAGGCAAGGAGTGTTTAACTGTGGCTGAAAATTACAGAAGAATCCAGCAAGTCTAGAGCTGCAAAGGCCTTGCTGATTTTAAGGGCATAGTCTCACTTGCATTGTGTAGCTTGTCTCCTGTCCAGCAGTTGCCTGGGCAGATAGCGGGAGGCAACACTAGGGGCAGGAGGCCACATCTAGGACCCTTGTAAAATTGAAAGGGGGTGAGGAAGTTCCAGTTGGCAATTGTGAGGAGGGTGGAGTCCTGCGTTTATGGGGGTTGTGGGTGGGAGACTGTTGATTTGGGTTGGGGGGCTGTCAGCTTCCTTGATGAGCTCAGGGAGAACGCTCCTGCTCACCCTGCCCTCCAAGAGCACTGAAGGAGCATTCAGCTCAGTGAGCTGGCAATGCCTCTCTGTGTTTCACTGCCAAATTTCCAAACCGCTGGGGACTCAGTGCTGTATGAGTTAATTTCAAATCGGACTCTCAAGTGCACTGCTTGAGCCTAATTTAAATATGTTAAAAAGTGATCCACTTGCTCATGGTCGGACACTCGGATGCCCCAATATCCGCTGAGATAAAAATTTTGGGCCATGCTCCGCAAATTTCACTTTTTAACCATCCCATGACCCTCTCCTGCCAATTATATGGGATTAATATTGAAGACCAAAAGTCTGGTTTTAAAACAGAGGTCTTTTTTTTACATTTATTTCTACAATATGCAAGTGCTGATATTAATGATGTTTAAATTCATTTTCATTATCAGGAAAAGAAATGTCATCTTAAAATAATTTGCACAATCCATGCCCCTACTCTTCCACTGTGTGATCCATAGTTTTGGGCTTGGTACTCTTTGTATAGATAACCTATTTATACATATTATTATTGTAAGCATTATCATTCTCTTGACACATCAACACATAACAAACATTTCTAGCTGCATGCTTACACATGGCAAGCAGATAAATCTTCATTCCATTCCCTTAACATGTCCCACAACACATACATTAAAATCATTCACAGGTCCTGGATTCAAGTCTCAGGGGTTAAGTAGATAAATGTCCCTGTTACAGTGAGAGAGAGGACTTTTGCAAAGTTACTAACTTTATTAACTGGGTATATTGAGAGAGAAGACTTTAGATTGTGTGAGGAAAGTTTTTTCATTGACCAACCAGATAAGTGAAACCATCAAGGCTGTACCAATTTTTAACCAATTAATTTTTCTGACTATTACCATCAAAACATCCATCCAATCAATTTATCTCCCATTCAACATCATTATCTTCATGGCAACCCTTGTCCCAAGATAACTGCAGTGACAAGGCGCCTCCATTGATTTGATAATAATGTTCTATTTTCTTGATCCCAAGAGGTTTTTGCTGAATATAATATAACATTTTTAATGGTGTCATATTTCCACAATATTACATTTCTGCTCAGGAACAGTCATGTGACTCATGAAGTAGGGTCTTAAAATTAGCGTTACTGCTTGGAACCAAAAGTGACATTCAAAAGATGTTGTTATTGGAGTTCTAAGATAAAAGAGCCAAGCAAAATGTAAACCTATCTTTCAGATGCAGGCTGGTCTACAGTATATTTCCAGCAGTTTCTGATTTGATTTCAGGTTTCCAGCTTTTATGTTTTTTTTCTCACTTTGTATATATTTGATTTGGTGTCTGGATTGAAATGGTTGGACTTGAAATAGTTGTAGAGTAGAGGGAGTATGAAGAAAAACAACACTTACTTACTGAAATGAACAAGCTGCTCTTCAAATTGCCACTTTTAGAAATTAAATGGATGAATCTAAGCCCAGGCAGCATTAATAAAGAATGAAAGGGAAATTGCCAACAAACCATTTGATTTAGTATTTCTGCAAAAATTAAAAATAATTTACTTCCAATAACCTTAAATGAGTTAGTACAGATCATAACAGGCACTTTTTTTTGTCTAGAAACTGAGGCTGTGATAATAACGTGGAGATTGAGATTGGAGGGGGTTGGAGGCTGATTGCAATGATAAACATGCAACTTCGCAAGAAACATAAGAATAGCTGATTTCAAAGTGGATCTCTCAGAGCCATTCTACTTTTTGTTGTACATCCAATGCACGTGAGCAGATGAGATGCAGGCCCACATCATGCAATTTAATTTCAACTATTTAAAGGCCCAGTTCAGAAATGCAACAGGATAGCATGCTTGGAGTTTGGAAGAATGGGGTTTGAAGCATAAGAGGTGAGTGACATGTCTTCAAAAAGAAAGAAAGTACGCAGGTTCAGCAAATCATCGCTAGATATTCTGCTGCATGCAATGAAGCCTACAAAGAAGCCCTGGGAAAAAGAAACCTGCTACCACCACAAAGAAGTGCAGCTGGAGATAGCGCAGGAGGTGAACAAAGTTAAAGATGTACTCACATCCATTAGTGCATCTACCTTCACTCTGCCACAAAATGAAAGCATATTGGCAGCTTCCAGGGAATCTGCCACAGACTTGCATGAACTTTTTTGGATGGTTGAACATCAACTGCACACAAAAGGAATGAAATCCCTCGCAGATGATGAATGCCCCTGTTTGGTCAGGGGGTACTTGGATAGCTTCATGTGTGAAATTGATGGCATCCTATACCTGTATGGAAGCCTCCAGAGCCACAAGTCTCAATTCATTTTTTTTTTTTTTTGTAAAAATATACTTTATTCATAAAAAATCTTCAATCACATTCAAAACCATTTCAAAAACAACATTACAAGGGTACAATCCAGGTTAAACTTTTACAAAATGTATCACCAGGTGCATCAGTACAAACAATATTACAATCATTTACAGCCTTTCATTTTGATCTGTACAGCCCGAGGGGCTCTAAACAGTTCCCAGTCTCTCGGTGCGCTGTGGTAGAAAGGTCTTAGACAGCGACCCTTCCCCATTGCGCCTTTGCGGCAGCTGCCCCAAGCTTTAGTGCGTCCCTCAGCACGTAGTCCTGGACTTTGGATTGTGCCAGTCCGCAACAATCGGTCGGGGACAACTCTTTGTGCTGGAAGACCAACAAGTTTCGGGCAGACCAAAGCGCGTCTTTCACCGAGTTGATGATCCTCCAGCTGCAGTCGATGTTTGTCTCGGTGTGTGTCCCTGGGAACAGCCCGTAGAGCACAGAGTCCTGTGTCACAGAACTGCTCGGGATGAACCTCGACAGCAACCACTGCATCTCTCTCCAGACTTTCTTTGCAAAGGCACAATCCACAAGGAGGTGAACAACGGTCTCTTCCCCACCACAGCCACCTCGAGGGCAACGTGCAGAGGGGGTGAGACTCCTGGCGTGTAGGAAGGATCTGACGGGGAGGGCCTTTCTCACCACCAGCCAAGCTACGTCTTGGTGCTTGTTGGAAAGTTCTGGCGATGAGGCATTCTGCCAAATGACTTTGACAGTCTGCTCGGGGAACCATCCCACAGGGTCCACCCTCTCCTTTTCCCTCAGGGCCTCTAGGACGTTACGTGCTGACCACTGCCTGATGGACTTGTGGTCAAAGGTGTTTTTCTGCATAAATTTTTCCACCAGGGACAGGTGGTACGGCACGGTCCAACTACTTGGAGCGTTCCGCGGCAGCGTGGCCAGACCCATCCTTCGCAACACCGGGGACAGGTAGAACCTCAGCACGCAGTGACACTTGGTGTTTGCGTACTGAGGGTCTACGCACCGCTTGATGCAGCCACACACAAAGGTGGCCATCAGTATGAGGGCGATGTTGGGCACGTTTTTTCCCCCTTTATCTAGAGGCTTGTACATCGCGTCCCTGCAGACACGATCCATTTTCGACCTCCAGATAAAGCGGAAGATGGCTCGAGTGATCGCCATCGCGCAGGAGTGTGGAATGGGCCAGACCTGCGCCACGTACAGCAACAGCGAGAGTACCTCACACCTGATGACCAGGTTCTTACCCGCAATGGAGAGGGAGCGTCGCTCCCACATGCCCAGTTTCCTTTTCACCATAGCCACTCGCTCCTTCCAGTTTCTAACGCATGCCCCGGTCCCTCCGAACCATATCCCCAGCACCTTCAGGCCGTCAGCCCTGACAGTGAAGGGGACAAAGGATCGGTCAGCCCAGTTCCCAAAGAACATGGCCTCGCTCTTCCCACGATTTACCTTGGCTCCCGAGGCCAGTTCGAACTGGTCGCAGACGTGCATCAGTCTGCGCACCGACAGCGGATCCGAGCAGAAAACGGCGACGTCGTCCATGTACAGGGAGGCTTTTACCTGAGTGCCTCCACTGCCTGGGATCGTCACTCCTCTTATGCCCGGATCCTTCCTGATGGACTCGGCAAAGGGTTCTATGCAGCACACGAAAAGGACAGGCGAGAGAGGACAGCCCTGCCTGACTCCAGATTTAATCGGAAAGCTATCTGTTTCCCACCCATTGATTGAGACTGCGCTACTGATGTTAGTGTAGAGCAGTTGGATCCAATTTCGAATTCCCTCCCCAAAACCCATTTTGGAGAGCACATCCCCCATGTAGGTGTGCGATATTCTGTCAAAGGCCTTCTCCTGATCCAAGCTGATGAGGCAGGTATCCACACCCCTGTCCTGTACATAGGCAATCGTATCCCTGAGCAGCGCCAGGCTGTCAGAGATCTTCCTGCCTGGCACAGAGCAGGTCTGGTCAGGGTGAATCACCAATTCCAGAGCGGATTTGACCCGGTTGGCGATGACCTTGGACAGAATCTTATAGTCCATATTCAACAGTGAAATGGGTCGCCAATTTCTAATTTCCTCCCTTTCCCCCTTGTGCTTGTAGATGAGGGTGATGATGCCTTTCCTCATGGATTCTGACATGCTGCCGGCCAGGAGCATGCTCTCGTACACTTCTAGCAGGTCTGGGCCGATCAAGTCCCACAGAGCCGAATACAACTCCGCCGGCAGGCCGTCGCTTCCGGGGGTTTTACTCTTCTCGAAGGACTCGAGGGCCTTAGTCAGTTCGTCAGGGGTTAGCGGTTTGTCTAGGCTCTCCCGCGTACTGTGGTCTAGGACCTCCGTGATAGAGGACAGGAAGGACTGGGAGGCCGTGCTGTCCGTGGGCTTCACGTCATACAGTCCGGCATAAAAGGATTTGCTGATCCTCAGAATGTCGGACCGTGATGACTTTACTGAGCCGTCTTCTTCCTTCAGGCTGCTGATCACAGAGCGCTCTCTGTGTACCTTTTGGAAGAAGAAACGTGAGCACGTCTCATCCTGCTCCACGGAGCGGACTCTGGAACGGAAGATGATCTTGGAGGCCTCCGAGGCAAAGTGCGAGGCTTGCTGGCCCTTCACCTCTTGGAGCTCCTCCTTGACATCCACCCCCATCGACTGCAGCCGGAGCAGATTCTGCATCTTTTCCTGGAGTCGGGACATTTCCCTCTGTTCCTTTCTAGCTTTCTGGGTGCCTTTGCGGATGAAAAACCTCTTGATGCTTCCCTTGATCACTTCCCACCAGTGTGTCAGGGACTCAAAGAGGGGTTTCACGGTTCTCCAACCTTTGTACTCCCTCTTGAGCTCCTCAATGTTCTCTGGGGTCAGCAGTTGCACATTTAGCTTCCATGCCCCCCTGCCCACCCTCAGGTCTTCCTCCAAGTGGCAGTCCGCCAGTAGGAGGCAGTGGTCAGAGAAGAACACCGGCTTGACGTCGGTGGATCTGACTGTGAATGCACGGGACACAAACAGGAAGTCTATCCTGGAACGAATGGACCCGTCTGGCCGCGACCAGGTGTATCTACGCTGCGCTCCGTCTGCAGGGTTGCTGAAGACGTCGTGCAGCTTGGCATCCTTAACTGTTTCCATCAGGGATCTGGACGTAGCGTCCAATCTGCTTCCGGCCCTGCTGGATCGTCCAGCCGCATCGATGATGCAGTTGAAGTCCCCGCCCAGAATGACCGGCCTGGAGGTCGCCAGCAGCAGTGGGAGCTGCTGAAAAACCTCCAGCCGCTCAGCCCCTTGTGCCGGGCCGTACACGTTTATTAACCGGAGTGGAGCGTTCTTGTACATTACGTCTGCTACCAGGAGTCGCCCGCCCACCACCTCCTTGACCTCGGAGACGGTGAAGTTGCCTCCCCGCAGCAGAATACCCAGGCCGGAGGAACGAGAGTCGTTTCCGCCCGACCAGATCGATGGCCCGTGGGACCACCATCGTGACCATTGCCTGTAGGAGCTGAGGTGCGGTATCGCACACTCCTGCAGAAACAACAGGTCAGCTTTGACCTTGGCTAGGTAGTCCAAGGTCGCAACACATCGCGTAGTAGATTTAATGCTACGCACATTTATGGATACAATCTTTAAACCCATATTAAAGCATTTATTCTCCTACCAAACCCACTGTCTCTGAGAGTCCCAGACCTTTAGTCTGCTCCTTCATACCCGTAGTGAGCTCAAATTCCTTCACTTTGGATGGGCTGAGGTAGATCTCCTTGGCCGTGTTCTGCTCCAGTGGCATCTGGAGGTTCACGTAGTGAGCGGATTTTGAGATGACCTTTGCTGGAGAAGCTTCTCCAAAACTCACCCCCTCTGGGGGGTTGCTGTTCCCGGCTTCCTGGAGCTGGGGTGCGATGATTGCCTCACTGCTCCCAGATTCCAGGGGCTGTGGTGCACTGGCCTCCTCAGGTTGCAGGCCAAGTTGGGGTGCGCTGGTCTCCTTGTTGTCTCCAATTTTCTGGAGCTCGGGTGTCTCGTCCTCCAACGCCCTGGAGCTTTGCCGCCTCTTCTGTCGGTGCCGCTCTGGCACTTCCTCATCCGAAGAGCTGCTGCCCTTGTCATCCGTGTCAGATGGGAGACGCCTCTTGCCGCTTCTCTGGGAAACGCCTTTGCTTCTTCTTCGCTCCCTCTTACTTTTCTTGTTCTTCACCGTCCGCCACTCCCCCTGCTGCTTTTCCACTGCTGCCTCCTCCTCCATTGATTCGCTGGAAGTCTCAATTCATACTCTTTTTAGCTATTCTATCACAGGGGAAGCTTATATACCTCTCAGTCCAGGTAAACAATCTATCCATCATCTGCAGTATGCATTTATGTGTGGGTGACTGCAATACCCACACAATGGGTGGAATTCTCCCATCCCGCCCACAGCGGGCTTCATGGCAGGTAGGAGCAGAGAATCCAGCGGGAGGCAAAAAATTGGAAACTTGCTGTCGTAAACACAGGTCGCAATTCTCCCAATGCTGTTTTCATGGCCGGTTGGTTACCCTAACGAGTAGTGTGAACGTAATTTGCATTCATTAGCATTTCATGAATGCTCATTAAAGCAACTGCTCGCCAGAACCTTGCTACGTCTTCCGATCTTCTGTCACACCAATGGGAAATTACATTGGCATCAAACCAGTTTGAAAACGGGTGGCGTGCACAAGGTGGACCTCAGTTCGCGGGTAACCTTGAGGTGAGTGGAACATACCTGCCATAGCGCTGCGCCAGTCTTGTTGTGGTGAAAGCCACTCAGTTCGGGCTATAAGATTGGACTGCTCCTTCTCTATGCTTTCCTTGTCCTAAGGAACACCACTGTGCTGTGGTACTCATGCAGGCCTCCATTTTCAAAGACTAGCATTTCAACCGGCAGTGGGCTGTGAAGTGAGGGATCAGGCTGACAAACACGAGGGGGTGAGTGGGGAGGGGAGGCTGTGGAATGACAGTCAGGGGGAAGGACGAACATGAGGGGGACAATGGGGAGCGAAGGCTGTGGAATAGCGGTCAGGAGGAATGGCAAACACAAGGTGGGTCATCCTCTAACCTCTTGTTGCCGCCGGAGTGAGCAAGAGTCTTTTTAGAAAGAAAGGAGGAAGACCTCCTTGCAATGAAAGCCACTGAAAGCCAATGCCTTCATTAGCACTGTTAAAGGGCTACTCAGAACTTAGTGGTTTCGCATCACAGTCGCTGCATCTCAAGAGTAACACATAGAAATGTAGAATTTGGGAGTGCAGGTAACAGTGAAGGAGGCACAGCTGAATCATATATGGCATTCCATCAATGAAGGCCTGTCCCGTGTTCACCAGATTTGACATTCCTAATGGCCCAAAGGGCATCCTTTCATTGACCATGAGCAACTGATTGGTCATTAATATGCCACATTAGAGATTGGAGCACAGAGCTAGGTTGAATCAATCATCTCACTTAAACCTTAGCATCCAACGCAGGGCTCAAGGTGTTACATATCTGCGATGCCATGTTGGTCACCTTGATGTGTGTGCTAGTGTCTCAGGGACAAGATGGCATTAGCCACCACGCAGATAGGACAGGAAAAACTGTGGGCCCTTACAGTTTCCAAATGTGGCATCTTCTAAGCTTCGCCTTCTTCCCCTTGAATCATTAATGTTTTCAATATTTCCTTTCAGAGAAAAGGCAAAAGCAGATATGGATCCAGGGCTCAGTGATGCCTTTGTCAGGGCTCTAATGCAATGGAAGAGGTGAAGGAGGGAGGGGCGACTCTGCGCACAGCTTCAGCAGGAGGGGCATGGCCAAGTGGAAACACATCATGAACAGGGCGGTCAGGAGGAGAGACCCAGACAACGGGGGCAACTTGCCAGACCTAGGCCTCATTGTCCAAGAGTCTCCTATTTCCAAATTAGTGAGAGGCAATGCTGTGCATGTCTGCACTTGCCACAAGATCGGGGACAGCACATGTGCCACATCATTCGTGAAGACCTGATGCCATGTGGAGTTGGAGGTATCCCTTGCCAAGCTGCCCAAAACCCAGAGGGAAACTTGAAGCAGCTGCCACACCTATTTGTAATTTGTACTTATTTCAAGATGCAGGCTTTGAATTTAGTAAAAAGAAGACCACCAATTCTTATAGGTTTCTTAAAAAACTAAATTAAACCATTATTAAAATTTTTAAAAATGATTTTAAGCACATACATTGGTTTACAAATTACTAATATAATAAATTCTAGCTGCCCTGATTAATCTAACTCCCAGTTACACCTCTGTTAAGGCAACAGTAAAAACACATATACTTTAAAAGACCCAGGCAAAGTAACACAATACCCTTAACTGTTGAATTCAAAGTGAGCTTTCTTACCTTCAGTTCTTGCAGACAGCCGTTTGGGCACAGAGGCTTTTCACACTTGTTAAATCTTAAAATGTCTTCTTTCTTACACACAACCTCATCTCCTTAATACAGATTTCCCCTTTGAATGCAAATTCCCATTGTTTCATTACGTCTTTGGGCTTTACTTCTCTAATAATAAAAATCTATCATAGTACCACTTTTACCAGTAATCTTTGGGAAAAATAAACACACTGTTTGTGGTAAAGTAAGGTACCCTGTCCCTTTAAGAGAATGCAAGTGTACTGATCATGTGACAGCACTGATGAATCACTGTACAACATGGGCGACTGGGAACTGTAAGTCTAGTTCGGGAGATTTCTGAGTGAGCATGTATGATCTGGTGCTCTGCCCTATGTCTCAATAAACCATCACTGTTTATTCTTACATCCAGTCTCTCTCCATTATTGATTGCGAGCAGCAATTGAGGAGAACATAGGAAGGCATGCAGTTAGAGTTTGGTTGGCCAATGAACTCATTTACCCAAGACATGAAAGTGGCGACGAGGATGAAGAACAAAAGAAAATAAATTTCAAGACGGGTGAGCAAAGCTTTGCAAAGAGTGTCTGTACTTACCTTGTAAAATAGATGACAACCGGCAATCAGAGCAAAAAGCAATGCTGCAGTTTAAAATTTTTTAAAAACCCTACAGAATCACGATAGCGGGGATCCCACCAAAACTCAAAAAGAACACGAAGCCCAGCACAGAAAAACCGACATCTGTCGAGATAGAGTTAAAAAAAAGTGACTTCTCTTAAAGCAGCAACACATTTAAAAGGGTAAATAAATGAAAAATGGCTATGGACAGTAAATTACAAGAGACCCCAGGGAGAGGACGACTCCGCTGTAAGCCAAACACCTAAATTTGTCATTACCTGGAAAGCCTATCGGAGGTGCAGTGCCCTTGCAGTCGTTCATGATGCCGCAGTTCGGGTGTGTTGATCCATTTGACCCCATTGCAGATGACTGGTCTCAGTATGTCGAACGCCTAGCATTCCTTTTTACCACTAATGACATCACAGGGGAGGAGAAGAAGAGGGTGATTCTTTTGTCCTCATGCAGGAGCAAAATGTATAGGCTGATCCACAGCCTTACGTCATCTAGCACCCCAGACTCAAAGAATTTTGACAAGTTAATAAAACTTATACTGAGCCACCTGAGGCCAAAGTCCTCAGTCACTATGCAACGCTTCAAGTTCAATTCAAGGAACAGGCTTCCAGAGGAGACAATAGCTGACTATGTGGCCATATCAAAGGCATTAAGTGAGCATTGCGAATTGGGAATGTCCATTGGTGATATGTTGAGAGGCCAACAGATATGCGGGATTGGAGATGATACTATCCAAAGGAGTTTGCTAGTCGAATCTAGTCTAGACTTCAATAAGGAATTAGAATTAGCTACTGTGATGGAGAGTGCTGTTAGAAATCCTGAAGTTATAAAAGATACACAGAATGGCGCCGTCCATCTGGTCGAGCAGGACAATCCGGCAACAAAAGGTGCGAAAACTTCGGACTCCACAGAAAGGCGGAGAATGCTCTCTAGCTCCAGACCATTGAAAAACAATGGTACTGCAGTGAAAACCCACAAAATGAATCAGAGAAATACATCCAGGCCTCCAGTAAGTGGACGACAACTCAAACAAGTCAAATCCTTTCTCTACCATCGCTATGGCCACATAAGGCAGCACTGCAGAGAAAGGCTAAAACAACACTATAAAAACAGAAGGAAAAATTGTGAAATATGCCTCATGGAAGAGCCAGAAGAAATAGAATCAGACATCCATTCATTATATAACCTCAAAGTGGGTAGAACAGAGCCAATCCAAGTTGTCATTATAGTTAACAGACAACCCACTAAGATGGAAGTTGATACGAGAGCATCAATATCCATCATTGGAGAGCATACATTTATATATCTGAGTAAAGGAACCCATCCTTTGAACCTAGAAGTTTCGAACACAAAGCTGAGGGCATACACGGGCAAAGAAATAAGACTGAAAAGGTTATGTCAAGTCTTGGCGACGTCTGGAGATCAATCTAAAAGGTTGCCCTTGTTAGAGGTATCAGGAGAAGGCTCCAGCTTAATGGGCTGCATCTGGCTTGAAAAGATTAAATTGAAATTGGCTGAAATTTTTCAAATTACAACATAAGTCTTACAGGAATTGTTGCAATGACAAGTTAGGAAGGATTTGAGGACTACAGGCCAGGATCCATGCAGACCCAAACGCAACCCCCAGATTTATAAGAGCCAGACCAGTCCCTTATGCTCTACGGGACAAGGTTGAAACTGATCTGAACAAACTGGAAAAATTGGGCATCCTACAACCTGTGCAAATTTCTGAGTGGGTGGCAGCCATCATATCTGTACTGAAGCCGGGCCAAAGCGTGCGTTCATGCAGTGACTATAATCTAATTGTCAATAAAGTGGTCAAGCTTGATAGACACCCGATCCCAAGATTGAGGAATTGTATTCGAAGTTGGCAGGGGACACCACATATTCGAAATTAGACATGAGCCATGCCTACCAGCAGGTAGAGTTGGAAAAGGACTCTAGGGAATTCGTCACCATTAATACACTCTGAGGATCGTATCAATACACACGTCTACCATTTGGGGTCTCCTCTGCATGTGCCATTTTCCAAAGAATGATGGAAAACTTGCTCCAAGGATTGCCCCATGTTATCGTTTACTTGGATGACATATTGGTCACAGGACTGACTGATGATGAGCACTTAGCAAATCTAGAAGAAGTGTTCATACGCTTCACATAAGCTGGGGTATGTTTAAAGCGAGAGAAGCATCTGTTCCAAGCTAAAGAGGTAGTTTACTTGGGCCACAAGGTTGATGCGCAGGGCCTGCCTCCTGTGGAAGAGAAAGTCCAGGCCATTCGCAAGGCACCTGCCCCGAGAAATACCACAGAGCTTGAGGCCTTCTTAGACATGGTAAACTACTATGGCCGATTCCTCCCAAGTGTCTAGACTGTGCGGCCTACATGAGAAGAACTAGAAATGGAGTTGGCAAGCCCTGCACTAGGATGCCTTCCTGAAAGTGAAGTGATTCTTAAGATCATCGGCCTTGTTGGTCCACTTTGAACCCAAGAAGGAATTAATTTTAACATGTGACATGTCCCCTATGGAATAGGGGCTGTCCTTTCACATTGGATGGTGGATGGCTCTGAACGGCCCACTGATTATATATCTCGCACACTAAGTGTCGCTGAGCGATGATATTCCCAGATTGAAAAAGAGGGCTTATCTATTGTGTTCTGTGTCTGGAAGTTTCATCAATATCTCCACGGTCGCCGTTTCCATATTATAATCGACCACAAGCCCCTACTGGGATTATTTGGAGAAGATAAAGTGATACGGCATATCACATCGGCTTGCATCCAGAGATGAGCATTAATATTAGCCATCTACGAATACACGTTTGTTCACCATTTGGGAACTCAATTTGCACATGCCGACGCACTAAACTGCCTTCCCCTGCCAGCTAATAATGGGGAGGCTTCCATTCTACAGGAACTGGTCTTAGTGCTAAATTTTAAGGTTTCCTCCCCTGTTCACACCAGACAAATCCATGAGCAGGCAAGCCAGGACCCACATGAATGGTTGGTCAGGTGGATCTAAATCCGAAGTGATGAAGCCCTATCCTGATTGATTATATGAACTCTCCTTCCAGGACAGCATATTACTCTGGGGAGCAAGGGCTATTGTGTCCCTGAGGAGGTGAAGGCCATTATTAGCTGAGCTACATAGCCCTCACCTGGGCATCAGCAGAATGAAGATGCTCACATGCAGCTATTTTTGGTGGCCAGGCATGGACTTGGATATGGAAACCCTGGTCAAAAGCTGTCCTCAATGCCAGCAGTTGCAAAAGCTCCCCCTTTAGCTACATTGCATCCATGGGAATGGCCGGGGCAGCCATGGATGTGCCTCCACATCGATTATGTGGCACCCTTCTTGGGCACAATATTCCTTTTACTGATTGATTTCCACTCCAAATAGATGGACGTCTATGAAGTCCGGTCGTCCATGTCGGCTGCTACCATAGACCGTTTGCGGCAGAGCTTTGCAGTGCATGGGTTGCCGGAGGTTCTTGTACCTGACAAAGTGACCACTTTTACCAGTGGGGAGTTCCACAGGTTCACGACCCTTAACAGCATTATCCATATCAAAACCTTACCCTACCACCCAGCATTTAACGGCAGTCCAAACCTTTAAATCCGGGATGAAAAAGATTGAAGGGAATTCCATCAGTACGAGGTTGTCCTGGTTCTTGTTCACCTACCGGACCACACCACACACAACGACCGGCATTGCCCCTGCAGAACTACTAATGAAGAGATGTTTCCATACCCACCTGACCCTTACCTGGCTGAATTTAGAGGGGAGGGTGGAGAAAAGCCAAGAAGCACGGAAGACCAGGCATTATGGTCATGGTCATAAAAGAACTTTCATGGTGGGAGATGCGGTCCTCGCGAAGAACTTTGGAGATGGACCCAATTGGCTGTTAGGCGAGGTGAGTGCAGTGACTAGACCCCTCTCCTATAATGTATCAGTAAACGGCTGAATAATTAGATGACATATTGCTCATCTTCACAAAAGAATGCCAGTCCCACAATAAGAAATGCAGTCTTCATCTACGCTTGAGTCTGTTCTACATGTAGAGGACAGGTCACACGATTTGGAAGTACTGGTGGGGCCTGTGGGACCCAAGTGGGTCGGGGAGACAAACTTGCCAATTTCCAGTGAGGAACCTAGTGGACAACTGTCCTCTGAAAAGGAGGTCTTGGAAAAACCAGCCGAGGTTGTTGAACTGAGATGCTCAACACATCTGAGAAAGCCTCCTGAGAGACTTGATTTGTAAATAGCTATTGTGTATATAGTTAATGTGTTTTAAGCTTGTTAGCTGTACTTTTAAGTAAAGGGGGAGGGATGTGGTAAAGTGAGGTACCCTGCCCCTTTAACAGGATGCATGTGTACTGATCATGTGACAGCACTGACAAATCACTGTACAGCACGGGCAACTGGGAACTGTAAATCTAGTCCTGGAGGTTTCTGAGTGAGCACGTATGATCTGGTGCTCTGTCCTGTCTCAATAAATTATCACTGTTTATTCTTACATCAGTCTTTCCCCGTTATTGATAGCAAGCAGCAATTGAGGAGAACATATGATGGCGTGCAATTAGTATTTGGTTGGCCAACAAATTCATTTATCCAAGACATAAAGCTGTTTCTTAACTTCTCCTGGCGAGGTGAAACAGTTCACCTCCTCTTTTGAATTCAAGCTAGTCTGGTTTATTTAAAAATGCAAATATTCCTTTTACACCTCATATTCTACAACTTCGCCCATGTTTACCTACTTACCATTTCAAACTTAGCTTATCTTCTGATACATCAAAGCCTTCAGATCAGCTGCCTTTAATTCAATTACATCCCACATACACACACACACACTCACACAGACCCTTAGACACAGACCCCAATATTACTTTACTTTACAATAAATTCCAATAACATTATGAAAATTATTATATCTTCCTGACAGTCTGCAACACATCGATGCATGAAGGAAGTCAGAGATGCCCTTTACAGGAAGGCCCATCGTTATGCCAGGTTTGCTCTGGATGGACAAAACAAAAATAAAAATACCTGGAAAAACTCAGCAGGTCTGGCAGCATCTGTGGAGAGGATTGCTCTGGATGAAGATAGCCAGGCTGCAAGATTCACCGGCTTCGCTACCACCTCAGGCTTCCTAAGAGGGCAGGGTGCAATAGGCTGCACCCATGTGGTTATGCAGGCTCCATGGCAGCAGCCTCTAATGTTTATAAACGGCAAGGGCTATCATTTCATCAATGTACAACTGGTGTGTGATCACCAGAAGCATATGCTGCACGTTTGTGCATGGTGCCCTGGGAGCTGCCATGACTCCTACTTACATCCTGAGTTACTCTCAGGTGCCTGAGATTTACAAGGGGCCATTATGTCTGCAGGGATGGCTACTTGACCCACTGAAACGCTGGCTGATAACACTGGTGCATCGCCCTCAGAGTCTGTCCGAGGAGAGGCACAATGCTGCCCACAGCTCCACATAGTCCCTTATAGAGAGACCATAGGGCTTCTGAAGATGTGTTTCAGGTGCTTGGACCACTCAGGTGGCTGACTTCAATATACTCCCAATAGGGTTTCCTGCATCATAGCAGTGTGTTGTACCCTTCACAATCTGGCAATGTACAGATGTGACCCCCTGCCAGAGGATGAACTGGAGGAGGATGAGAACTCATCAAAGGATGAAGATCTGGAGGCCCAGGAACCTCAGGAGGTTTCTGAGGGTCAGTATGAGCATGATCATGCCTTGGAAGAAGGAAGACGTGGGAGACATGCCCATGATACGTTAATCACTGACAGGTTCCAGGAAGAGTAAAGTCAAGTGAGGGAATATGGCCACAGCTCTCCATTTAATGCCATTTTCTTTCACCTCAGGGGATGTCCACCACTTGCAGCAAGAACGAGTCCCACATTCACACTTACGAGGTCTGGTCTCATGAAATGCCAAGCCATGATCTTTAATTTGGTCCCTGGGGTGTTGTGAGTGAGCTCACTCTGGGAACTGAGAGCCCACTTAGGAACAAGATCGATGCGAGAGAAGACTTGAAGTCTTTGCCACCATCTAATGCTGCAAACACTGCTGCGACTGAGATGTGGACATGCCTTGGGGTCTCCTCCTCCTGTGCATGTTGTTTCTTCTGCCACTACCACTGCAGAGACATAAATGCCGTTAGAATATCAATGCTAATGAGCAACCCTTACTCAATGGTGTTCTTTGAGGAAGAAATGTTAGAAATGCCTACACCACACAGTTCAAATAAAGATTTAAACACATCTCCCTGACATCACACAAGGATGTGGGGACTAGTTCATCAGGAATGTGAACCTCACAGTGGGACACTATCACTGAGTGGGAGGATAGCTAAAGCTCGACATAAGAGGATTACAATGTACAAATTCACAACGCCTTCATTTGCCAAGAACATTCACATAACCATCAAATGTATTCACAAAAGTGCAACTTATTTACATGTATACCACACCCATGGCCCAAAAGTGACATCAATTTTTCTTAACTTTCCTAACTCTACTGCTAGGCCTGGGTGCAGCCTCAACATTCGCAGCAGAGGTGGAGGCAGCCTGCTGACTGCTACGCCCTGATGTCTATGATGACCTTGGTGGATGTCCTCTGGTTGCCTGTGGCCTGGAGAGCCCTGGCGTTATATGAGTCACCTGCTCAGGGGCAGATGCATCTTCTGGGGCCTGAGCAGCTGGAGTGGATGGGGTCATAGGCAGGGGGGACTGTGAGCGGCTGCACACCCTTGGAGTGTCCTGAGAGGAGGCTGTTGCTCATCCTCCTTTTGGGTGCCCGAAGGCTCCTCCTTGACCCCTGCAGGAGATGGTTCACCTGGAGGGAGGTCAAGGTGTCTCCGCCCCACCCATATCACCCACATCTTGATGGTGCCCAACAGGGTGTGTGGCCATGGAGTGCGGGCCCAAGTGCAAATCCGGTAAGAACTGCTGGACCAAGGTCTCCATGGTGGTTGCCAACATTCCCATGGTGACCTCGAGGTGCTCGCATGTCGGAGCCACAACATCAGACAGAACGCGGAGAGGCTCCTCCATTGTTCGCTCTAGTCTGCTGAGTGACTGTTGAGTCTTTGCCTGATGTTCTGGCACTTGTCGTTGAATCTCCAGCATTGATTTGGCAACCGCTTCCAGAGGCTCATCATCTGACTTGGGCCAAGTGGGTGGCTGGTCTCCAGCAGTCCTCCAAGTGCCAAAGTCCTGAGCTGTCCCTGCCTCCAACTGCTGTGGGGACGTGTAAGTGAGGTGTTCCCCAGAAAGTGAGTGTGTGTGAGCACAGTGACAGTTCTTCTGGAGCTTCCTCTTCGGATGAAGTCTGTGGGCTAGCTCTGGTGCTGGACTGGCTTGGGAGCCTCGATCTGCTGGTGCCTAGAAAATAGAAAAAAGAATTCCAGTTAATGAACTAGATAAGACTGCATGTGACTCACTGTGAATATCAGGTTTTGATGAAGTGATGGAGCTGTGATCCGTACTCGGTTGCTGGGAGAGGCCGATCTTCCCTTCCCCACAGGAGCGATTCCTGTCCTCCCAGCCAGCTCGGCTGCAGCCTCCTCAAACTCAGTGAGGGCAATGATGTCGGCCGCCCCTCCCCCAGTCTGCACTCTCTTGCGTCTGCTGTGTGCCAGCTTGGCCTGTATGAAGAAGAAGGAAAGGCATGTGATGAGAAGGGATGGAGCAGAGGCTGGGTGAGACCATGTCCCCTGTGTGCGGTGATCTCCCCTCGGAAGGGCCAGAGGATGGAGTGTGAGCAGCCATTTGAATGCATGATGCCATGATGAGAGTTTGATATTGGAGGGAGTTGAAAAATGACTTACCCTAGTGGAGCGGATGAGATCATTCATCCTCTTCCTCCACTGGATGGTAATTTGGATGCAGTTGCCAGTCGTGTTGATCTGCTCCAAGACGGCCTCCTAGGCCGGAGAGGTGAGGCTGCTACGCTTCCTGCAGTCATTCCTGGGATAGAGCATGTGCCTGTGTACCTCTGACCAAGGCCTGGAGGACCTGGTGGGTGAAGTGGGATGCTGCCTTCTTTTTGAGGCTCTCGGCCTTCTTCTTCTGGCTGCAAGACCTCTCTGCATGTGTCTGGAAAACAGTGGGCTGGAGAGAGTGAGATTATGTGTTGGACTGGCTTTTAAATATGGCGCCTGGGCCTTCAAACCTGCCAGCTGATGGCAGGCGAATCAATCAGCTCCTGACTCGCCAAGTGATTGGACCGATATGCACCTTTGCATAATTAATGACCCTCCAAGTGAGGAATCGGGCACAAGTTCCCGCCATTCAGGTCAGGGGGTGGGTGCTGCTGAAATCACCCACAATCACATAAATGGAAAATTCTGCCATAAATCTTTGTCTGCAGAACCTGTTAGGTGGATTTGGCTAGCTTATCCCCTCATTGCTCCCTTCTCTACTGGTCACCTGCAGCTCCCTGCACAGCGGGCCCTTGCTGCTGATGATCCTCATTCTGCTCCATTTGCTCAGTCCAACCTAGGACAGCAATGGTGCCACCCATCATATTTCTGTGGACACCTCCAAATTCTCTAAATAACTCTCCTACATTGCAGTACTCTCGCCAAACTGTGCCCCAGAATGGGCTGAGAAAGGACTTGTGCGTACTGAATCCGTGTTGACATAAGCCCTCCTGACCTTTAATCACTCAAACAAAGTGCTGAGAAATCTCGTTTCCGCACCCCTGCTGACTTTCCCAGCTCCCGGGAGATCCGTGCGAGACCAGTCAATTTCAATTTGGGCTCCCAATTACATTACAGGAGCCCAGTTGAAATATGCAAATAACCATCTTGCTTCTCCACGGCGCGACACTCAAACATGTTGATATTTGTCATCGTAAAAATGCCAGGAAGCGTTGGGTCAGTTTCAGTGAATTTGACATTTGAACTTGACTCTCTTCCTCCTTTTTTGGCTTAATGTTGAGTTCAGGGGCTTCCTCACAGGTTTTTCCCTGTTGCTGTCACTAAATAGAAAGCAATGTCTTGACAAATGTAACTGCCCTCTTGCTTTTAATCTTTGATAAAACAGTCTACAATCACTCTTTAGCTGAATAGGCATCTGCATCACTTCAGTCATCTTATTCCCATTCTATCTGTGGATACTTTAATTTTATCATTAAAATTGGTTGAGTAATGTAGGCTCCTTTATTACGAAGTGCTGCAAAAAAAGATTAGTTCACCCTCAACAGAACTGTCACTTCCTTTTTCTATTAACAGTTCATTTTGCTCCATTTTTAACATTCTCCTGGATTAGCTCCCCTCTTCTCATGAATTCACGTAAACAGAAGACATGTCAACTCAAAGCCCTATTAAGAGATTATTTTTGCTTCATGCAGAGATATTGGATAAAGCATCCTAACAGCTGGAGTTTCTTTTTTGGGAAAGCATAGTCTCTAGATCTTTTCATGTTCTGTTTCATAGGATCAACAACAAAGTACAGAGTACAATCTGTCGACATTTTCTGACTGTCATAGAATCTAAGTTTAGTTTTATTGAAATCATACAGTTTAGGTTATGGTGCAAGAAAGCACACAGTATGGACCTGAAAATATCATATCAAAGGAGTACTTTAACTTACATATGTTGTTCAATGGAAAAGCACTGATAACAAGATATTTACATATTCTAAAATTAACTTCAGTGTTTTTCATCTGATTTGGATTCAGCTCGATGTATGAATGAGATGCTCCGTGTTTGATACAGTGCCTTGTATCTGTTAGGTAGAGTCAGGAAGTAGAGCTTTGCAGGGAAAAAAACAACCTCTTTTGATCGAATGGAAGCTAAATGTAATTCTAAGAAGATTATTTACTATTGGTGCAACTATATTTACAATATGCAACTGGGATTTACATACATGGGAGTCACATAAAAATTGAATTGATTACACCACTTTCCATTCATTATTACTGTTGGAGGTCAGATTTAAAATCCAGGTACAACTTTTGGTTGAGAACATAAAATTGCACAAATATTGTGCACCAATAGAGACACAACATAAACAACATTTGAAAGATCTCATCAGGCTTGGAGCTACATCATTGATTTGTGTGATGGATGAGCTGAGGTGGGGAAATTTCATTGAGTCCCTAATCAACTTACGGTGCATCAATTTCCAACCACCCCATCTGGCTGGTATAAAGTGCTCTCACACAGAATTTACAGGAGTTCTCATTTAATAGTCAATCTTATATAAATCACAGGAAAATTAGGTCTGACACAAGGGGCCTGAGTTTCTGAGTGTTTGCTGCAGCACTCCTATCCTAAGTTCAGGAATGTGGCCCAAAGCCAGATTCTGCACAAGACACAGCTTGTTTGATAGGAGCCCCTGCCACCCACAAACAAGCAAACAAGATTACCTGCTTCGGAGGGCACATGGCTGGAAGGAGAGGATTCTCAAGGCTGGAACTTTCCTTGCTCCAGGCATGGGATGCCATCAGATGCTCAGTATGGTGGGGAGTAGGGGTGTCCATGGTTGATGGCTGGTAGAACCCCCTGAGCATCCAGGCTTGAGACACAATCCAAACACTCGAAGAATTTGGACATTTTTGTGCAGTTGGTTTTATAAATTTGTTCCTAGGTTTTAAATGATGCTTTCATTTCAAGATCACTCCAACTTCAGTTATTGAGCTCCAGTATGGAGATTATGTTTGTGTGCACTAACTTAGTAACTGAGCTCCAGGTCATTGTTGACTCCTTCCCTGTAGCATGTGAGAAAATGGGCCTTTCACGAAACACCCTGAAAACTAAGGTCCTCTTCTAACTAGCTTCCACAGCAAAACATTTCCCTCCATTGATTAAGATCAATTGCGAGATCCTGAAAAATGTGGGCCATTTTCCATGAGTAGAATTTTACACCAGTGGGATTTTATGGTCTCGCCATGGTCAATGAACTTTTGAATGGCTCGCCGCATTTTACAGTCCCACCCCCACATCGACGGGACTGTAAAATCCCACCCATATCTCGAGAGCCTCCTCTCAACGAAGGCAGAATAGACAACAAAATTTGTCATTGCCTCCAATTTGCCAGCTCAGCCTTTCACTGACTGAGGAAAGAGTGCTGTATTTGAGGACCAGGATCTCAAACTCGAGACCAAGGTCATGGTTTACCAGGCAGCAGTGATCCCGGCTCCCCTATATACTTCAGAGAGTTGGACAACCAACAGCAGGTGTCTCAAAGCATTGGAGAAGCACCACCATCAATGCCTCGCAAGATCCTCCAAATCTGTGACAAGAAATACAGTTCAACAGAAGCATTTTCTCCCAAGCCAACATGCCCAGCATTAAAACGCCAATCACTCAAAACCAGTTCCACTAGGCAGGGCATGTCGTTCATATGCCTGACATCAGGCTCCTGCAGCAGCTGCTCAACTCAGAACTTGGTCACTGCAGTTGACTCCCAAGAGCCCAAGAGGACAGCAGAAACGCTTTAGGGATGTCCTCAATGTATTCCTGAAGAAGTCAAACATGTCCGCTGATTCATGGAAATGCCTGGCTTGTGACAGACCAAAATGGAGAAGGTTCATTCAGCAAGGCACTGAACACACTGAGACATCCATGGTAACACACAGAGGCAAAGTTCAGACACCGGAGGGAGCGCATAAACTTCCAAACATCCTGATTCTCTCTGCACCAACTTCCCGCATGTGGCAGGGTCCGAGAGACTGCAGATTGTATATTGGACTTAACAGCCATCTCAGAACCCCTCAACCCAGAGTGGAAGCAAGTTGTCCTCAATCCCAAGGGACTGCCTAAGAAGAAGAAGATTGCAAATCTCTAGTTACCTTTTTGAACTTCTCCGTTCCATGTTGTGATTCTACACCCATGATGCTGTTACATCAGGATTTTCACCTAGCAACAAGGAGGGCAGATAGAACACATCCAAGTCAGGACTTGGAGCGAAATTTGAAGCTGATGGACTTCCCATGACAATGCTGCCCTTGTCCCTCCCAGTAGTTGGGAGGTGTTGAAGAAGTCTCAAATCATAAAGAAATCTCATCCCAAGGCATCAGTAAACTGCAACACTATCAAGCCGAGTTGCATATTGATAGAACATTAAAACCCTCCATGCAGACTTACTATCATTTTCTGTTGAACGTGAAACTCTTTCGAGTTATCAACAGTCACAGATTGCAACTCTTTCGAGTACAATCACAGTTCTTGGTTTCCGGGAGTGGGACATGAACCCACAACCCTCTGATTCAAAGGTGAGGGTGCTATGAACTGAGCCACAGCTGACACCTCAAAAGCAGCTGTGAATACTGAAACTCTTTTGAGTTATCAACAGTCACAGATTGCAACTCTTTCGCGTACAATCACAGATCTTGGTTTCCGGGAGTGGGACGTGAACCCACAACCCTCTGATTCAAAGGCGAGGGTGCTATGAACTGAGCCACAGCTGACAAAGTGCACAAACTGCTTATAGAGAATTTGGAGGAAATGGAGATTTGCAACTTCATTGATAAAGGTACTAAGCCTATCACCCTATTGCTGGGGCACCATAGCTGAAACAACCTGGGAAGGTCCATCTATATGTTGATATGTGGCTATCCAATTGAACAATCCCTAAAGTGGATGTCGTCATTGCAAATTTAAATGGTTAAAATTGTCAGCCTCAAACTAGACAAAACAAATGGGGAAATGAGTAGGTAGTGTGATGATCGCAATTGGGGTATGAAGAAGAAGGAAGCCTGGGACAGAGGAGATGCAAGATTTCTTTGTGTACCTGCAGAGGAACAGTCCTACCCCTCCTGGTCCAAAAGGAAACCTAAAATTTGAAAACAATTTACTGTGCTGGCCCTCAATGAAGCCCCATTGGCCTGGCTGATTGCACCACTCCTAACCCGCTCAGTCCTCAGGCTAAGATTGAAGTTAGGCCCTGATGGCATGATTGTGACAAAATCTGCACATATGATCAGAACCTCAATGTCCTCTGCTGGATGTCCAGTAGCCTGCTGAAAACTGCAGGTTAAAATCCAAACCCATGGGGAAGGCAGCAGGATCCCAGGATAAAAATTACTGCCCTTATTTTAACTGCTGCCCACCCAGATGAGAGTAAAGTTTACCCCCAGGCATCAGTCAACAATCCCATGCTACAACTTTTCCAATACCTCAATGTCCTTCCTGAATCTAAAGCCCTATCTCTAGGTAGGAATAAACAAATGTCCTACATAGGATCAGTATGACATTGTACACTTTGTTTTTATTTCTTGTTCTGTACAAATCAAGATTCAATTTGCCTTATTTACCATGCTGTAGTGATGTACAGGCAGGTCTAATAAACTGTCCATCAATACTCTAAATTTGTCTTTCCTATGCTGTATCCTGTAGGTTCATTAAGTTTATAGTTTCAACCTTTTTCAACCTGCTCAATCTTTCCTCAAGGTAATCCCGTCAGGAGTCAGCTGAATGAACCTTCCCTGAATTGCTTCCAATTTAAATATATTCCTCCTTAAGTAAAGAGACCAAAACTGTGCACAGTACTCTAGATGCAGTCTCGCCATTGTCCTGTACAATTGTGGCAAGACTTCCTTACTTTTATATTCCATTCCCCTTGCAATAAAGGCCAACATTCCACTTGCCTTCCTAATTATTTGCTGTATCTGCATATTAATTGTTTGTGATTCATGTACAAAGACACCCAGATCCCTCTGACCAGCAGCATTCTGGAGTCTCTCTCCATTTTAATAATATTCTGCTTTTGTATTCTTCCTGCCAAATTGGACAACATCATATTTTTCCCACATTATACTCTATCTGTCTAATTTTTGCCCACTAATTTAACCTATTTATATTCCTTTGCAGGCTCTTTGGACTGGCTCTGGAGACCTTTAAAAATTGGGGTGGGATACAGACATCTCAACTCCATTTCTGATCCCACTTTTGCTGGCAGGAGAAGGGGGCAGGGCATGAATCATGCTGGCAGGAAACCCAAACTTAGCAGGGCCATTTGACATTAGTGCTGAGTTCAAACATAGCCCAATTTTTGCTGTTTCATAAATCCCATAAATCTTCTACCCTTTAAAAATGGAAAAGAAAAATAGGCTAAGGCTTTCAGTCAGAGTTAGAAACACACCCCCTACTGGACTGTTTTGATTGACAGGCCACCTGGTGTAAGTTATAAAAGATCATTACCATTTGCTCCTGCAGTTTCAGTAGAGTTCTTTGTTGCCATCTTCCAAGAGCTCAGGTAATAATGACTGTTTGGCTGAGTTTCAAATGTGACAAAAGCACATATCTCAACTGGGGGGTTGCTGAAGTCACATATTAATTGACTAAAAGTTTAAAGGGACTATTGAAGAATTAGCTGTCTTTGATGTGGTAATGGAATAGAACATTGTTTTTATAGCAGATTGAACACTTGAGGGGATTTCATATCTTCAAATGAGTTTCATAAATGGGAGGTTTTTTCAATATCAGTTGTGTATGAATGAGAGCTCTATTAGATAGTTAGAAGTTTATTTTTTTAATCCCACAGGGTTCCTGATGTGTGCCCATAGTGGATACTGGATGAATGACTATGGAGTTGGCATGGAAGTATGAGGTGGCATGAGTTGGCATGGAAGGGGCATGGGGTGTGAGGTAGCATGGAGGGAGTGAAGGTAGTATAGGGATATGAGGTGGTATGGAGGGGGCATGGGGGTGGGTGAAGTTTGCAAGGAGGGAGAAAGAGAGTAGATGGCCTTCTATCTAGCCCACCTCAGCACTCGCCTATCATGCGGCCACCAACAGTCTGATTCTGAGGTTGGTGGGCCTGACTCTATCTTGCCCCACCTCCCCAGATCGAAAATTGGGTGTAAGAGGGTGCTTTAAACTGAAGTGGTTCGCTCAGTTGGGAAATTTTCCAATCTTGCCTTGGTAGCAAAATTCTGGCCCTTTGTGTCCTCCATACAACTTGCTTTCCTATCTATATTTACACCATCAGCAAATTTGGTGACAATATAGTTGGTTCCTTCATCCAATTCATTAATATAGACTGTAAATGCCCCAGCACTGATCCCTGAGGCAGTCCACTAATACAGTTTGCCAACCTGAAACTGATCCATTTTACCCAATTCTGTTTCCTGTTCATTAGCCAATCCTCGATCAACACTAATATATCACCCCTGCACCATGAAGTCTTACCTTGTGCAACAATCTTTTATGTGACACCTTATTGAATGCCTTTTTAAATCCAAATATATTACATCTAGAGATTTCCCCTTATCCACCCTGCTTATTATCTCCTCAGAGAACTCTAATAAATTTGTCTAACACGGCTTCCTTTTCACAAAACCATGTTGACTCTGCCTGTATTATGACTGTATTGTGATTTTCTAAATATCCTGCTATTACCTCCTTAATAATGGATTCCAGTATTGTCCCAATGGCAGATGCTGGACTAGCTGGCCTTTCATTTCCTGCTTTCTGTTTCCTCGCTTTCTTGAATAGTGGTATTACATTTGTGGGTTTCCAATCCATTGGGACATTTCCAGAATATAGGGAATTTTGGAAAATTACAATCAATGTATCCACTATTTCTGTAGCCACTCCTTTTAAGGCCCTAGGATGCAGGCCATCAGGTCCAGGGGACTTGTCAGCTTTTAGTCCCATTAGTTTTTCTGGTGCTTCTTCTGCAGTGATCCTGAAAATTTTGAAATGTTTTTTTAAAATTAAGAATAAATTTAAGAACTGTTACTTAATGTAAGCAAGTTTAATTCCTTTTTGTTACAACAATTAACCAGGTCTCATGAATTCAGCCCAAAATTGTCTTCTAATGTTAGTGCATTTTGCATTATTGTACTGTAAAGATGAAGACAAAGTACAATGTAATATCCGAAGTAATGAGATGCCTTCTTAACAATAATAACCATTTTCTAAAATGTAGAAATAGTTTAAGATAATCTTTGACCTTAAACATGAAACATTACATTTTT
The DNA here is from genome assembly GCF_964194155.1 of Cetorhinus maximus. Taxonomy (NCBI): domain Eukaryota; kingdom Metazoa; phylum Chordata; class Chondrichthyes; order Lamniformes; family Cetorhinidae; genus Cetorhinus; species Cetorhinus maximus. The sequence goes on along the minus strand of NC_135879.1, from coordinate 91,788,588 downwards.
CAAAAAAATTAAATAGTATAATTAAAACTAGCATCATGCAACAGTGAATGTGAATGTGTTGTATGCCAAGATCAGATTTTAAAGTAAAGTTTGTTTATCATTGTATAAAAACATCCCCATCTACAGTCTGTATGCAATTCAAGTTTGTGTACTTGCTGAAGTTTTGTCGTTTCATTGAAACCTTTTTTCAGACAATGAAGACTCTGAGAGTCCAGGACTTCTGTACTGTTACCCCTGGAATCCCCAAATATCGATCCTTGGTCTTCTGTTTCTCATCTAAATGCTGAAAACACAACATCAGGTTCCATATGTACACTAAAGAAACCAAGCCCTACCTCACCACCCTCTCTGCCAACCCCTCCATTTGCCTCTGATTTGTCAGACTGCTTTTCCAACATTCAGTATTGGATGAGTGGAAATTTCCTCCAATTAAATATTAAGAAGAACAAATCCATTGTTTTTGATCCTCACCACAAACTCCGTTCCTAGACACCGACTCCATCTCCGTCGACTGACTGAGGCTGAACAAGGCAATTAGCATTCTTGATGTCCTATCTAACCCTGAGGTGAACTCCCAACCCTATATCCACTCCATCACCAACTTCCACCTCTGTAACGTCGCCCATCTCTGCCCCTGCTTCAGCTTATCTACTGTTAGAGCCCTCATCCATGCCTTTAACTATTCCAGTGGTTTCTTAGCTGGCCTCCCATTTTGCACCCTCCATAACTTTGAGCTCATTCAAACCTCTGTTATTCATATCCTGACTTGCACCAAGTCCCATTCACTCATTACCCTGCGGTTGCTGGTCTGCAGTGGCTCCTGGTTGTCAATGCCTTGATTTTAAAATTCTCATCTTTGTTTTCAAATCCCTCAATGGCCTGGCCTCTCTATCTACCTCTGCCAGCTGTATAACCTGCAATCCTCCAATTCAGGCCTCTTCCGGATTCCCAGTTTTCATTCCTCCCCTACTGGGGGCTATGCCCTCAGCTACCTAGCCCAAAAACCTGTGATTTCTTCTCTACCTCTCTTTCCTCCTTTGAGATGCTCTTTAAACTTCTCTTACCAAGCTTTTAATCACCATCCTAAACTCTCCATTTGTGACTTGTAGTCACATTTTGTTTGTTAATGCTCCTGTGACATACCTTGGGCATTTTACAACATTAAAGGCCCGATATAAATGCAAGTTGTTGTTAGAAAACTTGAAGCATATGGTAGAAGGCAAAATGCAATGACATTGATAGAAAATTAGGTGATGGACAGGAAACACAGTTAGGAGTGCTCAGGTAGGTAATGGTGTGGGACGGGTGGGGGGAGGGTGGTGGTGAGAAACCATTACAGACGATTCTCTGACTAAGGCTGCATAGATAAGAATGGAACCAGGTGAGGGTAGTCCTACCTAGGTGGATGGTGGAGAAGCATTGGAGAAGGATGGTGTGGCCAACTGTGTCAAAGACTGCAGACAAGTAGAGAGGATATAGAAGGATAGTTTACAATCGTCATTGTAACATTAGGTGTCATTTCTGACTTTGATAAGACCCTTTTTTTTTACTGTGCAGAGTCAGAAACCTGATTGAAGGTGGTCAAGAGTGGGGTTTCGGACAACCAATGAGTGCACTACACACTGGCCATCCATGTGGTGGCCAGCTGTAGTGATTGAAGGTATAACCTTTCCTACTGCCTATTAGGTGTCACGTGATTGTTCTGATGAATGAACCCTAAGCATGGGTAATTTGGGGAGGGGGGTGGTGGAGCTTTATAGTTGTGAACCTAATTCAAGCATGTATCTTCTATAGGGAGATAAGAAATAAAATTATCTGTTTTAAGTAGAAACCTGTCCGGTACATCAAGTTTATTATAGTTAGCGACGAGGGTAAAATCGCTGTACCTCGCATTGTGAATGTGAATACATCAGTACTTAAGAAAGGAGGAAAAGTATACTCACCAGAATTGGCCCTTATGATGCGTCCATGGAAGACTGAAGCCAGTGTGTAGAACACCTGGGTTTTTATTTCATGGTGAATGAAACAACCGTGGAGGAGAACCAGTAAGCATTTCTCATGAGTGTCTGTGGTAGCAAGACATATAACCTCATCTGCAGCCTGACAGCCTTGAATGCGCCCAATTCTAAATCTTTTAACGAATTGGTAAACCTCGTGAAGACGCATTTTCATCTGAAACCATCGGTAATAATGCAGAGGTTTAAGTTTAACTCCAGAGTAATGGCCCCGGGAGAGTCGATCACAACTTATGTAGTGAGGCTGAAGCAGTTGACTGAGCATTGCGACTTCGGAGAAACGCTCAATGTTGCTGGACCGGTTGGTTTGTAGGGTTCATGATGATGCCATTCAGTACTGTTTACTTGCAGAAGTTAACATTGATTTGAAGCGCGCCCTGGAATTACCGCATGTAATACTTCAGGCAGGGATTAACTAGAGTTCTGTAGAGCTGTAATGTAGCTTTTACCCCTTTGCCTTTCAGCCATCCAGAGATAAAGACCAATGTTACATTCAATGTTTTAATTTTATTTTGTACCAGTCCCCTAACTATTAGGAATAAAAAAGTACTGTTTGCTGGAAATCTGAAATTAAAAGTAGAAAATATTGGAAATGCTCAGCAGGTCATGCATCATCTGTGAAGGGAAAAATAAACATTTCAGAACTGGAAAAACTTAGAGATGGAACAGATTTCAAGTCAGCACAGAGGCAGGGAAAAGGATGAGAGGAGGAAAGTACAGAAAGGAAGGCCTGTGATAGGGTGGAAGGCAGGAGTGATTAAGTGATGAAAGGGATGATGGCGCAAGGCAAAAGGGGATGGGACACAGGGACCATGTGATGAAAGAAAAAGAAGATGGGTTTTGAGAGCTGAAAATGACAGAAGCAGAATCATTACTAGCACCTGCCATCCAAAAAAATGGGGGCAGTATTCACGATCTGAAATTGGTGAATCAGTGTTGAGTCCAGAAGGCTGTAAAGCACCTAATCATTAGATGAGGCACTGTTTTTCTAGCTTTCATTGATTTTCTTTGGAACAATATAGAGGGACAGAGAGATCAGAGTGAGGACATGGAGAATTAAAATGACAACTTTTAGCTTTTTCAATCTGAGACCTCCGTATACAGTCCTGATGAAAGATCATCCACCTGAAATGTTAACTCTATTTCTCTCTTCACAGATGCTTCCTGACCTACTTCATTTTTCCCAGTATTCCCTGTTTTTACCTCAGTATAGATCCCTGAAGACACCACTAGTCACATCCTGCCTGCCTGAGTACATACCGATTAGTATATACCTCATTATCCCTACTCACTGTCTCCTACCTCCTTACCAAATCCCTATACAAGCCATTGGGTTTTCATCAATTTGATGCATTCTTATTTTTTTAACAGTCCATTATGTGGAACCTTATCAAATGCATTCTGGAAGCCCATGTGATTAATAACATCCACAGACACTGCCTTATTCACCACATTTGTTACCTCCTCAAAAATTCAACAAGGTTCGTTAGGCATGACTTAACCATTAGAAAACCATATTGGCACTCTCTGATCAGTTTATTTGTATTCAAATGCTCAGTCACTCTGGGCATGAAATTAATTTGTATAGCAGCATGTGTAGCAGTGCTACGAAGGCCTGCCTGAGTTTTTCATCTATGCGATATACTACTGGTTGCTCCCTGCTTAGCCCGCATGCCTTTGGTGACCTGCAAAACAATAACCTGCTCACTAACACTCAGTGTGGGTTTCAGCAGGGCCACTCAGCTCCTGAACTCATTACAGCCTTGGTTCAAACATGGACAAAAGAGCTGAACTCCAGAGGTGAGGTGAGAGTGACTGCCCTTGACATCAAGGCAGCATTTGACTGAGTGTGGCATCAAGGAGACCTATCAAAGTTGGAGTCTATGGGGAAAACTCTCCACTGGTTGGAGCCATATCTAGTACATGGAAGATGGTTGTGTTTGTTGGAGGTCAATTATCTCAGTTCCAGGACATCACTGCAGGAGTTCCTCAGGGTAGTGTCCTAGGCCCAACCAGCTGCTTCACCAATGACCTTCCTTCCATCATAAGGTCAGAAGAGGGACATTTGCTGATGATTGCACAATGTTCAGCACCATTTGTGACTCCTTAGATAATGAAGCAGTCCATGTCCAAATGCAGCAAGACCTGGATAATATCCAGGCTTGGGCTGACAAGTGGCAAGTAACATTCATGCCACACAAGTGCCAGGCAATGACCATCTCCAACAAGACAGAATCTAACCATCGCCCCTTGACATTCAATGGCATCACCATTGTTGAAACCCCCACTATCAACAACCTGGGGGTTACCATTGACCAGAAACTGAACTGGGCTAGCCATATAAATACTGTGGCTACAAGAGCAGGTCAGAGGTCAGGAATCGTGTGACATGTAACTCACTTCCTGACTCCCCAAAGCCTGTCCAATATCTATAAGGTATAAGTCAGGAGTGTGTTGGAATACTCTCCACTCGCCTGGATGAGTGCAGCTCCAAAAACACTCAAGAAGCTTTACACCATCCAGGACAGAGCAGCCCGCTTGATTGGCATCCCATCCACAAACATTCACTCCCTCCACCACTGACGCATATTGCAGCAGTGTCTACCATCTACAGGATGCACTGCAATAATTCACCAAGGCTCCTTCGAGAGCACCTTCCAAATTCACGACCACTACCAACTAGAAGGACAAGGGCAGCAGATGCATGGGAATACCATCACCTGGAAGTTCTCCTCCAAGCTATTCACCACCCTGACTTGGAAATATATCGCCGTTCCTTCACTGTCGCTGGGTCAAAATCTTGGAACTCCCTCCCTAACAGCACTGTGGGTGTACCTGCATCACATGGGCTGCAGCGGTTCAAGAAGGCAGCTCACCACCACCTTCTCAAGGGCAATTAGAGATGGGCAAAAAATGCTGGCCTAGCCAGCAATGCCCACATCCCATGAATGAATTTTTAAAAAAGTGATTGGGGCCTGCAAATGCCTCCCCTGTGTGCACCTGCAAACATTGACTGTGCAATATTATGACTCAAACAGGCTGATATAATGACAGCATACTAAATTTAGACAATGCATTGCAGGAAGCATGTTCGTTATTCACTCCTGAGACAACAAGCATTATGAAGCAAGATGTACAGACCTTATTTATAGGGTCACTCAACAAATTGTTTTTGATATACTTGTTCTGAAGTAAAGTTTGTGGAAGCACTTTGATGAGTTGCTGGAGCAATTTGGGTTTTTTAGCTGACAACAGGAAGGGAGGAAATAACAGTGCCTTGCATTGATATAGGGTGGAGGTGGGGATCGGAGTCAGTAGCTGCAGTACCACTTGCTCTGAAACATGGACAGTGCATGTAAAGGAGGAGGCAGAGAGGGGAAGCTCTGTAAGGAGGGAGGAGAATGAGGGTCACCAGAGAAGCCCTACCCATAAACTGTTTTGCGTGACCGCCACTCCTAATCAGCAATGAGCCAGTCTGAGGAGGCTATGATTCACAAAGATCATCTCGGTATCCTGCCATCTCCTTTAGGGCTGACGTTGGAGTCTCAAACCAGGGTGAAGATGGCCCTCCTAGTGGCCATGAAGGTCAACACCACCCTAACATCCTACACCTCTGGACTCTTCCAAGGAGCGATTGACATCAGCAACATTGCACAGTTCACCCTGCATTGAAGCATCAGGGAGGTCACCCTCTCTCCATGAGAAGGGAACATCAAGATGAATGCGTACATTGGTTCATGAGCATAGTGCGCTTCCTGATAGTGCAGGGCACCGCTGACTGGACACACATGGTCTTGTGGTCCCCCTAAGTCAATGGGGAGCATTAAAAGAAGCACAAGGGCTACGACACTTGAAACCTGTAGTTGGTGTATGACTGCATCAAGAAATTAATCTTGGTGAATGCTGCTATTCTGGTAACACCCATGATGCTATAATCCACTACCACTCTGCAATACCAACCATCTTCAGGTCTCCAAGTCACATCACAAGTGGCTACTTTGTGACAAGCATTACCCCCCCCCATTCACATTGCTCATGACCCCCTTCTGCCATCCCACCACACTAGGTCAGAGGTCTTTCAGTGAAAGCCATGCTGCCACCTGAAACGCCATGGAGCAAGCTATCAACCTTCTGAAGAAATGGTTTGACTGCTCAGATTTCTCAAGGGGGGTCTCTGCAATAAATGCCCATGGTAGTGCATTACGTTCACCATAACCTCACAATCCTGATTGCCCAGCCCCAGCCTCCTGGGATCCAGAGGCTACTTCAGGAGGAGGAGGAAGCAGTGGAGGAAGAGGAACAGGAGGTGGCAGGGCCAAGACCCCATCAATCACATGCACTGGACAGTGAAACGTACCATATTATGAGGCTTCACTTCTGTTGAAATGGATAATACAGACACACCATTCTCTCACAGGGCATCCACATTGGCCTCCCCATCACAAAGTTCCCTTGGTCAACTTCAATCAATAACTGCCTACAGCAAATACCTTCATTCAATGACTTTATCTAGCAACACATCAATAATAAAGATCTTAGCACCCTCTGCATCCTCTTAATGCCTGTCTTGCAGGTGCCCTTGCCTGGCCTAGTGCTACAAAATAGTGCTCCCCCAGTAGCAGCAGCATGGTTGGTGGAAGGCTTCAGACTTTTAGAGGGGGAAATGGCCTTGCAGGCTGACCTCAAGCATTTCTGGGTCTTGAGGGCCTGGCTTTGGACTGTACCACCTTGGCATCAGTAATGTGACTGTCATTGTTGAATAGCTGTAGGTTTGTGGCTGCGTGCTAAGGTATGTGTGTGTGTGTGTGTGGATATCTTGATTGGGATGTGTGTGTAGGTGAGGTGTAGTGCAAGGCAAAAAAAACAAAAATACCTGGAAAAACTCAGCAGGTCTGACAGCATCTGCGGAGTGAGATACAGTTGACATTTCGAGTCCGAATGACCCTTCATCAGAACTAAGAAAATAGAGAAATGAGATGAAATATAAGCTGGTAGAGGGGGGTGGTGGGACAGGTAGAGCTCGATAGGGGGCCAGTGATAGGTGGAGGCCAAGAAGGGATTGCCAAAGATGTCATAGACAAAAGGACAAAGGGATGTTGACGGTGGTGATATTACCTAAAGGATGTGCTAATGGGGACAAGCTAGTGGCAGATGGCCCTGTGGGGGTGGGGTGGGTGGGGGAAAGGGATCGAAATGGGCTAAAAGGTGGAGATGAAACAGTAGATTGAAATAAATTTAAAAATAGGTGGGAAAAGAAAAATATATTTGTAAAAAAAATTATAAATTATTGGAAAAAGGGGGATCGGAAAGGGGGTGGGGATGGAGGAGAGAGTTCATGATCTGAAATTGTTGAACTCAATATTAAGTCTGGAAGACTGTAAAGTGCCTAGTCGGAAGATGAGGTGCTATTCCTCCCATTTGCGTTGAGCTTCACTGGAACATTGCAGCAGGCCAAAGACGGACATGTGGGCATGAGAGCAGGGTGGCGTGTTGACATTGCAAGCAACAGGGAGATCTGGGTCATGCTTGTGGACAGACTGAAGGTGTTCCGCAAAGCGGTCACCCAATCTGCGTTTGGTCTCTCCAATGTAGAGCAGACCGCATTGGGAGCAGTGGATGCAGTAGACTAAATTGAGGGAAGTGCAAGTGAAGTGCTGCTTCACTTGAAAGGAGTGTTTGGGCCCTTGGATGGTGAAGAGGGGGGAAGTAAAAGGGCAGGTGTTGCACCTTCTGCAGTTGCATGGGAAGGTGCCGTGGGAGGGGAATGAGGTATTGGGGGTGATGGAGGAGTGGACCATGGTGTCCCGGAGGGAACGATCCCTGCTGATGGCCGCCAGGGGGAGTGAAGGGAAGATGTGTTTGGTGGTGGCATCATGCTGGAGTTGGCGGAAATGGCGGAGGATGATCCTTTGAACGCGGAGGCTGGTGGGGTGACAAGTGAGGACAAGGGGGACCCTATCATGGTTCTGAGAGGGAGAGGAAGGTGTGAGGGCGGATGCACGGGAGATGGGCCGGACACGGTTGAGGGCCCTGTCAACCATGTTAGGGGTGAGTCCTGAATGCTAGGGTGTGCTGCTTCGTGATTGATGAGGGTGTGGTGCATTGAGTAGTGTGAGAGGTGGATAGTGTGGTGGGTCTGAATTGTGATGTACAGATGTATTCATTCACCTTGAACACCTTAGTAAGTTCATTAACTTCTTTCAGCACTGCTGTCACATCCTGGGTACGGCCCTCTCGGAATTAATCATCCTACTCTCCCATTCCCTTCCGCGGCTTAGTTGTGAAGACTCCCTTTCTTTTAGTTTTACACTATCTCCCACTTCCCACAGAACAAATATGTTATGCTGCTCTCCAGTCTAGTGCCAGAATTTGGATATTTTATGGGGATTGAAAAATTTTAGCCAGAACCTCTGCTGTTCCTCTCGAGAATTATTTCAATGGCCTAAGACACATGGCATCAAGACCCCAGTGCCACATCCACTTTCAGTTCTTCTAACTTTTTCAGAAATGGTTTGTTTTCTATATGTCGCTCTAATAGCTGATCTATATCCTCCTCTAGGAAACATACATTTTGACTACTGCCCTCCTTTGTAAAAGCAAAGGTGAAATATTTATTTAATCATTCCACATTGCCTTTATCTTCATAATTGGATCCTGCTGTTTCATCCTTATGCAATACTACCATAGTTTTAATTATTCTTTACTTTTTAAGTACCTATAAAAGCCCTCTCTATTTTCCTATATAATTTTCTGATAGGCTTATTCCATCTCCTCTTTCAGGCCTCCTCATCTCTTTTATTCACTTCTCCACTATGCCTTCTACATTCTTCATGATTCTCTTCATTGTTATTAGCCTTATTTTTATCATATGCTTCTCTTGATTTGCCCACACATGGCACAAGAAGCAATCTTTAGAGTGTTGCGCTAAATGTTTTTTGTTTTTTAATTTAGTTCCTAATTCTTAAACACCCTCTATTATACCTCAAATGTACTTGTATCTATGCTATTGATTCCAACATAGACCGTGCCTTTTGGCTGATCTAGATGCCTACAGAAGCTTTTTGAGCCATTCCGTTAGGTCCTTCACACTGGCACCAATAAGGCAACATACCGCTTGGGAGCACCAGTTATAATTGCATAATGTCTATTTCCTGCTATCCTACTAGTCTTGCTCTCCTATCCTTATAGATTAGCTTCCTCTTATCCATCAGGTGGTTCCCTTGCACCACAGTGCTACAATGCTGCTCCTCCCAGTCAGTGAGGATTAAAAATGTAATATAATCTAACCTGACCCCAACCACCATGTATGTGCCAGCTGCCATTTGTATGGTGACAGGTTGCGTGATGTGTCTGTGCCCCACAAGAACACACAAGAAATAGGAGCAGGAGGAGACCATATGACCTGTCGAGCATGCTCCGCCAATCAATACGATCATAGCCGATCTTGTGCTTCAACTCCGTTTCCGCCCCTGTTCCCCATATCCCTTAATTCCAAGGGACCAAAAATCTGTCTATCCCAGCCTTGAATATATTCGATAATGGAGCATGCACAACCCTCTGGGATAGAGAATTCCAAAGATTCACAACCTTTTGAGTGAAGTAATTTGTCCTCATCTTGAGATCTCATTATAATATCTAAGTTAGGCTCTTTCAGGGGACGCTTAATTTAAATGTAGGACTGGATGACCAGGTTTCCTAGCGTTCAGGAAACCCAGTAGCAAAATGGAGATGGAAGCAGCTGAAGCAAGCACTGTTTGCTACCAGGCAAAGCAGGAGTGCTCCTTCCAGCCGTCAATCAAATGCCACTGCCTTGATCGGCTGACACTTATTGCAAACGTGCTGTACTTGTATACTCTGAGGATCTATAATGGTTTACATATAATGAGTGCTCTCCCCCACTGCCATTCTTCTGTGTCCAATTACCTAAAGTAAGAATTGTGTGTTAGCCTGAACCAGGCACCAAACACTTTGCCAGAATCAAACTCGACTCACTCACTTCACACATGTATTTTAATGGTTGCCGAGTGACTAGAATGCTAGGGCAGCATTATCCCAAATTTGCACTAAGCACAGTAGCAGGCAGATAAATGATGTTTTACCCGCTGCCCACAATGGCGGCTTCAATGGTGGCTTTTCACGCTGCATCATCCCAAACCTGCCGCATTATTTATGCATTCCCGGGAAACATGCTATTTCCAAAGCAGGTGGGCTGTCATTTGCCCACCATGCCATAACCTCGCTGCATCATCACACTGGGCACCTATTTATGGTGCAGCCGCACACACACCTCTCAGTGCTTCCAGCCTGCGACTGCTACAAAGGAGACATGGCCCCGAAAGGCAAAAAGACTGCAGCCCCCAGGTTCAATGACGCATCCCTCAAGCAGCTTTTGGAGACGCAGTGGAGACTCGCTGTGATGCCCCCTACACCCGCTCTGGCCGCAGGATGGGCAGCAACATCACCAATCCGGCTTGGAAGGCGGTGGCAGAGGTTGTTAGCGCCAATACCTTGCAAAAGAGGACAGCCACCCAGTGTCACAAGAGGGTGAATGATCTCCTCTGTTCCGCCAGGGTAAGTCACTCTTCTCATCACTCTCAACTCACACACTCACAAACCCATCACACATCCACAGGGCTCTTGCTCACTGTCAGTTCAAGGGACGTCACCATTCACTCTCTCACACACACCTTCATTGTCCTCATCCCGTCCATGGGACCACTGACCACCCACACAGGCCAGGCATATTTATCATTTGGCCTGGCAGGTGTCCTGCTTACACTCACTCCAGCTGTGTTATTTGCAGGACAGCTGGCACACAACAAGAGGGAGAGGTCGCTTACTGGTGGTGGAATGCTGGAATGCCTGAAATCAAGGTCCTCACGGACTTTGAAAACTGAGCCATCCAGCTGACAGGTGAGGATCTGGACTGTTCCTGTGCTGACGGTGAGGTCAGCGCTGCTCTACCAAGTGACAATCCAGGAATGCAACATCCATCAGACAACCATGCTGTGAGTGATGTGTCCTCTTTCACAGGCCACTGCCATGCACTAATTATCTCTCCTTGCTGTCGCAGGCACATCTGCCAAACAGCCGACAGAGTCCATGACCCAGGACCTCCAATCAAACCCTGAAGAAACCTCTGAAGAGGAATCTGGAGGCACCCTCCTTGAAGTCCCATCACAGTGCTCACCCACACCCTCCACTAGCGCAGGGACACACACCTTGGTGGGACCTAACTTAGAGTAGCCTCAGGATCACAATCTGGTGAGCACATTGCACTGTCTGATCCTCAGGAGGTGATGGCAGGGACTTCCCAGGCGTCTGGTACTCAGAGGACTGCTGGAGGCCAGAAATTTGCTGAGTCTGAATCAGATGATGAGCCTCTGGTCTCGGTCATGTCCCAGTTGCTGGAGCTACAAAGGCAAACTAGGGAACATCAGGAAGGGATGTCCGCTGCACTCCTCAGATTGCAAGGCATGATGGAGGAGTCCATCCGCCTTCAGGCTGAGGTAATAGCTGGCATTATAATGCACCAAGGTCAACACTGGTAGGATGGCAGCCCGCCACGGAGACCTGGGTCCAGGAAGCCGCTCTTGCGCTGCTGCGTGGGCTGAACTCCATCGCCGACGCCATAATTGGCCTTCAACAGTGTGTACACCAGAGGGGTTCCGGGTAGCTCGATCTCACTCCAGTTACCCCTTCTCCTCAAGGTGTCAGCCATGGGCCCTTGGGCATCCATAAGGAGCAGGATCAGCAGGTGCACACCCCGGGGCCATCCACCCAGGTGACTCTGAGATTGTCCAGCTCATCCGAATCCACTCTTCTTGTGACCCGAGCAGCTCCAGCTCCAAAGCTCAGAGAGGGTGCCACTGCCACACAGCAGGACCCTGAAAGCAGGCCGGGACCCTCCTGGTCTTGTGTTCTTCAGGCAAAAGTGATGGTCCGGCCTCACACTCCCTGGACACATTGCTGATGCCTGCACCTCGATGATGCTTATCATTGCAGCCAGAATGTCGTGGGCAGGCATCACAGAGTTTCGTTGTTCTCTTTTTGTGCTCTCAGCACCTTTAATTTGAGGCTGGCCCCCATCTCTTCAGCATCTGTGACCAGTGACGCTGTGTTCCTAAGGGGGTCAGGTGCTGAAGATGGACAAAGGGGACTTGCAATACGGTAAACAGAGGGCATCACACTTCATCGCCTGACCCCTTTAAAGTTTCTCAGCTGCATCTCTATGACATGACCCTGATCACAGAGCGCAAGCGAACTGCCCTCAGCCAGACAAGAGTCAGACATTCGCAGAGGCTTTGTGAAGATCTATGGTGTCTCCTCACTGCATGTTGTCATCATCCTCCACAAATCTAGCAGCTATGAGGGCCTCCCGAGCGCGCTTGCCTCATCTTGCCAGTGCGAGGGCCTCATCCCTTTCTTCACCGCCTTCCAGGACCTCCTCACCATCATCACTGTTGAAGTCCTCCTCATTGGAGGTGACCTCCAGCTCCTGTATCTCCTCTTCAGCCAGCTCCTCTCCCCATTGCAGCGCCATGTTGTAAAGGGTGCAGCAGATGACGACGATGCGTGACACCCTCTGCGGACTGTATTGCAGGGCTACACCAGACCGGTCCACGCACCGGATCCTCATTTTCAGCATCCCGATGGTATGCTCCACCAAATTGCGAGTTGCAGCATGAGCCTCATTATAGTGTCGCTCTGCTGCAGTCTGAGACCGCCATACAGGTGTCATCAGCCACGTCCTCTGCAGGTGGCCCTTGCCCCAAGGAGCCATCCCTGCAGCCTCTGTGGACCCTGGCAGACTGCAGGAATCTGTGACCGACTGAGGATGTACGAGTCATACATATTCCCTGGAAACTGGGCGCAGACCTGCAGGATGCATTTGTGGTGGTCGCACACCAGCTGCACATGCAGCAAATGGAATCCCTTGCATGTTGTGACGCAGACCTGAGTGCCACGTGAGTACAGTTGATGGCACCCTGCACCTGTGGGTAACCTGAGATCTGGGAAAATCCAATCGCTCTTGCATCCTGGTATCCGTGACCTCATGGGTGCATTTGTGGGTGGAAGCTTGTGATATCCCACAGAGGTCACCTGTGGAGCCCTGAAAAGAGCTAGTGGCATAGAAATTGAGCACCACGGTCACTTTCACGGCCACTGGCAATGGATGCTCTCCATATCCACGTGGCACCAAACCCTGCAGCAAGTGGCAGATGTGACTGACCAGTTCCCTAGGCGTGCGCAGTCTTTGGAGACACTGGTTCTCAGTCATCTGCAGGAATGAAAGGCGGCGTCTACAGACTCTGGATCTAGGTAGGCGCCGACCAGCGGTGGCTCGCTATGGCTCTTCAGCGGCGTGTGCAGAAGCCCCAGCCACCCCTTCTTCCAGAGGGTGCTGCTCCTCCCTCTGTGTAGCCAAGTGCCTTCAGTCACCCTCTTCTCCATCATTTTCGCTCTCTGCACACCACGAGGCATACAGCTAGTTTATCAGGCTCCATGCTCCTGATGGACTCCTCCTGCATGACAAAAGAGAGAGCCGTGTGGGTTAGCCTGGGTGTACTAAGACTTGGTTAAGTTTGAAGGCCTCTTAACGCATCCCAGGCAGTGCTGGCCACCACTTGGATGGCCAGAGATTAATGAGCTGCATGGCTGCCCGAAACCCCAGCCTTGTCCACTGGACTGCATGCTGTGCTCTCAGCTCATGTGCAGGCATTCTCCTAACCCGTGCTGTAAGACTGCACTGTTAGCTTGAACCATGGGGGTGACTGGTCCAAACCAGGATGATGACCTTGCAAGGGGTTATGAGTGCCTCCACCAGTGACTGCCCCATGGCCAGCTTTAGCAAGGAGATTGTACAACATGCCCATTCATCTAACTGTTCTGCAGTCCACTAAAACACTCATTTGTTTGCAGTCTGTGCCTGAGGGGTGAAAAGCTCTGGAGCACTTGGTGGCATTTTCATGCCTCTGCGTTGCTTGAGTGGGCAGATAAGGTAGAGGCCCGACTCCAATCATATCAATATGGCTGCATCTGAACTGTCTCAGCTGCAGAAGAATGGTCGCTTTATACAAGGTGTCCCTAATGAGTGGCCACTTCCCTCGCTCACCCTGCCACGCTGCATGTGCTTGTGCACTACCCTCAATTGCAGGACAGCCTTTGCCGCTGCCGCCACCCCCACCCCCCCATGTCACCTCAACCGCAGGACAGCCTTTGCTTCCCCCGCCAATGTTGCCTCAGCCGTTAGGCAACCTTTGCCCCCCTCAATGCGCCTCAACCTTGAAGTCCAACAGGCATCCTTCTGCAATGTTACTGTACACTCATCTCCGAGTTCCCCTCAAAGTGCAGCCCGCCAAGTGACCATGTTTTATATGCTGTTGTGAAACATGTTGGCATGCAATCACGCTGATGTGGGCGGACCATCCAGCGGGGTGTAGATGAGTCTGGCAGGCTAGCCTCATAATGATATGCTGATGTATTACAATGAAGTTCACAATGTCTGATGGCAGGAAATGCGGCCCGCCATCGACGGGCTGGGCAGACCATCATGAACTGGTTTCACGATGTCGTGAAACCGATTTTTGGCCTTCTCACCATATCATCCTCTCACACCACCAAACATGCCCGACACCAGCAGACATGGACGATGCTACCCCTAGTCTTTAAAGGTGAGCCATGGAAAATACTCTGCTGACAATGACGGCATATCATTTTGCGAGTTAGCAGACTGATTTGGGAATACAGCTTCTCGTGATGAAGCCAGATCAGACACATTAGCTGGAAATCCAGTCTCAGTTGACACTCATTACAGGCACCAAAAGGAGAAATTATCACCTGTAGATAAAAGACTGGGTTAAAAAAGAGAAAGAGAAAAAAGGGAGCTGAAAAGAAAATTTTTTAAAAAATGAAAACTTGAACATTTTTAAAATCTCCAAAAACAATTCACAACCTGAAAGCATGAGACTCCATGCTTATGATTGCTGAAAAATAGACAAGTTGTCGAACCTTTTTTTAACTTGCACTCATCAGGACAATTCAGAAAAATACCAAACGTAAAGGGAACAACAATTTGAGTCAACAATCAGAGTCCACTTGCCAATCAATTAGCACTCTCTTCTCATGCAGTATAACTTGTTGTTCCCTTTACATTTAGTATTCTTGAACATTGTCCTGATGAATGCAAGAGGAAAAACTTGATTTTTTTCCCAGTAATATTCAAGTTCTGTACTATCAAATGACCATTTATATTTATAATTGTTCACTTTCTGAGCAAGAGAGGTTGATTGGGTATCATGAACGATTATCATATTATTAAAAGGATACTTACACTATTAATTACTGAAGTTAACTTTCTGTGCTGAGTTTAATGGGTAAATGCGCAAATGCAGCAGCTTGATAAAAGTCACAGGGAAGCTAAGTGCAAGATATCATTTTTATGAAGCTAATGACAGAGTGGTGCAAATCAACCAGCAATTTGTGACAATTCATAATTCATGGGGTATCTCTTCCTTGCTAAAAGGTGCTGGCCAATTTGTGAGTGAATAGTGGCATGAGCTGCTCAAACACAATTACGTTTTCATCAAAGTATAGCTGAAGGTTTCTTGAAAAGCTGAAACCTCTCCCCTATTTAGCTCTGGGCTGAGTACTAGGGCTTCAACTCACATGTTGATTTAAAACTCATGTTGCTACCTGAGCTCAATATAATACTATAAAGATGCAGGCCTAGATTTTCTGATTGGATTGGTAACCAAAACCAAATCATTATAATAGGTGATGATTCATGTCATGATTAGAAAACCCTAGGCCATATTGTTTGACCAAACACTGTAAAACTTCTTGTATTCTCCTGTTGTGAGTTATCTGATTTAAATCATGGAACTAATGGAGAATTCTGCAATAAAGCTCTGCCTTTAAAAAAGTGAACTGACCTTTTGTGACCCTTAGACTACAATTACAGTTATGCTGCCACATCAATGGGAAGGTGGGTGAGGTGCACATAAGTGCAAAAGTATAATCGGTCCTCAGGTCCCCAGCCTTTCAGCCAAGCACACTCAAGCCAAAAGACCACTCAAGGAGACAGTCTCAGAACTTATGATCCTATCAACTGTGGAGAATACCCACAATTCCATGTAACACCATGCTTAGAATGGGCTCAGGCAGTCTGCTGGGTCTTCCTGGCGGATTATGCAAGTACTGAGTCTTCCAATGTTATGATAGAGCTTTTGTGGTACAGTGGTTGCTTCCCTGCCTTTGGGTTCAAGTCCCACTCCAGAAATTAGACAGCCAAGGAAGGTGTGTTCATAATGTGGCCAGACAGGTTGATTATCAGCCTGTAAATCCTTCTAATATGCCCGATGGCAGGCAGTAAGAGCGGGAGAGTTTTGTGGTCAGCCACTGCAGAAGGCAATGGCAAATCACTGCAGTACTTTACCAAGCATAATAATGGACCAATACAATGCAAGCCCATGGTTGCAAGTGCCCTCTGAGGGAATGGGAGCTGAAGGAGGGGGAATATTATGACAGAGTGGGAGGTACCTTTCCAACATTAAACAATATAGCCCCCAGCATGGCACATGTCTTGAAACAAGTGTGAATGGAGCTTTATCCTGAAGACTACATCGCCGGGCGTGATTCAAAAAAATTTCCCTCTCAATGGCACTTGGGTGTAAAGGATCACCTGGGCACAGCACACAGAGACAAACCGGGTGCCCCGGATCCGATATTCTACTCTATCAAAATGCAGATCATCTGCCCTAACTGCTGCTCGCTGCTCTGCAGCCCACACTCTCCGACTGGTAATGCTGTATAAATGCAGCTCAAGTCGAGTCGAGTTACATTTTAAGTCGGCAAATTTAAAGGGCTGGAAATAGGCGGTTTATCGTTGGGATGCATATGGGTGCGCGTGCGCTGGGACAGTATTCCCGGCTCTCTCAGTTCCCACGGGAGGCATGGCGCGGGGTTGGGTTGGCATTGACAGAACCGGAGCCTGCCAACGCAGACTGGCAGCCAGAGCACTGCAGTCGCGGGCAGCGGGCACCGCCGCTGGCTGCAGGGCTACCCAGTCCCTCCAGACATTCATTTCAACAAGTCAGAGCAAGGAATCAAGTTTTTTTTTAAAAAAAACCACCCCGTGCATCGCCTGACCCCAGAGTCCGCAGAAGTATGTGTTTTCCTTTTTTCCCTTCTGTAGCCCATGGTGAGTTGGGTAAACACTTCCACATTCCTGCACGGATGGGAGCGCTCCGAGATATGGATGTATTTTCAGACAATGGCTCAAGACTATACTATGTCAACTTTTCTTATTAAAAGGCCGGCAACAGGTGGCAACGGGTTGAGGAGGTATAAATCTGTGAGAATTAACTTGTCGAGTTTTTAGGATAAATTGGGCATGCCTCAGATTCGGATTACCCTTTGTGGACTAGAATTTCACCAGCCTCGTATATTATCACAAGATCTGTTCAAATGCTAAAAGCTGTAAAATCCCCCCGGAATAATTCTGAAGGCGGATAACACACACACAGCAAGCCCCACACGAACATTCAGCTATTGGGATACCCAGGCACTCAGGGAGAGGGCACAGAGCAGGTGCACATCCCAGCACAGTATATATACATTTATATGATCGCTGGGAACGGAGAGGTTACGAGGACAGGTTAAGATTCTGTGTTACCTATACATCACAGGGATAGGACAGCTGGACCATGCACTAGGGCAGGGGGGCAGATCTAAAGTTGCCCATTAAGCAGGGAATGGAATGGGTGAGGGATATAATTAAGATTTGGCAAGACTGTCAAACTTTTGTCACCTCTTAATGAAGCAAAGTGTCTGAAAGAAAGCATGCGTGGCTAAGAGAAAGTTGATCAACCTGGTGGGAAACCGGCTCAGGTCTGTGCAATTGGGACACATGTTATTGTGCCAAGCTTACTGAACTCACACCCGCCCGTGATTTCCCTGGCAAACAGCTCATCTGCAATTTGTTGGCATACAGCACAACTAATATAAAAATACACAAGTCTAGCTGTTCGTTTTGGTATTTGTTTCCTATTTGCAACATTTCGACAACAACAAAGGTCATGCTTGAGGATGATAAGTGAGAATCTTTGCCCACCCCCACATCGCCCCATGGTACTTCAGGAATAGAGGTGACTCACAAGGGAAGTTAGTGCATAGGACAGCTTGTAACTTTACCAGAACTACAATTCCAACAGGTAGTTGGTCAAAGATACATGATTACAGGCGAATGTCATAGGGTCATAGAGTCACTTACATTACAGAAGGCGGCCATTTGGCCCAAGCCCATGTTGGCTCTCCACTGAGCAATCCAGTCAATCCCACTCCCCCGCTCAATCCCCATAGCTCTGCAGCTTTCAAATACCTATCTAATTTCCTTTTGAAATTATTGATTGCTTCTGATTCCACCACCCCTGTGGGCAGTGAGTTCCAGGTCATTACTATTCACTGCATTAAAAAAGTTCCTCCCCACATCCTCTTTGTATCTCTTGCCCAGAACCTTAAATCTGTGTCCCCTAGTCCTTGTACCATCAGCTACTGGGACCAGTTTTTCCTTACCCACCTTATCCAAACCTGTCATAATCTTGTACACCTCTATCAGATCTCCCTTCAATTGCCTTTGCTCCAAGGAAAACAGCCCTAGCTTCTCCAACCTAACCTTATAACATTCTAGTAAACCTCATCTGCACCATCTCAAAGACCCTCATATCTTTCCTAAAGGGTGATGATCAGAACTGGATGCAAAGTTGGGGCCTTTCCAGAACTTTATACAGGTTCAGTATAACCCCCTTGCTTTTGTAGTTAATGACTCCACTTATGAAGCCCAACATCCCATGTACTTTGGCGGAGAAGAAATCAGTTAACGTTTCGAGCCTTCATGGCCCTTCGGCAGAACTGGAGCATAGTTAGAAGAAGGGAGAAATATAAATTGGTTTAAGGTGGGTGGGGGGGGGGGGGGGAAGAGACACATTGAGGGTGTGGTGTGATGATTGTGGAGATGAGCAGATAATCAAAAGATGTCACAGACAAAAGGGTCAAAGAGGTGTTGAAGGTGGTGGTCTTTTGATTAAGCAAGCTTGCCATTTTAACACTCCACCCTGTTCTCTTGCCAACATGTCTGTCCTTGGCTTGCTGCATTGTTCCAGTGAAGCCCAACGCAAACTGGAGGAACAGCACCTCATCTTCCGACTAGGCACTTTACAGCCCTCTGGGCTGAATATTGAATTCAACAACTTTAGATCTTAAACTCCCCCTCCCCCCATCCCCACCCCGTTTCTTTCCCCCCCCCCCCCACTTTTTTTTCAATAATTTATATAGATTCTTCTTTCCCCACCTATTTCCATTATTTTTAAATCTAAAACTAAAACCTTTAGTCTTTCCACCCCACCCCCACTAGAGCTGTACTTTGAATATCCTGTCTTCCATTCTTAATTAGCACTTTTCTCAGACAAAGACCACCACCTTCAACACCTCTTTGACCCTTTTGTCTGTGACATCTTTTGATTATCTGCTCATCTCCACAATCATCACACCACACCCTCAATGTGTCTCTTCCCCCACCTCCCACCCACCTTAAACCAATTTATATTTCTCCCTTCTTCTAACTATGCTCCAGTTCTGCCGAAGGGCCATGAAGGCTCGAAACGTTAACTGATTTCTTCTCCGCCGATGCTGCCAGACTTGCTGAGTTTTTCCAGGTAATTCTGTTTTTGTTTTGGATTTCCAGCATCCGCAGTAGCTTTTAGCTTTTTGTTTTTATCCCATGTACTTTGCCAACTAATCTCTCAGCATGTCCTGCCACCTTCAAAGATGGCTTCTACTGAAATTTTATCAGATTCCTCTTCCTTAGTGAACATTAATACTAATGATCATTAAGTGTTCTAGCCTTGTCTTGTGCCTCTAAACATATATCACCTTCTTTGTCCCTAATAGGACACTCTCCACCTCTTACTACCTGCTTACTATTTACATGCCAGTAGAAGGTTTTTATGTTCCCTTTTGTGTTGACTTCCATTCGATTCTCCTATTCTCTCTTCGCCAGTCCTATTTTCCTTTTCACCTCCCCCCTCAACTCATTGTGTTTGACCTGGTTCTCACTTGAAGAATTCACCTGACAAGCATCTTTTGGTTTCATCATAATCTTTATCTCCAACATCATCTAAGGATCCCTGTTGTTGATTCCCCCACTTTTCTCCCTTGTTGGAATATACCTACCTTGTACCTGAAACATCTATTCCTTAAAGATCACCTATTGTTCCATTATAGTTTTTCCTGTTGGTCTTTGGTTTCATTTTACCCTGGTTAGATCCCTAGCTGCAAAATGCTGCAAAAAAAAAGCAGCAGACTTTATTTGTATAGTGAGGTGGGGTGAAGTAAATTGTAGTAACTGTGAAATTGGGTAACATGTACTCCCAGGCAGGACATTGATAGATGGTAGAAAGTAGATGGTAGAAGGTAGAAGGTAGAACTTGATTATTTTGCCAAAGACTTTATGAAAATGGAATAAATTTGGACACTTAAAACACTTTTTAACAGTGTAATGATTTTCTCATTTACAAAGTAAATCTAGTGGATTTATTAGGCAAGGATATCTAAGTGTAACCATATTCTTACAAAAACTGTTGAAATGTTAGATGTCAAAATTGCTGTTCCTTGTGTTGTGAAGATAGAACTTAACAACATGAGATATAGGCGCAGAAGTAGACCATATGGCCCCTTGAGCCTGCTCCACCTTTCAATACGATCATGGCTGATTCACAACTCTCTGAGTCAAGAAATTTCTTCCCATCTCAATCCTAAATGATCAACCGCTTATCCTTGAAGCTGTGACCTCGTGTTCTAGATGTCCCAGCCATGGGAAGCAACCTCTCACTGTCTACTCTGTCAAGCCCTTTCTGAACCTTAATACGTAATCTCAGATGATTTTTACAGTAACATACGATGTAACAAATACAAAGTTATAAAGCAGAAATGATAGAACAGAATCTGCATACTAAAAGTGGCAGGAATCCAGCCTGAGCATTTTAACAGCAAAACAAATCGTGAAGAGGTTCCAATGAAAGTGCACAATAGAGGTGAACAATCTGGCATCTGCAGCTCTGAAAGGCTGCTGATTGCCCTTCAAGCTGCCATTGCTCTTGAAGAGGGACCAGAATGAGTAGAGTAAGTGCACAAGTTAGAACTGCGGCTTTGGAAGCCCTGAAAGGAAGCAGTCAAGCATAGCACTCATTGCAATTCAGAGAGAAGTGATTGAAAGAAGTGCTGCTTTCTCACTGTGTCCTTAACATCATTGCAGGTGAGGGAGTAGTTTTCTTGTCTCAAGATATTTGTCAGGGTAAATGCACTCACTTGATCATTTATTGTACACTCTTGCCTTACAATGCATCTTAATAGCTTGGTGAAATGTTACAGAGAGAAATGGACAGAAGTTACATAAAAACATCCAAAATATAAGCAGGAGTAGGCAGTATGACCCCTGAGATCAGTTCCGCCATTTAATAAGGTCATGTTTGATTCTTAACCCTAACTGCACTTTCCCACCAGATCCCCACATCTCTTGATTCCCTGAGATTCCAAAAGTCTATTGATCTCTGTCTTGAATATATTCAATGACTGAGCATCTGCAGCTCTCTGGAGTAGAGAATTCCAAAGATTCACCACCCTCTGAGTGAAGAAATTTCTCTTTAACTCAGTCTGAAATAAGCACCCTCTATCCTGAGACTGTGCTCCCTGGTTTTAGAGAAACAGTCTCTCAGCATCTCTTGTCAAACCCTCTCAGAAGTTTATGCCTCAATGAGATCACCTCTCATTCTTCTAAGTTCTGAAGAGCATACACCATTCTACTCAAGCATTCCTTATAGGATAACAGTTTTATCCCAGGAATCAATGTAGTAAACCTTTGTTTCACCTCCTCTAAGGCAAGTGTACCTGTTCCTACTGTACACAGTACTCCAGTTGTGATCACACCAAAGTTCTGTACAATTGCAGCAAGACTTCTTTATTCTTGTACTTAAACCCCCTTGCAATAAAGACCAACATATCATTTGCCTTCCTAATTGTTTGCTGTACCTGCATGTTAACTTCCACTACCCTGATATTAATTGGACAGAAGAGGTAGGTAAAGGGGATAAGGGAATGGAGTCCCTATAATGTGTACAGGACTCCCATGTAAATATGTAAAATGCCCAACAAGGGAAGATTCGGTATTGAATCTAGTAACAAAAGTAAAAGTAAGGGAACATCCAGACAATAGTGACCATAATATAATATGTTATAAGATGATGATAGAGAAGGACATAAGTATGATAAAAAACAGGTTAATAGAAAGGGGAAAAACTGATTTTGAGGGGCTGAGAAGAGAATTTGGGAATATAAAAGGGCAATAATATTGGCAAACAATGATGTAGAATAACAATAGGAACCATTTAAAAAGGGGTTCAACATAGTGCAGGAAAAATTATATTCTACTAAAAAGGAAGAAAAAACTAACCTCTAGTTAGGCTCTATTGATGAATAAAGGCATAAGGGAACAATTAAGGGTTAGGAAAAAGACAATACATAGGCAACAGAGGAGTACACACTAAGAGAGAATATGAAGAGAATAGGAGAGAAGTCAAAAAATAATTAGGAAGGCAAAGCGAAGCTATGAAATTAAATTATCAAGGAACTTCAAAGGAAATGGTAAAATATTTTACAGACACATCAATAAAGAGAGGAATGCTGTGATGGGAATTGGGCCATTAAGGGATAGACAAGATAACATCATAGGTGATGACAGAGAGATGACAGAAATAAAAAAAGAATTTGCTTTGGTCGTCACCAGGGAGATAGAACAGGGAGACATAGCATCGAATGATGAGATGAACAATGAGTTAAGTGCATTTAAAATTAACAAGGAGGCATATTGAATAAACTAAACAAACTTCTGGTCTGGTTGGATTGCATCCATGTATTTTGAAATAATCTAAGGAACAGATAGCAAAGGCATTACTATCTTATTTAATAATTCACTGGAAAAAAAGTAGTGTTAGAGGGACTGGTGGATAGCCAATGTATTTAAGAAAGGGGACAAAACATGTCCAGGGAATTATACACCAGCCAGCTTAATGACAGTGATAGGTAAAATAATAAAATCCTTGCTAAAGGAGAGAATGGAAGAATATCTAAAAATTAAAAATATAATAATAAATAGTCAGCATGGATCTTAAAAGGGAAAATCTTGCTTGACCAATCTTACTGAGTGTTTTTGAGGAGGTAACAGTGAGAGTAGATGGTGGTAATACAGTAAATGTGGTTTATCTGGATTTTCAAAAGGCCTTTGATAAGGTGCCCCATAATAGACTAATGAATAAGGTCAGAGAGCAATCCAATGGGGAACTCAGAAGAAACTTCTTTACCCACAGAGTGAGAAGCATCGCTACCACAGGGTGTGGTTGAAGCGAATAGCATAGATGCATTAAAGGAGAAAGAGGTGAGCATTTGAAGGAGAAGGGAAGATGGTTACAATGAGGATTTAGATTTAGATGAGGAAAGATGGGAGGAGGCTCAAGTGAATCATAAACATGGACAGGTTGGGTCAAATGTTTGTTTCTGTGCCGTATCTCTTATGTAATCCTGTGAAGGACTTCTAATTAAAGAACCCCAACATGGGTCAGAATGGTTGAACTTGCCAAGGATCCTTGAGGCTGCAGCCACCACAGGCTGCTCTCCAGGTCATTCTCTCTTATCTGAAGATCTTGCTGTGCGATCTGAGGGTGGGCAGGAAGAAAGGTCCAGCCTTTCAAACTAAGCTGTTGTGTAAGGAAGAACCAAGAGAATCAGCAGCAGGAGTGTGGTTCATCCAAACTGGATACAATGCAGCAAGGATCCAGGACCTCAGGATGGCAGGAAAGGTGAGTGACTTTTAGGTGCCAAGTCCCACATTCTGACTTTCCCAGTATTCTCCTGCACAGCACTCCTCAGAACAAACACCTTGCAGCTCCACTCATTCCTCTCTTTCCAGTCACCGCCTCACATTCCCATCTAAACAGCCAACACTCACACCCTCACCCTTGTGCCATCTCATGCCTATGTCTCATAGTCACCCATCACAAATGTTGGCTTTCCCTTCTCTTCACTTAATTCACTTGAAACTTATAACTCTCTGTTTCCTCTCAATGCAGGAGAAAATAATGCACAACTTTGTGGAAAGGCAGAGATCCGAGGCATGGATGGGTGGGCGGTGGACAGCAGTGGGGTTGGTGGCCCCAGTGATGACTACCTTGATGGCCACTGGCAATGCCTGCCCACCAGGTCCACTGGGAAGGAGGCCTTGTTCCAGAAGGCTGTCAGCAGTAAGGCTGAGTCTCTTGAGATGTTGGTGCTCACATATGTTGAGAGAGCTGATTCTTTATATGTAGACCCTCTGTTGGAGGTCTCACTTCCTTGGAGCTGAATCTATCCACACCCTCTGCCTTGTGGGGTGGCATGTGCCTGAGAAAACAGTCACTGCTATGGCAGGTATTGTTGGTTTTGGTGTTGCTGCTCAACAGAGACCCAAAGTAAAGCTCCATAAGCTGCTCCCATGTTGCAATGAAGGCTGGCAGCAGGGAAGTGCAGATGAAGGTGAATGAAGTACAAGAAAGGGGAAGTGACTTCCAGGAAGTTGAAAGCCACCTGTCAAGCACTGAACACATTCCCTCAGAAGAAGTTCTGTGAACAGCAGCCTCTCACCCAGGTGGAAGCTCTTCAGTTTGACTGATCAAAGGCTTTCCAGCCTGTCCATTTCACTGAAGAGGCATGCCCTGCTGTCGATCTTGGCAAGTTGCTGACACCTTGGGAAATATGTGCGCTAACTGTTAAAGCCAGAATACTTGGCTAAAACATTGGTTAATTACCTATTTATAGCTTATATTTACTTACCTATAGCCCCAAGGGGATTCCCCACTTGATGTCAAATTAAGGCCCGCCCAGCATGATACCCGGCAGGAAGCGCTATGCACTTCCTGTGCGGGCGGGCAGGGGATTCCCCAAATGTGAGAGTGCGCCCTTTTGCGCATGCACACGTAAGAGTGCACATCTCCCTGAGACTAAGTGCTGCCTCAGGGAGTTCGCTGAAAGTTTTACAAACATTTAAAATAGAGAAAAAAAATCCTTAACAGGTCCCCCTCATGTGACAATGTCATACGAGATGGGACATGTTAATAAATTTCACTAAAACTTTATTAAACTTTTTTAAACCCTACATGAAAACTCATCCCGCCGGTGGATGAGGTTTCATGTTTTTTCTATTCCCCACTGGGGCTCCTGGCCTGCGCACCAACCTTAAGGTTGGACGGGCAGGTCCTTTAATTGTTTTAATGATCCTGTCAATGGTCTCAATTGGCCATTGACAGATCGGTAGGCCCGCAGCTGATTTTGCTGCAGGCCGGCCTTCCTGAAGATTTAAATGGGGCGGGATGACGTTGGGGGTTTCCCCCGATGTCATCCCGCGTCATTTTGCGTGTCGGCGAGCGGGCCCCGCCCCCTGCTCGCCGACGGCAAAATTCAGCCCTCTGTTTATTTAAAAAGATACTCAGCAGCAAGTAAACATGTGCTTACACTTCAGACTCTATCTCTACACTACTGCTGCTACTAACTATTGACTATAGATTACTAACTACAGAGGTAGCCTGCGCTACTCTGCTATTGGATACTAAGATCATGTGATCTTCCATTATAACATTCTTCTTAATGGAATGTTACACATCAGAATACCACATCCCTCCCCCTTCACTCCGAAATACAATTTATATTCACAATTACAATTTTCTCAAAATAGCAAAATATTTACACTGATAAGTAATTTACAAATTCTGTATTTCTTGGGGTTTCCTTGTGCACGTAGAGCATTTCAGCTCTACAACTTCAGATGTTGCTAGGAAATAGAGATAGCTTAACTAAGTTATATTGGTATTTGTAGGTGTTAGGAATGAGTTTTAGCTTTAAAGTTTAAGTTTGATTTGTATTTCTGTATCTGTGTGTTAAGAAAGGTCAAATGGGGTTTGGTTTAACTTTAAAAGGGTGCTTGTATTTCTAATGAGGAGTTTTACGACTCCTAAGCAGAAGATAAACAAACAAAGGTACAAGAATTAAACTGTTGCCTAACAACAGGGGACCAGAGAGGCAGGTCCCTCCCACTGAGACACAAACAGAGGAAGAGAAACAGCAGTTTGTTTTGGAAGCTGTTGGAGTTCTGTGGGTTTGAAGACAGCTGTGAAGCAGAAGCAGCCTAGAGGTAACAGATAGCAGTCCCAAACTAAGGAAAACACCAAAAAACCCAGGTGAGTGGAAGAGGGGAAAGTCCAAAGGAGACCTTCTAGTCAAAGGAAGGACAGGAACCTAGGAAAAGGTCCTGTTAATGAAGTTAAGAGTGAGGGGCAGAGAGAAAGGCTCCAAGCTTCAGGTGTAAAGAGACAAAAGCTGCAGAAAGCAGATTTAAAGCAAGAACAGCTTGAAAGAGGCAAGAAGATCCAAAGAGACAACTGAAGGTCTGTACCTCTTTGCCAAGGGCATGTGAAGCAGGGGTGTACTGTTAATGCTGAGTTGGTGAGAGAGAGTGTGTGGAAGACAGTTTGGATGTATGTGGTGACCCAGGGAAGAGGAACATCACAAGAAGAGTTTGAAACCCTGGAGGTGAACCCTTGCAGAAGGTGTCTGAGAGAAGGCGTCAGTTTGGGAGAAGATTCCAAGATGAGGTCTTGGAGAAAGGAGACTGGAAACTTCCAAGTGAAGGACGGAAGTGACTGATTGGCTCATGGTGTGACAAGCATCTGGGGGGAGTTGAGGAGAGACCCATAGCATCTGTTTGAGGTGTCATCTGTCACTTGGTTTCAGAGTGTGGTGTGTCTGACCACAAGGTGACTTAGGTTTACATAGACTGGACACTTAAAGTGTACAGCAGAGTATCCCTCTTAAAGGAACAACAGATACTTCAGACACCTCTGTACCTGGTTGCGTTCTCTCAACAGGAAATGTTGACCTGGTCATGAATACTGGTGGAATCATTTCTTGATGATTTGTCTCTCTCTTTCTTAGATGATCCACATGTCTCTGTATGACTCGGCCTTCCACCTTCACGTGGTAAGATAGAGGTCCAGTCACTGCACTTATTTCACCCGGGAACCACTTTGGTCCTTCTCCAAAGTTTCTCCCCTGGTAAATTTCCTTTCGCAACTATACCAGTCATGTCTGATTTTCTGACTTCCCTGACTTCTTTCCACCTTCCTCCCCTAAATTTGGCATGATTAAACTCAATCTCATCCTGAGATGGCATTTCATCAATAATTCCGCAGGTGTGACACCTATTGTTGTGTAAAGGGTGGTCCTATAATGGAAAAGAAAGAGTGCTAGCTTAGTTGTTAAGGAATCTCCAATTAATTTCTTCATGCCAGCCTTGAATGTTTGAACTGCCCTTTTGGTCAGTCCATTTGAGGAAGAGTAGTATGATGAAGTTTTTGCATGGGTGATACCATTGAGGCTGATAAACTGCTTGAACTTAGCACTCGTAAATGCGGTGCCATTATCAGAAACAAGTACTTCTGGTTGTCCATTAATGGCAAAACTCTGACATAACTTCTCAATTGTAGCAGAACATGTCAGTGATTTCATCTCATATATATCCATCCATTTTGAGTGGGGATCAACAATGAGCAGAAAAATTGTTCCCATGAAAGGTCCCACATGGTCAATGTGTAACTGCATCCATGGTCTTCCTGGCCATTCCTAAGGGTGTAACGGAACTGTTGAAGGTAACTTTTGCAGTTGCTGACATGGCACACAATTCTTCACTAAACGCTCTATTTCACCATCCATCCTAGGCCACCATAGGTAGCTGTGAGCTTTTGTCTACATTCGGGATATTTCTGGATGTGAGATGTGTAGTTCAATTAGCAATGGCTCTCTACCATTTGGAGGAACTATCACTTGTGCTCCCCACAATAAGTTACCATCCTGGCTGGTTATTTTATGCCTTCTGTTGAAGTACGGTTTCATTTCGTCAGATACAGGCCCTTGTGACCAACCATGAAGTACTTGGTCTCATACTTGTGATAGGACTGGGTTCCTACTTGTCCAGTCTCTGATCTGTCGAGCACATATTGGTGATGAATCTAAAAAATGTAACAAACAAAATAAGTCCTTGTGGAACTGGGACTCCCACATCCTTTTCTTGTAAAGGCAAATGACTAATTGCATCTGTGTTTGCAATTTGCCTACCAGGCCTATGTATGAAAGTACATTCGTATGCTGCCAGGATTAATGGCTTATTTGTGTTTCTGTGCCTTCTTCTATCTAGCGCTGACTTTAATCTCAGCCTTTTTTATGGTTTCAACATTGGCCAGACTAATCTCAGATGCAAACTTGACTTGAGTGAACTCAGTGGTTGAGTCTTCCAGAATTTCATCATCTCTCTGCTTTTTAGGAAATTCTGCGACTTTTGCCTCCAAAACCTCTTTGGCTTCCCGTAGCTGATTCTTCAGCTTTTCCATCTCTTTTTTGTATTTGTTTGCTGCCTCCTGGAAAATTAAGCATTGTTGTGTCTTCTCTGCCAACTCATCCTTCAGTGTGGTTAGAGAGGTGCTGAATTCTTCCGGCTTCTCTTCATATTTTTCCAGTGGTACAAACTTTCACCTGAGGGAATCTTGTCGTGTGTGAAGGTCTTTCAGTGGGTTTTCTTCTTCCTTTCAGAGGTTGCTCACCTCATCTCGTATTCTGTCCTTAAGCATGATCTCTGTGAGTTCCTTCTGTTGTTCTTCCATGTTTTGGCTTAAGACAGCTTGCAGTTCTTCAGGTTGTTGGGTCTTTACAAACGCCTTTTCCAAAGCAGAAATGCTCCCTGCTTCCTTTTGGAATCTCAGTGGTCCCTCAAGGTTGATTTCCCTTATCCAGTTTCGCCCTAGGAGGCTTGGTCCTCTGTCTCTCAATATCAAAACTGGTAGCTTTCCTCATTGGCTCCCATAATGTACAGTTACTTAATTTATGTCTTTGACTTGGATGTTTTCACCCATGTATGTTTTTAATTGGACAATTGTTTCTTCCAAATTTAATTCATGTTCCCCATTATGCAGATATTTGAAGGTATGTCCCCCAATTACAGTAGTGGAAGCTCCTGTGCCCACTTCTATTTGAATAGGTCTACCATTCACTTTCACTGTTACATAGATTGGTTCTGTTCTTCCAACCATCAAGTTATACAACGAATAAGTATCTGAATCTTCAGGCTCTTCTACATTGTAGATCTCACTGTTTTTTTCCTTTTGTTTAAAAGTCTGCTTGACTCTTTCCTTACACTGTCTCATTATGTGACCATTTTTATGACAATAGAAACATTCTATTTTTTTAAAGTACCAATTGTTAAAAGATTGTTTATTTACACCTCTATTGATATTACTCCTTGTTTTCACTGCCAAGTCATTTTTTTCTCATTTTCCTGCTAGCAGGGTCTGTTTCCCGCCTCTCAGCAGAGTCTTGCCTTTTCGCGTCCTTTTCGTTTTGGACTTCCCGCCCAATGTGGGGGACGGCGCCATTTTGCACGCCCATATTGGCTTTCAAATCTCTAACTGCACTTTCCATTGCCAGCGCAATCTCTAGCACCTTCTTGAAATCCAAACTTTTTTCGGATAACAATCGCTTCTGAATCATGTCCTCATTCACACCGCACACTAAACAATCTCTAAGCTTATCGTTTAAGGATGTACCAAACTCACAATGTTCCATTAATTGCTTCAAGCTTGCCACACAGCTTTCAACTGTCTCCCCCGGGGCTCTAATTCTTGAATGAAACTTGAACCTTTGCATCATTCCTGAAGGCTTTGGTTGGTAATGGCTCTCCACCAGGTCCACTAGTTCCCCAAAATTTCTCGAGTCCAGGGACTTGGTGCCATCAAACTTCAGATCAAGCCATAAATCTTATTCCCACATGTACCTAAGAGGATCGTCCACCTCTTCTCTTCCCGCAAAATCTCAGTTGCTTGGAAAAAGAACGAGAGACGCTCAATATAGTGGGACCAATCGTCCATTGCTGGATTGAAAGGATCAATTCTTCTGAATTGCAGCATGCTTTGAGGGAGTTACTTTGACAATTTGAACAGAACTTCTACTTACAATTGCTATGCAAAGTACAATGCCGCCTTCGTTTCTCTTGCTTGCTTGTGTTTAACTTGTTTAATCCTCATCGCCAGTTTGATGAATTCTCGCCGCCAGTTTGTTGGATCCTAGTCACTAGTTTGTTAGATCCTGTTCTCACGTTTGTTATAAGGGGTGGCTGATTTGGTAGTAATGATAGAGTTGAGTAGCAGACACTTCATAGGTAGAAACTCTGTGTTTATTTACAAAGGTACTCAGCAGCAACTAAACTTGTGCTTACACTTCAGACTCCATCTCTACGCTGCTACTAACTACAGACTGCAGACTACTAACTACATAGGTAGCCCACGCTACTCTACTATTGGATATTAAGATCATGTGACCTTCCATTATAACATTCTTCTTAAAGGTATGCAATGCATTAGTATACCACATATAGATTGTAAACAGCCAAGGCCTGAGCACTGATCCTTGTGGCATCTGATTCATAACAGCTTGCCAAACTGAAAGTGATCTATTTTTTTCCTACTCTCTGTTTTCTGTTGTTTAATCAACCCTCTATCCATGTTAATATATGACCCCAACATCATGAGCCCTTATCTTGTGCAACAGCCTTTCAGGTGCCACCTTATCGAATGTCTTTTGAAAATCCAAATATACTATATCCACTGATTCCCCCTTGTCTGCCCAGTTAGTTACATCCTCAAAAAACAGGAATACATTTGTCAAGCATGATTTTTTTCTGAAAACCATGTTATATATGTCTAATCATATTATGACCTCCTAAATTCCCTGTTACCACTTGCTTAATAACAGATTCCAGCATTTTCCAGATGACTGATGTCAGGTTAAGCAGCTTGTAGTTCCCTGTTTTCTCTCTTCTTCCTTTCTTGACTAACCGTGTTACATTTTTGCCTTGCAATTCAGAGGAAATCTAAGAAATTTTGGAATATCACAACCAATGCATCCACTATGTCTGCAGTCACCTCTTTTAAAACCCTCGGATACAGACCATCAGGGTTGATGGCTTTCAGTTCCGCAAACCTCTGCAATGTTTTTTCTTTACTAATATTAATTACTTTAAGTTCCTCACTCTTATTAGGCCCTTGGTTCCCAACCATCTCATGTTTGTATTTTGTATCTTCCACTTTGAAGACAGGCACAAAATATTTGTTCATCATCCCTGCCATTTCCTTATCCCCCATTATAATTTCTCCTGTTGGAATCATCCCAGATTTGCACTAAGTGTGGCATCGGGCGTAAAAAAAGTTTTACCCGCTATCTGCAATGGCAGGATTTCATGCCGTATCATCCCTTTCCCGGCACATCCCGCCTCATTAATAATGCATTCACGGGAAACAGACTTGATCTCTGGCAGGCAGACTCAGATTTGCCCGCTACATCATGACCTCAGTGCTTGATTGCTCTGGGTACCATATTTAAAGTGTACCAGAGTGCAGCCTACTTAATGTCTACAGACCAGGACCGCTCCAGGCAACAGATGGCCCCAAAAGCAAAGAACTTGGCAGCCTCCAAATTTAGTGATATCTCTCTGGAGTACCAGGTGGACACAGTGAAATGCTGCTGCAATGTCCTCTACCCCCGCTCTGGTTACAGGAGGTCCACCAGAGCCACAAATCCGGCCTGGGAGAAGGTGGCAGTGGCAGTCAGTGCCACCAGAGCACAGAGGAGGTCAGCCATCCAGTGCAGGAAGAGGATGGATGCTCTCATCCATTCCACCAGGGTAAGTCAGCCACCTCATCACTCTCAACTCACAAACCCATCACACATCCACAGGTATCTCACACCTCAAGGACAATACCACTAACTCTCACACACATCCTCACATCTCCATCAGGCTCATATCCATTGGAGCCCGTGTCCTCATCCCCTCCAAGGCTCCGCTCACCACACAAACATTCCATGCAGTGCTGTGTGTCCTGCTCACACTCTCCCCATCTGTTTTCATGCAGGAGAAGCTGGCTCACAACAGCAGGAAGAGGTCCTAGACCAGGGGAGGAGTGGCCCACAATAGGCCCCTCACTCACTTTGAGGAGTATGCCATCACGCTGGCTGGTGAGAACATGAACTGTGCCTATGGTGACAGTGAGGTTGGCGGTGAACACCCTTTCATCCATCTCTCAACCCAACTGTGAGTGCTCGCTCTCCTGTTTTTGACTCTGCTGCCATGCACTAATGACTTCTGCTTTGGTTCACAGGGAGCTCTGCCAAGCGACCGATGTCCTCAACCAGCCAGTCCCTCAGCTCTATCCACGTCCTCACCTCCAGCCAAGAGGACACCTCCTCCATTAAAGAACTGGAAATAAGCAGCTTGCAAGATCCATCACAGCCCTTAACCTCACCCTCTACCCAGAGCAGAGACACACACCTCGGTGGGACCTAGATCGAGAGCAGGCTCGGGTTCACAATCTGGTGGTCACTGCACGGACACGTGTCTGGAGCAGAGGAGGCAGCTTCAGCTGAGCTCACTGGCATGCGGTGGACTGCTGGGAAGAGGCATCTGTGAAGTCCAAGTCAGATGACGAGTCTCTGTATTCGGCCTTCCAACTCATCGTGGAGAATCAGCAGAAGGTGGTGGTACATCACGCAGAGCTGTTGGAAGCCCTCAACAGTGTGTCAAGAGAGTTGGGAGAGTGCATCCATCTGCTCTCTGATAAAGTGGTACCTACATGTGCGTCTCCATGGTAAGGATGAAGGACACCATGGAGACCCTGGTCCTGCAGAACACGGAGATGCGTGCAGGCCTGCACTCCATAGCAGTCACCATGGATGAATTCCTGTAGTAGCAATGTGAGATGGAAAAGGGGCACCTCGATGTCCCTTCTCCCCCTTGAGGAGTCAGGCCAGGGCCCTTGGGCACCCGAAAGGAAGAGAAGCAGCAGCTGGATACCTCTGGGTCATCCATTCATGAATCTCTGAGGCCGTCCGCTCCCTCTGAGTCCCCTTTGACTGTGACCCATTCAACCTCATCCACTGTCACCATAGAGGGAGCAGCTGGCTCACAGAAGAACAGACAAAGCAAACCGGGGACCTCCCCCACCCATGATACCTTTGTTTCCCCCCCTCAACCTCACCCCCCCGACAGCTTTGTTCCCCCCCTCCAAACCTCACGTCTTCCCGACACCTTCGTTCCCCACCGCCCAACCTCACCCCCTCCCCCGCCCCAGTACACGTTTCTCTCTCACTTACACATAGACTTTCCTTTCCCACATCCTGTAGCAGCCCATAGCCAAGTCTGTGATGTTCCGAAGCAGGCCCAAAGCATCAACGGAGACCTCCCACCTTCTGTGAGTTGCTTCACGGCGGAGCCATGGGCATGAGGATCCACCCAGTATGTGATGCACATGCTCCTCCAGGGTCCGGTTGCTGTAGGACTCCAGCATCTTCTCCTTGGATGTACACGATCTGAGCGAGGCCCTAACCGTAAGTCCCGACTTCTGCACATCACACTTGTCCAGACGTGTTCTGGGCCCATGTGTTTTCCCGCCAGCATAATGGTAAATCGGGCATGGGGGGATGATACCGGTTGGGCCTTACATTGCATCCCATTAGCAAATCGGGCTCACGCCAGCCTCCAGAGACATTTGCTTTCCGCCATGGCGGACATCATTGGCTGATCCCGCTGTGATTTCATGCCCCTCACGCTGAGTTGTCCACCCCTGCCCGCCATGACTCCCACCGCCAGCGGGATTGGAAGATTCTGCTCTCAGTCTCTATTGGACCCTAATTTGCTTTTGCTGCTTTCTTCCTTTATTTTTTTACATATTTGTTGAAGCACTTACAATCTGTTTTACAGATCTTATAAACTGGTCATGCTTTCCAAGAGTGGAGGTGTGCCCTTGTTCTGTGGGAACATGACATATTGTTGCTAAGTCTGTGGCCCAACAAATGTGACAAGCAACAAACGCCAAGCTCAATATTAATGTGCAGGACTTCTATGCTTCATTTTAAGGGCTCCTCCAGCTGCTGAGTCCAGGAGTTTTTACCTCCTTCTTATAAACAATGTTTGGCAGCTCAGCATTAATAATTGATGCTAACATCTGAGATTTTTCAAGCAGCCAGCAGAATTTTGTAGCAGCTATGGAAGAGCCCTGAACCAGCATTGGTGCAGTGCTGTATGACTTCTTGACTGAGCTGCAGGTCATCATGGGGAGCATGCTCACTCAAGGTCCTCTGCAGCTCAGCTTCCCTTGGCTGAGTTCCTAAATTCAAGTGCAGCCTCCGTAAAACAATGCTCCTATTGGGCAATAAGTATCTTGCTCAATGGGTAGCTCTCTTGCCTCTGAGCCAGAATGTTTTGGGTTCAAGTCCCATTCCAGGACTTGTTGGCCACAAAAGAGCCCAGCTGCTTGTGTAGGCAAGCCAGCTTGTATCAGTGCCAGTCCCAAGCCCAGGTAAATGAGGAGGGTTAGCAGCAGAAAGGGTATCCAGCTGTAAAACCACCTGCCAAATCCAAAGGTGGTGGCTTATATGAAGTATTGATCAACCACCATTGTGGCAACCCCATGTAACATGAAAGAGTAAGGAATGGAAAGGGCAATAAGTATTTTGGAATTCAACCGACAGGAGTCTATCTAGAATTAGCAAGTTGATATATAGATTGAAACAACAATACAGTGCTTCCCCAATCTGCTTGCTGCCAAAAAGACAGCTCCAGCCAATACTGGGAGTGCACAGCAACAAGAGAATGGCAGGAAGTGGCACGGATAATAGAAATGTCTCTAAGGGCAAAGTCACATCAATATGTGCTACAGATAGAAAAACAAAAATAGCTGGAAAAACTCAGCAGGTCTGACAGCATCTGCGGAGAGGAATACAGTTAATGTTTCGAGCCCGTATGACTCTTCATCAGGACTAAGGAAAGATAGAAATGAGGTGAAGTATAAGCTGGTTGAAGGGGGTGGGACAGATAGAGCTGGGTAGAGGGCCAGTAATAGGTGGAGGCAAAGAAGAGATTGCCAAAGATGTCAAAGACAAAAGGATAAAGAGGTGTTGACGGTGGTGATATTAGCTAAAGAATGTGCTAATGATGACATTAAGGGTAGAAAGCAGGACGAGCAAGTGACAGATAGCCCTAGTGGGGGTGGGGTAGGGGGAAGGGATTGAAATAGGCTAAAAGGTGGAGAAAAAACAATGGATGGAAATGAATTTAAAAATAATGGTAATAGGTGGGAAAAGAAAAATGTATATATTTTTAAAAATGTATGAAAAAAATTATAAATTATTGGAAAAGGGGGGATAGGAAAGGGGGTGGGGATGGAGGAGAGAGTTCATGATCTGAAGCTGTTGAACTCAATGTTACGTCTGGAAGGCTGTAAAGTGCCTAATTGGAAGATGAGGTGCTGTACCTGCAGTTTGTGTTGAGCTTCACTGGAACATTGCAGCAGGCCAAGGACAGACATGTGGGCATGAGAGCAGGGTGGTGTGTTGAAATGGCAAGCGACAGGGAGGTCTGGGTCATGCTTGCGGACAGACCGCATGCAGACTCAAGTAACCATTAAGTCAATGACAATGGTGCCGTAATTATCGGACCATCAACTGATATACCACATGAAGATAATCCCTATTAGCAGACACTGACTGAAAGCAGCCATCCAGCTCATTTCCTCTTCCAGCTCAGGAACCATTTAAATGGAACACAGCATTATAACATTGAAGACACATCATACACATTCACAAAAGGAAAGCATCAGGGTTAAAAAAAAGACTGAGCTTACCTGCAACAGTTTAATAAAGTTTGTTTTACTTAATGTGCATTAGCAGTTCATTTTGAATGAGGCACAGTAAGATTGTTGGGAGGAATGTTATTGTATTGATGGTTGTTCATCAGTGCTGGTGTAGTGAAGTGGGCAATGATGTTCATTTTTTTTTGTCCAGGTAATCCATGCATTTGAGGGGAAGCTAGATAAACATGTGGAAGAATGAAATAGGTCATTTGCTTACTAGAAAGATAGGGTTAAATCCAGTGGGAGGAGGCTACTGTCGAGCATAAACATGGACATAGAGCAGTTGGGTCGAATGGCATGTTTCTGTGCTGTAGATGTGATGTAATTCTATGTAACCTGATACATGTAGCTTAGTGTTATGGATTAGAAGGTATAGACATTTATCTTGTCTGGCTCCTGCTTTGTGATCGTTTCTGCCACCAGCTGAGGCCAGCTCTCTGTTTCTAGTTGATCCATGCCAATGCACGTTTGCAGTATGAAGTTGTGTAGAATACAGCAGGCTAGAATAATCTTCAATATCTTGCCTGGCCTGTACAATATCACTCCTTTGGTTGGTTGTTACAAACCTTTGCTTTTGCATTCCAATAGTCTGGTCCACCAAGTCCCTTATAGCTGTGTGCTCCTCATTATATTTTTCTTCAAGTTTTGTCCATTGTTATCTGAAAGGGATTATGAGCTAAGTTTCCTTAGTTCCCTCCTTAGTTCCATCACATTTTCCTGGCCCTCAAAATAATATGGTGCAATCAGCTTTTGTAACATGAATAAATCATGACAGCTACCAGGATAATGAACATTAACATGTATGATTCAGTACCAATGGCCACACCGACACATTCATGCAGTGGACCTCCTGTCTGTTCATGAGGGGCATGGTATTAGGGCTAGTGTTACAGACAGGAGAGAGATAGGCAAACTGCACTGATTTCTTCTCACCACCTTTCCATAAACAGAAGGTGTTTTGAATTATTTTTAAAGTATGTGGAGGTTTCTCAGTCCCTTGTTTTGCGTGGTCCAATTTACTAATGATCTGCAGTGAACTCATGTTATGATTAACTCAGAATGTTAGTTTGTTTCACATTCAAACAACTGATGGAGGAGTGTCCATAACTTCCCACTCTACAGCACACATGCGTACACACACACACACACACACACACAGACTGTGTGTGGTGGGGGAGGGGAGATAGAAAAAGGAGTTTTACAATATAAGAAACACAGAACATGAATATTAGTTCACATGATTTCCAGAGTCCGAGAAGTCAAAATCCAAAGGGTATTTCCTTTGTGGCAGGTTCAGTTCCGATGCGTTTCTGATTGGAATTACTTGAAATGAACAATGCTGCAGCATGATGGGCTTTCTGTGCTTAGGCCTCTTGGCAGGCATTGATCAGAGGCTTTTGAAATCAAACAGGCTTCTTGAAGTTGAGAGATGGTAACCAACTGCTTACTTAGCTGGGCTGCTGGAGTCCTTTGCAGTTGATGTTAAAACAGCAGTCGGAGGATTTCTCAGTTCTCAAAGGCTTATAGAGGTTTCAAAATGGTCACTCAAATCATGTGACCTTCTTTCTCCACAATGACTTCCAAAACAGATGTTCATCTAGTGTCTGGAACTAGCATTGATTTCAGGGCTGATAATTCCCTAGTTGTTAGTTGCTGAAAGAGTTACCATCCATATTAAGAGTCTGGTGTCAGAAAGCCATGTCTTGGCAGACCCACTGACTTGACCAGCAAGGTGAGCTTATCAGATGCAAATGATGTTCCTTTGGTTCCCTTTTGAAATGGGCCTGGATAGTCCCACAGATATGAGATATGAGTATGATAACGAGTTTTGATGTGTAAATCTCCTGGCTTTCTTCATTACAAGGGGTCTGTACAATGAGGTGTGAGATTTCACTGGCTGAGAAAAGAGCTCTTTTGTTCTTGTAACTCCTGGGGTTAGTGCCCAGCTA
This sequence comes from Cetorhinus maximus, assembly GCF_964194155.1. Lineage (NCBI taxonomy): Eukaryota > Metazoa > Chordata > Chondrichthyes > Lamniformes > Cetorhinidae > Cetorhinus > Cetorhinus maximus. The sequence continues at coordinate 91,750,758 of NC_135879.1, read as the reverse complement.
AAGGTCATGTGACTTGTAGCAGTCATTTTTTTGGTTCAGTAGAATTTTTTTTTTAAATGGCAAAAGAATGAAGTTCTGGATTTCTTTTTATATCATATGGAACCCAACACTACAGATAGATACGGTCATGTATATGGTACCAATAATGTCCTGCACTTTGGGGAATCCAGTGAGATGGCAAAAATGCAGAGGTTTTTCTTGTTGCTAGCTGTTTACCAGGGGTGTATTTGTAAAAATTATTAGACTGGGCAGAAAACACACCTGTCACCTAAATGATGTATCTTTGTAGCGCAGCTGGTGAGATTTAACAAATATCATGGCTGTTTTTACATAGAATATTCAGGCCACCTGGTCCAACTAGTCTGTGCTGCTGTTTGTACTCCACATGAGCCAAGATTGGAATGATAGAGGGGCATAGAAAAATCCAGGCAATTGTCATCTTGAAGGCAATTAACAGATCAGTCTTATCACAGTCTTGTGTGACTGCCAAAGTTCTATCAGGCCTCCTTGAAAGAAACAAACTTCTGAATGAAAATGCTTTCAGCCTTGACCAATACACACAGCCAGCAGTGTGAAAGCAACTCTTTGTTGAGTACGTAAGGTGCAACCAGACTTCTTCTTCCTGCAGTTAAAGAGTAATGGCTGTTTACCATTGTCATTCCATTGGTAACACCACTGGGTGGGAAATGGAGTGCAGCTTCAAGAACCTCTGAATAGCTTTGGTACTTTCAAGCAAGAATAAATTCACAAGTAAGTGGTGAAATGAGAGGCTGCTTTAAATTTTAGGTGCACAATGGGCAGCTGCTAGGTGGCGCGCACCTGCCTGTTCTCATCACCAAGAGACCGGGACCAATTTGAGGGTCAGGTCTCATTTGCATGTTGCCAATGAGCCGTGGGTGCCATACTGGTGCTCTGAGGCAGCTTTCAGATAGAGGAAGCCAGGAGTTTGGTCAGTTCCTTTGAGAAAGCAGCCAATAGCCAGAGTCTGAGAGGAGGGAGTGAGCCTAGGAGTGGGCCTGGCACAGGCTTGCAGTAAGCTTAGAGTACTTTTGAAGGCTGACTCCACAAAAATAAAAGTTGCACACATCTATGACCATTTTGTGAGTGTCCTCCTCAGTTCTCCAAGGACCACTGGTGAGGTAACTCAGCACTGGGACAAATTGGTGCTGGCAAAGCAGCCAAAGTCAGTGAACCAATGCCATTTTTTGTCAGAGTTAGAAGTCATCGCACTTCTTGAGGATGGCAATTGCAGAATTATCAAATTTAAAATGTCCTTGGCTTCAGAAATATCTATGACCAGGAACCAGGTAACTTTAAAGTGGTTCACTTTGATTAAATGAATGAACAATTTATGCAAAAAATTGCAAAAGGTTGTACTTAGGTCAAAAATAAGTGAAACGGCTTCAAAGATGTAATATTGAATGTTCAGGATAAATATATGTCTAAAACCAACAAGCTCACTCTAAGAAAATGTGACCTTAAATGGATTAGCAAGCAAATCAAAAGTGAGATAAAGAGGAAAAAATGGTCTCTACAAACCCTTCAGGAAAAGGAGCGCACTGGAGTGAATATAAGAAAATGAAATAATATATTAAAAGAGTGTCAAAGAGGCAAAGATAGATCTGGCAAAAAGCCCAACAGCAGAGGCTAAACATAATAGTGAAAAAAATTTCAGCAACAGCATAGCAAATAAGCAGTCAAATAAATCATGAAAACCTCAAAAATGCAAATCAGATTGAAGCTGAGGATAAGCACGAAATAGTAAATATGCTGAATCAATACTTCCTCAAGTATTCATATAAATGAGGTGGAAGTGTCAAGCAATCTAAATGGACTCAAAAAGATAAAATCCCCAAAGATGGATGATGTTTACCCCAGAGTGTTGAAAGAGACTGGGGAGATTTGCGAGGCACTGAAAATCATTATATGGAAACCAGTGGGCCATGGGGAGAAATCGGTAGATTGGAAATAAGGTTGAAGGGTGACATAACAGACGCACACAACTGTAGACTGATTAGTCTTTCCTTAATATAATGTAATGTATTGGAATTGATTTTTAGGAGTAAACTTGAAGATCATCGATGCAACGGTAGTTAACAGCAGTTTGATTTTGTCTGGCCAACTTGCACGAATTCTTTGAGGAAGTGACAAATCAAATGGCCTGTGGGAGGTCCCATTCAAGGTTTTGATAAGAAAATGGCTAAAGGGTAGGAAACAGTGGGCTTGATTTTGTGGTCAACGGTGACCACAAAGGAAGTCGTGCTGGGAGATCAAGCAACCTCTCTAAGAATTTCTATTCTATCACCATGTAGTAATACTGCAACCAACTGCAGTATTCTGTACTGCATATTCACAGCATGGAGCTGGAGTGATTTCACTCGGCTGTCCAAGCAGCCAATTAAATTAAAAGACTGTCACAGATACCTAGCCAGGGAACAAAAAGCACTAAAATAAGCCACTTTAAAACAAAAATTGCATAGAGCATATTAAAGTTTGGGACATACATATGGGGTGAAGATAGAAGCTAACATTTTATGAAAAAACTTGAAAACAATGTTAAAAATATTTAGCTTTAAAAATCCACTAATTAATTATTTAATAGCACTCCATGATAATTGAATTATTTTTTTAGGACGAATTTTATTAATCACCTCACTGTTAAATATCTAACTGAGTAAATGAGGTATAACTTTTTAAGGGGTCTCAGAAAGTGATGTGGGCGTAAGAAAGTTGAAGTTCTTGCTGATTTAAGTGATGCATCCAGAAGAGGATGCGTTATCCGTGATCACAACCTGGACGCAGTTTTACGACGGCTGGCCAATTACGGGCCGGCCAGCATGAAAGACGCCTGGACATTGGCTCAGCACTGCTGGCGGGGGCAGGAGCATGGCAGGCACCGGATGCAATGGTGACCCAGGAGTTGGGGAGGAGCATCAGGGAGCTGTCAATGAGAGAGTGAAAGACTGTATGCTTGACAGGAGTGATGGCCTCAGCACTTGCTGGGCATGCCAGGTGGGAGGGCAATGCCAGTGGGCACTCTGCCCCCAGTTTTCTGAAAAGTGCCTGCATGCTCCAGTGGAGGCAGTGAGTGCCTGGCATGACATACTCATGTTGTGGGATGGAACGAGGAGACAAAGAAGGCCTAGACAAAGGTGGATGCCCAGGTGAGAGGGCATGATATTATGCACCACACATGGATCCAGTGCTGGGAATGGTTCATCTTCTGCGCTCCACAAGGGTGAGTACCAACTTGTCATGGAACTGTGTATAGATGTCTTGGAGGATGATCAGTCTTCGTGGCGCTCAGGAGTGTGAGATGCAGAGTGCCGAATGGCACATATCCCTGTGTGTGCCAAGGGTGGGATATATGCCCGCTTGCCTTGGATGTATAGAAGGGTGTGGTGTGCTAATCTGACAGGCATCTCAACCTGCGTCTCCTTGGGGTAGAGAGGGCAAGGCTGGGATGGTGTGGGAGGTAGAGGGTGCACTAACGAATGGACTTTTGCTCATACAGGAGAAGAGAAACCATAATGAGCTGGTGTGCGCATGAATGGGTGGTGGGGTCCCCAATATACTGATACTTTCAAAGTTTGAGATGGAAGCCCTGGACATAGAATGCGAGCATGGAGCAAGGTCCACATGTCATGGAGAGGCAGGGGTCTCTGATGGAGGTAAGACTCCAGTGGACAGGTGAGAGACTGGGGAAGTGTCTAAGAGCTGAAGGATTGCAGCATCTCCAAGGAGAAGTTCTAATCAACAGTCCCCATTAGTTGTCTAATCACAGTGCCTCAGTGAGGCAGTTATCCATTCTGACAAGGAACTGTAATTCATGTACAGTCACTTTGTCACAATGTAATCAACTGACATATTCTGTTCCTCCCTCAGAAGTGCCATCCTCACAATGTCTGATAGATCCTGAGGACCCTCCCTTGACGCCCGAGGAAGAGACACAGACGGATGTGCCCGCGTCATATCATCTCTTTGAACCAGGCACCAGCGCGTCTGTGGGCAATAGCACATCAGATCAGTTGTTAGTGGTGAGGACACATCCCACTCGCTGGATTGTTGGAGACCAGGACCATGCTGAGTCTGAGGCAGATGATGAGCCCCTGGAGTTGTCCATTGAGTGGCAGATGCTGGATGTCCAGCAGGATGCGTGGGAGGATCTGGCGGAGATCCCTGAGGGTCAGTGTGCCATAGTCTCTGTCATGGAGGAGTCCATGCGAAGCATGAGTACTGCGTTGACCTGGAGCTCCGAGCTCACAGCCTCCTCCATTGAGAGAGTGGTGACTCTCATAGAGAGGCAGCTGCAGGAACATAATCAGGGGTTTCTGGGGCTGCGCTCGGACCTGTGAGCCCACACACTGGCAGCAACATCAGCAGGTCACTGCCAGTGTGAGAGATGGGTGAGACATCTAGTCTTTCTGCTAGGTGCCGTCCATCAATGGTGAGCAGGGAGGTTCAAACCAACCTCACACTGGCAGACCAGCTGCATGTCACACCGGCAGGCTCCTCTCAGGGTGCTCCAGATAAAGGCAGCAGCTCCTCTGCCCCTCTGCCAGTGCCAGTGGCATCTGATGAGGTCATGCCAACTGAGGAGTGCCCAGCACGGCGCTGGATGCTCCCTCCCAGGCGGTGCCTGCACAGGCTCTGCCAGCCTGAGGACGTTAGCCACGGTCATCAGGGCCGACAAGACAGCACAGTCAGCAGGCTGTCTCTAATGCCACTGCCAGCGAGGGGATGGGGAGCACCAAGACGCTGCACACACAGGGGGACGTTTACGGCACTATAAATACAAGAGGGGTTGTCATGGGTGATATAACTTCAGTTGAAACGTGTTCTATGTTCAAATTGTGTAAGCATGACCACCAGTTAAAGATGATTTTTATGTTTCATGGTCTGAATGTGCTTTATGTTTCTCATAGCTGTTGGGCATAGGTGTGGCTTGTGACAGACGGGAAGGGCTGCAAACTTTATTTCAGAGGTAGTTTGTTGACATAGGGGTCACAGGATGGCATCATCAGGAATGTTCAGTAAGGAGGTGTCACCCTTGCCCTCACTTTCATGCCAAGCCTTGGATGCCTATCTGAATGAACGGAGATTCAAGTCCTCCCTGGTCTCCCTGCCTTCCACAAGGTTCATCACTTCTGCAGCCATGCCCTCACCCTGGGCCTCCTCCAGTTCCTCATCAGACCCATCAGTTGAGTCGTCCTCTGCCGCCTGGGGAGCTGCCTCACTGTCTTCATCCTCCTAAAGGTCCCCCCTTGGCAAAACCAAAACCTGCTGCTTTCGTCTGGAGCGCCCTGAGAGGAGCCCATAGATGTGACATGCAGTTTGTCTGCCAGGGTGAGGTTGGTTTGAACTTATCTGCTCACCAGTGCTCCCCCTGATTGGTCCAAGCAGTGGAACCTCATCTTGAGCAGGCCAATGGCCCTCTCAATTACCATCCTTGTAGAGACATGACTTGACTTCCATTGTACCTCTCCTCCGCTCCTGTCCTTGGGTGTCGGAGTGACATCATGAGCCACCTTTTCAGGGGATAACCTTTGTCACCCAGGAGCCAACCATCCAATCGAGTTGGAGCAATGAAGAGCCTTGGTACCTGGGAGTGCCGCATCTTGGGAGCTGCCCGGGTACCTGGCGCAAAACTGCAAAATCTGTGTCCTTTGGTCGCAAATAATCTGAACATTAATGGAGTGGGAGCCCTTTCTGTTGACGAGGGCACTCAGCTCACCCACTAGCACCTTTATGGCTACATGAGTGCAATCTGTGGCACCCTGGATGTGGGAGAACCCAATAATTGCAGCAAAGCCTCTGGTTCGCTCAGCCTGGCTGGCTTCGTCAATCTGGAAATTAATGATATTCATCATCCATCTGAACAAACATCAGTGACCAGCTTGACACAGCTGTAGGCAGCAGATTGAGAAACAGCACATGGATCTCCCTCCGACCCTTGCAAGGAACTGGAGCAAAAAAGTTCAGGGCCACTGTCACCTTAAGAGCCACAGGCATTGGCTGGCCACTGACAAAATTTTGAGGCGATCTTTGGGCCAATCAAGTGGCAAATGGAGGTCACAGTCATCCGAGAGAGGTGGAGCTTGCTTCAGTACTGGACCTCCAACATGTCCAGGTAGCTGGAGCGCTGCCTGTAGACTCTCGCTGCAGGATAACAACATCTTCTGCAGATCCTTCTGCCTTACACTTTCTGCTGGCCCTGCATCCCATGTGGCTGCGCCTCTTTTTCCATAGGTCACTCTCTGGGTCACTGCTTGTAGCCAACAACCCTCCTCTCCCTTCTGGCCTTCTCATCCTCGGAGGAGGAGGTCCCTCCAGCGGAGTTGACAATCCCCATTTGCTGGAATATAAATGGCACAGGATAGTGCCCTGAAGGGGGCACTCAACAGAGGGACACTAAGAAAGCTGGTAAGCCAAAGAGTCCACCAGAAAACACAGAAAATGCAAAGAACTGTCAGAAAATACCTACAAACACCTCTCACCTAAACCCTTGTCTGCTGACATAGCCATGGCTCTGGTCGGCTTTTATCCTGCCCTGGATTTCAGTGGGCACTGATTCTAGCTGCTTATTAATATACTTTTATCCACAGGCCGGGAAGCCAGATTGCCAATACTGATGCATTGAGTTGATTACCCCTGAAGGACAGCAATGTGAATGTCCCCATCCCTCAAGAACTTGTCTTGTTATTAAACGTTCTGGATTCATCACCAGTGAATGCCAAACAGATCAGAGAATGGATCAACCATCCAGTTTTGTCTCATGTCAGGGAACAAGTCTTGCAGTAATGGTCTAACGAACCAAAGTTGGACAAAATGAAGCCCTATTTTAACAGGAGATATGAGCTCAGCTGCCAGGATGGCATCTTTCTGTGGGGAGTGAGAGTCATTGTGCCTCTCAGAGGAAGACAACCATTATTGATAGAATTGCACAGTGCTCACCCCAACATTTTTGGAATGAAAATGTTGGCATGCAGCTATTTATGGTGGCCAGGGATGGACAGTGAGATCGGAAACATGGTCAAGAGCTGCATGCAGTGCCAACAGGTGCAGAAGTTGCCTCTTCCTGCTCCACTGCATCCTTGAGAATGGCCAGGAAGGCCATGGGTTTGCCTCCAAGTTGACTACATGGAGCCTTTTTTGGGCACAATGTTCCTCTTACTTATCGGCTCCCACTCCAAATGGATGGATGTATACAAGGTGCAACACACACATCTGCCGACACCATAAACAGATTGCATCAGAGTTTCGCGATACACGGTTTACATGCATGCCAAGGTGATTGGGGGTATTGCCTTATCTTCTCCAAACAAGCCTAGTAGTGGCTTGTGGCCGGATACTATGGTGAAGTGGTGAACATGGATGTATTGGTGGAATTTCTTAAAGCCAAATACAATGGATAAGCCGTCTTTCAATATTTGTGAGTATCTTCGTTCTGCCTCAATGAGTGTTCTTGAAATGTAGCCAATGGGCCTTTCAGAGCCACCTGTCATCCGGTGGGAGAGTACTGCCCCTACTCCATAAGGGGATGCATCGCAGGTTAAAATCAATTGTTTCTTTGGGTCGAAATATACCAACAGGGCCGATGAACGTAGTAACTGTTTTACTGCCATAAAAACCTGTTGTTGTGGAACTTGCCAAGTCCACCTGTAGTTTTTCTTGAGTAACCTGTATAATGGAGCCAGTATTGTTGATAAATTTGGGAGAAAACGACCGTAATATTTAATCATTCATTTCTCAGGGCTGGTGCCTCACGGATAGCTCTCACCTTGTCTTCTACTGGGTGAAGGCCCTGCGAGTCGGCCCTATAACCCAAGTAAACCACTTCTATTGTTTGGAATATACATTTTTCCATGTGTTCTCCTATGACTGTCATGGATGCACCTGTATTCACCTCCATTTGAAGGGGTTTTCTGTTGACTTCTACTGTCATGTAGATTGGTTCTGTTTTACCCATTTTTAAATTGTGTAGGGAGTAACTATCTGTCTCTGTTTCTTCTGGCTCCTCCATTATATAAATTTCGCAACTTCTGCCTTTTTGTTTGAACTTTGGCTTCAATCTTTCTTTGCAATATCACATAATATGCCCATTGCGATGACAGTAGAAGCACTCAGTTCTTACAAATTGTCATTCGTTTGTAGGCTGTCCGGTTTCAATCCTGCTATTATGAATATGGTTTTTATCCATTAAGCCATTGCTTTTTACTGGTTGTTAGTGGTGGCTGTTTCCCGCCTTTCCACGGAACCCTGCGCTTCCGCGTCATTTCTAGCCGGTGCCTCCCTCCCGACGTGAAGAACGGCGCCATTTTGTGCTCCCTTGATTTCTTCTGAGTCCCTGACTGCGCTTTCCATTGCGAGCGCCAACTCCAGGGCTTTGCTGAAATCCAAATTTGTCTCAGACAGCAACCTTTTTTGAATGGCGTCTTCGTTAATCCCACACACTAATTGGTTTTTTAACATGCCATTAACTGACGTCCTGAACTCACAGTGCTCTGTCAATTGTTTTAAGGCTGCTACATAGCAAGTGACTGTCTCTCCAGGTGCGTGACACCTCGAATTGAATTTAAAACGATGCGTTGTTACTGAGGATTTCGGTTGGAAATGGCCTTTCACTAGATTCACCAACTCATCAAAGCTCTTGGAATCTGGGGCTTTGGGTGTCAATAGACAGTGAATTAGGCCATACAGTTTACTGCCATAGGTCAACAAAAGGATTGCCCGCTTCTTCTCCTCCCCTGATATGTCATTGGCCATATAATGTGACCAGTCATTGGTGATCTGATCAAACGGTTCGATGTGGCCAAATTGTGGCATATTGGAGGGCGATAGCTTCGATGGCTATGGTGAAGGTTTACAATTATAATGTATTTACAATCGGCCTGCAGGCATGGCTACTTCAGTACAGTTGAGTTTTCACGGCTTTGCTTGGTGTCATCGACTGGTGGTGTTTTGCCTCGTCACCAGTTGTTATGTTTTAATCATGGGTCGCTTTGCTTGTGAACCGGTTGCACACTTATCTGTCGGCAGGTGAGTCGATTATAATACACTGCAGATGCAGAGACCAATATGAAATGAAGCACATGCTATTTCTTTACACAGACAACATAATGTGTGCTTCCTCAGCCAGACCCTAATCTAGACTAACATTGGCCCACGCTACACAGCTATTGGGTCTTACAGTCATGTGGTCAATCTGCTCATAGCCTCTTAAAGGTGTATTACACCTCAGATTACCATAGTAACCTCTGTGTGTAAGTAATCTGATTTAAAATTGTTAAAAATGACTCACACAAACCTGTACGGATCATAATTGGTGTACACTGGTCAGTTTTTTTTAGTATGTTAAATACTTTTGACATTAGAAAACTTTTAACATGTGCCTGCTAGTGTCTGTGTGCCTATGAAAATGAATGTGATGAGCAGTACCTATCTGAAACAACACCATCAGTGGAATCTCACAATAATGACCTGGGGGCTTGGATAGTTTTGTTGGCAGGGCCTCAAGTGAACTGAATCTTGATCCAGTGTGAAAGGTCACCCAAAATACAAACATAAGTGGTTTGGGGCATAACTCACCTACATATTAAATTCCCTGGTCTGTTGTGCTAGTTCAGCTGTTTCCGCAAAACTAGTGGAAACAAGCAGAAAGTTCCCCTCCCAAGTGCTTTACCTGAAATGTACTTTTAGGGCCAGAATTTTATGCCCCCCCCCCCCCCCCCCCCCACCCCAGCCCAGCCCCTGGTGGGTTCTGAGGTGGGAGGGAGTGTAAAATTCAATGGATGGGATTCCCTCTGGGATCCCGCCTGCCCGACCTGGTCGCAATTTTACACTGGGTCGGGCAGGGCCTTGGACTGGAAGCCTGCCCTTGCCCCAGTAAAGGCCCTTAAGTGGTCTTAATTTTTAGGCTGCCTGGCACATGACAGATCGGGGCAAAACCGAAAACAAACAAGAGTTTCATCTTAAACAAAAACAGAATTACCTGGAAAAACTCAGCAGGTCTGGCAGCATCGGCAGAGAAGAAATCAGTTAATGTTTCGAGCCTTCATGGCCCTTCGGCAGAACTGGAGCATAGTTAGAAGAAGGGAGAAATATAAATTGGTTTAAAGTGGGTGGGGGGGGTTGGTGGGGTGGGGGGGAGAGACACAATGAGGGTGTGGTGTGGTGATTGTGGAGATGAGCAGATAATCAAAAGATGTCACAGACAAAAGGGTCAAAGAGGTGTTGAAGGTGGTGGTATTTGTCTGAGAAAAGTGCTAATTAAGAATGGAAGACAGGATATTCAAAGTACAGCTCTAGTGGGGGTGGGGTGGAAAGACTAAAGGTTTTAGTTTTAGATTTAAAAATAATGGAAATAGGTGGGGAAAGAAGAATCTATATAAATTATTGAAAAAAAAAGCGGGGGGGGGAAAAGAAACGGGGTGGAGATGGGGGGAGGGGGAGTTTAAGATCTAAAGTTGTTGAATTCAATATTCAGCCCGGAGGACTGTAAAGTGCCTAGTCGGAAGATGAGGTGCTGTCCCTCCAGTTTGCGTTGGGCTTCACTGGAACAATGCAGCAAGCCAAGGACAGACATGTTGGCAAGAGAACAGGGTGGAGTGTTAAAATGGCAAGCGACAGGGAGGTTTGGGTCTTTCTTGCGGACAGACCGCAGGTGTTCCGCAAAACGGTCGCCCAGTTTGCATTTGGTCTCTCCAATGTAGAGGAGACCGCATTGGGAGCAACGAATACAGTAGACTAAGTTAGGGGAAATGCAAGTGAAATGCTGCTTCACTTGAAAGGAGTGTTTGGGCCCTTGGACGGTGAGGAGAGAGGAAGTGAAGGGGCAGGTGTTGCATCTTCTGCGTGGGCATGGGGAGGTGCCATAAGTGGGGGTTGAGGAGTAGGGGGTGATGGAGGAGTGGACCAGGGTGTCCCGGAGGGAACGATCCCTACGGAATGCCGTCAGGGGGGGTGAAGGGAAGATGTGTTTGGTGGTGGCATCATGCTGGAGTTGGCGGAAATGGCGGAGGATGATCCTTTGAATGCGGAGGCTGGTGGGGTGATAAGTGAGGACAAGGGGGACCCTATCATGTTTCTGGGAAGGAGGAGAAGGCGTGAGGGAGGATGCGCGGGATATGGGCCGGACACGGTTGAGGGCCCTGTCAACGACCGTGGATGGAAAACCTCGGTTAAGGAAGAAGGAGGACATGTCAGAGGAACTGTTTTTGAAGGTAGCGTCATCAGAACAGATGCGACGGAGGCGAAGTAACTGAGAGAATGGGAGTTTCATCTTGGCGGAAAAGAGGGAGGCACCTCCATTAGAAGGCCCCTTCTGACTGGGGTCACCCTCCCCTTAAGGCCTGGTGACCTCCGGACCACTCTACCCCACCCCCCCCCCCCCCCCCCCCGGCCTCCCGGCCTACCCCCCGGGACCACGGTCGCCCCCCTCACAACCACCAGGCCTTCCCTACCCTCCCCACCCTGGCACCCCTGCCATTTACATCTCCTCCGGTTCCCGGGACTTAGTTCCAGGCAGCATTGTGTAGTGCCTGTTCCGACCACTGCAGCGCTGTTCCTGGAGGGACTGGCAAGCTGCCAACCAGTCAGGTTGGCCAACAGCTCTCCAAGGCAGGACTTCCTCCTGGTGACAGGCCGAAGTCCCACCTTATGCCAATCAACACTCATTGGGGCGTGAAATGACATTGGGCCTGCTGGAGTCAACGGGGACGTGTTCCCTGTCACATCCTGAAAATTCAGGCCTATGAGATTCTGTATTAATTGTAAAATGAGGACTACGGATATAATGAAGGAAAAATTGTGCATATGTTAAATAAGTACAAGCACATCTATCAACTTTATTGCAACACAAATCTTCTGTACAAACAATAAATTAAATCCACAAACAATCAATGGTGGTAGTCACAATGTAGTTAACTAGAAGGAGGACGAATATATTTCTCATCATCAATCAGTAGCAGCACAGGTTTGTAAACCTGATCTTGACCTACAGGTGAAATTCAAACAAAGCAGTTTTGGTTTTACTCTCCCACTAAAAAATATAGTTAATCCTTATATTTTTAGGAAGAAGGAAATGGTTCATGTTTAACCTTTACATTAGGTTATGGAGTGACCAGTGACATTTGCAGAATGAGTAAACAGTAGAAGTGCAGGAGGCACAATAAAAGTTAATGAGGTAGCAGGCATTGCTGATGTATTAATCAATCACCTGACACTGCTGTTGTTATGAGTTGTAGAGTAACACAGATTTATGGAGACTGCTGTGTAAGTAATTGTATTGACAGCTCTCCAAAATAGACTGTCAGAAAGGTTTTACACATATAGGTAAGTAGAGAAAGATGTCTCCACTGCAGCTGTCCAAATTCTCTACAGACTATTTCAGTAACCATAACTACCTCTGTAGGTAACAGTACCTTAGTTCTGGCTTCCATTGGAAATGGATTATTAAAAATCCCTGCTTTTGATGAAATAACATCCAATGCATTTGGATATATTATCACATAATTTACTGACTACTGGGACAGACTTTTTGATAATGTCATTTGTTGTACTGTAAATGATATCAATGATTGAAGCCTAGAAATGGTTGTCAGTGATGTTAGTGGATTTTTTTAATACAACATCCCTTCCTCAACTATTTTAATAGGGCCAATAACCATTGAAAATAAAGGTTAATAGTTACAATAATATACAGACAGAGAAATGCCATATTTTTATATATATATATATATATTTGACTGTTCACATCACAAACAGTAACCTTTAAGTAATAAAAAGAAAGACCTGCATTATCCAGCACCTTTCATGATCTTAGGACATCCCAAAACACTTTTTAGCCAATGACATACAGTCACTTTTATAATGCAGGAAATGCGGCAGTTAATTTGTGCACAGCAAACTCCCATAAACAGCAATATGATAATAACCAGATAATCCATTTTTAGTGATACTCATTGTTCAGGACACCAGGGATAACTCCCCTACTCTTCTTTGAAATGGTGCCATGGGATCTTTCACATGCAGTTAAGAGGGCAGTTTAGTTTAACATTTCATCCAAATGACAGCACCTCCAAAAGTGTCGCACTCTCTCAATACTGCACAGGAATAGCAGCAATAGCAATTTTTGCTATTTTAGCTGGTGCAACTTGAACCCACAGCTTTCTTCCTTACTTGGAAGAGTGCTATTCATTAAATCATGGCTGACTTGAAAAGTTCAGTTCCAAATTTCCCAACAATTGACAAAGGTTTTGCAATAGCATTTGACAAGGGCTTTATATCTATACTAGCAATCAAGCCACCGCTTTGAACAGAATATTGGATTGTGAATTGTGTGCTTTGTGTAGCCTGTGTTTGACATCTAGACATGATGCTGGAGCTGGCAACTCTTGTTCTATTATTTCAGGACTGGTCAATAACTTCTGGTAGAGAGCCACAGTATTAAACAATGGCCCTCAACCAGTGCCAAGTCCTCCACATTTCTTCCCCAGAGTTATTGCGCCAACCATCCACACCTGCCATGCTCACTGAGCTCATCATGCCTACTGCCACCACTCCTGCCTGGCTGTTTCAGCGGGAGGTCCAAATCATTTTCAGGGTTGGAGCCTTTATTAGACTACAAATGTCAAACTTCCCAATTGTCAATGAGTTTAAACAGGCAACTCGCTAAACTAGGGGGCTTAAAATTCAGCCATTCCATTAGTAAATTAGCCAGATGTTGACAGTAAAAGGGGAGGCCACACAACAGCCAGCAGAGGGATCCAGGAGCAGCATTTTTGTCACTTTTGGAGAGACTTCCAACAGTTTCTTTAAAGTTTTCTGGCTAGTCCACTCACTGCCTGGTGGAAAATAGCAGAACATGCTCTACCCATTTGTGCTTGAAAATTGCAAATGGAGTTCCAAAACTGCCTTAGAACTATGAATCGCACATGAAAGCAGCCTCCTACCCATTTACAAGTTTGCCTGCACATCACATCACACCATCCAAGGTGTGGTTGCTGTTTCCAACTGTCAAACACCTCACAGATCAAACACTTACCAGCCCTGTATCATTTTTTTTCAGTCAAAGAAGACAGGCTAGAAATCTTTTTCCAGATATCTGTACTTCAGCAATGAGCTCCCAGCAGCAACAATCACCATAATACTCATTTGGCAGTGCAAAACTTGAGTATTGCTGATTAAAAGAGACCTGCTATCAAAGCTTTTTGTCTTGCATTCATCAGGACAGCTCGCAAGAATTTTCCAACCATAACGGAAAACAACAATTTATACTGCATGAGAAGAGAGTGCTGATTGGTTGGCAAGTGGACTCTGATTGGTGGAGGCATTGCATGAAGAATGCAGCATGGAACAATTAGCCAGGCAGGGCATGTCTGATGGGTCAAGGCATTGCCCCGGGGAATGTACCAGGGAATTACTATTCCCTAAGCTTTAGTTTAGTTGAAAAATGCACAATGTGTGGGCATGTTCCTTTTGTCTGCAAAGGACAGGACCCTGAATGTGAATATATATGGCTTCTAGCATACATAAGTGAGCGACACTACGAGTCCAATTCACAATCTTAAATTGGTTTTCAGTGTAATTCTTAGCACAATCAGGATTGTTTAGCAGTTGTTGTCTAATTGCAGAATCACATCTAATGTTGGACACTGTGTTTTGAATTTTGCATGCATGGGCTGGTTGGGTACAGTCAGCACTTTGTCTGTTGCAAACAGTCAAAGGGATGTGCTATTTGATACGATCCGTCAATTGTTGAGATGTATGGCCTATATACCTAGCATCACACTGGCACTGAAATTCATTTACCACATTGTTCATTTGTGCAATAGGCAGAATATGTTTTTGGTTTAACATCAGCATCCTGTTAATGAAGAATATCACTTGTGTTGCTACTGCATAGTAACAGCATACAATGGCTAGTTTTATCTGTTGCTCAAATTTTGAGACACATTACCCTTCCAGGGTAATCTGAGGTAGGCTGGGCACTTTTCATAACCTAAAGTGACGGCCTTAGGCCCATTCATGAGTTTGTGTGATATATAGTGAGCAATGGTCTGATTGGAGAGCCATTATCCCACAGGATGGCTTTGATGTGCCCTATTTCAGCACAAAACTTGCACAGTGAACAAATACTCTAGCCCTATTTACAAGGTTGTCAATAAGACCAATCTTATAGTGCTTGAAAACAGTAGCAGAGAGGCCATTGGCAGATTTCTCAACTTGGACATTGAGGAAAGGGAGCTCGCTTGACTGTCCCATTTCAAAGGTGAATTTGAGTGCAGGATGAAGCCCATCAAGGTGTGTAAGGTTGTTCTTACATGCAGTTGTGGTTTCAAATATAGCAAATGTATCATCTACATGTCCGAAATATGGAAGGGGTAGGAGGTTAGATGCCATTCTATCAAAGCCGCGTTTCTTGTGGAAACCAATGAAGATCTTGTGATTGCTGGGCCTAGAGGGGATCCCATGGCAACATTATCTCTTTGGGCATACATGGCATCGTTAAAACTGAACTCAACTGCACAAGTTGCTGAATTCAATGAATACAGATTCAGATATTGGCAGTGTGTTGAGATTACCATGATATAGTGATGCAATGCAAATATCCATGTCAATGAACACATGGACATGGCATTGCTATCAATATGCAAGTCCTGTATGGTCTTCACAAAGGTGAAGGAGTCCCTCACTGTGTATGTGGAAAACTTGTTCAGAACTGGTGCAGCAACTCATCCAACTATTTGGTCAATTCATGTTGTGCAGAACCAATCATGGATAAGGTTTGGTGTAATGGGACATCACTTTTGTGTATTTTGGGCAGCCCATACCTACACTGACACAATGAAGCGTGAGGACAAATCCTATCATAAATACCACCTGACAGCTGAATTTCAGTGCTGGTGTGATGCCGGGTGTATAGGCTGTATGTCCCAACAATTGCCGGATCATAGCAAACAGTACGTCCCTTTCACTGCTCACAACAGGCAAAGCACTGACCATCCATAACTAGCCTTTGCTTGCAAAATTCAAAACATAGTGTCCAATGTTAGATATGATTCTGCAACTGGACAACACCTACTAAACAACCCTGATTGTGCTGATAATTACACTGAAAACCAATTTAAGATTGTCAGTTGGGCTCGCAATATGGCTCACTTACACATGCTAGAAGCCACATATATTAACACAATAGGGCCCCGTCCTATGCAGACAAAAAGAACATGAATGCTCATTGTTCCTTTTTCAACTAAACAAAAGCTTAGACAACAGTCATTCCCTAGTTCACTCCCCAGGGCAATGTCTTGATCAACCAAATTTGACCTGTCTGGTTTTAATTTGAACAAAGCTGGGCAGTTAACTGTCCCATGCTGCATTCTCTGTGGCAATGCCTCTATCAATCAGAGTCCACTTGCCAACCAATCAGCACTCTCTTCTCATGTAGTATAAATTATTGTTCCCCTATTACGGTTGGAAAATTCTTGCGAGCTATCTTGATGAATAAAAGATGAAAAGCTTTGATAGCATGTCTCTTTTTCAGCAAGCTCCATAATCATCCACACTGCTTGATATCCTTTTCCATTCTCAATAAAGAGGAATTTTTGAGATTGGTACAGTTTGTAAAATTGAGCTTTGAATTTTCCTGTCTCTGATGCTTCCCAATTGGGATCAAGGATCAAAATAATAGCTGAATTTTTTTGTAAAACTATAAGCTTGTTTTGCTGTGGGGAGTTCATGGCTAAGATTCAACTCTATGGAGTCAGAAGAGAAAAACATTGCATTTATTTGACACTTTACCAGATCTTTAGAACATTGGAAAATACATTTGATGTGCTGATCACTATTGTTACATAGGCAAATGAAACAGTCAAATTGTGCACATCAAAATTCTACAAACAGCAAATGAGATGAATAACCACTAACCTGTTTCTTGTATTGTTGGATGAGGAATAAATATTTGTCAGGACACAAGGAGAGCATCCTACTGTTCTTCAAAGTGTCCTAGGTAGATAGGACCTCAATTCAATGTCTCAGCTAAAGATCGTACTTCCAACAATGCAACACTTCCTCAGCACTGCACTGAAGTGATAGTTTAGTTAATATGCTCAAAGCCTGAAGTGAAGATGGAACCCCCAATCTTCTCATTCAGAAGTAAGATTACTCGCAGTGTTGTAAAATCCTGCACTCACATCACTCTTTAAAGGAAATATGGTACTATACAGATCTTTAGTAGGTAAAATTGCACATGTGAAAACGAATTATAAAAAATATTCTTCTTTCCTATCTTTTTCCTATGAGTAGGTTGAGGAAAATCCTGTTTGACCTGCTCCTAAATTTGGTTAGACTCAGTATTCACAAATCCACGATGCATTAAAATAATAAGGATCTTCCTCGATTGTGTATTACATGTTTTGCTCTCTGCATGCTCAGTGATGTAAGGTAAATATTTTAGATTTATGGTCTACTGGGTCACTAGAACCCTTTAAAGGCATAAGGAATATCAAATGTTTTGTCACAGCTAATTTCAAGAGGAGTTTTTTTCAAAGTGCTCCTGTTTTTATAGAAAAAAACTAATAGCCTGGTAATAAATTTCATTGACATTTTTAAAACATTTTCAGTATTGTTGCCAGATTTTAGACCTCTAAATAAAGTGTTGGACAGATGTCAAATCAGATACTTTAGAGCACATTTCTCAAATTACAAATCATTGATATGATCCCTAACTTTATAATCTGATTATGTCAATCATAGTGAGTGCTTCCAAATGTTGCAGAGTAGCTCTATTGTTAGCAGCAAGGATAAGACTTCAGACTGGCTGAATGCTACTCCAGGACCTTTCAGCCTCAAGAATCCCAGTCTTAAACTATGAGATGACAAACTTTCTAAAGATTTTGAATTTTTTCAATATTTATTTTCATAATGGAATGACACTGGCAAGGCCACATTTAAAAGATGTTGGTCATCTGTCTCCTGGAAACATTGCAGTCCTGTTGGTGATGAGAATTTTCCCACCTATTTCCATTATTTTTAATGTATTCCACTGATCATTTATCTATACCTTTTATGCCCTTTTAGTCTTATTTCACCCCACCCCCACTAGAGCTATCTGTACCTTGCTTGTCCTGCTATCCATTCTTAATTAGCACATTCTTTTAGATAATATCACCACCTTCAACACCTCTTTGTTCTTTTGTCTGTGACATCTTTTGGTTATCTCCTCCTATCACTTCTTGCTTGTCCCAAAAACCACCCCCCCACCCCCCCCCACTTCTCTCCCCCCACCCCCCCCCCCCCCCCCCACCTTAAACCAGCTTATATTTCAGCCCTCTCCTATTTTTACTTAGTTCTGTTGAAGGGTCATGAGGACTCGAAGCGTCAACTGTACTCTTCTCCGCCGATGCTGCCAGACCTGCTGAGCTTTTCCAGGTATTTTTTATTTTTTGTTTTGGATTTCCAGCATCTGCAGTTTTGTTTTTATCTTCTAAACTCCTCACTACTCATACTGTCAATGCTGCTGAATGGTTTTACCCCACCCTTGGATGAGGTCTAGTAAAATGTCGGCTGCCCTTCTGCCCAGTTTGCCCATGCGACATGCACAAAATCGCATGGACAACGTAAAACCTAGCTTAATTGCCTTTTTAATGGCCTTAACTGGCCTCATAATTATTGGCAGGCACAGCTCAGACTCCCACGCATGTCTGCCAACCGAAATATCGAACGAGTGCGCAATGTTGTCAGGACACTTGGCCGACATCATCACGCGCCATTTTACTTTCGAGCAGGTCGGGCGTGCGCCTGTCCACTCAGCGAAAAATTCTGCCCAGAACAAACCTTAATCACTTACCAAATACTCACCAATTAACCAGCTTCTTCTCTTGTAGCAGGGCAAGAATCAATTCCTGGAGGTTGAAAAGGTTTAGGCAAAAGCAACCAAACACCTCTTTCCCTTCCTCAGCTTAACTCCCTGAAGTGCTCAACTCCGGCACTTTATTGTAAGTCACACTCAAGTGCTAAGTCACACTAAGTTGACTACTTTTTATGCTCCTAAAACAAAAGGCCTATCTGAGTCATTTAATGAGGATCCAGTTTCAGCTGCTTCTCAATTAAGCTGCTCTTTGACGAGAACCCTTCACTCACCTTCTGGGAGGGGAGACAGCCGGACCTGTGAGGGACACCTCTACTCGGGCAGTGGATAAATAGAGGACAAGGCCCGGGGCCTTCACTCACCTTCTGGGAGTGGAGACAGCCAGACCTGTGAGGGACACCTCCAGTCGGGCAGCGCGCTGAGTTTGAAAAAATTCAGGAGTGACATCACCAGGAAAACTGTAAGTTCTTTGGTTGGTGAGAAGCTGCTGTTAAGGAATTTGTTTAAATAGCTTAAAACTAGAGAAACGTCTCATTTATAGAGAAGTAACTACATGGATTTCAGTAAGGAACATGAGCAATAGAAAAGTAAAGTTAAATCAAGTCAAAGTGAAATAAAGTAATAAAGTAAACCAAAGTAAGATAAAGTTAAGGTAAGTATAGTAAAGTTGCTATTAGTGATGTATTCTATTCATTCTACTTACTCTGAGTGTGATAAATAGTTTTTAGAGTTACGGGATGGCAGGTCAGCTCGGCCAGGTGGAGTGTACATCCTGCAGCATGTGCAAAGTCGCGAATGCACCATGTGTCCCAGACAAACACATTTGTAGGAAATGTCACCAGCTGCACAAGCTTGAGCTCCGGGTTTTGGAACTTGAGCACGGCTGGTACCACTGCTGCGTGCCCACAAGCCGGAGGACTACGTGGATAGCATGTTTAGGGAGCTGGTCACACCACAGAGAGTGACAGTGGGGAGTTAATAGTAGATAATAAGGAAATGGCAGAAGAAATGAATAAATGTTTTGCCTCTGTGTTCATTATAGAGGATACAAAATGGACTACATCCTAGGATCTTAAAAAAGGTGGCTAATGAGGTAGTTGATGCGTTGGTGTTAATTTTCCAAAATTTGCTAGATTCTGGAAAGGCTCCATCAGATTGGAAAGTAGCAGATATAACCCCTCTATTCAAGAAGGGAGGGAGGCAGAAAACAGGAAGCTATAGGCCAGCAAACTAGACGTCTGTCGTGCAGAAGTTATTAGAATCGATCATTAAGGAGGTTATAGCTGGGCACTTAGAAGAGCTCAAGGCAATTGAGAAGAGTCAGCATGGTTTTGTGAAAGGAAATCTCCAATTTATTGGAATTTTTTGAAGGAATAACAGGTGCCGTGGATAAAGGGGAGCCTGTAGACGTACTGTACTTGAATTTCCAGAAGGCATTTGATAGGGTGCTACATCAAAGATTATTATGGAAAATAAAAGTGCATTGTGTAGTAGAAAACATATGAGCATGGATAGAAGATTGGCTGGCTGGCAGAAAGCAGATAATATGTATAAATTGGTCATGATCTTACTGAATGGTGGAGCAGGCTCAAGGGGCCAAATGGCCTACTCCTGTTCCTGTTTCTTATGTTCTTATGAACAGATGCATGCAAAGTATTTCCAAAATGGTAAAAGATTCGAAAGTGTAGATGTACAAAGGGACATGGGTGCCCTTGCCCATAAGTCACTGAAAGCTAATATGCAGGTGCAATAGGCAATTAGGAAGGCTAATGGAATGTTAGCCTTTATTGCAAGAGGATTTGTGTACAGGAGTAGTGAAGTTTTGCTTCATCACAGAATCACAGAGTGCAGAAGAGGCCCTTTGGCCTATCGAGTCTGCACCAACACGTGAGAAATACCTGACCTACCTACCTAATCCCATTTACCAGCACTTGGCCCATAGCCTTGAATGTTATGATGTACCAAGTGCTCATCCAGGTACTTTTTAAAGGATGTAAGGCAACCCGCCTCCACCACCCTCCCAGGTAGTGCATTCCAGACCGTCACCACCCTCTGGGTAAAAAGGGTTTTCCTCACTTCCTCCCTTAACCTCCTGCCCCTCACCTTGAACTTGTGTCCCCTCGTGACTGACCCTTCAACTAAGGGGAACAGCTGCTCCCCATCCACCCTGTCCATGCCCCTCATAATCTTGTACACCTCAATCAGGTCGCCTCTCAGTCTTCTCTGCTCCAACAAAAACAACCCAAGTCTATCCAACCTCTATTCGTAACTTAAATGTTTCATCCCAGGCAACATCCGGGTGAATCTCCTCTGCACCCCCTCCAGTGCAATCACATCCTTCCTATAATGTGGCGACCAGAACTGCACACAGTACTCCAGCTGTGGCCTCACTAAGGTTCTATACAACTCCAACATGACCTCCCTACTTTTGTAATCTATGCCTCGATTGAGAAAGGCAAGTGTCCCATATGCCTTTTTCACCACCCCACTAACATGCCCCTCCACCTTCAGAGATCTATGGACACACACGCCAAGGTCCCTTTGTTCCTCAGAACTTGCTAGTGTCATGCTGTTCATTGAATACTTCCTTGTCAAATTACTCCTTCCAAAGTGTATCACCTCACTTTTCAGGGTTAAATTCCATCTGCCACTTATCTGCCCATTTGACCATCCCGTCTATATCTTCCTGTAGCCCGAGACACTCAACCTCACTGTTAACCACCTGTCCAATCTTTGTGTCATCCGCAAACTTACCCTACCCCCGACATAGTCATCTATGTCGTTTATATAAATGATGAATAATAGGGGACCGAGCACAGACCCCTGTGGTACGCCACTGGACACTGGCTTCCAGTCACTAAAGCAGCCTTCTGTCATCACCCTCTGCCTCCTACAACTAAGCCAATTTTGAATCCACCTTATCAAATTACCCTGTATCCCATGTACATTTGCCTTCTTTATAAGTTTCCCATGTGGGACCTTGTCAAAGGCTTTGCTGAAATCCATATAAACTACATCAACTGCACTACCCTCATCTACACACCTGGTCACCTCCTCAAAAAATTCAATCAAATTTGTTAGGCATGACCTCCCTCTGACAAAGCCATGCTGACTATCCCTGATCAAACCTTGCCTCTCCAAGTGGAGATAGATTCTCTCCTTCAGAATTTTCTCCAATAGTTTCCCTACTACTGACGTGAGACTCACTGGTCTGTAGTTACCTGGCTTATCTCTACAACCCTTCTCAAATAGCGGAACCACATTAGTTGTTCTCCAGTCCTCTGGCACCTCCCCCGTGGCCAGAGAGGAATTAAAAATTTGGGTCAGAGTCCTTGCGATCTCCTCCCTTCCCTCCCTCAGCAGTCTGGGACACAAACCATCTGAACCTGGAGATTTGTCCACTTTTAAGCCTGCCAACACCTCCAATACCTTGTCACTCCCTATATCAATTTGATAAAGAACCTCGCAGTCTCTTTCCCCGAGTTCCATACCTTCATCCTCATTTTCTTGGGTGAAGACGGATGTAAAGTATTCATTTAACATTCTACCAATGTCCTCTGGCTCCACCCATAGATTGCCCCCTTGGTCCCTAATAGGCCCAACTCTTTCCCTGGTTATTCTCTTCTCATTGATATAGAATATCTTGGGATTTTCCCTACTTTTACCAGCCAGAGCATTCTCATATCCCCTCTTTGCTCTCCTAATTGCTTTCTTAAGCTCCACCCTGCACTTTCTGTACTCCACTAATACCTCCGCTGATTTGCTCCCCTTGTATCTGCTAAAAGCCTCTCTTTTCCTTCTCATCGTATCCTGAATATCTCTGGTCATCCATGGTTCTCTGGGCTTGTTACTCCTTCCTATCAGCCTAGAGGGAACATGTTGAGCCTGTACCCTCCCCATTTCCTTTTTGAATAACCCCCA
This sequence comes from Cetorhinus maximus, assembly GCF_964194155.1. Taxonomy (NCBI): domain Eukaryota; kingdom Metazoa; phylum Chordata; class Chondrichthyes; order Lamniformes; family Cetorhinidae; genus Cetorhinus; species Cetorhinus maximus. The sequence continues at coordinate 91,727,969 of NC_135879.1, read as the reverse complement.
CTGCCCTTGTGTAGATTTCCCCACAAGTAGCTGTTCCCAGTCTACCTTGGCCAGATCCTGTCTTATTTTACTAAAATCCGCTCTCCCCCAATCCAAAACATTTTTTTGCAACTTGTCTATTTCTTTGTCCATAATAAGCTTAAATTGTACCATGTTGTGGTCGCTATCACTAAATTGTATTCAAGCTTTGCAAATTGTATAGAAGCTTAGTTAGACCGCACCTGGAGGACTGTGCGCAGTTTTGGTCCTTTTACCTCCGTAAGGATATTATTGTCATAGAGGGAGCGCTGTGAAGGTTCACCAGGGAATGGCGGGACTCTGAGAGATTGGGCAAACTGGGCCTGTATTCTCCAGAGTTTTGAAGAATGAGGGGTGATTTCATTGAAATCTACAAAATACTGAAGGAATAGACAGGGTAGATGCAGGTAAGATGTTTCCCCTGGTTGAGGAGTCCAGAACCCAGGGACACAATTTCAAAATAAGGGGGAAGCCACTTAGGACCAAGATGAGGAGAAATTTCTTTACTCAGAGGGTTGTGAATCTTTGGAATTCTCTACCCTAGAGGGCCGTGGAAGCTCAGTCATTGAGTGTGTTAAGGTAGAGGTTGATAGATTTCTGATTAACAATAACCTAAAGGGTTATGGGGATAGTGGGGTAAAAGGTATTGAAATGTTCGATCAACCATGATCATATTGAATGGCGGAGCAGGATCGATGGGCTGAATGGCCTTCTCCTGTTCCTATGTTCCTGTAAAAACCCTGCTTAAAGCTGGCATCTACAGAATTTAAACTGTAGATTTCAGTTTAATGCCAACTACAAACTAAATTAGGTTTGTACAAAATAAAAATTTAGACTTTCATTCAGTTTGTACAAAATAAAAATTTAGACTTTTAGAATTTAGAACCAAGAGGATATCATGGAAGTCCTCTATTGTGTCAGGGCCTGCTACTTTGAAAATTTCCACTGGGATTCCATCTTTTCCTGAAGCTTTGCTTGAGCTCATCTGCTTAGTGGTTTTCTTGGTCTCATCCACAGAAAGGAGGCAAGTCAAGCTCATCAAGGATTGGTCGCTGAGGAATCTGGTTCAGGACTGTGGGGTTGATGGTGGATGGTCTGTTCAGCAAGCTGCTGAAGTGTTCTTTCCATCTGTCTCTTATTTCTGTCTGATTTTTGACCAAGGAAGACCCTTCAGCCGATAGTAATGGTGTGTAGCCTGTCCTAGAAAGTCCCTATACAAATTTGATAGAACTGAAGAACTTTTTTGAGTTGTTGGAGTCTGTAATTCTTCAGCTTTCCTTTCCTACCATCTATCTTGCATCATATGAAGCTCTTTCTGAACTTTGCTCTTCAGGTATTGAAACTTGTTTCTTTTGGAGGTGGAGGTTGGATCATTCTGCCACTCTATATATGGTCAATTTTTGGCCTGCAGGATTTGAGAGATGTTTTCGTCATTTACATCAAACCAATCCTGATGCATTCACTTCTTTGGTCCAAGAGCAGTGTTTGCTGTTTCAGTGACAATGTCTTTAAGCTTGTTCCACTTCTCGAAGCAGTCTCCAAGTAGGGGTACGCCAGCTTTGAGTTTTTGATCAAGTGTGTTCTGAAGCTGGTTATAGCAAGTGATGTTACACAGTTTAGCTGCATTGAAAGGAGATCTGACAACTTTTGGTCACTTGCGCTGAGTTGGAGCAATTCGCAAGTTGAGAATTGCTCTGATTAGTCTGTGATCTGTCCAACATTCTGTATCTCGCATTGCATGGGTAATTCATACATCCTGGAGATCCCTCTGATGCACAATGATGTAGTCGATCATGTGCCACTGTTTTGACCTTCGCTCAAGTGGAAAACACAACTTTATGAGGCGCTTGTTGATCCCAACAGGGAGTGTAGTAATGTCTTTCATAAAAGATGATTGATCGCGAAACCTACACCATGTATCCCGTCCTCACTCTCCATTTCTCCTTCCAGAAAAAAGTGTAGCCACCTCCGTCTTCCTTTAGTGAGCCCTCACCAGTGAGCCGTGTTTCGCTCAATACCACAATATTGATGCGATAGCGTGCTAGTTCTTTGGGCATAAGCGCTGTTTTCCATTCAGGTCTTGTTGTGTGATTTGTGTTCCACGGAGTCTGGACATTCCAAGCTACAATGATAAATTGTTTTTTTTCCTTTGACTTTGATGTTATTTGACTGGTTAATGGATGATCTGCCAGCTGCAGTAAGCTAGCCAGACATTTGTAGGGCAGACAATGTTTGGGGTACCTTTTCTAACCCTGTCCCTCATAAAGGGTAGGCAGTGCTGCCCTAATGAGGGTTACCCATTCGCCCTGGATGCTGCCGAATTCCTGTGCTATCCTGGGTGCAGAGTCGAGCAGCCACAAGTCCCAGGGCTGCCGATGTGCAGGTTTGTAACAAAACCTCTACTGGCCTCCTCCATCTGTCACTTCACCACGCCTCTATTGCTGCAGGATTTTGGAATGAAGAAACAAAGATGAGTTTGCACAAAAACCTGCGCGAGAATGATTTTAAAGTGGGAGAACCATTGCACAGGAGCAATTCCACTCTCTCGACCGCAGAAGCCTGAGTTCAGAGGCCCATTATTACTGAAGGCTTCTTTGGCTGCAGTGAATGACCTTCTCATGCTCTTTATGCTCCACAGCGCTATGCTGGGCCGTCTTCTTGACCATTGAATCAATCAAGCAATTTCTTCTGCCCAGTCTGCCGGAACAGTCTTTGCATGCTAGAGATAGGCAAATCCCAAACTCACTGAGGGTTGGAGACCTGTCAGCTGTCCTCACCTGGTTTAGCCCGCCTGTCAAAGCAACTGCCCATGGTGTGGCCATTGCTGCTTGCAAGCAACTTATAGGAGCCACAGATGAGAGCTGAGTATCAAGTGGGGACCAAACGGGTGAACTACTCAGAGCACAAGGAGTCTCCCCATCACAGGCACCACCCCTCCCCGAGCACCCCATGCACCGCCTGGGGAATTAATAATGGAAATGAGATGACGGGTGAATTGGACAAGTAGTTTGCATCAGTCTTCACTATAGAGGACACAAGTAACATCCCAGAAATAGCTGTAAATCAGGAAATAGAAGGAAGCGAGGAACTCGAAAATGACAGTAACCAGGGAAATGCTACTGAGCAAATTGTTGGAATTGCAGGCTGACAAGTCCCAGGTCCTGATGGACTTCATCCAAGGGTCTTAATAGAAGTGACTAGTGAGATTGTTGATACATTGATTTTAATTTTCTAAAATTTCCTAGATTTGGGGAAAGTTCCATTAGATTGGAAAATAGAGAATGTAACTCCTTCATTCAAAAATGGACAGAGACAGAAAGCAGTCAGCTGAACATCTGCCATAGGGAAAATAGTAGAAGCTATTATTAAAGATGTTATAGCAGGGGGCTTAGATAAATTCTAAGGTAACCAGGCAGAGTCAAAATGGTTTTGTGAGGAGAAAATCATGTTTAACCAATTTATTGGCGTTCTTTGAAGAATTAACATGTGCTGTGAATAAAGGGGAACTGGTGGATGTACTGTACTTAGATTTCCAGAGGCATTTCATAATGTGCTACATCAAAGGCTACTGTAGAAAATAAAAGCTCATGGTGTAGGGAGTAACCTATTGGCATGGATAGAAGATTAGCTAGCTAACAGGAAACAGATAGGCAAACATGGGTATTTTTCTGGTTGGCAAGATGTAACACGTGGTGTGCTGGTGCCTCAACTTTTACAATTTATATAAGTGACTTGAATGGATGAAGAAACCAAAAGTATGGTTGCTAAATTTGCTGATGATACAAAGATAGGTAGGAAACTAAGTTGTGAAGACGAAATAAGGAGTCTCCAAAGGTATATATAGATTAAGTGAGTGGGCAAAGATCTAGCAAATGAGGTAAAATGTGGAACAATGTGAAATTGTCCATTTTAGCAGGAAGAATAAGAAAGAAGCATATTATATGAATGGTGAGAGAATTTAGAGGTCTAAGATGCAGAGGGATCTGGGTGCCCTAGTGTATGAATTGCAGAAGGCTATAATGCAGGTACAGCAAGTAATTAGGAAAGCTAATAGAATATTATTATTTATTACAAGGGGAATTGAGTACGAAAGTACAGAAGTTATGCTTCAGTTGTAAAGGGCATTGGTGAGACCACATCTGGTGCACATCTGGTGCACTGTATTGGTCTCCTTATTAAAGGAAGGATGCAAATGCATTGGAAGCAGTTCAGAGAAGGTTTACTAGACTAATAACTGGAATGGGAGGGTTGTCTTATGAGGAAAGATTGGACAGGCTAGGCTTGTATCCACTGGAGTTTAGAAGAGTACGATTGAAACATATAAGATCCTGAGGGGCCTCTTTTTTTATTCATTCACGGGATGTGGGGTTCGCTGGCTGGGTCAGCATTTATTTCCCATCCCCAGTTGCCCTTAAGAAGGTGGCGGTGAGCTACCACCTTGATCCGCTGCAGTCCATGTTGTGTAGGTAGACCCACAGTGCTGGTAGGGAGGGAGTTCCAGGATTTTGATCCAGCGACAGTGACAGGGTGGATGTGGAAAGGATGCTTCTTCTTGCAGAAGAATCTAGAACTAGGGGTCACTGTTTAAAAATAAGGGGTTGCCCATTTAAGACAGTGCTGAGGATTTTTTTTTTCTCTCAGAGGCTCGTGAGTCTTTGGGAATCTCTTCCTCAAAAGGTGGTAGAAGCTGAGCCTTTGAATATTTTTAAGGCAGAGCTAGATAGATTTTTGATAAGCAAGGGGGTGATAGGTTATCGGGGGTAGGTGGGAATGTGGAGTTGAGGTTACGATCAGATCAGCCATGAACTCATGGCGCAGCAGGTTTGAGGGGCCGAGGGGGCTACTCCTGCTCCTAATTCATATGTTCATACATATGTCAGACCGAGAAAAAAAATCAAACCAGCTGAGAGAAACACAATAGTAAAAAAGTTCTTTCATTGCCATGATAGCAATAGGACTGTCAGGCAAGAGATGACAATATGAAAAGATAAAAATGACTACAACTATGCTGAATGATTGCTCCTCAAAGTATGCACAAGGAAACACATGAACAACAAGCCCTCTCCAAAAGCAAAGAGTACCAAGGCAAAGCTCTGGTCATTGGTATAACTAAGATGGAAGTCCTAGAGAGATTGACATGGTTTATACCAAGCCTCCATGATCCAATGTTATTTATCCTTCTCCTTTTGTGTTGAGGGAAGCTAGGAAGGAGATTTGTGTAGCAACAATGATCATTATGACAGACTAGTAGATTAGAAGCAGCTAATCTGCTGCTCACATTCAAAAAGATTGACAGAACAGAACAGGCAACAACAAACATATGAGTTTTAATTCAATTCTGTGCGAAATAATTAAATTGTTTATCAAGACTAAAATTAGCAATTATCTAAACAACAGCCAAGTAAACAACAGTAAACGTGTCTTTATAAAGGGAAGACCTTGCTTGATTTATTTGAGAAAATTACAACCCTACCTGACTGTGGTAAACCTACAATGTGACATATTTAGATTTCCAAAAGGCATTTGTGAAAACTCCACCTGGGAGGCTACTGAATAAACTGAAAGCTGTGAGGATTGACTCAAAAACTTGAATAAGAAATTAGCTGCAAGGTTGGAAACAATAGGTTCAAGGAATGATACCATAAATACCCATGGAAAAGTCGATCTCTTCTAAAAGTGGGCCGTGATTTTTGGCTTAAAACTCTTTTTTCATATGCCTAATGTAAATGTTGATGTTAGTTTTTCAGGGATCAAAGCCCAAAAATTTCAGAATCAAAGTATAATCTCTAAAATCACATCAAAAACCTCAATTCATTATTCAGTAAAAAAAAAGTTACATTTACCATGTTTCCTTCAGTTCCTACTTGTCAATTAAAACAGGAAGAATGTAGATCGATTTTTAATTTTGGGGGAAGAAACTGATTAGAGAAGAAAAATAAACAGTACACATGAGGCAGGATTTTTAGGTCTGCGTGCATGCACAATTGGAAGGCCCAGGACCGGGCGGGGAACGGAACGCCACCCGCGATTGGCCCCTAACCGCGATTTCACGCGAGTTGGCCAATTAATGGCCAGACAGTGAGAAGCGCACACTGGAATGCTCAGCGCTGCCGGGGTGGGAGCGGGAGGAGGGAAAGCGCTGAAGTCAGCGCAGGCAAGCGCTCACAGGAAGCTCTCTGAAGGCAGAGAGCTGCCTCAGGGAGCTGAAGGCTTCAAAAGTTTCAAATAAAGACTTTAAAATCAACAAAAATGTGCAAGCATCACAAACAGTCACCTGAACTTAGGCATTATAAAAATTCCCTCCATAGATTTTTTTTTTTAAATTTCATAACGGAAACCTCATCCTCACCCGCCTGCCAACAGGCAACGTAAAATCTCCATTAATTGCGCCATTAATAGACTTAATTGCCCTCTTAATTGTCAGTGGGTGCACTCCTGAGTTTAGCATGCTCCCACTGATCGAAATATCGCGCGAGCATGCGATGACATTGGGACACTCGCCCAACATCAACACAGGCTATTTCAACTTCAAGCGGGTTGGGCATGCACCCGCACGCCAAGCTAAAAATTCTGCCCAAGGAAACACGTTTTGGTGGCCAAATTCCAGACCAAACATTAAATAAAGGAACACCAGGACCTTGTGTCCTCAACCATCACCGTCAGCCTTCTTGGGAAGGGGAGGTGAGGTTTGGGCTTTGCCAGTTGAGCCCTAGCGAGTACCCACTCCATGCATTCTTGCTTCACCAAGGCCTAGGTCAAGGGATGGGGGTGTTAGCATGATATTTTTTAACAGCATGGCCCTGCCTTTTTCTTCCCTTCCCTGGGTCCCTGAGTGGCATGGAAACTGCAGGCCCAACCTCACTGCTGCTCCCTCTTGTGGAACGTGAGGGGATTGTGGGGGATGTGCTTCATCACAGACCCAGGAGAATCTCCCCATTCCACCTAATAGCAGACCATTTCCACAAAACAATCTGTGTCCCTAGACTGGGACTGTGCTCAGCCTAGATATCTGGGGCCTCCCTGACCTTACAGCATAAGACAGACTGGCCGGGCCAGGGAAGGGGAAGGGAACAATCTGGTAACTAATCTGTTGGGCCCGGGGGGTGATGGGTGGAGTCTCCTTAATAAAAACAGAAAGACAACAGATGGTTGGAGTTGCGCTGTTTCCCCGATGTGGATTCTTTTGAATACCATGTTAGGTAAACCAGACTGGTGTGTTTTAATTGAAAATAAGACCCCAGAAAACATTGCCCACGTAAAAGGTCACACCTTAACTTTTTACCTAAAAAATTGATATCAAAAATTAAATTTTTGCATGCCTCTATATGCTAGTAACATGAGGGAAGTAACTCTTTGGGTTTCCCAAGGTTAATTGTTCGAACCACTTTGACTTCTAATTTACAATGATGATTTGGGTTCAGAGACTCAATGCAAAGGGGTCAAATATTAAGGAACATAGATTATACAGCCTCCTGACTTTGAGGTGAGAATGTTACAAACCGAGTCAAGTTAGCATATGAAGTCCGGAAGGCCTGAATACTCATACACTAGAATAGTGATCCTTCACTCATGTTGTTGACAAATGGCATGGGCTCATAGCCTTGTGAGAATGATCAGCTTCCTTTTCTCCCATCTCAACTTGTTCTCCCCCACTTATGATTGATGTTACTCCTGGTGCTTCTTAACAAACTCACTGACTGAATGTTCTGGATTGTTAGTATCTGTATTGTAGTTTAGCATAGGTGCTTCCTTGGACATCCTCATCTTGAGAAGAACCTATAGGATCAAAAGGAATACATTTTACAATGTCATCCTCAGACAATGGCTTCTGATACAAGTAAGATCATACAAATTTGATGCATCACATATCCAATGAGCAAATGTAGGGCCCTGCTGCCAGAACTCCAAAACAGATGATTAATAAAAAGGATTGTAGCAAAACAAGGATACTGGTTGGAGGGAGACACAATAGACTGGATATAAATCCTGAGGGCGGGCTCCTCACACCCCAGCATAAATTTCAGGGGTAAGGCTGCCTCCGCTTGGTCAGCCCACCCCACTTTAATTTATTGGGCAACGGCCCTTTAATGAGTATGAGGGGGGACTTCCGTTCATCCCCAGGAGGAAGTCCCACCTCTTAGAGCTGCTGACCAATCAGAGGCCAGCAGCTCTGTGCCACGCTAGGATCAGTGGCCACTGCCAGTATTGCAGAAGGCCTGCGTGGAAGAGGAACCATGGATGCCCCCAAATCCCTTCGAGCCCACTCCACCATTCAATTAAATCATGGCTGATCTTCTACTTCTACACCATTTTCCTGCACTATCCCCATATCCCTTGCTGTTTTTAATATGTAGAAATCTATCAATCCCAGTAATGTACACATTCAATGACTGAGACTCCACTGCCCTCTGGGGCAGAGAATTCCAAAGATTTACCACCCTCTGAGTGAAGAAATTCCTCCTCATCTTAGCCCTAAATGGCCTACCCCTTATTCTGAGACTGTGTCCCCTGGTTCTAGACCCCCCAGCCAAGGGAAACATCCTTCCTGCATCTAGCCCATCGAGCCCTATAAGAATGTTGTATGTTAGAATGAGATGACCTCTCATTCTTCTAAACTCAAGAAAATAAAGGCCTAGTCTATTCAATTGTTTCTCATAGATCAATCCCTCCATCCCAGGAATTAATTAAGTGAACAGTCATGGCACTCCCTCTATGGCAAGTATATCCTTCCTGGGTAAGGAGACCAAACTGCACACAATACTCCAGGTGCGGCCTCACCAAGGTCCTATATAATTGCAGTAAGACGTCTTAACTCCTTTACTCAAATTTGCTTGTAATAAAGGCCAACGTACAATTTGCCTTTTTAATTACTTGCCTTTCCTGCCACCTGTAAAATTGTGGTGGTGCGGGGTTGGGCAGGCTGGCGGCAGGCACACCGCCAATGGCAAGGTGCCCTAATTTACAGGTGCACCGACACATTTTCCTGACCACGGGTAGTCATAGAATTTAACCCAGTGGGATTGACTTTTTTGACCTCTGCTAGCTAGGAGTAGGCTAATAGTGTTCTTGACAATGCAGTACTCAATTAAATGCATTGTTCCTACTCCTAATCCATCCACCAATATTTTGGGTCCATTTATGGAGATGGGTGACAAGTCAGCCTGTTTCATGTAATATGCAAATCAGTTGTCCATGCCATTTGTAGGACCCAGTTGCAACTTTCAAATGCCAATGGGTGACATATCTGCCCAAAGTCATCATTCATGCGAGCAGGAGTCTGTTCCATGGCCGTCCTTACACATGTATGAAGATATCTCCTGCACCTCCAGCTTCATTCAGCTGTACCCTTCCTCGAATCCCCTTTTAAGGCGAGCAGCACTCTTCAAGAAAAGCTGGTTGGCCAACTTTTCTGAGAAATAGACAAGAGCATGCCCCCTTTCCCCATCCCTACACTGCTGGTATTAGTGGCATGTGTTTGATACCTAGCTCGCACCCAAATTTGCCAGGATCTGAAAACAGGGTTCTTGTGCAATAACCTCAGGAAAGCTGATTTTGCCTACCCTAATTAACCTATTGATTCAGCTGACTTCAGCTGATTCCACTAATTAATATAATTTACATTTCCAGCTCTTAAAACTTCACTTCAAGGTAGCAAGAGTGACCCCTAGTGTACACTTATGACCTCAGTTTTGCCTTACAGAAAAACTTTAGAACGAGGCTTGGAATTCTCACCGATTTCACATTGCACTACTTCTCCAATAAATACATGGGTATGTTGTATCACACAGGGAATAGAAAATAACACTCTTTGAAGTACTTAAATTCCCCTCTTTCCTCTAAATCTACACGTATCATGGCTTGGCAAGAGAACAAGCAGATGACCTGATTCCAGGTCGCGTTACAGAATAATTCAATTATTTGAAAATCCCCTATTCCTGGAACACGAGTATATATTTAGTTGATCACATGAAGTGGATAGTTTAGTATCTTTTCCAGTTAGATCAGATAACCATTTTTTGTTCTGTTGACAATGGCCTATTTATTCCTGCACTTTGTCTTTTCTGCCCTCTTGAACCGAAAGTGCTGGTTTATGCTAAGTACAGTCTGACAGGTGCCATCAACCTTTAGCCTTCTTCATGCAGGTAACTTGCTAGTAAATGTAGGCAAATTATTTCACCGTGGGGGACGGTGTGGGGGGGAACCGAGCTGATCCTGATCCTATTCTCGACTGACACAAGCAGAGTTCCAGCAGGAATTACTCAATACTAATCAAGGGCAGCAACACCTGCAGATTTTTGTCATCTGTAGCTCAGGGGAACTGAGTCTTATTATAGCATTGATACTACTGCCCTGGGAAGAATCAACTAACTTAGCACAAAGTGTTGATTGGAAGTGTGACCTAACTCAGTACTATGTGCAGTACAGTTAGCTAAACCAATAGGAGAGGTATGACCATACCAGATGGATTATTTTCAGGTCTGTCTGTAATGATCTTGCATTGAAAATTCAGGTGTGCAACCCATGATTGTCCAATCATTAAAATTAATGATCAGCAAACTGTGGGCAACACTGTCAAATATCCGCTATGCACTCCCAGGAGTGAGACCTTAGGATTTTTGAGTTTCTTTCATGCTTCAATCCCTTTACTATTTTTTGGAAAGCAGCACTGTTTGAAAATTATATGTTAAAACATTAAATTGAAACTGCATCAATCATTAGAGAACAACAAATGTATTCATTCATGGGATGCTTTGGGATCACCAGTCTTTAGATAATGAGCATTAAAGTCTAAGAGCATAGCAGGTCAGGTTGTCAGGGAGAGGAGACTAAAGAAAATCCCGGGATTAATTAACATACATACACTGCCACTAGACTGGTAGAGAAGCACAATAAAAACATATGTAATATTCGGCGATTTCCCATAATGTTGCACAAGGGGATCTCATGACCATGTACGGTCTTTAGTGAAGCAGTGTCACAAGGTGGGGCATGACTGAACAGGCACATTTAATTGAATCATTTTAAAGTCATAAAAGGGTTAAATTACGTGGATAGGTTGCACAGACTAGGTTTATGCTCCCTCAAGTATAGAAGATTCAGTGATAATCTAATTGAAATGTTTAAGATGATAAAAGGAATTGATATGCTAGATAAAGAGAAACTATTTCCTCTAGTGGGAGAGTCCATTACAAGGGCTATAAGCTTAAAATTAAAGCTAAGCCATTCAGGAGTGATGTCAGAAAGTGCTTCTTCAGGCAAAGGATAAATCTAGAAATCTTCCTCTAAAAGCTTTTGAGGCTCAGATAGGTCAATTGAAAATTTCAAAATTGGGATTGGTTGAATTTTGTTAAGCAAGAGTATTAAGGATTATGGAACCAGGGCCGGTAAATGGGACAGGATTTTTTTGAATGTCACTGTTTCCCACCCCATCAATATCCCCATTGATTATGGCAGCCCCATCAGCAACTTAATGCTCCAATGAGGGTTAATTGGTTGGAAAGAGGACTTCATATCCCCCCGCTGCCTCTAACTCGGGCAGAAGTCCCGCCTCAGAGAGTTGCTGACAGCATTGTAGTACCAGTAGTGCCAGTGGCAGCAGGACTAGGACTACAAGCAACCCTCAGAGCCAAAGTCCCACAGTCCAGGACCAGGTAAGTGAGGGGGTCTCATGGCAGGAGGAAAGGTGAGGCAAGGCCCAGTGGGGGCGTTGGGGAGAGCAGGGTAGGGATCTTGATAGAGAGGCCAGGTGGGATGGAGCACCCATGGAGAACAGACCTGGGGGGGGATGCCAAATGTTGAATGAAGACCCTTGAGGGAGGTACCTCTCCCCCCACCCCACCTCCCCACGCCACTTACAGCCCGAGGCCCAAGCAGGCTGACCTGCCAGGCTTACCACCCCAACCACCACCACCCCCAGCCCCCCACCACCCAACCCTGAACACTCCCACCAACCTCAAAATTGAGACTGGATGGTAAACGGCCCTTAAGTGGTCAATAATTGTCACTTAAGAGCCTCAACTGGGGAAAGGGCAGGTTGGATGCCCTAGGTCTTGACCACCCCATGAAAAATTGCGGGTAGGGGCAGACAGGAGGGCGGTGGGAAGGCCACCTGGGAAATTTTACGGGGTCCCTCCCTGCCTGCAAACCCGCAGGCCATGGTGTTAAGATACAGAACAAAAACAGAATTACCTGGAAAAACTCAGCAGGTCTGGCAGCATCGGTGGAGAAGAAAACAGTTAACGTTTCAAGTCCTCATGACCCTTCGGCAGAACTGAAGTATAGTTAGGAGAGAGGTGAAATATAAGCTGGTCTAAGGTGGGGGGGGCGGGGGGAGAGAGAAGTTGAGGGTGGGGTGGTTGTAGGGATAAGCAAGCAGTGATAGGAGCAGATAATCAAAAGATGTCACAGACAAAAGGATCAAAGAGGTGTTGAAGGTGGTGATATTATCTAAGAAAAGTGCTAATTAAGAATGGATGGCAGGATACTCAAGGTACAGCTCTAGTTCTGTTCTGATGACGCTACCTTCAAAAACAGCTCCTCTGACATGTCCTCCTTCTTCCTTAACCGAGGTTTTCCACCCACGGTCGTTGACAGGGCCCTCAACCATGTCCGGCTCATATCCCGCGCATCCGCCCTCACGCCTTCTCCTCCCTCCCAGAAACATGATAGGGTCCCCCTTGTCCTCACTTATCACCCCACCAGCCTCCGCATTCAAAGGATCATCCTCCGCCATTTCCGCCAACTCCAGCATGATGCCACCACCAAACACATCTTCCCTTCACCCCCCCTGGCGGCATTCCGTAGGGATCGTTCCCTCCGAGACACCCTGGTCCACTCCTCCATCACACCCTACTCCTCAACCCCCACTTATGGCACCTCCCCATGCCCACGTAGAAGATGCAACACCTGCCCCTTCACTTCCTCTCTCCTCACCGTCCAAGGGCCCAAACACTCCTTTCAAGTGAAGCAGCATTTCACTTGCATTTCCCCTAACTTAGTCTACTGCATTCGTTGCTCCCAATGCGGTCTCCTCTACATTGGAGAGACCAAACGCAAACTGGGCGACCGCTTTACAGAACACCTGCGGTCTGTCTGCAAGAAAGACCCAAACCTCCCTGTTGCTTGCCATTTTAACACTCCACCCTGTTCTCTTGCCCACATGTCTGTCCTTGGCTTGCTGCATTGTTCCAGTGAAGCTCAACGCAAACTGGAGGAACAGCACCTCATCTTCCGACTAGGCACTTTACAGCCTTCCGGGCTGAATATTGAATTCAACAACTTTAGATCTTAAACTCCCCCTCCCCCCATCCCCACCCCATTTCTTCCCCCTCCCTTTTTTTTCAATAATTTATATAGATTCTTCTTTTCCCACCTATTTCCATTATTTTTAAATCTATAACTGTAATACCCTGTCGTCAGTCTTTCCACCCCACCCCCACTAGAGCTGTACCTTGAGTATCCTGCCATCCATTCTTAATTAGCACTTTTCTTAGATAATATCACCACCTTCAACACCTCTTTGATCCTTTTGTCTGTGACACCTTTTGATTATCTGCTCCTATCACTGCTTGCTTATCCCTACAACCACCCCACCCTCAACTTCTCTCTCCCCCCGCCCCCCACCTTAGACCAGCTTATATTTCACCTCTCTCCTAACTATACTTCAGTTCTGCCGAAGGGTCATGAGGACTCGAAACGTCAACTGTTTTCTTCCCAACGATGCTGCCAGACCTGCTGAGTTTTTCCAGGTAATTCTGTTTTTGTTTTGGACTTCCAGCATCCGCAGTAGCTTTTAGCTTTTTGTTTTTATCTCTGTGTTAAGATACAGGTCAGCCATGATCTAACTGAATTCTGGAGCAGGCTGAAGGCACTAAATGGCCTACTCCAAAGCTCCTATATATTATGGTCATATTTTTTAAGATAGTGCTTTGATTTTGTATTACTATTTATAGTTATCGAAAATTAGGCAATTTGTGAAGCAAGGAGATCTGCAGCATTTGAGTTTCACTGTCATGTAGGGTAATTTGCTGCCACATGCTGCATGAGAACTAAAAGATAAATACCTTAGCAGAATTACAGCAACCCAAAAGAGGACAGTGAAAACAATAGTGCCTTGAATCCTAGGCAAGCTATCTGGGTGCCAAGACTACCATGTTCTCCTTAGTCAAGTTTTGCATTGGAATGCTTATGAGCTGACAGAAGTCTGAGCTTGGGAAGTCAGAGATCCATCTGACCTGGCTCAGGTAGGCAAATGGATACATGACATCTTTTGTAATTGGGCTATTCAAATAATAGCAAGGTAATGATTGGATTAAATTGGTCTCCATAGGATTTGCTGTGTAAAGAAAGTACAATAAGGGTGCTTTGCGCACAGAGAATGTAGAGGTGTTACCTGTCATATTGACTGATGCAACGATGCCTGGGCATGGCCAGAGATACTTACATGGAGATTGTGCTTCTACCCAGGGTGCAATGGTAATACTGGCCAGAATCTTTTCATTGGCAAGTTGGGGGCGGGGCCTGCTCGCCGACGTGAAAATGACGCGGGATGACGGGGGGAATCATCCCGCACCATTTAAATATTCAGGAAGGCAGGCGGACAGCGAAATCAGCTGTCTGCCCGCTGACCTGTCAATGGCCAATTGAGGCCATTGACAGGATAATTAAGACAATTAAAGGCCCTGCCCGTCCAACCTTAAGGCTGGCTGGCAGGCCAGGAGCCCCGGCGGGCTTCTGAAAGAACATGAAACCTCATCCACTGGCGGGATGAGGTTTCATGTCTGTTTTTAAAAAGTTTATTAAAATTTAAGTCATATTTATTTACATGTCTCATCTCATGTGACATTGTTACATGAGGGGGACATGTTAATAATTTTTTGATTTTTCTATTTTTGATATTTAAAACGCTGTCAGTGATCTCCCTGAGACAGCAATTAGTCTCAGGGAGATGTGCGCTCTTTCATGCGCATGCGTGAAAGAGCGCACTTTGACAGTTGGGGAATCCCTCCCCCCCCGCCCCCCGCACAGGAAGCGCATAGCGCTTCCCGTCGGGCAGCCCGCTGGACAGGCCTTAATTGGCCGCCCACTTAAAATGGCGGCAGGGCCCACTTTGGTGGCAGCGATCAGCTGCCTGCCCGCCTCCGAGCTGGTGGGGCCTGCCCGCCCACCAAGGGCAAAATTCTGCCCACTGTTTCACTTTGATACTATTGTTCAGACATTAGCAAATGTCAAGTCTTACTTATAATGAATATAACAACCGCCGTCAGCAATAAAGGTATCAGTTCAAATAATTTCAGAACTTGAGACTGAAGAGTTTAAAGGGTTAAATGTCTCTAACACCCCTGAATTCCAACAGTATTCTGCACTTCCATTGCTGTATGAATGCACACACATCACATATTGGATCCTACAACACTTTTTTTGGTCTGGAGAACAGGCACTACACAATTAATTTTCTAGGCCCTTGTTTTCATTTTCAAGTTCCAATGTGGACCCTCACCACCTTCCATCAGCAAACTTCTCCAGCCAGTGTACACATTTCTTCCTAATTAACCAGTTCAATTCTCCACTCCTAAAACCTCCCAACCTCCTCTACTACCACTCTCACTCATCCTTTCCTCAGTACTTTGACATTTCATGCTTCACTTTCATAAGCATACTCAAAATCTACCCTTCAGTCTCACCTCAAAACTTTATTTCTTCCTAGCTGCTCAATGTTCTCTGGTCATTTGTGAAGTGACTTGAGCTGTTTGTGAGACGTGATATATAAATGTGAGTTGTTGATATGCTGTACCACATTCCGTCTGCAGGCTGACTACTTAATTAATACATTGGGTTATTTGTCTGAAACTAGCTTGTACAGAACTGTTCATTTACACTGATTACAAGGCTTTATTCTATCTGGGTGAAGTCAGAATAGATAACAGACTCCCAAACCAATGTGGAGAGCAGAGTTCTTGATCATCCTGCCATCCTGCACAGATAATTGTAATTTGACAATGGTGAGGGTCCTTGCCTCCTGCAGTTTTACAAAACCTTTCAGGAATCCTAGGTCAAATACAGGCCACATGACTTGCCCTTTCCTTCTTATTTCCCTTTCCAGATTCTTCAGACCTGTGGTGCTTACATTCCCCTGCCGAGAGTCTTAATACTCGATCCCTTCATCCATTGAACCCTGCTAACACGACTGCGCCAAGTTCTGAGATAGGCATCCTGAAGTGACAGTGCATTCAATTCATTCCATGCCTGTCTGTCATTCATAGTTTTAATGGTGGTGTTAGTTTGGATGTTTGTACCCTATGATCGTGGTTACCACTCCAAATAATCCTATGTCATCTCTGTAAACCTAAGATAGGACTGTTCTTAATTAAATAATTTATTGCAGCATATCCAATTCATTGGAAACTTATCTCATCAATCCTTTAGAAATACAATATCAACCATAAAAGATACAGGAGAATAGCCAGAAAAAACTTTAACGTTCCTATACTCAGTTGGCTGAGAAAAAAATTGCCTTTGAAACTTCTGTTTTATCAATCAAAATACAAGTTTTTAAAACATGGAATACTAGATAGATTTAATATTTAACAATAACATATATTTCAAAAAATGTGATGCAAAACATTAACTGTAGTTATGAAGAAATAAGACAAAGTGAAATTTAAAATTCATAAGGGCTCCAAATTTCTCCTGGACTGTTTCAGAAGCACAAACATCAGCAGAGCCATACTCCTGTCCACTGGTAATGTTCACTACCAACCCTGCTGGACTTCCCAGCATAAGCTCACTTTCACAATCATTTTGAGGCCAAAAATGCAACTCCTGTGCATGATGGGAGAATTGCCTGGTCCACGGGTGGGAGGAGAAGATGGAAGGAGAAGGTAACTTGTTACTGCAAAACTTAAAAACCTACAGCAACCTCAGATGTGTCTTTTCCCTTCCGACTTTTCTCAGCATGTTGACAGCACTGTGCTTCTTCAAAACTCTTTTCAGAACATGTAGCAGAGTTTTCAGGAGCTGGAACACTTGTGGGCATGCTCATCAACTCATGAAACAGTAGAGCCAGCCCAAATCCTGACATGGACAGGGTCTAATTACAAAGTGCAGATTTTTTCTAATGCAGAAATTCATACCAAGGTCCTCATAGTACAAATAAGAATGTAGTGTGAAGAATTCCATAGTTGTATGGGAGAAATCTGCTAAAGAGCCATGCGGATCGAGATAGCAATGGCACTGAGTGCCACCGGCCTTGCCCAGGACAACAGACCAAATTCAATGACTTTTCCTTTTGCACTTTGACATCACTAATCACAAGCACTTCTTAAATGGAATGGCAAGTCGTTATGCATAGCACACTGTGTCAGTCTTCCAAACTACATACGGAATTCCCCTCATGTATTTTTCATGTATTCAGCCTCTTACAACTCTTACCTGTTATGTTACAGGATCCTTCTGGCGCATGTCCTCCCTGTAGAAAGTCCCATCTCCAATGGTGGGGGAGGGGAGATGATTGTACTCCAGAGGTGCCCCAGAAGATGCACTGAGGCTCCCTGGAAGTCCTGTCAGGACTGCACATTAACTGCCCAGGAATTTCAAACTTCCATTGGGCAATTACCCTGCAGTGGGAATCATCCGATACTCTGATTTAAATTGGAGACTTTGGATGGTTCCGAATCTCTTACCAGAATAGTTACCCGGGAAAAGTTAGAAGAATTAAAGCCACTTCTAACTCCTGCGTAACACCTGACCCCCTACTGCTCCCCTGACTACACTCCGACCCACAAACTACCCCTAACTGCCCTCACCACCAACTATCCTCCCGACCCCTCAACTACATCCCCACTCCTCAACTACTCCCTAACTACCCTGCCACCCTCCTAACCCCCTGACTACACCCCAACCCACCAACTATCCTCCTGACTAACCCTCCGCCCTACCGACTACCCTTAAACTACCCTCCTGACCCTCCAAATACCCCCACCCCCTAACTACCCCAACTACCCCACCAACCCCCGACTACCCTCCCAACCCCCCAAACACCCTTTCACCCCCCGATATTGCCCTATCCCTCCACCTCCAAACTACCTGACACCACCAGACCCATCCTTCCCCCTTGACCCATCCAACCCCCCCATCCCCCATCCTACCCACTTTCACCACACACTTGCCTTCTCCCTGGCTCCTCAAAGTTGCTGGGACCTTCAAACTTACCTGCTTTACAGCGTCCAATGCTGTAAAAATGGGGCATGTCTTCACTACCCTCGATGCTGCTATACAGCACAGAAGGCCTCGGGAACCCCCTTCATTGCACTTTTTGCACCAGGCTGGAGTCAGGAGGTCGGGTGAGAAATGTGCAGCTCCATTCCAGTGTAAACCTGTGACTGCCATTCCTCAGGAGCCCTGACCCTCAGATGTCCATTAGCAGTCGAGAGATATCCTTTAGACTCTTTGAAGGATGCCCACCATTACTTTCTCAAGACAACTAACAATAGGTAAAAAATATAGCCTTTCAGTTGATGCCCATTTCCCCAGACTCAATAAAAAAAAAAATGCTTGTTTTCAGTTAACGCTGTTAATCATGTTCCAGGTAAAATACCATACAGTGCCCTGGAGAGGCAGGCCCTCAGCAGCTGGATCCGAATGTGAGGCAGCTGGTTCACTACAATGCGAAACCAGACAGAACTACTAAACAGTTATTCCACCTTGGCTGTCAATGGTAAAGTCATTGGGCCTGTGTCAGCTACAGGTGAGTGGGTGGTTAATCTGCCACAACATTTAAATGATCACAGCCCAGGAAGGCCTAGAGCTAACTCAATTTTGTCATTTTGTTTGGGTGTCGCATGGACTATCTTAGCTCATTTCTGGTTCCTCTGTCGATCAGTCAAAGTGATGGGATCTAGATGAGTAAGGGGAGGAGAATGATAACAAGGAAGAGGCTGAACTGTCTATCTCTAGACATAGCTGACCATCACATGATTCATTTTCTGGCTCAGGACTTTGCCCAAGGAGATCAATTATTAGCCAAGGCATAGAATATAAAAGCAGGGACTGTATGAAATGCTGGTTAGGCCACAGCTAGAGTATTGCATGCAGTTCTGGAATCCACATTATAGGAAGGATGTGATTGCACTAGAGAGAGTGCAGAGGAGATTTACTGGGATGTTGCCTGGGCTGGAGAGTTTTCGTTATGAGGTGAGATTGGATAGACTGGGGTTATTTTCCCTGGAGCAGAGGAGATTGAGGGGGGACATGATTGAAGTGTATAAAATTATGTGGGGATAGATAAGATAGACAGGAAGGAACTTTTCCCCTTGGTGGAGGGATCAGTAACCAGGGGGCATAGATTTAAGGTAAGGGGCAGGAGGTTTAGAGGGGATGTGAAGAAGAATTTTTTCACCCAGAGGGTGGTGGGAATCTGGAACTCACTGCCTGAAAGGGTGGTAGAGGCAGAAACCCTCATAACATTTAAGAAGTATTTAGATGTGTACTTGCGATGCCATGGCATACAAGGTTGTGGGCCTAGTGCTGGAAAATGGGATTACCGGCGCAGACTCAATGGGCCGAAAGACCTTTTTCTGTGCTGTAGACCTCTATGAATCTATGACTCTATCAAGATAATAAGGATGAGAATTAGCATTGAGGATTTGACAGAGCACAGGGGTCCATAGGATTGAGGAATGGGGGAGGGCACTGCCATATCCAAGCAGAGGCTCTGAGATAGATACATTTGGCTAAGGAGCTAGTAGATTCTGACCTCATTAATCCTGCTCTGAAAAGAAGGGTATTTGATGAACCATCATGTTTATGGCTTGATACTGAAGTCCTGCTCCTAGTGAATGCAACGATGACAGGAGTCTTAGTGGAATTTTTTTTAAATTCATTTTACGATGTGTGGGCTTCGCTGGCTGGGCCAGCATTTACTGCCCATCCCTAGTTGCCCTTGAGAAGGTGGTGGTGAGCTGCCTTCTTGAACCGCTGCAGTCCATGTGGTGTAGATACACCCACAATGCTGTTGCAAAGGGAGTTCCAAGATTTTGACCCAGTGACAGTGAAGGAATGGTGATACATTTCCAAGTCAGGATGGGGAGTTACTTGGAGGGGAACTTCCAGGCGGTGGTGCTCCCATCTATCTGCTGGCCTTGTCCTTCTAGATGGTAGTGATCGTGGGTTTGGAAGATGCTGTCGAAGGAGCCTTGGTGAATTCCTGCAGTGCATCTTGTAGATAGTCGACACTGCTGCTACTGTGCGTCAGTGGCGGAGGGAGTGAATGTTTGTGAATGCAGTGCTAATCAAGCAGGCTGCTTTTTCCTGGATGGTGTCAAGCTTCTTGAGTGTTGTGGGAGCTGCACTCATCCAGGTAAGTAGGAAGTATTCCATCACACTCCTGACTTGTGCCTTGTAGATGCTGGACAGGCTTTGGGGAGCCAGGAGGTGAGTTACTCGCCACTGGATTCCTAGCATCTGACTGGCTCTTGTAGCCACAGTATTTATATGGCTAGTCCAGTTCAGTTTCTGGTCGATGGTAACCCCCAGGATGTTGATAGTGGGGGATTCAGTGATGGTAATGCCATTGAACATCAAGGGGCAATGGTTAGATTCTCTCTTGTTGGAGATGGTCATTGCCTGACACTTGTGTGGCATGAATGTTACTTGTCACTTGTCAGCCCAAGCTTGGATATCGTTAAGGTCTTGCTGCATTTGGACATGGACTGCTTCAGTCCATTGTTTAAGTCCACTGGTTTAATGTGCGACAACATCAGGGAAGCATTCTCCTCTTGCCAGAAGTATGTGGCAACTTCATTGCAGTCTGCAATCATTCCTCCTTCCTTTCCCCTACCCTCATGGCAATGATTTAGAATAGGTCAGTGCCTGTTCCTTGGACAAGCTGCTCTCTTAAAGCTCTGAGAAATAGACTTGAGAAAGCTCTGCATTTTTACAATTTTTACAGTGGACCACAGCAGTGCATCTTGCTTAGGTGCGCCCACAGTGCTGTTAGGAAGGGAATTGCCAGATTTTGACACAAAACCTTGACGCACTATGTTGTTTATAAGCTTCTTAGGTCTCATAGGTCTGATTGAAGTGAAGTTGTATTCTGCTTATCTGACATCAGTACTGGATGAGCAGAAATTTCCTTCAATTAAATGTTGGGAAAATTAAAGTTGTTGTTTTTGGTCTCTGCTCCAAACTCCATTTCCTAGCTATCCTGGCCACAGTTTGAGATTAAGCCAGTCTGTTCACACTGAGTGTCATATTCAATCCTGAGATGAGCTTCCAACCCCATATTCGTGCCATCACTAAGACTACCTACTTTCACCTTTTAGTTGCTCCACTGTTTGTGGCCCCCCCTTCAGTTGCCTAGGCTCCAAGCTCAGGAATACCTTTCCTACACCCCTCTCTGCCTCTCTACCTCGCTTTCCACCTTTAAGGCATTCCCTAAAACCTACTCTTTGACCAAGCTTTTGGTCATGTGACCTAATTCTCCTTAAGCGGCTCAGTGTTATATTTTGTTTCATGATATTCCTATGAAGCACCTTGGAATGTTAAAGATGCTAGATAAATATAAGTTGTTGTTTGGTGAGCACAAAGGCAACTGCTTTCTCATAGAAAGCTTGGAGATGACATGAAGATGGAGACATTGTGGTAGGAATGTAGTCAGGGAGCTGCTTTAAACCAAGGGAAATATCATACTTCTAATCTACCTACTTATTTCTCTGGAAGCTGTCAAAGTAAACTCCTCACAGTCAGGAACCACATGATACTGGTTCTGGGAATGACAACCTCCACAGTAACTAGTCCTGCTTGCTGCAGTAATTCCATTTCCACTTCTTTTTTGCTAACAAATTGCAGGGTACAATAAATTAACCTGCTTGGGAGGTTGCTCAACCTGCTCAAATGGTGACTACTCTGGTTAATGAGTGTGTCTCATTCTACCAACCTCCAACTGCTGAGGATGGCACTCGAAGTGAGATCCTGATTTCTGGCGCAAGGGGCAAACTTTGTCACTCAGAATCCCTCTGACACTTGTTTGTCCTAGACTAGAGCTGGGAGGCTGAACTCCGAAAAAATCGCCTGTACAATTACCTGTAAGTTTGACATTGACACAAGGAATTCATTGCTGATCTCAAACAGTTTGAGCATTAAATATCTCTTCTACTCTTAAAGTTCAATAAGTGCAATATGGGTCTCATTTATTCCCCTGAGCCTGCAACATTGTAAAATCGAATATCCTTTACATTCTACTGCCTATCAGTCATAGCAAAATATATTAATCCCCAGTTCTCCTAATGGTGAATCCAAAACTGAGGATCATTTTGTGTGATATTTAAGAAATCCCTCATTGCAGCCAGGAATGAGCTAATGGCATATAAATTGAAAAATGTTCTTACTTTGATAATCATTGTCTGAGCTGCAGAGGTTAGTTCAGGTAATCCAATTGTCTGCAAAGCTCCTCACTGATGCCATGATAAGATCTTGTGGGAATAGAGATTCTTCAGGGATGGGGGAGGGGCGGTTCACTTCTTAAAATTATTTGTTCATGGGATGGGTGTAGGGATGTCGCTGGCTAGGACAGAATTTATTGCCCATCCCTAATTGAGGGCAGTAGAGAGTCAACCACATTGCTGTGGGTCTGGAGTCACATGTAGACCAGACCAGGTAAGGAAGGCAGATATCCTTCCCTAAAGGGCACTAGTGAACCAGATAAGTTTTTACGATAATGTTTCATCAGACTCTTAATACCAGATTTTTATTGAATTCAAATTTCACCATCTGCCGTGGTGGGATTCAACCCCAGAGCATCACCCTGGGTCCCTGGAATACTAGTCCAGTGACAATACTGCTATGCTACCACCTACCACTTTGGATGCCTCATCCTTCTGTGATGCTACTGCATTCTTCTTCACTCTCTTCTGGCCTCCCTTTTCCCTTTCACCAATATTACATCCAGAGGGTAATCACCATAGGGAAACTCAGAGTGCCCAATATCCTTTGCTATGGTTGGGGCTAATACATTTGGGGGTGACTAAAGAATCTTATAGTTTAAAGTCCATTTCAGTAACTCTCTAAGAGAAAGACAAGTTTCCAAAAATATGCAGTAAATCTGAGGCACAGGTGAAATTTGCCAGGCAGGGAGAAACTTCAAGTGTAACAGCTCTCCCAAAATCAGCAGATCCAAGAAAACCATTCTGCCTCATTTATCTAATTGTAAGTTACACTTAGTGCATTAGGGGTAAAAATGACAGGAATTAGAGTGTGTGGCATCATGCCATTGTTTTCCACCCAGCTGACTTTCTATCCCAGAAGAGAAGGATGTACCCCTGCAACACCGCTCCCCCTCCCCAACACAAACCAAAAAATCAATAGCTTGAAAATAGGGCAGAAACTGATTTCTCATTTGTGCTCTTGTACTGAGTCCTTAGAAGCATTATATCTCCATTGTATTAAGAAAAGTGAGGATCTCTTGTACATTTCCTACTTTTGTCATCACACCATTGGTGGCTACGCCTTCGGCTGTCTAGAATGTAAGATCTGGAATTCCTTTCCTAATCCCTTCCATCTTTCTCTCCTTTTAGGCAATCCTTAAAGCCTACGTCTTTGACTAAACTGTTGGTCATCTGCCCTAATGTACCCTCCTATGTCTCTGAGCTAATTTGTGTCTGATTACATTCCTTTGAAGTGCCTTGGGACAATTTACTACATTAAAGGTGCTATATAAGTGCAAGTTGCTGTTGTTGAGGAAATTTAGGGCTCTGATAGAAGAATGCATGAAAAGGAAAGGATGAGCGGAGCAAGTGTAAAATTTTTAAATGCTTTAATTTTTATTTAAAATTCTTCCTGTGCATCTTACTGTTATTCATTTTACAGCACTAAAGCTACTGAAGTGTGGAAACTGCTTTGGAGGAAAAGAGATGCACTAAAGACATGAAAAGGAACTTGTATGAGGGCAACATCTAGCTGCCACAGGGGTTGGCTTTGCTTACATGAGAACTGGATCTTGAAAAACACAGCGACAAAACTTTTAGACAGAAAGACTTTGGATATCAGATAGAAGGATTGAGTAACAAACCCTGAACAACTAGTAGGGCAATAACATTGTAATATAATGCCATATGTGCCAAAAGGTTGAAGATCAGTATCCTAGGAAAGGGTGCAATCGTTTCAAGCAGGGAAAGGTTCATGTGGCTTTGTATGTGGCAAGACCTGGATGGAATGGTATCAACTGAACAACAGCAGCTGCCAGGAGGTAGAGAGCATAATGGTTATGTTAGCAGATTGACTGAATAAATGTGTTTTGAGATATATGTCGATTTTATCTTCAGTGACATAACTAGCGCAAATTTAACATTATCAATGAAACAATGATTAATTTTACTGTAGCAGAAATACACATGTATAAAAAATACGAACATGGATTTTCTTGAAGCTGCTAATTATCTAAGGATTAAATTGAGTATATGGTTTGAACAGTGAAAGCTGAGAGATTGTTGGTGCCTTGCTTTATTAATTGTAAGCTTTATAACAAGTAACAAGACTTGCGACAGTGGGCATGAATGATATCAAACTGCCACCAGCCCATTTCCCCATTTCCTGCCTGCAAAAGAGGTGCTGGTAATGGAAAATCAGGTGGAAATTTCCACCTTTTCCTTGACAACCAAGACCCACATGATGCAATTTTCATGAAGGCATGTATATAGGCACACAGTTCACCCACCCAAAACAGACTGGAGGATGCTTATGAATGCAAATCAGGATCCTACTTTGCAATTACCGAGTCGATTGCACACAGTGCACATAGTATCTACTTATACCGGGCGATCAGCAACCTAACCAGCAATCCTTTAACAGACCATAAGAAACTGCTCCAAAAATGAGAAGGAACATTTTTTGGATGGTGTTTTGTGGCACCTGAAAGAGGAGAAAACTGCTCTCCCTCTTTTAGTGCCAACTTCCACCTTGGCTGATCCATGCAGCAGCCATATTTTCATCCACACCCCTCCTCCACCCCTCCCAGTGTATCAAGCTGCCCACTGGCCCCCATTGAATATGCTGCAGCACATGGAATTACACTAATGAGGACCAAACCTGAATTATTTAGAAGTCTGTATGCTAGTTTCTGGCAGGTAGTGTTGCTGCTCTGCCGATGCTGTATGGAAGGTAAAAATTGCTGCCAATATCAGAACTTTGTGAAACTGGACTTTTCTAAATTCAATGTGACAGTTTATTTGCGTGATAATAGAATCTACATATTTCTTAAAATATATTTGACTACTAATCTTACCTTGTATAACTAATATTACCATAAGCATTTACAACAATCTGAATAATGTGCAGAACTTTATATATTAATATAGAATCCATTTACCCTTTCTGTATTTCCCATTAAAATGGTGATGCATCCTTCTCCTCTACAGAGGTCAAACTTAAATAGCTGGTGATCAGCCTTCAAACTTATCTTCTGGATTGACTATTGGTGCCAATTTTGTCTTTGACAGACATTTTAACATTGTTCTAGCAGATCCTGGAGTCATCTCAATCTTTTATTTCTGGACACTGTACTGAAGGCATTGACTATTTCAGCCCTTGGTACACAATGTACACAAGCACTTGAGGCCATTTTCATTTTTAAACCCAAAATAACAACACCATTTTTGTCTTTTCTCAACCACTATATCAACTTCACATTCTCCAAAATGTTTTTTTCTGATTTGACTTTTCCTGACTTTTCATTTCTCATCACAGGTAGAAATAACATAATAAAGGTGAAGTAATTCAATTTGAGGAGTGTAAGATGAACAATTAGCACTTTTACAACTTGTGTGATCAGGTGACCAAGTTTCCCACTGGTGCTGAAACAAAAGTAGACAATCGGTTTGCCAATATGTATGAGCCTCCCTGCACCAAGCAAAACAAATCTAGTCTACACAGTTTGCAATATATAAAGCATAGAAATATAAGAATGGGTTGCATTTTAAATTGTGTAGTTTGTTTTAGCTGTGTTGCCTTGCAATGCTGGTGTCATTACTTCAGGAGCCACCAGCCAGTTGCCAGGACAACAACAGCAGGTGGAAGTGATTAGTGTTTGTCATCAGGGAGGAAATAACTTGAGTGAATGACATTGGAGGGTGATGAGGTTTATTCTGTTGCCCACTGCATTCAATATGTAATGCTTTGCAAAACAGCTTGCACGCACTTGTCATAACTATTTTAAGGCAATGTGCTGTTACTCTTTATTGACTTTCGATTGTGGGCCTGTATTCGAAAGATAAACATAAGCAGCATTCCACCTTTTAAAAATTACAAAGCCAGTCCTTTGAAATTGTGACATGACATTGGTAATACATTTGTACAAAATTCCTTTGCCTGCTCTCTTTAAAGAAATAGTGAGACCTCATCCAATACATAAATATGTTCCTCAGTGATACTGCACAGTGCGGTTTCAACTCATTGATGTTCTTTTTTATAATTGATCCTAGAGGGGGCTGGTTACCTTTTCTGAGAAGCTGGATTGCTCCATTCGGAGTAGAAAATTTCAAAATGAAGGTTTTCATCAGACCCTTCAAGGTTTCCTTTCTGCCATCAAAATGACACATGCAACACCAACATTCCAACTGGTAAACTGAGACAGATAGTGCTGAAGCAAACTTGCAGGCAGAATACACCCGCCTGCAAATGATCTCATTGCTGCAACTTGAGTTAGGGTCAGCGTCTTTGTGCATGGGCAGATGGAGTTCCAGTCTGCCAAACTTGTCCCAGATGAATGCAAGCCCAGGAGTTTCAGGGCCTCTGATTTTCTGTTTGCCTTCCACTACCTCTGAATGGTTCCAACAGTCTTTTCCTTGTGATACTCACCTTTCTTCTTATGTTCAACTCTTTATCTCTGCCTTTCTCTCATTGTTCACCTAAGTCTTTCTCTTGCTGCATTGTGTACCCTCTTTTCTCCACACCACCCATTCTTGCAATGGTTTTACTTCTTACTGAATGAGCTGTAGAATTGGAAGCGTTGGGCTAGGTTCTGGGATTTGAAATGTTGGGGAATTTTGGTTCTGTGAGTATTCTTTGTTCTCCTAAATTTGATCCCCTGTGCATCTGCCCCTTCACCCAATTGGCAGTTATATTTTCAGCTTCCTAGGCCGCACATGATTGTAGTAATTCTATCCCAAAGTCAGTCATTTCCTGACATGCATGTCTCTTTTTTTGACCAGAAATCTCACATTTTCAACCCTTGAATCCTCTCAATATTTTCAAATAAATGTTTAGAAATTTATAGTTAGAGCTGCCATTACATCTTCACAAGCTTACCCAAGATCTACAGTTGTAATGCATCAGATTTCAATAGTTCGAGTGCCTTCAAATTTGAATAATTTCTTTAGTATTATCTCTCTTTTAGTAAATTTAGAGAGGAAAGACAAGAATAGGAGGATATGGAAGGACATTTAACAGTTTGGACGGATTACAGATTCAAATACACATTTACTTGTAAATGTGAATGAAAGTAGATGAAGAAAGGCCAAAGCATTTTGAGATTTATAAATAGATGCATAAAGCAAATGAGTAATGATGCAATGATAAATTTATATAAAACATTGATTAGGCAATAATTATGTAGTTTTGGGTTCCCTGTGATAGAACACACTTCAAAATCATTGAGACGATGGACAGAATTTTACCAGCCCCCATGTGCTGGAATGTAGGTGGGGGGGCCAGAGGGAAGCCTCATTGGGATGTCTCCCTGGAAGTCTCCCCGTGGCGGGCTGCAAGGCAGATCAACTGCTCACTCTAAGGAGGTGGGCAGTCAATTTACATAATTAAAGGCCCTATTAAAGGCAATCTTATGGATCCACTGGCAATTTTGCCAATAGCATGACAGCCCCCACCCCACCTGCCCCACCCCACACCACCCCAGTCATGTAGGGGTATCAGCAACTTTATGGAAGGGGCCTCTGTGCAGCATCCTTGTGAGGGGGTGCGGGGTGGTGGTGCAGTCATTGGAGCCTAAGGCTCCATGACTCACAGAAGGGGCTGCAGACAGGAAAGTCAACCCCTGTGACTCCAGCAGTGCCCCCAGAGGGTTTTGGCCTGCGATCGTCAGGGCATTGTCCCTCGGCTGTCTTGAATTTTAATTTGTACTTACGTCTGCAAGGGTGCCTCAATTTTGAGGTGCATCCGAGGTTCCCTACCTGCCTCAGAAGTGCTCTCTTCTCCCGATGGGGCTGCTGAAGCTTTAGAGCTGCCAGTCTTCTGCAGGGCTGACAAGATCAGGATCCTACCCACCACCCTTAATTAGATGGTAGGCCCGCAGAGAACCAATAAGGAGGCTTCCTGCAGTAAAATGGAGTTGGTCCCACTGCCAGCAAGCGTGGGCTTGGGACCCGCTTTTCAGACTGACGTCAGCGTTCCAAAGCTCGCAGTAAAATTCAGCCACATATAGATTAAATTCACCAGGAAGATGTCAATGATGGGAAATTGTAGTTATGAGGATATATTTGAGATACTGAGAGTATTTCCATTGCAGTAGATAAATCTAAGAGGACATTTAATTAAATCTTTTAACATTATGAATTATTTACAATTATGATTTCAAGTTACGAAACCTTTTACTACTACCCCTGTCTGGGTCTGTTATAGCTGATGATCAATGATGGTTGTCATGATTAGATGAAAACTCTATTACTATCGTATCATGTGACCACTAAATAGGTAGAATGTGAGAACTGAGACAGACTAAGTATCTCAGCCATTCCTTCATTGAATCTTTTACCTATCGTTGGCCTTACCTTTACCTTCTTACTACTAATATGCCTCAGGAAAACATTTTTGCCCTTTATGTTACTGCTAATTTTCTTTCATACTCTCTCTTTAAATTTCTTTTTTGTAGATTTGTAATATTTTTGTTTTTGTCTTAAATTAATTTTTATCATCTCCACTGTGAGCACTAAATTGTCCTTTATTCAATTTCAAATTTGATCTAATCCCCCTGTTCATCACTGGAAATCCAAACTTCAATTCCCTCCAATTTCCCTTATTGGACTATACCTGATTTGTACCCTTTGGATAGAAATTTGTCTTGGGTGGTCACACAAAATTGGAGATATCACAAAGGCTGTCCATTATATGGCCCACCTGCTACCCAGTTCTCTTGACTCCATGTTAAACAGATGACCCATGCAATATCACCCATTTTACACTACCATCTAAGATGAATTTCTATACTTTTGTATCTCCTGTTTAAATATTTCCTATTGCTGAGCAATGCTTCTATTTGTTGATCTACAGAACATGCTACTTATCCAATGTTTTCTCGAATAGATCTACATTTAGAAATTTAACTCCATTTAATAGAGTTTATCATTATTATTCAAGTAACAGCCATGTAGAAATGTAATCTTAAACTCTAGCTGGTGTTCATATAAGGGCAAGACTTTGATACAATTTTACAGATGTTTGCATTAAAATACAAACTAAATAGTTTGCATTTAGTTGACTCAACATAGGGGTAATATTAAGCCATCATCTGAAATACTTTGACAGCTTTCAAAACTATCCCTTCAGTGCCAGTCATTTGCATTATGTACTATGATAAAATGTCATAATGTGAAATATGGTTTACAATAGTGTGTGCCAAGTTTCCTCACTGTGTGAAGACAATTTGTGTCAGGCATCAAATGCTTAATTGTGAGTACTGGCCTTTGCTGAAGAGTTTGAATTAAACAGACATGTCAGTTTTCATGAAACCCATCAGAATTCTAAGCAGTAAGTCATTCATGTGTGTGAGCGACAACAGTTAACCACTTGTTATTTTATTTTAAGTGTTATATTTTGATGTACCTGCATCAGAAATTTGTCTTATGATGCAGTTGTGTAATATGGATGGGACGCAAACACAATGTAGAATCCAAAGTGATATAAATTGTACCAGTTTATGTAAATTCAACAAGAGCCTAAATTTGATTCAGTTCAGCTGCACTTATTGTATCTAAATTAGTAGTTCTATATACAGTCTTTAACCAAACAGGCAGCATAACATTAGCATTCTATACAGGCAATGTCAGATCTGACATTGATTTGAATAGTAAGAAAATTTTTTTTCTACAATTCATGCTGTTGAAGTACTTAATGCTGACAGTAAGGTCAAAACGTAGAATTAGTTTCATTTCCCAGGAATAATATCTCACCTTCAGAACAAAAATAATAGATACAACATATTTTTATAGTTGGCAGGCAGTGAGTTACACAGTAGTTATTCAACAAAGTGATTCCAACGATACCATAAATGCCAGCAAGACCCCAGATTGAATTACTGCATTTAACTCAGTGGTAGCTATTTGTTCATTATAAAATGTAATATGGAACTGATTTTTAACATAACATTCTGATTTTCTTATTATTACATTACTGGCACATCAAATACATTATAACTGATATGGTGTAAGCAACATTTTCTAAAGCTTTTAATTCTTAAATTAATTCGGTATCCTGGTCTCGGACCCACTTCATAACCTCTGTGCAAAGAATGTTTTCTAAATGAGTTTCTTATTCACCTGCTTCCCTGGCATATCTGAAAGTATTGTCCTGGGGTAACATTTTTCTAATCCATTAGGTATTTTTTGTATGAACATTAATGATTATGTAAATAATACTGTGAAGTGGACAAGAAATTACTTCGCAAGATAACTCCAATTGTACAAATATATGATGGCCTTAGTACTGAGAAGAAATACTTATACCTTGGGCAGTGGAGATGACAAACAGGTAGTTTGAAAATGTTTGGGTGCTGAGTGGTTGAGTGGGATTGTTTAGATAACAAGGAGAAAGATTAAATTGCAGATTGTAGTACCCTGATTATACAGCCTGAAGTCACAGATCTGGAAGAGACTATGGAGCTATACTCTATGCAAAATCATATTCAATTATGAAACTGCTCCAAGAGTTCTCATACCACACTGCTCCAGACCTTAGATTGGGATATAACTTGCTTTAAGTGCACAATAAGACTGCAATAGGTAAGTTTTAATTGCAAAACTGTCATCAATGAAAATTAAATTAAAATGTATTTATCTCCAGAACTAAAGAAATTACAAAAATACATACTAATATAGAAACATGCATTTCTATAAGGTGGTAAACAAAGCAAAATTTTGAAACAAAAACAGAAAATGCTGGAAAATGTTGGTCTAGCAGCATCTGTGGAGAGAGAAACAGAGTTAACATTTCGAGTCTGTAGGACCCTTCTTCAGAGCTAAAGATAGATGGAAATGTGATGAAATTTATACTGTTTAAGGAGGGTGGAACAGGTAAAACTAGATAGGCCAGTGGTAGGTGGGGACAAAGGAGAGATTGACAAAGATGTCATGAACAAAAGGACAAAGGGAGTGTTAATGGTAGTATTCAAATGAACAGAGTTGATACCATAGCATGAATGTGATTGATTAATGGGATGACATGCTTTCTTTCATTGTCTTCAGCGCACTGTTTTGGAGACTCCAAGCCTGATTTTAACTCGGTATAGATGGATGGGTTTTGAATGGGATAAAATCAGGCCCCTGTTTTAAATCTAATTATACTTGCCAGCTTTGATGTTGTGTCACTGTAACTGCTTGAGAGCTAACTTTAACTGAATAGTAACATTTTAAACATATATTACTCCAAGGTTACCCCAATGTGACATAGTCTGAAATCTCAAAATGTGGCAGTAACATTAAACTAATCTTTCCATGGCAAATTGAAATTAGTCTTATCTCAATTTTCCTTACAGTTCTCTTTCCCTCTCACCAATTAAAAGAGCAATTAAGACTAAATCAATTAATTCCCACACAAAGGAGTTGAATAATTATCAGGCCGGAATAAATAGATTGAGATGATCAAGTGCTCCACAGGTGCTGTGGACAGTGGGAACATTGTAGAGAGCATCCAGCCATAACTAACAGTGAAATATGAGGATAGTTCACTATTCTGGAGTTTTTTGTGGTGATCTTTGGAGAACAGTGAGTATTTAACTTGTCTAAACATAAACCTTGCTTAAGTATTGGTTATTGTGTAGCCAGAAGGTATAACTGAAAGCAATTTTTTGGCTTTAAACAAAAGGATAAAATCATAGAATCATTGAATTTTGTAGCACGAGAGGATGTCATTCGACCATTGTGCCTCTGCAAAAGTTATTCATTCCATTCTACTTTCTCTGCCCTCTCCCCCTTAAATTTTCCTTCCTTTATCAAATATTTATCGAAACCCCTTTTGAAAGCTTTCATGAATTCTGCTTCCACTACATTTCTGGTTGAGCATTCTGTGGGCCAGGAGCTGATATCCTTTGTGTAAACAACTGTTTTCTAAATGAGTTTCTTATTCTCCTGCTCCCCTGGCATATCTGGAAGTATTGTCCTGGGTGACTTTTTCTAATCCATGAAGTATTTTATATATAAATATCAATGATTATGTAAATAGTAATGTGCAGTGGACAAGAAATTACCTCAAAATAACTCCATTGTACATCACATATGGTGGCCTCAGTATTGAGAAGAAAGACCTTGGGAAGTGGAAGTGACAAACTGATACATGGGCAGAATTTTACGGCCCCGTTTTAGCGTGGACGGGGCCATAAAATGCGGCGAGCCATTATAAACACCATTGACTTCAGCGGGAATGTAAAATCCCACTGCCGTAAAATTCTGCCCCATGATTTAAATGGAGGTGGGTGATAGCAGGCAACAAACATGCAAGATAGTGGGACACATGGGAATATTCAATATCAACATGGATGCCTCATTGTCATTTTACTTCCATGTTTTTCCCCTCCACCTTTCTCTCCTTCAGGACTATCATATGAACAACAGCAGCCCCGGCCCTTTTGAGACAGGAATGCCTCAGAGAAGTTCATCCCTTCTAAGGGACCAACCTAACACAACATATATCTACCAGGCACCAGCACAGACATGAGAACTTTGGTGGATCCTGTTTGACAGCTAGGTGAGATGTCACATGGTGATTTACAGGACACAATTAAACACGAGCAGAGAGTGGTGGCAGTGACAGGTGAGGAGAGTCTATGTTGGAGGGTGCAGTGCTCTCCAAGTTCAGTTGCTTGGTGGAATGTGAATTTAAGGATTGACTGAGACCAATTGTTGCTTGTGCAATGGGTGGATGGTTGGTTATGGGTCTTGTATTAGTGGTGGTAGGGTGAGGGGAGATGAGGATGAGGAATGAGATAGTTACTTTGGGTCAATGTGAGTGACTACCTGAACATTCGAGGTATCAGGGCATCCGAGCAGCAACCTGATCAGCTGATGTGGTGTTAGGGGCCCACTATTCCTCTTCCTTCTTCTCTTCCGCCTCTTCATTGGCAGCCTCATCAGATGAAGAGTACTGAGCAGCCTTTCTTCTTGCATCTCTAGTCGTTGCCGCTGTCCTTTGTGTTGCAGAATACAATGCACCACAATTATCCTAGAAACCCTCATTATAGAGAACTGAAGGGCACCTCCAAACCTGTCCAGGCACCTGAAGCACAATGTGAGCTTGCCGATGACTTGCTCAGTGACACATCTTGTTGTCCTATGTCTCAAGTTGTAGTGCTCCTGTTGTTCATTGTTGAGGTCCCTCAGAGATGTCACCAGGCAGGTTTGAAGGGAATATCCCTTGATGCCTTGCAGCCATGTTTATGACTGGTTCCAGGTCTGAACAGGTCAGGGATATTGAACTTTGTTGTATGAAAGCATCATGGTAGTACCTAGACAGACCTGCATGAACACCTCCTTGTTTTTGGGCACTAGCTGTACACTGATGGAACGTAATCCCTTCCAGTTGATGAATACTCCTGGTTGATGTGGAGGTGCTCAGATTGTCAAGTGAGTGCAGTAATGGCAACCTGTCCCCGTGGGAAGCTGGTCAGAAAAGCAAATCTGAGTGCCTGTTCATTCTGGCTATTTTCCTTACAGGAGAAATTTATATAGCTCCCAACTCGAGCAAACAATCCACCCATTCCCAACCTATATGTGTAACACAGCGTAACATCCTTGCCATATCTCAGGTAGTGCCGTGGGAGGAAGCCGAGGCAAAGAAATTAAGAATGCTGGTGGCTTTCACAGCCACCTAATGCTTGATCACTAGGTCCAGCAGACAATAGGTCCACTTCCTCAGAGGCTGCAGATGTTTGTAACCAACTAATATGACAATCTTAGCCTTCAAAAGCACTAATCCTCTAAGAGCTTAAGTAGGCTGAGCCTTCGTTTGTAAACCCTTGAGGATGGGTGGTTCCTCCAGTGAACTTGGCCCCTCTGCTGCTCCCTTCTGTGCTGGTCACCTGCAGCTCCCTCCACAATGTGTCTTTGTTGCTGATGATGTTGTCGTCTGCTCATCTGAATAAAAAGCTGCCTGATGTTCTCTGTGTGAACATTTTCAAACTCAGCAAATAAGTCTCTTGTACAAAACACTCTCTCCAAACCAGAAGGAACTGAGCAAAGCAGCTGTGAGCACTGAGTCTTTATTCAGATTTGGGGTTCTGATCTTTAACAACCCCAATAAAATGCAGGTTAATCTCACCTTTCTTTCATTCCTGAGATACTAAACCCTGGAAAACACAGTCAGCGGGTGTTAATTTAATATAGTTCTCAAAATCACAATGCGCCTTTTAAAATATGTCAATGATGGAACCATCTCTCCTTAGTTGGGTTAGTTAGACATCCCAAAATCCATCACTGTAAAAACAGCAGGTGAGTTAGAGTTGCATGTCACACATCTGATAAATTAACCACCCCACGCCTGCCAATGACAGACAGGAAAGGTTTCCGCAGTTAACATCAAGCCTCACGTATTAACAGTCCTCTGCAAAAAGAAAAATTCTCCTTATTGTTTCCTGTTCCTGGCTTTCAAAAAGGACTGAGAGATATTTCTTACACATAGTAAAATATTGAATAGAGAACATAAGAAATAGGAGCAGGAGAAGGCCAACATTCTAGAAGATCATAATTAATCTGATTGTGGCCTTAACACCACTTTCATGCCTGATCCCCATAACCCTTAACTTTCTTGTTGATCAAAAATCTGCCTACCTCAGCCTTGAATATATTCAATGACCCAGCCTCCACTGTTCTTTGTGTGAGAGAATTCCAAATATTAATGACTCTCTGAGAGAAGAAAGTTATCCTCATCTCAGTCTTAAATGGCAGATCTCTTAATTTTAAACTGTGCCCCCTAGTTCTAGATTACCCCATGAGGGGAAGCATCCTCTCAACCTCCAGCCTGTTAAACCCCTAAGATTCCTATCCAACCCGGGAACAATAAGGTCACATCTCATTCTTCTAAACTCCAATGAGTATAGGCCCAACCTGCTCAACAGTTCCTCATAAGACAAACCCTTCATCCAAAGAATCAAACTATTGATCATTCACTGAACTGCTTCCAATGCAAGCACATCAGGGACAGAATTTTTCCCTTGGTGGGCGGGCTTGGCGGGGGCGATTGGGATGCCAATCGCCGCCCACGATCGGCCAATTAAAGCCTGCACATTGTGAAACACGAGCGGCAGTGCTCAGCGCTGCCTGTGCAGGAGTGGGGGGTAATGCGAGCAGGCCGAGCGCGAATTTCATGCATGTATGAGTAAGCATTTCATAATCTCCCTGAGGCACAAAGCTGCCTCAGGGAGATGACGCATTGTTAAAAAAAGAAAACGAAGAAAATAAAAGTGTAATAAAACATATCCCCTCATGTGACTCTGTCACATGAGGTAGGGACATGTTATTAATTCAATTTTAAAACTTTTATCTTTTCTTTATTTGCTTTTGGAAACCTCATCCCCCTGTGGATGAGGATTCCAAAAAAATGCAAAGGCCATTTGGCCTTTGCGACTACCTGCCAACCATTAGGTTGGATGGGAAGCAAAAAATTTAAGTTAATTGATTACTTAATGGCCTTAACAGGCCTTTTAATTGTCGGGCACATTGCTGCCTCCGGCATGTGCCCACCAGCCGAATTATCATGTGGCTGCGCGTTGACGTCGGCACGCTCGGCTGACGTCAACGCCTGTCATTTCACACTCAAGTGGGTTGGGCGCACGCCCGCCCACCGAGTGAAAATTTCTGCCCCAGGAGGCCAAAACTGCATACAATACTCTAGGTGTGCACCAATGCTCTGTACAATTGTAGCAAGATTTTTCTACTTTTAAATTCCATCTCCCTTGCAATAAACACTCCATTTGCCTTTACCTACATGCTAACTTTTTGTGATTCATGCATGAGGATACCTAGATCCATCTGTGCTGCAGCATTCTGCAATCTCCATTTAAATAATATCCTGCTTTTCTATTTTTCCTGCCAAAGTGGACAACTTCATATTCTCCTCACGTTATATCCCAGCTACCAAATTTTTTCACACTCACCTAACCTATCTATTTCACTTGCAGACTCTGTATCCTCCTCACAACTTGTTTTCTTTACCTATCTTTGCATTGTCAGCAAATTTGGCTACAATACAGTCAGTCCCTTCATTCAAGTCATTAATATAGGTCATAAATAGTTGAGGCTCCAGCACTCATACCTTTGGCACTCCACTAGTTACAGTTTGCCAAGTTGAAAGTGACCCATTTATCCCAACTCTCTGTTGAGTTAGCCAATCCTCTATCCATGCTAATATATTACCCTCAACATCTCAAACCCTTCTATTGTGCAGTAACCTTTTGTGTTATGTCAATGAATGCCTTTTGGAAATCCAAATACACTACATTGACTGGTTCCCCTTTATTCAACCTGCTTGTTACATTCTCAAAGAACTCTAGTAAATTTGTCAAACGCGACTTCCCTTTCACAAAATCATATTGACATGTCTAATTGTATTATGATTTCCTATATTTCCTGCTATTACTTCCTTAATAATGAATTCAAGCATTTTCCCAATTAGACTGGAATGTTGGGCTAACTTCCCTATAGTTTCCTGTCTTCCTGCTTTCTTCAATGGAAGTGTTACATTTGAGATTTTCCAATCCGCTGGGACCTTTCCAGAATCTAGGGAATTTTGGAAGATTACCACCAATACATCCACTTTCTCTGCCACCACTCCTTTTAAGGCTCTAGGATGCAGGCCATCAGGTTCAAGGGACTTGTCAGCTTTTAGTCCCATTAGTTTTTCTAGTACTTTTTCTCTAGTGATCATGTTTGCTTTAAGTTCCTCCCTCCCTTTTGCCTGTTGATTTTCTACTATCCTTGGGATGCTTTCTGTGTCTTTTATGGTGAATACTTGTGCATAGCCTCTTGATTTCCTTGTTTCCCATTACTATTTTCCCAGTCATATCCTCTAATGGGCCAATACTTACTTTAGCTACTCTTTTCCTTTCTATATACTTGTAGAAACTTTTAGCCTGTTTTCATGTGTCTTACTAGTTTTCTTTCATCCACTAATTTTCCCTCTTTGTATTTTTTTGGGTCATCTTTGGCTGGTTTCTGAACAATTCCCAATCTTTTGGCCAACTACTAACCTTCACAGCATTGTAAGCCTTTTCTTTCTATTTGATACCATCCTTAACTTCCTTAGTTAATCAAAAATGGTGCATCCTTCTCACCGAGTCTATCTTGGTTGAGAGTTATGAATTATCTCCTTAAATATCTGCCATTGCTTCTCTACCATTTCACCTTTTAACCTACTTTCCCAGTCCACTTTAGCCAACTCCGTTTTCATATCCTTGTAATTGCCTTTATTTAAGTTTAAGGCACTAGTTTTAGACCCACATTTCTCACTCTCAAACTGAATTCAAAATTCTAGCATGTTATGATCGCTCTTGCCTAGAGGATCATTTACTATGAGGCCATGAATTAATCCTGTGTCATTGCTTAATACAAGGCCTGTTATAGCCTGTTCCCTGGTTGGTTCCAGAATGTATTCTTCTAAGAAACTGTCCCAAATACACCCTTTAAACTCTTCCTCCAAGCAACCTTTACCAATTTGATTCATCCAATCTACATGAAGATACCAATTCATCCAAAATTATTTCAGCACCTTTCTTACAAGCCAACATTAATGAAGAGTGCAGGAGAGAACACTAGGAGCAGCATCAGGTGTACCTAAAAATGATGTGCCAACATAGTGAGGCTACAAATCAGAACTCAGCAGGTCTGACAGCATCTGTGGAGTGGAAGACAGAGTTAACATTTTGAGTCCGTATGACTCTTCATCAGAACTGAAGAGAAATAGAAATGAGGTGAAATATAAGATGTTTAAGGGGGGTGGGACAGGTGGAGTTGGATAGAGTGCCAGTGATAGGTGGAGGCAAAGGAGAGATTGCCAAAGATGTCATAGACAAAAAGACAAAGGGGTGTTGACGGTGGTGACATTAGCTAAAGGATGTGCTAATGGTGACATTAAGGGTAGAATGAGCAAGTGACAGATGGCCCTAGTGGGGCTGGGGTGGGGGGAAGAGATTGAAATAGGCTAAAAGGTGGAGATAAAACAATGGATGGAAATACATTTAAAAATAATAATATAAATAGGTGAGAAAAGAAAAATATATTAAAAAATATATATAATAATTATTAGAAAAAAGGGGGTCGGAAAGGGGGTGGGGATGGAGGAGAAAGTTCATGATCTGAAGTTGTTGAACTCAATGTTAAGTCCGTTATCTCCACCTTTTAGCCTATTTCGATCCCTTCCTCCCACCCCACCCCCACTAGGGCTATCTGTCACTTGCTCATTCTACCCTTAATGTCACCATTAGCACATCCTTTAGCTAATATCACCACCATCAACACCCCTTTGTCCTTTTGTCTATGACATCTTTGGCAATCTCTCCTTTGCCTCCGCCTATCACTGGCAGTCTATCCAGCTCCACCTGTCCCACCCCCCTTAAACAGCTTATATTTCTATTTCTCTTCAGTTTTGATGAAGAGTCACACAGACTTGAAACGTTAACTGTCTTCCTCTCTGCAGATGCTGTCAAACCTGTTGAGTTCTCCCAGCTATTTTTATTTTCATTTCAGATTTCCAGCATCCGCAGTATTTTGCTTTTATACAAATCAGAACTATTTGCTTGCCAAATAGTGGGTCAGCATATGATAGATAAAGCTGTGATCCCACAACCAATAAATCAGACCAAAGTTCTGTAGTTCTGCCAAATCCAGTCAAGAATAGTCGTGGACAATTAAACAACTAACAGGAGGAGGCGGCTCCACAAATATCTCCATTCTCAATAATGGGGGAGCCCAGCACATCAGTGCCAAAAAACAAGGCTGAAGCATTTGCAACCATCTTCAGCTGGAAGTGATGAGTGGATGATCCATCTCGGCCTGCTCCGGAGGTCCCCAGCACCACAGATGCCAGTCTTCAGCCAATTTGATTCAGCTCATGTGATATCAAGAAATGGCTGAAGGCACTGGATACAGCGAAGGCTATGGGCCCCAACAACAACCTGACAGTAGTATTGAAGACTAGTTCCAGAACTAGCCACACCCATGGCAAAGCTGCTTCAGTACAGCTACAACACTGGTATAGAAAATTGCTCAGATATATCCTCTTCATACAAACCAAGATAAATCCATCCCAGCCAATTAGCGCCCTATCGATCTATTCTCAATCATCAGCTAAGTGATGGAGGGTGTCACCGACAGTGCTATCAAGCAGCTGTTATGCATCAATAACCTGCTCAGTCACGCTCAGCTTGGGTTCTGCCATGACCACTCAGCTCCTGACCTTATTACAGCCTTGCTCCAAGCATGGACAAAAGAGTTGAACTCAAGAGATGAGATGAGAGTGACTGTCCTTGACATCAAAGCAGCATTTCACCGAATGTGGCATCAAGAAGCCCTAGCAAAACTGAAGTCAATAGAAATCAAGGGGAAAACGCCCCGCTGGTTGGAGTCATATCTAGCACAAAGAAAGATGATTTTATTTCTTGGAGGTCACTCATCTCAGTCCGAGGGCATCACTGCAAGGATTCCTCAGGGTAGTGTCCGATAGACACAACCATCCTCAGCTGCTTCATCAATGACCTCCCCTCCATCATAAGATAAGAGGTGGGGATGTTCGCTGACGATTGTACAATGTTCTGCACCATTCATGACTCCTCAGATACTGAAGCAGTCCATGTCCAAATGCAGCAAGACCTTGGCTACATTCAGACTTGTTATATAAGTGCCAGCAAATGACCATCTCCAACAAGAGAGAATCTAACCATCGCCCCTTGACATTCAATGGCAGTACCATCGCTGAATTCCCCACCATCGACATTCTGGGGGTCACTATTGACCATAAACTGAACTGGACTAGCCGTATAAGTACTGTGGCTACAAGAACAGGTCAGAGGCTAGGAATACTGAGGCGAGTAACTCATCTCCTGACTCCCCAAAGCCTGTCCACCATCTACAAGGCACAAGTCAGGAGCGTAATGGAATACTCTCCACTTGTCTGGATGAGTGCAGCTCCAACAACACCCAAGAAGCTTGACACCGTCCAGGACAAAGCAGCCCGCTTGAATGGCACCACATCCACAAACATTCACTCCCTCCACCACCGACACACAGTGGCAGCAGTGTGTACCATCTTCCAGATGCACTGCAGAAACTCACCACCACTATGATCTAGAAGGATAAGGGCAGCTGACACCACAACCTGGAAGTTCCCCTCCAATTCACTCACCATCCTGACTTGGAAATTTATTGCCATTCCTTCACTGTTGCTGGGTCAAAATCCTGGAACTTCTTTCTCGACAACACTGTGGGTGTGCTTATATAACATGGACTGCAGCAGTCCAAGAAGGCAGCTCACCACCATCTGCTCACGGGCAATTAGGCATGGACACCAAATGCTGGCGTAGCCATTGATGCCCACATCCTGCAAGAGAATTTTAAAAATCACTCTTTGAACAGAACCTGATGAAGAATCCAATAAACCATATCCAACTGCTCATTATCAAGTATTTTATTTATGTCATAAACATGGTTTAAAAGATGGTAATATAAGAAAATTTCACCTTACGTTATCACTTTATGATTTTTACCTGAGTCTGCAAGGCACCGGCGACAAGACTTCAAAGTATGAATCAGCACAAGATGGAGAGACAGAGAGAGCGGTGAGACTTCGGAGTATAAATCAGTGTGAGAAGGGGAAGAAAGCAGCAAGCCTTGGAGTATAAGAGCAGAGGAGCATAAAAACAGTGTGAGAAGTGGCGAGAGTTGAGAGCAGAGGTGACTGAGAGAATTTGGTGAGGAGGGAGGAGGCGCTCCTTTTGTTTTCTACCTTTCCTCAGAAAGAAGAGTGGCGGCCTTGGTAAGTGGGGCCTGGTGAGTAAATTAGAAAACTGTAATATTTTTAAAGAAGCAGCTATACTTGGATTTAACTGAGAAGTGCCAGGAATAAGGGAAATTTAGGGCCAATGTAATAAAATAATGTAAATAATCCGAAGTAGAATAAAGTTAACGTAAGGGAAGTAGAGTTAAGACGTGGCGGGGCAGCTCAGTCGAGTGGAATATGTGTACTGTAATATGTGTGAAGTCATGGATGCTCCCGGTGTCCTAGACGACCACATGTGCAGGAAGTGCTGCCAGCTGCGAAACTTGAGCTCCGGGTTTCAGAGCTCGAGCGGTAGCTGGAGTCACTGTGGCACATCCGCGAGGCTGAGAGCTACGTGGATAGTACGTTCAGAGAGGTGGTCACGCCGCAGCTTAAGGGCCTAGAGACAGAAAATGAATGGGTGACCACCAGGCAGTCTAACAGAAGTAGGCAGGCAGTGCAGGAGTCGCCTGGGGTCCCGCTCGCCAATCACTTTCCGTTTGGAAACTGCTGAGGGCGCTGGTTCCTCAGAGGAGTGCAGTCAGAGCCAAGTTTGTGGCACCACAAGTGGCTCAGCTGTACAGGAAGGGGGGAAGAAGAAAGAAAGAGCAATACTGATAGGGGATTCATTGGTTAGGGCAACAGACATGATGCCTGTGGCTGTAGGTATGACTCCAGGATGGTATGTTTCCTCCCTGGCGCCAGGGTAAAGGATGTCACAGAGCGGCTGCAGAACATTCTTCCAGGAGAGGATGAACAGCCAGAGCTTGTGGTCCACCTTAGTACCAATGACTTAGGTAGTAAAGGGGATGTAGTCCTGCAATCAGAATTTAGGGAGCTAGGTGGAAAATTAGCCAGCAGGACCTCAAATGTAGTAATCTCCGGATTCCTCGCAGTACCACATGCCAGTGAGTATAGAAATAGGAGGATAAGGCAGATGAATGCGTGGCTGGAAAGATGGTGCAGGAGGGAGGGCTTTAGCTTTCTGAGACACTGGGACTGGCTCTGGGGGAGATGGCACCTCTACAAGCCAGATGGGTTGCACCTGAACAGAACTGGGACTGAGTTCCTTGTTGGGTGTTTTCCTAGTGCTGTTGGAGGGCTTTAAATTAACTCAGCAAGGGTATGGGAACCAAGAGAAAATATTAGAGAGCAATACCAGGGTGCACAAAATACTGTGAGGGACAGATAGCGCTAGTAGAGAGAATCATAGGTTAATAGGTGAAATCGGGGCGAGGGAGAAAGTAACAAAATCTAAATCAGGGTTATTGTGCATGTATGTGAATGCACGGAGTATAGTAAATAAGACTGGGGAGTTACAGGCGCAGAATGCCGTTGGAAATATGATGTTGTGGCGATAACAGAGACCTTGCTCAAGGATGAGCAAAACTGGGTGTTAAATATTCCTGGGTACAAGGAGTTCAGAATAGATAGGAAAGGAAGGAAAGGAGGAGGGGTGGCAGTATTGGTTAAGGAGAGCATTGCAGTGCTGGAGAAAGAGGATGTCCCAAAGGGTTTAAAGATCAATTTGACTCAAGCTTAGGAACAGAAAGGGTGCAATTACATCGTTCAGTGTAGTCTATAGACCACCAACTATTGGAAAGGATGTAGAAGAACAAATCTGCAGGGAAATTGCAGGGAGATGCAAGCATTATAGAGTAGTTATAATGGGGAACTTTAATTGCTTGAATATAGACTGGGACAGTGGTAGTGTAAAGGGTGGAGAGGGGCAAAGGTTCCTAGATGGTGTTCAGGAAAATTTTCTACAGCAGCGTGTGTCCAATCCAACAAGAAAAGACGCACTGTTGGACCTGATTCTTGGAAATGAGGTGGGCCAAGTAGATCAAATGTCAGTGGGGAAACACTTAGGAAACAGTGACTATTGTATCATACGTTTTAGGATGCTGATAGAAAAGGACGATAGGCAATCAAGAGTAAGAATAATTAACTGGGCGAGAGCATTCGATGGGGCAGGAATGGAACTGGGCCAGATAGACTGGAACAAATGATTGCCGGGAAAAACTGTAGCTGAGCAATGGGCTACCTTCAAAAAAGAATTGGTTCAGGTACAGTCAAGGTATATTCCCTCAAAAGGGAAAGGTAGGGAAAACAAATTCAGAGCTCCCTGGATGAAAAATGAGATAGAAATTAAGATAAAGCATGCTTTTAACTGGTGTCAGGTAGAAAATACAATTGAGAACCAAGAGGAATACAGCAAGCTCAGAGGGGAGGTGAAAAAGCATATTAGAGAGGCGAAGAGGGATCACGAGAAAAGACTGGCAGACAACTTAAAGGCATATAAATAGTAAAAGGATGGTAAAAGGAGGAGTAGGGCTGATTAGGAACCTAAAAGGCAATTTACACATGGATGATGGGCCATGGCTGAGGTATTAGATGAATACTTTGCATCCATCTTTACCAAGGAGGTAGATGCTACCCAGGCCATGGTGGCAGATGAGGAAACCTGTCACTAGAAGGGTTCAAAATTGATTAGGAGGAAGTGTTGAATAGACTGTTGGTACTTAAAGTTGACAAAGTACTAGACCGGACAAGATGCATCCAAGGCTATTGAAGTGAGAGTAGAAATTGCAGGAGCACTGACCATAATTTTTCAGTCTTTCCTAGACTCAGGGGACTGGAGAATTGCAAACATTACACTCTTGCTTAAAAAACATTGCAAGGATAAGCCCAGCAATTATAAACCAGTCAGTAACTTCAGTGGTGGGCAAGATTCTAGAAACAATTATTCTGCATAGAATTAGTAGTCACATGGAAAAATGTGGGTTGATAAGGAAGAGCCAGCATGGATTTCTAAAGGGGAAATCATGGTTAACTAACTTGCTGGAGTTTTTTGATGAGGTAACAGAAAAGGCTAATGAGGGTAATGCTGTTGATGTGATGTACATGGACTTTCAAAAGGCATTTGATACAGTGCCACACAGCAGACTTGTAAGAAAAGTTATTGTTTATGGAATAAAGGGACAGTTGCAACATGGATACAAAATTGGCTGAAAAATAGGAAACAGAGGGTAATGGT
Source organism: Cetorhinus maximus (assembly GCF_964194155.1). Lineage (NCBI taxonomy): Eukaryota > Metazoa > Chordata > Chondrichthyes > Lamniformes > Cetorhinidae > Cetorhinus > Cetorhinus maximus. Next base: position 91,683,679 of record NC_135879.1, on the reverse strand, counting down.
CAATGGATATTTTTCAGGCTGGAGGAAGGTTTGTCGTGGAGTTCCCCAGGGGTCAGTATTAGGACTCTTGCTTTCCTGATATATATTAATGATCTAGACCTTGGCGTGCAGGGAACAATTTCAAAGTTTGCAGATGTTACGAAGCTTGGTGTGTTGTAAACTGTGAAGAGGACAATGTAGAACTTCAAAAGGACATAGACAAGTTGTTGGAATGGGCAGATAGGTGGCAGATGAAGTTCAATGTGGAGAAGTGTGAGGTGATGCATTTTGGCAGGAAGAACATGGACAAACAATATAAAATAAGGGGCGAAATTTCGAAGTGGGTGCAGGAGCAGAGGGATCTCGGTGTATATGTGCATAGATCATTGAAGGTGGCAGGACAGGTGGAGAGAGCAGTTAATAAAGCATATAGTATCCTCGGCTTTATTAATAGGGGCGTAGATTACAAGAGCAAGGAGATTATGCTGAATTTATATAAGACACTTGTTAGACCTCAGCTGGAATATTGTGTACAGTTCTGGATGCCACATTATAGGAAGGATGTGAACACATTGGAGAGAGTGCAGAAGAGGTTTGCAAGAATGGCTCCAAGGATGAGAAATGTCAGCTATGAGGATAGATTGGAAAGGCTGGGACTGTTCTCCTTGGAGAGAAGAGGGCTAAGAGGAAATTTGATAGTGATGTTCAAAATCATGAGGAGGGCTGGACAGAGTAGATAGGGAGAATCTGCTCCCGCTCATAAAAGGATCAAGAACAGGAGGGCACACATTTAAAGTGATTTGCAAAAGAAGCAAATATGATGTGAGAAAAAACTTTTTCACACGAGTGGTTCGGGTCTGGAATGCACTACCTGGAAGTGTGGTGGAGGGAGCTTCAATCATGGCATTCAAGAGGGTATTAAATGATTCTTTGAATAGAAACAATGTGCAGTGGTATGGGCAAAAGGCAGGGCAATGGCACTAGGTCATAATGCTCATTTGGAGAGCTAGTGCAGACATAATGGACTGAATGGCCTCCTTCTGTGCTGTCAAAATTCTTTATTTTGTGAACATGCCTTTCTGGTCACTCCAGGGATCAAAGCAAAAACCATGAACAGGTACAGCCCCCATCAACCGAATATATTAATAACTTTGCAGGGAGCTTGCTTTGAAATCTTAGCTTCTTGTCTTTCTGACACTTCAAATGTCTTTATGTTTTAGCTGGGGTTTAATCAGTCTGAGCTTGCACGTTTACCATGCAAACTCAGTAACAACGAAGCACTTCCTGAACTGCTGATTTAAAAATATGTTCATATTTATGGTGACAATGACTCACAGAGATAGAAATTTAGACTTGCTCCATGATAGATGTTAAAATATATTGTTTACAACGCATTAAATGAGACAGTTCTGTGGACCGAGCAGTGTAAGAAATTAGTCCCAGATCACTTGCCTGAATAAATTATGCAAATTAGATGATGTTGAATAACAGAAAATAATTATTCAATAGTCTATATCCCCACACAAATGATATAAATTATTACCCATGAAAAGTAATTCCTGCAACCCTGGGGATATGGTCTAATGTTTAGTGCTGGTCCTCTTATGTACAGGATAACTTCACAAATATATTTTAGTCAGGATTATTTAGAATTCTACTCACTAAAGTAAAAGCAGATTAAAATATATTGCTTGGTGCATATATGCTATCAAAGTACCTGTTTCTAAGATTTCTGTGTGCATACTTCATTATAGCATGGTCTTTTACCCCCTGTCACATTTTCCATGTTTTAGAATTTGATGGCATACTTTTCTGAACTGCAGTTTGATGTACCAAGTTAATACTGGTATATGAAAATGACCCAGAAGATCTGTCAACTTATGAAAATATTCTGTCATCACGGATGTAGTTTTGATCCCACAATTACTGACATTGTTCAGTGCTAGTCTCTGCCATGTTATCGATAGAAGGTGTCAATCAAAATCACTTTCCAGTGATTTGGAAACAGAATGCAAGTCAAAGAGCAACTCCCAAGGTTACGAGATGGACACAAATGAGCAAGTTAATTCATTCATCCAGAAAGATCCCACCATATTTCCCTTTATGGCATTGAATGGTTTCTTAAATTATTTCAAGAGTTAAGCCTCTAATAGCCTACCTGGCACCGGTTCCAAATTTCTGGTTAGCAACCCAGAGGTTATGATTTGAAATGCCACTGTGGAAAATTGTATGAAGTTCATGAATCAGGTCATTTGTGGACTGGCACCTATAAATAACCATGAAGGCCGTTGGATTACTGTAAATATCCAGCTGATTCAATAATCTGTTTCAAGTTGCTAATTAAGTACAATAACCACTGTGTTACTATTCCAGAAAATTGAATGAATGTATTTTTCTCCAATATATCATCTAAAATCAGATAGTCCTGTTCTCATTTCCTCACTTTGAAAATGCCACTGCACAGTTTTCCTTCACCCAAGCTGCTCCAGCAGCAGAGATTTGATCCATTTGTTCCTTGACCACCTCGTTGTGTCAGGATAATGCCGGGAGACAGGCCTTGGGGAAACTATTTGAATTCTCTGCCTTATATTGACCCTAAATATGACAGGAAGAGGGCAGACAGGTCTAACTTGAGAAGCAAAGAGAAGATCAACAAAGGGGAAGATAGTAAGTACATGTTCCTAGCTACAACTCCCTCTCTACTGCAAATGCTATGATGGCTGCTTCTATATTGGCTTCCCTTGAGCCCTACGTTTATTTAACATCCTCTTTCCAATTTTGCAACAATTGACCCATTGTAGCATCATTTGATTTTCCTAACTGCAGTGAGAGTCTCCCACTGAATCTACCATAAGGAGCCCACCCTACATGTACAATGAACCTCCTCTCAGGAAAATGAGCTGGCATCACAGCAGGGCTGAGGTGGCATATGGAAGTCCCACTCCAACCTACACTCCAACAACAGAACTGCCCTGTAGGAAAAAGTGGCCTTTAGTTACTGCTCTGAAATGGCCTAGCAGGTCATTCAGCTGTCAGGCAAACTATGGATGAGAAATAAATAAATGGTGGAATCGTCCATGCCCCCTGGTGTTGGACATATTCGGCGGCGTGAGCGGACAATATGGCGAGACGGCCAAAGCCAGTTTCAGAACATCGTGAAACCAGTTTACGATTGTGCGTTCAGCCCATCATGGCAGGCTGCGTTTCCCATCATCAGACACCAGGAACCTCATTGTAATATATCAGCATATCATTATAAGGCTGACCTGCCAGACTCATCCCCCCTTTCTGCTGGATCATCTGCCCACATCAGCATGATTGCACGCCGACATGTTTCACAACAGCATATAAAAGGCAGGCTGCACTTTGAGGGGAATTTGGAAGTGAGTGCACAGTAATGTTGCGGAGCGCACACGAGGGATGAGGTGTGTTGTGGGGGAGGTGCAAAGGTTGCCCTGCAGCTGAGGTGACTTTGAGAGGGGTAAAGCCTGCCCTGCTGTTGAGGCAAATTTAGGGGTGGTGGGCAAAGATCGCCTTGTAGTTGAGGCAACTTTGTGGGGGGGCTGGTGGGGAGGGAAGGGAGGAAGTTCTGAGGAACAAAGGGACCTTAGCGTGTGTGTCCATAGATCTCTGAAGGCAGAGGGGCATGTTAATGGGGTGGTGAAAAAGGCATTTGGGACACTTGCCTTTATCAATTGAGGCATAGATTACAAAAGTAGGGAGGTCATGTTGGAGTTGTATAGAACCTTGGTGAGGCCACAGCTGGAGTACTGTGTGCAGTTCAGGTCGCCACATTATAGGAAGGATGTGATTGCACTGGAGAGGGTGCAGAGGAGATTCACCAGGATGTTGCCTGGGATGAAACATTTAAGTTATGAAGACAGGTTGGATAGACTTGGGTTGTTTTCATTGGAGCAGAGAAGACTGAGGGGCAACCTGATCAAGGTGTACAAGATTATGAGGGGAATGGTCAGGGTGGACAGGGAGCAGCTGTTCCCCTTAGTTGAAGGGTCAGTCACGAGGGGACACAAGTTCAAGGTGAGGGGCAGGAGGTTTAGGGGGGATTTGAGGAAAAACTTTTTTACCCAGAGGGTGGTGATGGTCTGGAATGCACTGCCTGGGAGGGTGGTGGAGGCTGGTTGCCTCACATCCTTTAAAAAGTACCTGGATGAGCACTTAGTACATCATAACATTCAAGGCTATGGGCCAAGTGCTGGTAAATGGGATTAGGTAGGTAGGTCAGGTGTTTCTCACATGTCGGTGCAGACTCATTGGGCCAAAGGGCCTCTTCTGCACTGTGTGATTCTGCGATTCTGTGAAAAGGCTAATCTGCAATTGAAGGTAGTGCACAGGCACATGCGGGGTGAGGAGGAGTGTGAGTGAGGGAAGCAGCCACACGTTAGGGAAACCTTGTGTAAAGTGACCATTCCTCTGCAACTGAGACAATTCAGACACAGCCACATTGACATGCGTGGAGTCGGGCCTCTAGCTTACCTGCCCACTCAAGCAACGCCGAGGCATGAAAGTGCCACCAAGTGCTTCAAATCTTTTCACCCCTTTGGCACAGACTGCAAACTAATGAGCATTTTAGTGGACTGAAGAACATTTGGATGACTGGGCATGATGTACAATCTCCTTGCTAAAGCTGGCCATGGACCAGTCACTGGTGGAGTTGCTCACAGCCCCTTGCAATGTCATCATCCCAGTTTGGACCAGTCTCTCCCATGGTTCAAGGTAACAGTGCAGCCTTACAGTGCGGGTTAGGAGAATGCCTGCGGCTGAGCTGAGAGCACAGCATGCAGTCCAATGGGGAAAGCTGCTGCCCCAATCGGTCAGATAGTGTGGGGCGGAGGAAGGTGGGGTTCCCGGCACCTATGCACCAATCTCTGGTCATCCAAGTGGTGGCCAGCACTGTCCGGGATGCATTAAGGGCCTTCAGACTTAACTAATAGAGGCTCTTAGAACACCCATGCTAACCCATGCATCTCTCTCTTTCATCCTGCAGGAGGAGTACGTCAGGATCATGCAGCCTGGTGAACTAGCTTTATGCATCATGGCGTACAGAGAATGAAGATGATGGAGAAGAGAGCAACTGAAGGCGCCTAGGTGCATAGAGGGAGAAGCAGCACCCTCTGGAAGGGTGGGGGGGCAGCTGGGGCTTCTGCACATGCCGCTGAAGAGCTACAGCAAGCCTAGCTAGACCCAGGGTCTATAGACGCCGCCTTTCATTCCTGCAGATGACCGAGAACCAGTGTCGCCGAAGACTGTGCATGTCTAGGGAACTGATCGGTCACATCTGCCAGCTGCTATAGGGTTTTGCACCACATGGACATGGAAGGCATCCACTGCCAGTGGCCATGAAAGTGACAGCGGCATTCAATTTCTATGCCAGTGGCTCCTTTCAGGGCTCCACAGGTGACCTCTGTGGGGTATCACAAGCCTCCACCCACAAATGCATCCATGAGGTCACAGATGCCATCCTTGCAAGGGCACATAACTTATTCTATTGCGCCCGGGACCAGGAAAGCCAGGATGCAAGAGCGATTGGATTTGCCCAGATCTCAGGTTTCCCACAGGTGCAGGGTGTGATCACCTGCACTCATGTGGTGCTCAGATCTCCATCGTAACACGTGGTCAACTCTGTCACCCACAAGGGATTCCATCCGCTGAATGTGCAGCTAGTGTGCGACTACCACAAATGCATCCTGCAGGTCTACGCATGGTTTGCAGGGAGTGCGTATGACTCCTACAATCTCAGTCAGTCAGAGATCCCTGACGTCTTTCAGGGTCCGCAGAGGCTGCAGGGATGGCTCCTCTGGGACAAGGGCTACTTGCAGAGGATGTGGCTGATGACACCCGTGCGGTGGCCTCAGACTGAAGCAGAGCGAAGGTATAATGAAGCTCATGCTGCAACTCGCAACTTAGTGGAGCAAACCATCGGGATGCTGAAAATGAGGCTCTGGTACCTGGACCAGCCTAGTGGAGCCCTGCAATATAGTCCATAGAGGATGTCATGTATCGTCATTGCCTGCGGCGCCCTTTATAACCTTGCGCTGGAACAGGGAGAGGAGCTGGATGAGGAGGAGATGCAGGAGCAGGAGGTCTCCTCAAATGAGGAGGACATTGATGGTGATGAGGGTGAGGAGGCCCTCGAAGGTGACGATAACAGGGATGAGGCCCTCGGATTGGCCAGTCGAGGCAGACACGCTCGGGAGGCCCTCATAGCTGTTAGATTTGTAGAGGATGATGACGACATGCAGTGAGAAGACACCACAGATCCTCACATTGCACCTATGAACATTTGACTCCAGTCTGGCTTATGACAGTGCACATACCCCCTCTCAGAATGCTCCTGTCATGGAGACGCAGTGGAGGCCCTAATAGTCGCTAGATTCCAGGAGGATGATGACGACATGCAGTGAGGACACTCGATAAATCTTCACATTGCCTCTGAGAGTGTCTGCCTTCTGTCTGACCGAGGACGGTTCGTTTGCAGTCTGTGAGGTGCAGCCATGAAACTTTAAAAGCACCTGATCCTTTTTCAGCCTTCAGCACTGACCCCTTCTGAAGGACAACGTCAGTGGTCATAGATGGTGAAGAGATGGGGACCACCCCCACCTAATGGTGCTGAGAGCACACAGAGAGAATGACGGAACTCTGTGATGCCTGCCCACTACATTCTGACAGCAATAACAAGCACCACCAAGGTGCAGGCATCAGTTGTGTGTCCAGGGAGTGTAAAGCCGGACCATCACTGTGGTCTGAAGGCTGCACAAAGCACAGGGAAAAGACCCCTGGACTAAGACACCTGCCTTTATCTTGTGCAGAAAGATTTCACATCTGAGTGACAAGAACACTGCTCATTAGAACAAGGAGCCATAGGCAGAGAGACATTCTTGGGAGTTAATTGACAATAGTGAACATTATGTACTTGAGATTAACACCCGTGCCCAGGCAGTGCAACTACATCTTCTTAACCTCCCTAACCCTGCCACTACGTCTTGGTGCTCCCCACACATCCACAGCGGGGGTGGAGGCAGCCTGCTGACTGTGACGCCCTGTCTGTGGTGACCTTGGCTGGCGTCCTTTGGAGGGCTGAGACCTGGAGGGCCCCGGCCTGCTTTCGGGGTCCTGCTGTGTGGCAGTGGCACCCTCCTCGAGCTGTGGAGTTGGAGCTGCACGGGTCACAGGAAGATAGGATTCGGATGGGCTGGACAATCCTGGAGTCACCTGGGTGGATGGCCCTGGAATGTGCACCTACTGATCCTCCTCCCTATGGGTGCCCAAAGGCTCTTGGCTGACTCCTTGAGGAGAAGGGGTAGCTGGAGTGAGATCGAGCTGCCCAGCACCCCACTCGCGTACACACTGTTGGAGGCCAACTATGACATCAGCGATGGAGTTTAGCCCACACAGCAGTGCAGGAGTGACATCCTGGACCAAGGTCTCCATGGTGGCTGCCATCCTGCCTGTCATAACTTTGGCGCATTGCAATGCTGGCACTAACACCCCAGCCTGAAGGCGGACAGACTACTCCATCGTGTCTTGCAACCCGAGGAGTGCAGTGGGCATCCCTTCCTGATGTTCCCGAGCTTGCTTTTGCAGCTCCAGCAACTGTGAAATGACTGAGTCCAGAAGCTCGTCACTTCACTCGGACTCAGCAAATTTCTAGCCTCCAGCAGTCCTCTGAGTGCTGGAAACCTGGGAAGACCCTGCCTCTGCCTGCTGTGGATCAGAGAGTGCAATGTGCTCACCAGATTATGATCCCGAGGCTACTCTAAAGCAAGGTCCCATCGACGTGTGTGTCTCTGTGCAGGTGGAGGGTGTGGGTGAACGCTGTGATGGGACATCAAGGAGGGTGCATTCAGATTCCTCAGGGCTTGATTGAAGGCTCTGGGTTGTGGACTCTGTCAACTGTTTGGCAGATGTGCCTGCGATAGCAAGGGGAGATAATTAATGTATGGCAGTGGCCTGTGAAACAGGACACATCACTCATAGCATGGTTGTCTGGCAGATGTTGCACTGCTGGATCCTCACGTGGTTGAGCAGCGCCAACCTTACCGTCAGCACAGGAATGGTCCAGATCATCACTGACCAGCTGGATGGCTTTGTTTTCTAAGCCCTTGAGGACTTTGAATTCCAGCATTCCTCCACCAGTAAATGACCTATCCCTCTTGTGTGCCAGCTTGTCCTGCATGAATAGAGATGGAGAGAGTGTAACAGGGTGCTGCCATGCCAGATGATAAGTATGCCTGGCATGTGTGGTGGGTGAGTGGTCTCATGGATGAGATGAGGGCAATGAAGGTTTGTGTGAGAGAGTGAATGGTGGTGTCCTTTAAGCCAGCAGCGAGTGAGGGCCCTGTAGGTGATGGGTTTTGAGTATGTGAGTTGACAGTGCTAAGAAGAATGACTTACCCTGGTGGGACGGAGGACATGATTCATCCTCTTGTGACACTGGATAGCTGTTCTCTTTTGCAAGGCGTGGGCACTGACCACCGCTGCCACTGCCTCCCAAGCCAGATTAGTGATGTTAGTGACCATCCTGTGGCCAGGGTGGGGGTAGAGGACATCACGGCAAGCCTCCACTGCATCCAAAAGGTGCTCGAGGGGCATGTCATTGAACCTGAGGGCTGCAGTCGTTTTGCCTTTCAGGGCCATGCCTTCTTTGCCGCAGCCCTGGGCTGGAAGCACTGAGAGGCGTGCACACAGCTGCATTTTAAATATGGCGCCTGGCATGATGAAGCGGCGAGGTGATGGCGCGGCGGGCGAATGAGAGCCCATCTGCCATCAAAATGGCATCTTTCCCGGGAATGCATAATTAATGTGGCGAGTTTAGCACGATAAGGTGTGAAAAGCCGCCATTGAGGCCAGCAGGTAAAATGTCATTTTACCCAGCCTCTAACGCACTTAGTGCAAATCTGGGATAATTCCGCCCAAAGTCTTACGAGCATCACCACATCTTAAGGACAAGTTTTAAAAATGTTTGGACATAAAGGAGATGCCCATTTTTAACTTTAGCTGATATTGTGGAAGCTAATCTGGGCTGGACAATGGTGGGAAATCCCCCTTTTGCCTGATAATCGCCCATTTGTACACCCAACCAATTTTCTCGAGGCGTTCATCCAAATCAGATAGGTATATTTCAATGACCTGGTAATTATGTGGTGACATCAGGCATCCTATTTTCCATTGTTGCCATTGTATTTACAATGAATGCTAATCTTGCCCCTTCAAAATGATCACCGAGTGTTGCAAGGTGGTGAGTAAAGTCAGAGAAAAATATATTCTAGAATCCTAACCCTGAGCCATTGTGCTCAGTTTCTTCTTCACTACAGACTACTGCTTCAACATCCACCCTTGTGCCTCTAGTTATAGAATTTCTCTTTTGCTCCTCCCCAAATCTGGAGGCCAAAGTGACTGCCCTTGACATCAAAGCAGCGTTTGACCGAGTGTGGCATCTAGGAGCTTTAGCAAAATTGGAGTCAATGGGAATTAGGGGGAAAACTCTCCACTTGTTGGAGTCATACCTAGCACAAAGGGAGATGGCTGTTATTTTTGGCTCAACCATCTTCAGCTGATTCATCAATGACCTTCCCTCCATCATACGGTCAGAATGGGGATATTTGCAGATGATTGCACAATGTTTTCAATACCATTCATGACTCTTCAGATACTGAAGCAGTCTGTGTCCATATGCAGCAAGACCTGGATAATTTTCAGGCTTGGGCTGAAAAGTGGCAAGTAACATTCGTGCCACACAAGTGCCAGGCAATGGCCATCTCCAACAAGAGAGAATCTAACTATCATCCCTTGACATTCAATGGCATTACCATCACTGAATCCTCAACTACCAACATCTTGGGGGTTACTATTGACCAGAAACTGAACTGGACTAGCCATTTAAATACTGTGGCTACAAGAGCAGGTCAGAGGCTAGGAATCCTGTGGCAAGTAACTCACCTCCTGACTCCCCAAAGCCTGCCCACCATCTACAAGGCACAGGTCAGGGGTGTGATGGAATACTCTCCACTTGCCTAGATGAGTGCAGCTCCAACAACGCTCAAGAAACTCAACACCGTCCAGGACAAAGCAACCCGCTTGATGGGCATCCCATCCACCAGTTAAAAAATTCACTCCCTCCACCACAGGCGCACACAGGCAGCAGTGTGTGCCATCTACAAGATGCACTGCAGGAATTCACCAAGGCTCCTTCAACAGCACCTTCCAAATCTGCGACCTCTACCACCTAGAAAGACAAGGGCAGCATATGCATGGGAACATACCACCTGCAAGTTCCCCTCCAAGCCACACACCATCCTGACTTGGAACTACATTGTCGTTCCTTCACTGTCGCTGGGTCAAAATTCTGGAACTCCTTTCCTAACAGCGCTGTAGGTGTTCCTACAAGATATGGACTGCAGCGGTTCAAGAAGGCAGCACACTACCACCTTCTCAAGGGCAATTAGGGATGGGCAATCAATGCTGGCCTAGCCAGCGACACCCACATCCCATGAACGAATTTTAAAAATGGGATTTTCATTTACATTTCCGCTGTATATGTAATGTTTGGAGGCAGTAGAGACGGGGTGTGGAGAGAAGTCAGATTAGTCACAAGAAGCATAGGGCATCCATCTATTGGCAACCACATGCCAGAATATACAGAACAAGTTGCTCCCAGTTACAGCTGACCCAGGTGCATTTCCTACATTGAGTGTGTCTCACAAGTAGAACCTCTTAATGAGTTGCACCATAGGCTGCAACCTTATTTGCAACCAACCTTCACGATAGGCACCCAAACTGCCAGTAAATATGAAGGTGGTCACTGTGCTGAAAATGTTATGCTATGTGGTAATTTTGAGCTGCAACTATGTATAGGTAACATTTATCAAGGGCACCCTCGATATATGTGTACTCTTGATCAATTCATCACCTACGTCAATAGGAAGAGAGTCCAGTTGCTTTATACACAAGCTTATTTGTAACCAGTAGCACAATATTATACAAGTAAATGCCTACCTGACAGCTGTAATGACATCTTCATTTTAAGGTCCAAACTTGTTCAACCAGAAAGACAAGCATCTGACAGGACCAACGAAGATTAAGGCTACCCTGTACATGTACCTTGCCTTCCATGGGAGTTTTACTGTGCCTTGCTGGTAGTAGACTCTTTCTAATCCAAACAAGGCCAGCAGACTAAGAGGGAAATGGCTAGGAGGCACTGGGAGGGTGGCATGCTGAATGGAACTACCTGGTGTGCCAACTTGTCCAATACACTTTGGGATTCCTGGACTGAAACATAGAATAGAACCCTAGAAATTTGTGGTGTAATTTAGAGTCATAGTCGGAGAGTCATAGAGTTATACAGCACAGAAACAGGCCATTCAGCCCATCGTGTACATGCTGGTTATCAAGCACCTATCTATTCTAATCCCATTTTCCAGCACTTGGCCAGTAGCCCTGTATGCTATGACATTTCAAGTGCTCATCTAAAATCTTCTTAAATGTTGTGAGGGTTCCTGCCTCTATCACCCCCTCAGGCAGTGTGTTCCAGATTCCAACCACCCTCTGGGTGAAAAACATTTTCCTAAAATCCCCTCTAAACCTCCTGCCCCTCACCTTAAATCTATGCCCCTGGTTATTGACACCTCCGCTAAGGGGAAAAGTTTCTTCCTACCTACCCTATCTATGCCCCTCATAATTTTGTATACTTCCATCAGGTTCCCCCTCAGCCTTCTCTGCTCTACGGAAAACAACCCTAGCCTATCCAGTCTCTCTTCATAGCTGAAACGCTCCAGCCCAGGCAACATCCTGGTGAATCTCCTCTGCACCCTCTCCAGTGCAATCTCATCCTTCCTATAGTGTGGTGACCAGAACTGCACACAGTACTCCAGCTGTGGCCTCACTAGCATTTAATACAGCTCCAACATAACTTTCCTGCTCTTGTATTCTATGCCTTGGCTAATAAAGATAAGTATCCCATAGGTCTTCTTAACCACCTTATCTACCTGCGCTGCTGCCTTCAGGGATTTGCTTTAAAAGGGATTGATAGGTACATGTATTGATATGTTTCCAAGGAATCCAAGCACCCACCCCACACCCCACCAACCAGGGACCCAATATGCTTTGTGAAGTTCTTGGGAAGAAACAGTAAGATTCAGTAAAAAGAATCCAGAATTAGAACAGTAACGGTGAGCTAATTTCAAACATTGTGAAGACCTTGTAGTGTGTGAGCGATTTTGTTTGTAGACAGCGTCTGAAACATGTCTTTCCAGTTTTGTGATTCCATAGTCGTCATACATAGTTGCAATGCCTCATCTTGTTTTGTTGCCACTTTGATGTCAGCTATTTTTAGTGACTTTGATACTGCATTAGGCTTATGTAGTTAAGATACTGTTTGGCAATCTGACTAGTAGGACTGTCAGCAATGGATGTTGTGAAAGATAGTCCGCTTGGTTGTGCATGCCTGGTTAATACTCACCATGTGACTCGTACTCTTGTAGTTTGAATATCCAATGCTCTATTCGAATGGATGAAGCTATATGGATTGCTGAACAAGCTTACTAATGGTCTATGATTGCTTATTACTTCAAACTCACTTCCGTACAAGTGCAGATGAAAGAATAAGATACCCCAAATGATTGTGAGTGCTTCCCTCTTTGTTTGTAAATAAAATTGCTCTACATGCATTAGCAATCTGATTGTCATCACAATGAGTGATGGGTTCCCTGCCTTGTCTTTCTGCATGAGAAATGGCACCTAGGCTAACCAAGTTTGCATCTATGACTGGCTGGGTGGTTATCTCAGTCGTAATAGGCATTTGTGCAATTTGCCGACAACCAGCATTTGATCTGGTATACAGCCTGTTTGTGTGATGTAGTCCACTACCACTTGGTGGTCTCTCTTTTCAGATCGCATGGGGGGGGGCGCCAGATAACATAGTGAGGTCAGGAATGAAGCGATTACAGTGTGTGATGAGTCCTTGCAGACTCCAGACTTCCTGCACATGTAGGGTCCACAGCACTTGCAATAGCTTCAACTTTCCAAGAATCAAGTGATATTCCTTCACCGCTGAATGCATGGCCAAAGAATTTGATTCTGCTTTCATTGAATATGCATTTGTCTTTGTTCAAGGTGAAGCTCCAATCTCTAAGTCATTGTAGGCATACATGTAGGTGTATCTTGAGTTCACTTTCAGTGCGACTGTAAATGAGAATGACATCATTGACTTTCAGCGTGTCTCCAAATCCTTGAAGTGCAGGTTGAAATACTTCAACTGCTGAGTTGACTCCAAAGTTGATTCTTTTATATTAAAAAATCTGATGTGAATGGAGACTACTGTATGAAACCTCATTTCTTCTGCAAATTCGATTCGATAGTAGTGTCATGGACAGAATGTATCTGCTCTCTTATTGCCTGTGATCAATATGTTTCTATGGAAGGAGGTGTGTCTTTTCTTACCCTTGGAGTGTGTATCCCAATTAAATAATATAGCAGCAAGCTATCTTGAGTTTAAAAATAAAAATTGTTATTTATTCTAACACGCTTAACCTAAATTAACATACATCACACACTCTGTCTCACGCGTGTACACACACACAAACACACACACACATACATACAAAACACACACACAAAGATTGGATACAGATAAAGATAGTGCAATGTTACAGATTACAGATAATTCAGTCTCTGATTTATGATTCCTGGTCTCTAACATGAAAGGCCTGTGGTTTCTTGAATAGATTTAATGATTTAAAGTTGAAGTGAAGGCCTTGTAAAGCAAAGGGTTCACAGCAGGTTGTGAGGTTTCTTGTAGTTGAATACCTAGGAGGCTGATTCTCAGGTGAACTCTGAAAATGGAACAGGTTAAATAGATTGGCTACTTGATAGCTTGCAGCTAGTTTCAGAGTCTGGTTTTCAAGCTGGCTGATGTCCGATGGTTCTCATAGATCTGCTGGGTTGGGGTAATAAGGGTATAGTCCCTGAACCCAACTCTGGAGGCCATTGTGATAGTTCATAGTGGCTATTGAGTTTCGATCTTCCCTTTTGTCTGGTATGAAACATGGAGATAGGCGGTCTGGAAAATCAATAGTCTTTAGGTGTTTTGGCCCATTCTTAAGCAATGAGATGTGTAAATTGCACAAATGGCTGTGAGACACATTCGCCTTTGTCCATATTTAATTAGGTATTCGCTGGAAACTTGATACTGTTTGTAGCCCAAATGCCAAAAGTCACATGATTTGCTGCTGCCATCTTAAAAGCTTGCTTGTGCACAATTTTTAAGAGTAATGACTGAAAATTCATATGACATTCCTTTACTGGGCATGACTGTAGACTGCATTGAGGTTAGGTTTAACAAAGCATCATTCATTTTCTCCACGATATCATCGATTGTCGGTGTCAAATGCCTTTCTTGTTGTATAGCTTGGTTTGGTGACTGCATATCAATCTTGATTCTGATCTGGTTCTCAGTCTTGGGTTTCTTCATGACTTGAATGGATAAGACCCAAGGGGACTCATCCCCAACTTTATCAATAATGAGGCCAAGTAGACTCTGAAGTTTTTTCTCTGCTTACTTTCTGACATGAAATGGTATTCGTTGCCATTGATGTGTAACTGGGTACACAATTAGGGTCCTCATGAAGCTTGCATGTAACATCTTTCAATTTTTCGATACCAGTGAAGTATCAGCATACAATTTGAGAATGTCATTGGTATGTCCAGCAATTGTATTTGTGACTGCAATCATGTGCAGAACTGCTGCTGTACGGAAACTGTTAAGTGTTTCACACTCTCCACGGCACCACAAGGGGTGTGATGGAGAGAGCCATCGGTCTTCTCAAGATGCGCTTCCGATGCGCACTCCAGTACCCCCAGATCGTGTCTCGGTGATAGTGGTAACTTGCTGCGCTCTGCACAATCTTGCGCTGGAAATTGGGGGGGACGCAGTGGACAATGAAGACGTTGACACAGTGGATGCGGCTGCACACGATGAATCCAGCACTGATTCTGAGGAAGAGGAAGTACAGGGGAATGATGAGGGGCTAAACGCTGACCCGGGACTGCACCAAGGAGGCAGCGACACCCGGGAGATTTTAATCCAACGAACCTTCAGCTAGCTCCACACAAATGTATCAGCAGGACCAGCCTTGCCTGGCGCTTCCATACTCGGCACTTAAGTGCTAAATCTGCCAGTTCATCAGCTGCAACTAAGGGCTTTGTACATAAACCTCAATGTCCACTCAAACACTCATGACATGTATGTAAAACATACAATGCAGAACAAAGGAGCCACCCTCAGCCATGGTAACACATCTGGTTTTAATTTTCACCAACATATGGTCGTACAAAGTCAAAACAAAATGTTTTTCAAGCATAAACAAATAATAATTCCCTAATCTAGGGCCAACGCAAAAGCACCAGTGAGAAACCCGTGGTGTGCTGAAGGTGCCTTATGTTTACGTTTGTGGGTGCTACGTCTTGGTGCTGCCCCATCGCTCAGAGTGGCATCTGAGACAGCCTGCTGACTCTATTGTCCTGTTGGCCTCAATGACCTTAGCGGCCGTCCTCTGGCCCGTGGAGGCTGTGCTGGTCCCGCCTGGGAGGGAGCTGCCAGTTCCACAGCTGGCATCTCCCCAGTCGTCGCAGCCTCACCCGATGAGGCGGTTACTGGGAGAGGGGCGGAGCAGCTGGTGCTCTCATCCGGAGCAGCTGGTGCTCTCATCCGGAGCGCCGTGAGAGGAGTCCGCAAACATGACAGGCAGCTGCTGCGCCAATGTGAGGTCGCTTCGGACCTCCTTGCTCACCGTTGATGGATGGGCAACAAGCTGGGAAGCTTGAAGCCCACACTATCTCCCACATTGGCACTGACCAGCTGTGGCCATTGGCGCTGTGAGAGCTTGCAGGTCCGAGCGTAACCCCAGGAGAAGCTGCTTGTTCTCCTGGAGGCCCCTCTCTACAAGAGTCGCCACTCTCTCCATGGAGGAAGCATGACACTCTGCCATGAGGGTTATTGCATCACTCATGCTCCGCGTGGACTCCTCCACCACGGACACCAAACGAAGCATGGTCTCATGTATCATTCCCAGATGCACACCCGGCCACACTTCCTGCAGCTGCTGTGTCGCAGACGACTCCAGAGGCACATCATCAGGCACCGACTGAGCATGTGCCTGATCCCCTGCAGTCCTCCAACTGCTGGCGCCATTGGCACTCTCTGTCTCTGCCATCTCCTCCAGCAATTGTGAAGTGCTATCTCCACTGTGCCCCGGGACACTTGCCAATATTGCAATGCCCACCGATGTGCTAGTATCTGTGCTGGTGCCTGCCGCGCTGAAATGGTGTGACGCAGGTGACAGTTGAGGGCCCTCAGGTGTGAGAGGGGGCATCTGGAATTGCTCCTTGGGGACAGGCTCTGATGATGCTGAAATGAACAACAAGGACAGTGGATCAGTTAGTGTCCACACAGTGACACACTTCATCCCTTTCCCCCAGGCTCATTATGCGCTCAACCTTCCAGAACCTATGGAGACGAATATTGGTGGCGTGGGAAATAGTCAGGAGGATCCCCTTACATTACAGGCGGATACAGACGGGCTGGTCAGATGGCCTAAGGAATGCCAAATGGAATGTTATGTGGATAAGTGTGAGGTGATGCACTTGGGCAGGAGAAACAAGGTACAGGAATACACGAGGAATGGTAGGACCGTGGAAAGTAAGGAGGATCAGAGGGACCTTGCTGGGCATGCCGACAGGCCCATTAAGGTTGCAGGACAGGTACATAAGGCATTTAAGAAGGTAAATGCCATACTTGCCTTTATTAGCCGAGGAATAGAATATAGGAACAGGGAGGTCATGTTGCAAGTGCAGAAAATGCTGCCTAGGCCACAGCTATAGTTCTGCGTGCAGTTGTGATATGCGCTTCACGGGAGGGATGTGATCGAAGTAGAGAGAGTGCAGAGGTCGTTGACCAGGATGCTGGCTGGGCTGGAGAGTTTGACTTATGAGGAGACATAGCATAGACTGGGGTTTTTTCCCCTGGAGCAGAGGAGATTGAGAGGTGACCTTATTGAGGTTTATAACATGATGAGGGGCATAGATAGGGTCAACAGAAAGGAACTTTTCCCCTTGGCGGAGGGATGAATAACCAGGTGGCATTGATTTAAGGTAAGGGGCATGAGGTTGATAAGTGAGGTGATGAGGAACTCTTGCACACAGTAATGTGGGATGCACTGGCTGAAAGGTTGTTGGGCGCAGAAACCCTCCTAACATGTAATAAGTATTGGGATGCGCTATTGCGATGCCATGGCATACAAGGCCATGGGGATAGTGGTCGGAAATGGGACAAGGCAACTTTGGAAGGTGCTTGACACGCGCATGTTCGAAGGGCTGAGGGACCTTTGTCTATGACCCACACGTCTGACTGTATCAGTCTGTGAATGAGCAATGTTGCAGCAATAACCAGTCAAACAATCGTCAGTGCTATGGATGGTGGGAAGACAGAGCGGATGTCACTGTGGACCTCAAATACCTGGCCGTTTCACGCCAGCCTCACTGACACCAGTGGACCTGGGCGCATGGTGCCTCTCAAGCTTCAGGGCCTCCTGCTTGAAATGGCTTAAAATCATGAGCTGGGCCTGGCTGCCTCCAGTCCTCGAACGCTCACAGACGTTGTGAGCATTTTTCCCCTGAAAAACAGAGAAGGCCATTCATTGCGGCTAATCACACATGTACCATGCACCCGCACACCGCACCCCAACCACAATGGCCCATATCAGGCCTCCAGTGCCTCCTCTCCCCGCTACTGCTGATCAGTCACACAAAGATAGTATACCTGCTCTCAACGAACCCCAACAGCCATCTTGGACATATTCTGCGTCCATCACTTTAGGAAACACACGATATTAGCTCCCAAGGCAAGAAGGCGCAACTAGCTGCAGCGTCGAGGGCAGCAGATGGCTCTTGGCCACGAGTCCTTGAGGCTCCCCTTCCACAATCTCATCAGCATGAATAGGACATGTGTTGAAGTTCTGAGCATGTACCTAACTGCATCTCCTGCAGGTTGCCCCCAGGCTAGTCATACGCGACTAAGAGCAACACATATTGTGGGGGAGAGCTCATCTCCTCATGAACCACTCAGGCTGATGTAAGCATTGGCACTATCTGCTTGCCCACCCAGTGTACGAGAAATGCCCAACATGATTCAATACAGTCACGACAGTAAGACTTGGCAGGGGGGCCCTCAAAGACTAAGGCTACCTGCTGGGTTAAATGCCCATTGCCAACATGGTACTCACCCTTCCAGAGCGCATCAAATTGTTGAAGCGCTTACGGCTCTGGATCCAGGTGCGCTGAACCAAGAGGTGGGTGCTTACCAACTCCGCCACCTCCTCCCAGGCACACTTTGTCATGTGGGGCGGGTCGGGGGGGGGGCCTCCTCCTCCCATCCTGGAGGACCAACACCTCCCACTTTGCTGCCACCTCCTCGAGGAGGGCAGCAAGGCAGTCATCAGAAAAGCGAGGGGCACATTGGCCTCCCAGTGGCCTACCCTGCAGCCTGGCCTGCTCCTCTGCCCTTCCCTCCAGTGTGCCCTGCTCAGCAGACCCCCTGTGGTGTGACCTGGACGTGGCCATTGTGAGCAGCCTACAGGAGGCTGCCAGGCCTTCCTCTAAACAGACTGCTGGGTCGCCATTGGACCTGGCGCCCTGTACATGCCCGCCGCAGCCCACACACTCCTGCTATTTACAGGAGTCGGAAATACGCTGGGCAGGCCTTAATTGGCCCACCCGCGCAAAATGGCGGCATGGCTGCTCCTGTTCCACCCGCCTGACAGGCAGAAAGTTTTGCCCTGTGTGTCTCAATAAGGTCACCTCTCATTCTTCTAAATTCCAATGAGTACAGGCCCAACCTACTCAACCCCTACTCATAAGAAAATCCCTCCATACCCAGGATCAACCTAGTGAACCTTCTCTGGACTGCCTCCAATGTCTGTATATCTTTCCTTAGATAAGGGGACCAAAATTCTTCACAGTATTCTAGGTGTCGTCTAACAAGTGCCTTATATGATTTTAGGAAGACTTCCCTATTTTTAACACTCCATTCCCTTTGAAATAAAGACTAATATTCCATTTGTCTTCCCTATTACCTGTTGAACTTGTGTGTTAGCTTTTTGGGATTCATGCACAAGGACTCCCAAATCCCTCTGTGCTGCAGCCTTCTGCAGTCTTTCTCCATTTAAATAGTATTCAGCTCCTCTAATCTTCCTGCCAAATTGCATAACCTCACACTTCCTCACATTACATTCCATCTGCCAAGTTTTTGGCCGCTCACTTAACCTGTCTCTACCCCTCTGTAGACTCTGTCTCTACCCCTCTGGCCCTCCTCCCCACCTGACTTCCCACCTATTCTTGTGTCATCCGCAAACTTGGAGATATAAAATTCACTTCCCTCATCTAAGTCATTAATATATATTGTAAATGATTGAGGCCCCTGCACTGATCCTTGTGGCACTCCACTAGTTACAGGTTGCCATCTGGAAAATGCCCCCCTTATCCCAACCCTCTGTCTTCTATTCGTTAGCCAATCCTCTATCTACGCTAATGTACTACCCCCAACATCATGGGCTCTTATCTTATTAAGTAGCCATATGAGTGGTGCCTTATTGAACGCCTTTTGGAAATCCAAGTATATTACATCTACTGGTTCCCCTTTATCTATTCTGCTTGTTGCATCCTCAAAGAATTCTAATATAATAGTTCGGCATGATTTCCCTTCATGAAGCTATGCTGACTCTGCTTGATTAGATTATGTATTTCTAAATGCTCTGCTATTACATTCTTTATAATGAACTCCAACATTTTCCCAATGACAGATGTTAAGCTAACTGGCCTATAGTTATCTGTTTTTGTCTCCCTCCTTTTTGAATAAGTGTGTTACATTGGCTATTCTCCAATCCTCTGGGACTTCTCCAGAATCTAATGATTCTTGGAAGATTACTACCAGTGTATCTACTATCTCTGTAGCTACTTCCTTTAATATCCTAGGATGCAACCCATCAGGTCCAGGGGACCTATCTGCCTTTAGCCCCATTAGTTTCCCTAGTACTTTTTCTCCAGTGATAATTATTGTATTTATTTCCTTCCTCTTTTTGCCCCCTGGTTATTTAGTATTTTTGGAATGCTATTAGCATCTTCTACTTGAAGCAAAGTATTTGTTCAACTCCTCTGCCATTTCCTGGTTCCCCATTATTATTTCCCCAGCCTCATTTTCTAAGGAGCCTATGTTCACATTGGCCTCTCTCTTCCCTTTTATATATCTAAAGAAGATCTTACTGTCCGTTTTTATATTACTTACTAGCTTACCCTCAAAGTTTATTTTCTCCCTCTTTTTTATTTTTTGGTCATCTTTTGTTGGCTTTTAAAACTTTCCCAATGGCTTACCACTAATCTTTGCCACATTATATGTTTTTTTCTTTCAATTTGATACTATCCTTAACTTCCTTGGTTAAACATGGTTGGCTTATCCCCTTCCTTGAATCCTTCTTCCTCACTGGGATATATCTTTGTTGAGAGTCAAGAACTATTTTCTTAAACATCTGCCATTGTTCATCAACTGCCTCTTCTGCTAAACTGCTTTCCCAGTCCACTCCAGCCAACTCTGCCCTCATTCCATTGTAATTACCCTTATTTAAGCTTAGCACAGTTGTTGCCGACCCAAGTTCCTTACTCTCTAACTGAATGCTAAATCCTACCATATTATGGTCACTGTTTCCTAGGGGATCCTTTATTCTGAGATCATTTATTAAACCGGCCTCATTACACATTGCCAGATCCAAAATAGCCTGATCCCTGGTTGGATTCACAGCAATATTGTTCTAAGAAACTGTCCTGAATACACTCTATGCATTCTTGCTCGTGTCTACCTCTGCCAATTTGATTTTCCCAATCTACATGAAGATTAAAGTAACCCATGATTAATGTACTGCGTTTTTTACATGCCCTCATTATCTCCTGACTTATTCTCTGTTCTGCAGTATAGCTGCTGTCAGGGGATCTATAGACTACTCCCACCTCCTTCCCCTTGTTATTTCTTACCTTCACCCACATGGATTGTACAGATTCTGATCCAAGACCCTTTCTTGATATCGTTCTTATTCCATCTCTTACTGACAAAGCTACCCCACCACGCTTTCCTTCCTGCCTGTCCTTTTGAAAAGTCACATACCCCTGAATATTTAGTTCCCAGCTTTGATCTTGTAACCATGTTGCCATAATGGCTAAAAGATCACACCCATTAACCTCTATTTGTGCTGCTAATTCATTTATTTTGTTCTGAACATTAAGTGCATTTAAGTGAAGAGCCATTAATTTTGCCTTTTTACCATTTTTTCCCCTTATGACCCTATTTGCTGCTGTTTTTTTTATGTTTGTGCACTCTGTCCCTTCCTGTCATACCCTGGGTATCATTACCTAATAGCTGCCCTGCAAGGCTGCCGTGTCCTTTTGCTTTGTAAGCATACATATCCCATTTCTAGAACCCTCCATCCATTTAGTTTAAAGCCCTTGTTATTCAGTTCGCCAGGACACTGGTCCCAGCCTGGTTCAAGTGAAGCCCATCCCACCAGAACAGCTCCCTTCTACCCCAGTACTGGTGCCAGTGCCCCATGAACTGAAATCTATTGCTCCCACACCAATCTCTGAGCCACACATTTAACTCCTTGACTTTATTTACCCTATGCCAGTTTGCCCATGGCTCAGGTAGTAATCCTAAGATTATTACCTTGCAGGTTCTGCTTTTAATTTAACTCCTAACTGTTCAAATTCTTTCAGCAGAACCTCCTTTCTAGTCCCATCAACGTCATTGATACCAACATGGACGACGACAACTGGATCCCTCCCCTCCCACTCCAAGTTCCTCTCCAGCCCTGAGGAGATGTCCTTAACCCTGGCACTGGGCAGGTAACACACCCTTCAGGACCCATGCATACGTCTGAAGAGAACAGTATCTATCCTCCTAATTCCTCCCCCCACTTGAATGGATCCCTGTACCAAGGTGCTGTGGTCAGTTTGCTCATCCTCCCTACAGTGCCCACTCTCATCCACACAGTTTGCAAGAACCTCGCAAATGTTGGACAATTGCAGGGACCGAGGCTCCTCGAACGTTACCCCTTGGGTCCCAAACCTGCTTCACCTGCAGTCACACCATCCTGTCCCTGATCACAGACCAAATTTGAATGACCTAATCTGTGAGGTGTGACCGCCTCCTGGAGGAAAGTGCCCAGGTAACTTTCCCCCTCCCTGATGTGGCGCAATGTCTGCAGCTCGGACTTCAGCTCCTTACATCAGATCTGAAGATCTTCAAGCTGCAAACACTTTGGTGTCCAGCAGCTCCTCTATGCTGCAGCAGCAATACATCACCCGTCCTGCCATCGCTATTGTATTTTATTCCATTAATTAATCCCCACTCTTTACACTTTATTAATTATATTTAGACACAACAGTATCAATCTTATACTTAACAAGCTACCTTTAAGGAAAAGAGAAAAAAAGCCTAGAGATCTAAACACAAACTAAAGACCTTACTTTACTTTAAAGACTAGAAATACTCACCAATCCTATTCACTAATCAACTGCTCTCTGCGTTCTTTTCCCTCTCACGCTCTTTAATAGTCTCACACTCTTCTCTCACTCTCTCACTGTTAAAGGCTCTACTCCTCTCGCCCTCATTCCCTGTAAATGACCCCGCTGCTTCTCTCACACTCCCTCGCTGTAAATGGCCCTGCTGTTCCTCTCACACTTTCTTGCTGTCTGTCTCTACACTGACTACATTCTCTCACATTTTTGTTGTGGTAAATGCATGTGGCACTGTGCTGGTGTTAATGGCCTTAATAGCTGTTTACGTTGATGAGCAACAAACACATGCAATATGGTTGAGTTTTCCACAAGCTTTAAACTGTTTGCCAGTAGCAAGACACACTGTCTGGTGTGGATAAGCACTGCCACAGTGGAAACATTCTTTGGGCAAGTCACAACGCTGTTTGTGAAACTGCTGTTGTTGCTTTGTAGATAGTTTCTTGGCATGTGAGTGATGAACGGTGTTCATAGGAATTAAACTTGGAGTGTGATAGTTACTGTTGGCAGCCTCAACTTCAGTAGCTCTAGATTCTGAAAGTGATAGTGATCTTGCTAACTCCTCCAACTCTGACAACTTTCTGTCTCAAGTTTTTTTCAGCCTAGTTGACTGAAGAGACACCTTTGATTATTTGTGCTTTGATTTCCTGCTTGACGTATTTAGTAGCAGTTGCTAGTTGTCTCAATCACATGCAATATTGGTAAATTGTCTTTTTTGCTTCTTGCTTAGTACATCGGAAGAAATTGTATATTGTATTTTTCTTGGGCGTAAAATAGGTTGAGCAGTTTTTGCTGAGTTGTAGTCATTTGCTCAAGTGAAAATGTGTCAAAAAATATTTTCCAATTAATCACCTCCATAGTGGGGAATTAAGGCCTTTTTCCTTTGTTATCAAGCTTTTGAAATGTTGCAGCCACTTTTGCCAATGCAGGAATACAGATGAAAGCTCTTCAAATGCAAATCAAAACATGGTAGATTGGGCATAGGCAATGCCATCTTGATCAGCAACACAGTGATAGTGCACAATCAACGATCTAGGATATTGTTCCTTCCAAAGTAAAATTTCTCTGCAATGATCAAAGTGTATTACTTTTTGATTGGGTTGTTATTATTGTGAGATCAGTATGTGTGTACACTGTGCAGGCCTTCCTCCTGCTAATCTCAAGCTGGAGTGCTTCATTGTGTGTCTAACAACAGGCTACAGCCTCAATGTCTTTCCTAAATGCCCAACTTAAAATACTGCCTGGAGAAGGTCGATAAATACCTTCCAAAAGTTTCACACCTGAAAGCAATGCTTCATATTTTCATCTTCTTCATCATGAAGTTCTTGGAAAGAAACAGTAAGATTCAGTTAGAAGCATTCAGAATAAGAACTACATGTGCTGTTAAAACATGGACTCCTTTATTCTCCTTCTAGATTCCCTCTGCTGGTATATGTATATGATAACCTTAAATGAACAAAGTGCACAATGTAATTTTCAATGCACTACATGCTTCAGAAAGCTTTACACCCACAGGCACCCAAGATGTACCCCTAAGGATCTTATTTAAATTACATGACCTATGTCTGACTCCACAGACTTCTAGGGTCAGCACTGGAGGTCATAAGCGACTGCATTCTGGAATTTATCTTGGAATACTGGAACAACAAATGCTTGAAATGTTTTCTAAAATAACACAGCAAAGGTGAAATTATTCATTAGGACAGCTGTTAGGCAAAAACCTGTCTATACAGAAGTAGTGATCAAGGTCTGAAATGTTCTTTCAGGTAGGGTGATGGAGGTAAAACAAAAGCTTAGATTTAAGAAGTGGTCAGATGATGTTCTATAAGATTATTTTCTGGATGAATGGCTGAATTTGAGTTAAATGGTCTCCCCTATCTATTTCTATTATGCGGTATTGCTTATTCCCCTGATTTTTGTTGATACTTTGTCTCAACTCCAGCCGAAAGCTCTGAGCCAACTTCTGCTGATATCTCTGCTTTGCCCTGATTGCTGTTTGCAGCCATTATTATTTTTACTACCATAACGGAGCTTGGTGGCAATGAAAATTGTAACTGAAAAGTAATTATCCAGGCAAATTCAGACATATAAGGAGCCGTAAACAGCAAAGTCCTCAACAACCCATTACGATGCAGATTCTAAAGCAGCCATGTTGTTAATAGAGAAGTACTGCAAGCAACAATGAAAAGGAAATGACTTGGGGTCTGAAAAGCAGAAACATTAAATAAAAGAATCTCCCATTTTCTGATTAGCTTTTTGTCTTTTTCTGTATTTTTATTCTGTTGTCCTGCAAATTTTGTGTGGGCATTTCAGTGTGAACAATTTAAGTTCAGAAACGTTGTAGCTTATCCGTGTTGTCCCTTTTTTGCTTTTCCTCAGGTAGGTAATAATTTTTTTAGTGTATTTAAGATTGTTTCCTTGAGCAATATGTTCTCGAACCAACAAGATTTCAGGCCATATAGTTTTAATAATGAGTAATGAACCAGAATTAGTTAATAATCCCCCAGCAAGGCAACATTTATCTAACATTGATCATAATATAATCAAATTCAATGTTGGATTTGAAAAGAAGAAAGCTAACTTTAATGGGATGAGGCAGAGGCTGAAGGCAGCAAACTTGTCACACCTGTTATTGGGTAAAACTACAGATGAACTGTGAGAGATGTTTAAAAATGAATTTAACTTAAATATTGCTGAAAAGAGAGATATGTTCCTGAAGCTTTTTCTCTTGCATTCACAAGGACAAATGCAAGAATGCCAAATGTCAAACAATCATAACAATTTACACTACTGGAGAAAAGGATTGTTGGTTGGCAAGTCAACCCTGACCAAGGCATTGCCATGGAGAAAGAAAAGGGAAACTTTCTGTCAATCTTCACTGTGGAAACATTCCAGGGAAATTAATAATAAATCAAGAAGTAGAACTCATTTAAATTAACATACACAAAGACAATAGAAAAAAATAATACCATTAAGATTGACAAAACCCTAGGGCCTAATGGTTTCCATCTAGGGTTTTAAAGGAAGTAGGTGAGGTAATTGCAGATGCTTTAACCAAAATCTCCCAAGGCTGTCTTGATTCAGGAATGTTCCTTTAGATTGGAAAATTGAAAATGTAATTCTATTATTTAAGAAAGATGAGAGAAACAAGCCAGAAAATTCTAGACCGGTTAATTTAACATCTGTTCTGGGAAGGTTGTTGGAATCTTTAATTAAGAACGGAGTGACTGAGCACTTAAGAGAAGTTTGAGATGATTAGGGAGCACCAACATATATTTGTAAAGAATAAGTCATGTCCAAGAAATGTATTTTTTTAGGAAATAACTAAAGGGGAAGACAGTGGCAAGTCTGTGGATATAGTTTATATTGATTTCCAGAAGGCATTCAATAAAACTCCAAATAAGAGACTGTTAGCTAAAATTAGAGATCATGGAATTGTGGCATATGATGGACCTAGTTAGGTGATAGAAGACACAAAAGTAGAGATAAAAACCAAAATGCTGGGAATGCTCAGCAGGACTGGCAGCATTTGTGGAGACACAAACAGAGTTAATGGGCTGAATTTTACGTTGATCGGGTGGGTGCACGCCTGATCCGATTGGGCGTGAAATCGTGCGAGATAACTTCTGGCAAGTGTCCCGACATCATCCCGCGCTTGCGCGATATTTTACTCAGCGGGCACGCACAAAGGTCGGAAGCACGCCCACCAACAATTAAGATGACAATTAAGCCCATTAACAGCGCAATTGTCTGTTCTTTTTCATAACCCGTCCAACCTTATGGTTGGCGGACAGGCAAATTGGCCAGGCAGCCTTTACGTTTTTCGTCAAACCTCATCCAAGGGCGGGATGAGGTTGCCGTTATTAAATAAAATAAAAGTAGAAGTCTGTGGGAAGTATTTTTATCATCTATGTGTTCAGGTGCCTGATTGTGATGCTTGGGCATTTTTTTTCTGATTTTCAAAACTTTATTTCATGGTTTTCGAGTCTGCAGCTCCCTGAGGCAGCTCTCTGCCTTCATGGAGCTTTCTCTCCACGTTCGCCCACCCCACATTGATTTCAGTGCCTGCCCTCCTCCTGCCCCCACCCTGGCAGTGCTGAGCTTTTCTGCATGCGCGTCACACTGTCTGGCCATTAAATTGGCCAGCCAGCATGAAATCGCGGTCGGGGGCCGATCGCTGTTGCCGGTCTGTTTCCCAGCCAACCTCAGGCCCACCGATCGTGCCTGGCTGCCAATCTGAAAATTCAGGCCAATGTTTCAGGGCTGTGACTTTTCATCAGGACTGGGAAAATGACTAGAAACGTAATTGCTTTTGAGGAAACAAAGCTGGGGGGTGGGGGGTTGGAAAAAGACGGAAAGAGAAGGTCTGTGATAGAGTGGGGGGCAAAAAGATTAAATGATAAAAGGTTTCATGGTGCAAGGCCAAAGGGAGTGGTAATGGAACAAGTAAAGAAACAAAAGATGTGTGTAGAGGAGGTGTGAATGGTGGGACACTGAATAGTTGTGGACTGAATGCAAAACAAAGGAAATAAGAGAGAAACTAGAGGGAAAAAAAACAAGCCAGCAAAAAAACACAGAACAAAATGAGATGGGGGGTTTCTGTCCTAAAATTGCTGAACTCAAATTTGGCCTGGAAGGCCGCAAAGTGCCCAGTTGAAAGATGGGGTGCTGTTCCTTGAAATTTCACAAAAGTTCATTGAACACTAGCAGGCCCCGGGCAGAAATGTCAGAGTGGGAACAAGATGGAGAATTAAAATTACAGGTGACTGGAAGCTCGAGGTCATGCTTGCAGATTGAACGAAGGTATTCTGCAAAACGGTCACCCAGTTTGCATTCGGTCTCCCCAATGTAGATGAGACCACATTGTGAACAGCGAATGCCATATACTAAATTGAAAGAAGTACGAGTAAATTGCTATTTTACCTGAAAGAAGTGTGTGGGCCATGGATGGTGAGTAGCAAGGAGGTAAAAGAGCAGGTTTTGCATCTCCTTCACTTGCCTGGAAAGGTGTCATAGAAAAGAGAGGGGGTGTTGGGGATGCGGAGGAGTGGACCAGGGTATTGCAGAGAGAATGGTTCCTTCAGAATGATGAAAGGGAAAGGAAAGATATGTTTGGTGGTGGCAACATGCTGGCAGAAATGGCAGCGGATGATTCGTTCAATACAGAGGCTGGTTGGATAGAAGGTGAGGACAAAGGGAACTTTTTTTATAGCCTAGAGAGGGACGAGAAGAAATGGTTAAAATAGAATGGAAATGATCAAGGGTCCTGTCAATCACAGTGGGGAGGGGGAGTTTGGGAGGGAATCCTCTTGAGGAATAAGGAAAACATATCAGGAGGCAATAGCATAAAAATTTGCATCATCCAAACTGATGATATGGAGATGGAGAAACTGAGAGAATGGAATAGAGTCCTTACAGGAAATGGGGTGTAAGGAAGTGTAGCCAATGTAGTTTTGGAAATCACTGGGCTAATAGTGAATACTGGTTAATTGTCTGTCTCCAGAGATGGAGCCAGAGAACTCAAGGAAGAGAAGGTTTGGAGATAGGCCATGTGAAGGCGGGAGAGGGTTGAAATTGGAAGCAAAGCCAATGAAATTTTCGAATTCAGTGTGAGAGCAGGAAATGGCACTGAAACAGTCACCAATGTGCCCTTTTGCAGATATATTCTTTCGCTCTTCCCACCCGACCCCATTTCACTTGCTCTAAGCCTATTACATTTCTAGCTTTTCCCAGTTCTGTCACAGATCTGAAATATTAACTCTGTTTCTCTCTTCACAGAGTATTGCAGAGGGAATGGTTGCAGCCAAACCTCCTGAGTATTTCCATCATTTTCTGTTTTGTTTTAGATTTCCAGCATCCATAGTATTTTGCTTTTGTTCCAGAAGTAGGGATAAAGCCATAACAACATAAGGAATGGAAGCAGAAGTAGGCCATTTAGCCCTTTGAGCCTGCCCTATCATTCAGTAAGAAAGTGGCTGATGTGATTGTGGCCTTACCTCCACTTTCCAGCCTGTCTCCCTTCCCCCATTACATTTAACTCCCTTGTAGATCAAAAGTTTGTCTAACTCAGCTTTGAATGTATTCAATGACCCAGTCTCCACTGCTCTCTGGGATATAGAATTTCAAAGATTCTTCATTTGGTAGTCCCTCAAAAGTAGTACGTGTGCCACAGAGTACAGCCCGTGGCAAAAACCTGCACATGGAGTCTTTTGACATGGGGAGGCTGTTCCACTGCAGTTACCACACAGTTCTGGCTGACCAGGAGTCTCTCTCACTCACCTTAGGTGTATTGGAAAGGTTTGTAGGCTGATGTTCAACCTGTTTGGCCACACCATGAACACACCTTCTGTGGCCATCAAGTCCTGGAGCTGGACTTGAACCCAGAGCTTCTGGCTCAGAGGCAAGGATGCCACCCATTTAACATAAGACTATTTCAAAGATTAATGGCCCTCTTAGATGAAATTTCTCCTCTTCTCTGTCATAAATAGGAAATCCCTTATTTTTAAACTTTGCCCCTGAGTACTCGATTACCCTATGAGAGGAAATTTCTCTCAGCACCTACCCTGTCAAGCCCCCTCAGAATCTTATATGTTTCAATAAGATCACCTCTCATTCTTCTAAACTCCAGTGAGTATCAACTGAGCCTGCTCAACCCAGGAAACCCCTTCATCATGGAAATCAACTGGGTGAACCGTCTCTGAACTGCCTCCAATGCAAATATGTTCCTCCTGAAATTAGGAGACCAAAACTGTATGCATTGCAGTATAAGGGCCAGGCAGATGTAGGGTTAATGTGGGACTGAGTACAGTACTGCCCACACAGTGATGTAAGAGAGCATAAGACCCACACACAGGATCAGACCAGTGCTAGACAGAGCCATGTATACCAGCAAGCATGGAGCATGTACCCTTTACTGTATATTTGTAAATAGCTCTAAGAGTCAACAAAGGCTTACAGTTAACCCACATGTGACTACAAAGACTTCTTCAGACCTACCAAACTGTAACCAACACTCTACAAAGTGGTGGCAGCTCGTGGAAAAACCTAAAATCTTGCAGAAAGTGCAGAGAAAAATTAAAATGTTGGAAGACTAAGAAAAAAATTCACAAAGCATTCTGACTTGAAAAGAAGCTCAAGAGGCAGAGGTGCAAGAGGAAAACTCGCCAGCATAAAGCTCCGTAGGAAAGCTTGGAAGCTGAAGGCAGAAATTTAAAAACTCTTAATGCAGCAGAAGACCCCACTGAATCTTCTTTGGAAGTCCAGCTTCAAATCCAAGAGTGCAGATTTAGCAGCCCAAGCAGGGATGAGATAAATCTTTTAAAACTCCAGACCACAGCAAGTCCTGGGAAATCTTTAAATAATTCAGAGTCAGAAGTGCAGTTTGAAAAAAGCCAACACTAAAACCCGATCCCCAAGTCGGCGCCTAAATACATAGTGTCCAAGCTCGCTCCAAAACGGAAGAAGTAATTAATTAAATAATCCGTGAGAATCGCAACTTTTA
Organism: Cetorhinus maximus; assembly: GCF_964194155.1. Taxonomy (NCBI): domain Eukaryota; kingdom Metazoa; phylum Chordata; class Chondrichthyes; order Lamniformes; family Cetorhinidae; genus Cetorhinus; species Cetorhinus maximus. Next base: position 91,653,573 of record NC_135879.1, on the reverse strand, counting down.
ACTAAGCTGAAACATAGAAACATAGAAAATAGAAACAGGAGTAGGTCATTTGGCCCTTCAAGCCTGCTCCACCATTCAATATGATCATGGGTAATCTTCTATCTCAACGCCCACTCTCTCCCCATACCCTTTGATGCCTTTAAAGTCTAGAAATCTATCTATTCCCTTATTAAATATATTCAGCGACTTGGCATCCACAACCTTCTGTGATAGAGAATTCTGCAGGTTCATCACCCTCTGAGTGAAGAGGTTTCTTCTCATCTTGGTCCTAAATGGCCTACCCCCTATCCTGAGATTGTGACCCCTTGTTCTAGACTCTCCCCAACCAGAGGAAACATCATCCCTGCATCCAGTCTGTCCAGCCCTGTCAGGATTTTATTTGTTTCAGTAAGATCCCCTCCCATTCTTCTAAACTCCAGTGAATACAGGCCTAGTCAGCCCAATCTCTCCTCCTGCAACAATCCTGCCATCCCAGGAATCAGTCTGGTGAACCTTTACTGCAATCCAAGTATGGCAAGTATATCCTTTTTAGGTAAGGAAACCAAAACTGCTCAAAAAAACTACAGGTGTGGTCTCACCAAGGCCCTGTATAGCTGCAGTAAAACACCCTTGCTCTTGCATTCAAGTCCTCCTGCAATGAAGGCCAACATACCATTTGCCTTCTTAACTGCTCATTGTGCCTGCATGCTTGCTTGCAGTGACTGGTGTACATGGACACCCAGGTCCCTTTTTATATCAACATTTCCCAATCTATCACCATTTAAATAATACTCTGCCATTCTGTTTTTCCTACCAACGTGGATAACTTCACACTTATCAACATTATACTGCATCGGCCATGTATTTTCCCACTCACTCATCTTGTCTAAATCGTCTTGAAGCCTCTTAACACCCTCCTCACCACTCACATTTCCACCAAGCTTTGTGTTGTCAGCAAACTTGGAAATATTATATTTGGTTCCCTCATCCAAATCATTGACATATATTGTGAATAGCTGGGGCCCAGGCACTGATCCCTGTGGTACCCCACTAGTCACCGCCTGCCACTCTGAAAAAGGCCCATTTATTCCTACTCTGTTTCCTGTCTGCAAACCAATTCTCAATCCATGCCAATATATTACCCCCAATCCTATGTGCTTTAATTTTGCACACTAACCTCTTATGTGGGACTTTATCAAAATCTTTCTGAAAATCCAAATACTCTACATCCACTGGTTCTTCCTTATCTATTCTGCTGATTACAACACCAAAAAACACCAATAGGTTTGTCAAACATGGTTTCCCTTTCATAAATCCATGTTGAATTTGTCTAATGCCGTTGACATTTTCTATGTGTCCAGTTATCGCATCCTTTATATTAGATGTTAGGATTTTCCCTACTACTGATGTTAAGCGAACCGGTCTATAATTGCCTGTTTTTTTCCCTCCCTTCTTTTTTAAATAGTGGGGTTACATTTGCCACCTTCCAATCTGCTGGGACTGTTCCAGAATCTACAGAATGCTGGAAGATGACAATCAAAGCATCCACTATTTCCATGGCCACCTCCTTTAGTACCCTGGGATGTAGATTATCAGGCCCTGGGGATTTATCAGCTTTCAGTCCCATTAATTATTAATTTCTCCAGCACTACTTTTTTTAGTGATACTAATTTCCTTCAATTCCTCCTTCTCACTAGACCCTCAGTTCCCTAGAATTTCTGGGAAGTTATTTGTGTCTTCCTCCGTGAAGACAGAACTAAAGTAGTTGTTTAATTGCTCTGCCATTTCCTTGTTCTCTATTATAAATTCTCTTGTTTCCAACAGTAAAGGACCTACATTTGTCCTCACTAATCTTTTTCTTTTTACATACTTATAGAAGCTTTTATAGTCCACTTTTATGTTCCTTGCTAGTTTACTCTCATACTCTATGTTTCCCCTCTTAATCAATCTCTTGGTCCTCCTTTGCTGAATTCTAAACTACTCCCAATCATCAGGCTTGCCACTTTTTCTAGCAACTTTATGTGACTCCTCTTTGGATTTAATACTGTCCTTAATTTCTTTTGTTAGCCATGGTTGGGCCGGTTTTCCTGTTGTGTTTTTGCACCAGAAAGTAATGTATAACTGTTGCAATGCATACATTTATTCCTTAAATATTAGCCGTTGCCTATCCACTATCATGCCTTTTGATGAAGTTCCCCAATCTATTTTAGCCAACTCATGCCCCATAACTTCGTAGTTTCCTTTGTTTAGCTTTAGGACCCTAGTTTCAGATCGGACTACTTCACTCCCCATCCTAATGAAGAATTCTATCATGTTATGGTTACTGTTCCCTAAAGGACCCTACACAACAAGATTATTAATTAACCCCTTCTCATTGCACAATACCAAATCTAGGATAGTCTGTTCCCGAGTTGGTTCCTCAACGTATCGGTTTAAATACCATCTCGTACATATCCCAGGAATTCATCAGCCTCAGCATTATTGTTAATTTGGTTTGCCCAGTTTGTAAGTAGATTAAAGTCACCCTTGTATCATCCTTGTTACATGCATCTCTAATTTCCTGTTAAATGCTGTCCCCTACTTTACCACAACTGTTTGGAGACCTATAGACACTAATGTTTCACGCCCCTTGTTGCTTCTTACCTCCACCCAGACTGATTCTACATCTAGATTTTCTAAGCAAATATCCTCTCTCACCATTGCACTTATTTCAGCCTTAACTAAAAAAGCCACCCCACTTCCTTTTCCTTTTTTCCCGTCCTTCCTAAATATCGAGTACCCTTGAATATTCAATTCCCAGCCTTGGATATTCAGTTCCCGGCCTTGGTCACCCTGCAGCCATGTCTCCGTTATCGCAATCATATCGTACCCATTCAGATCTATGTGCGCTGTTAATTCATCTACCAAATTGCGAATGCTCCGTGCATTCAGATACAATGACTTTAGACTTGTCTTTTTAACATTTTAACACATTTATTTTGTACTATGTCCCTAATTGCTGCTAGCCCCTGGGCAGAATTTTCCTGTCGGTGCATGGGAGCGGGACCCACACGCCAACGCATAAAATGACGCATAGTGATATCACTGCGCGCCATTGCGATATTTTGGTGGGTGGGCACATGACAATCTTTGTTGCACACTTGCCATTAATTAATGGGCCACTTGGCCACTTGAGGCCCTTGAGGCTCCAATTGACAGGGATTTTGCGGCGCCCATGCAATCTTCGGCTCATCGCACAGGCACAACAGGCAGGTGGGTAGTAGAAATTTGTATGTACCTCATCCACGGGCGGGAGAAGAGGGCTTAGTGGGATCACAATTCTACAGATTTATAAGTTACTGTACAGAAGTTACTGAAACTTGTCTGTGTGAGCTGGAAAACTTCAAAACGCATACCAGCTGCTTGGACTGGACTCATAACCTTCAGGTCAGCACTTTGCACTAAGGATTTGTTTTGGGGCCTGTAGGTTTCAGGAAGCCTCCCTGAGCCTGGGAATGGGAGGTGATCTCTCCACTGGAGGCACCTCCTCTGAGGAGGAAGGGAGGGCTAGAAGGGGGAGGAGGCTAGGAGTGCACATTCAGCCTCTAGGGGAGCCACCTTTGGGAGGAGAGGCTCAGGCACAAGGCGGCAGGGCCAGGAGGTAGTCCATGGCGCAAGGAGCTGCATAAGATGACACTATCCTGCTGCCAGGGTTTACAGGCAGCGAAGCAGCTACCTCAATATGTCTGAGGTGCAGTGCTGAAGGAGGCTCCATCTGTCAAGGGAGACAGTCAACTACATCTGTCAGATGATTGGGCCTGAGATCTCCGCTAAATGTGTAGGTGGACACCCCATGCCTGTGGCTCTAAAAGTCACAGCTGCCCTCAACTTCTATGCCTCTGGCTCCTTCCAGGGGTCGATGAGTGATCTTTGCGATGTCTCCCAATCAGCTGTGCACACCTGTGTTAAGCAGATGACAGGCGCTCTGTTCAGGCGTGCATTGATCTTCATCTACTACCGCTGGGATGAGGCCAGCCAGACAGAGCGAGCCAGAGGCTTCGCTGCCATTGCTGGCTTCTCCCGCGTCCAGGGTGCTATAGACTGCACACATGTGGCCATCAAGGCGCCAGCAAGTGAGCCCGGTGCCTTCATCAACAGGAAGGGCTTCCACTCCATGAAAGTGTAGATAGTGTGTGATCACAGGATGCAGATTCTACAAGTCTGTGCAAGGTACCCAGGCAGCTCCCACGACGCCTACATCCTCAGACACTCACAGGTGCCAGGGTACTGCAGTGCTCCAGCCCGGCTGGATGGACGGCTGCTGGGTGACAAGGACCATCCCCTCAGAAGGTGGCTCATGATGCCTCTCTGCCATCCAAGAACAGAAGCTGAGCAGCGGTACAATAGGAGCCACGCCTCCACAAGGGCTGTGGTGGAGAGAACCATTGGTCTTCTCAAGATGCGCTTCCGATGCCTGGAACGTTCTGGGGGCGCACTCCAGTACCCCTCAGATCGAGTGTCGGTGATAGTGGTTGCATGCTGCGCTCTCCACAATCTTGTGCTGGAAAGGGGGGACACTGTGGACGAAGAAGACGTAGATGGAGTGACTGCGGCTGCACACGATGAGTCCAGCAGTGAGTCCAAGGATGAGCACGCAATGGGAAATGCTGAGGGGGTAGACACTGACCCGGGCATACTCCAGAAAGGCAGGGACACCTGGGACACTCTGATCCAAGGAACCTTCAGCTAGCACACCACATATGGACCTCCAACACAAGCCTGGCCTGCAGCCTCCATACTGGAGACCTCAGTGCAAAATCTGTCTGGATAGGAGCATTGACGATGGGCCCAGTCAATAAATGTCAATGACAGACAAATCACTCGTAACATCTCAGGAATCCATGCACCCCAGCCATGTTAGACGATCTGAATTTAATGCTTTCACAAAAGTCTCTTAACATAACACAAATAAAATGGTGTTGCACTGCAAACACAATCAGAAGGAACCAAAGGAGGGGGCCAACAAAAAACGATCAGTGATAAACCTAATGTGCCTAAGGTGCCTTAATTTTATGTTTGCGGGTGTTACATCTTTGTGGTGCCTCTTCACTGGCACTGGCATCTGAGACAGCCTGCTCACTGTGCTGTCCTGTTGGCCTTGATCACCCTGGCTGATGTCGTCTAGCCCGTGGAGCCTGTGCTGGCCCCGCCTGGGAGGGAGCTGCCAGCCCCGCAGCTGGCATCTCCCCAGTCAACTTAGCCTCATTGAGAGCTGCGGTCACTGACAGAGTGGCGGAGGAGCTGCCGGCCTCATCCAGAGCAGAGACAACAGGCAGCTGCTGTGCCGACGTAAGATCCGTTCGGCCCTCCCTGCTCACCGTAGATGGATGGGCACTGGCCACATGAGGTCAATGCCGCTGTGAGGGGTTGCAGGTTCGAGCGCAACCCCTGGAACCCCTGACCCTGTCCCTGGAGGTGCATCTCCATGAGAGTCGCCACTCTCTCCATGGAGGAAGCTCCTCCAGCGACTGTGAAGTGCCGTCACCGCTGTGCCCCGGAACACTAGCCGAAGATCTGATGCCCACCGAGACGCCAGTATCTGTGCTGGTGCCTGCCTGGCAGAAATGGTGTGATGCTTGTGATGTTGGAACTTCTTGGCCCTCAGGTGTCAGAGGGGGCCCCTGCTGCTCCAGGTCCCGGCCCTGCACCGCTGAGGCTGAAAGGAAGAGTAAAGAAATTCAATCAGTTAGCGTGCGGACAATGTCAGTGTACATGCCTGTCCCCTGGATCATCAGGCGCTCATCATTCCACACGCAGTGGGCAAGCCGCGTTGGTAATGTCACTCACTCAACAATCAGCACTGCCATGGCTGTTGGTAGACTACTGGTGAGGTGAGTGCTGGCCATACATACCTGCCCGTGGAACCCCAGCCTCTCCAGCTCCGGTGCACCTGGGTGCATGGCACCTCTCCAGGTCGAGTGCCTCCTGCTCGAAGTGGCTAAGCAGCACTAACTAGGCTGGCCCACCGCCAGTCCTCACCCACTCGGTGGTGTCATGAGAATTCTTCTCCTGGAAATGAGAAAAGAGCATTGATAAATGATATTTGTACCATGTATCTCCTCGCGGCTGGTGCACCCCAAGTCCAGTTGGCCATTGCAGGAGTCCAGTGCATCCTTACCCCACTGCTGCCGAACCCTCACACAAATATGCCAGGTGTGTCCTTTCCCCCACCCCCTCCTCAGCCACATGCTGCCTTCATCTCACTTAGGAGCACATATTTTAACCTCCCGTAGCAAGGAGGCACAATGACGTGGAGCGCAGAGGGCAGCAGATCGATCTGTGCCACACCACCTTGAAGATCCCCTCCCACCATATCATCACCCTGACTTCCACATGTCCTGGAGTTCGAGCGCTGCGCCTGGGTGCAGATCCTCCAGGCTGCCCCCACCAGAGTCATGTGGATCTCAGTCCACCACATGTTGTGGGTGCAGAACCCATCTCATCACCACCCTCTCAGGTTGATCAACACTATGGAAAATCTACTGGGCTGCCCAGCTGAGGACATATGCCGTCAATGACACATTTCATTCAGGCCAGTCAGACATGGGTGGGGCGCCAGCGGGTGAGAAGCTTACATGATGTGTGAAGTGAACGATGCCAACATGCTACTCACCCTTCCCGTGCGCAGCAGGTCACTGAAGCGCTTGCGGCACTGGGTCCATGAGCACCACACCACGTCGTGGGAGTTCACGACCTCCGCTACCTCCTCCCACGCATGTTTTGTCAAGTGGGGTGGCCTCCTCCTCCCATCCTGAGGGATGAGCACCTCCCGCCGTGCTGCCACCTCCTCGAGGAGGGCAGCAAGGCACTCGTCCAAATACTGGGGCACACATTGACCACGCGCTCTACCCTCATAGATCTGCTTTGGCCCCGGCATCCGGCCATGTACAGCAGCCTTGGAGCGGCTGCAGCTTGCCCTTTAAATAGGTCGCCAGGTCACCATTGGACCAGGCGGAAATTGCTGATCCACTGCCACCCGCCCACTCCCGCTGTCCCCGGGAGCTGCAAAACACGCTGGGCGGGCCTTAATTGGCCCACCCTAGTAAAATGGCAGCGCGGAGCCGATCGCTGGCGGCGATCGGGTCTGCGCCCGTCCGCGCCCGCTCCTGCACGGCCTGCCAAACATGGGGAAAATTCTCCCCCTTGTTTCTTCTGCCTTCCACTTTTGCTTTCTATTATTCCGTCTTTCATTCCTATTTTTGTTTCCCTGCCTTCTGTCTCCCCGCTCAGATCCCATACCCCTGCCACTCTAGTTTAAGCCTTCCCCCACAGTACTAGCAAATATTCCTGTGAGGATATTGGTCCCAGTCCTGCTGGGGTGTAACCTGTCTGGCTTGTACAAGTCCATCTTCCCCAGAATTGTCCCAATGCCTCAGGAATCTAAATCCCCTCTCCACTCCAATGCCATCTCTCCAGCCACCATGATCTCGCTAGCAAGTGGCCGGGAGTAATCCTGAGATTACTACCTTTGAGGTCCTGCTTTTTAATTTATTTCCTAGCTCCCTGTTTCCTGCTTTCAGGACCTCGTCCCTCTTTTTGCCTATGTTGCTGGCACCAATATGGACCGTGACCTCTGGCTGTTCGCCCTCCCCCTTCAGGATATCCTGCAGCTACTCAGTGACATCCTTGACCCTGGCACCAGGGAGGCAACATACCATCCTTGTGTCACATCTGTGACCATGGAAACCTCTATCTGTTCCCCTTACGATAGAATCCCCTATCATTATTGATCTCCCACTCTTTTTCTCCTCCTGTGTGCAGCTTAGCCACTCATGGTGCCACAGACTTGACTCTTGCTGCACTCCCAAAGAAATCATCTCCCCCAGCAGTATTCAAAATGGAAATCTGTTAGAGAGGGGACTCCTGCACTACCTGCCTAGTGTTTTTACTCTGTCTAGAAGTCACCCATTCACTTTCTCTCGGTGCACTCTTTACCCACGGTGTGACCACCTCACTGTACATGCTATCCATGAAGATTTCAGCCCTGCAGATGCTCCACAGTGACTCCAGCCGCAGCTCCAGCTCCTAAACGCAGATTTCAAGTAGCTGCAGCTGGAGACACTTGCTGCACGCATGGTCGCCCTGGACACTGGAAGTGTCCCTGACTTCCTACATCGCACAGGAGGAGCATTCCACTCGGCCCAGCTGCCCTGCCATGACTTACTGTTAAATTACTCCCTTTGCTTTTACTTCCTCTAGTTTAGAGAATATTAAGGACAGATGAAATATTCACCAGGCCCTACTTACCAAGGCCGCCACTCTTCTTTCTGAGGAAAGGTAGAAAATGAAAGGATCACCTCCTTAATTCTTTACGGAACTCCCTCTCTCACCAAACTCCAACTTAAGCACTTGAACGCAGCCCAAAGCAGCATGCCAGTGCAGAAAGCAAAAGCCAGGATTCAACAAATTTGGGACTTTAAAGTAAAGCACTGAGCAAGAGAACTCTGCAGGCAATCGATCCAGGCAGCCATTGTTGAAATTTTTTTTTCAAACTGAGTGTCATTGTACCAGAGCCACTAAAACTGGCAAGCATGGAAAACTCCTTTATCTCCAAGTGAATGGTGGTACCACCTTGAAATTCAGAAAGCTCTTAAAGCAGAACATATACTTTCATATTTTTAACCAGGGATCAGAATTCCACACTTCCAAATCAATTTGGACTAACCCAAGGTCCAGATCAATCACATAATTGGCGACCTTGGAGGAAAAGATTCCTAAGATACAGCATCGCTTAAGGTTTAGACAAAAAGTGAATAGCAGAGTAGGTTAACACACTACTTTACTCAGTAAGCCGAATTGCAGGCGACATTATTGCAAGACAGGGAATCAATGAATCATCTGTTAAGCTTAAAGGAGCACTAAAAACATGCAATGCTTTTAATCTAAGAAGCAGTAAAACACTCAAAACAATGAGGCCTGTAGCCAGGAAAAACATCAATTGACTCATCAATGAACTGGACAGAATGGCAGAAGGTTATGAATACAGGGGGTTTAAAATCTGAACTCATAAGAGGCAGAATAGTGGTAGGAGTAGCAGACAACACACTCTTTGACCTCATGCAAGTAAAGGAATATCTAACCCTGGAAAGGCATTCCAGATAATTAGACAGTCTGTGAACAGCACAGGACCATTTTAAGGGGAGAAAAGAAACTGTGGTGCAGAAGCCATCCCAAAGTTCAGCTCCTTCAGCAACAAAGACATGGGGACACTCTACGCCAGGGGAAGAAATGCCTGAACTGGCCAGCGGAGCAACCATGCCATTGTTATGGAACAAATCGCCCCACAGAAGAGATCATAAGATCATACGAACATAAGATGCAGGAGCAGAAGTAGGCCATTCGGCCCATCGAGTCTACTCCATCATCCCATGATATCATGGCTGATCTGATAATGCTCAACTCCACTTTCCAGCCTTGTCCCCATAGCCCTTGATTCCCTTACTGATTAAAAACCCGTCTATCTCAGCCTTGAATATACTTAACGATCCAGCCTCTACGCCCTCTGTGGTAAAGAATTCCACAGATTGACTACCCTCTGAGAGGAGAAATTCCTACTCATCTCTGTTTTAAATGGGCACCCCCTTACTCTGAGATTATGCCCTCTGGTCCTAGACTCTCCCACAAGAGGAAAAAACCTCTCAGCATCTACCCTGTCAAGCCCCCTAAGAATCTTACATGTTTCAATAAGGTCCCCTCTCATTCTTCTAAACTCCAATGAGTACAAGCCCAATCTACTCAACCTCTCCTCATAAGAAAATCCCTCCATACCCAGGATCAACCTAGTGAACCTTATCTGGACTGCCCCCAATGCCAGTATATCTTTCCTTAGATAAGGGGACCAAAATTGTCCACAGTATTCTAGGTGTCGTCTAACAAGTGCCTTGTATAGTTTTAGCAAGACTTCCCTATTTTTATACTCCATTCCCTTTGAAATGAAGGCCAACATCCCATTTGCCTTCTCTATTACCTGTTGAACTTGTATGATAGCTTTTTGGGATTCATGCACAAGGACTCCCAAATCCCTCTGTGCTGCAGCCTTCTGCAGTTTTTCTCCATTTCTTCCTCCCTGTGCATAACCTCATACGTTCCCACATTATATTCTACCTGTCAAGTTTTTGCCCACTCATTTAACCTGTCTATATCCCTCTGTAGACTCCATGTGTCATCCTCACCACCTGCCTTCCCACCTATTTATGTGTCATCCGCAAACTTGGCGATATAAAATTCACTTCCCTCATCTAAGTCATTAATATATATCGTAAACAATTGAGGCACAAGCACTGATCCCTGTGGCACTCCACTAGTTCCAGGTTGCGATCTGGGAAATGTCCCCCTTATCCAAACTCCATGATTGACCCATAGTTACCCCTTTTTGTCTCCCTCCCTATTTGAATAAATGTGTTGCATTTATTCCAATCCTCTGGGGCTTTTCCAGAATTTAAGAATTATTGGAAGATTACTACCAGTGCATCCACTATCTCTATAGCTACTTCCTTTAATATCCTAGGATGAAACCCATCAGGACCAGGGGACTTATTGGCCTATAGCCCCATTAGTTTCCCTGGTATTTTTTCTCTGGTGATAGTTATTCTATTTATTTCCTCCACACTCCCCCCACCCACTTTGACCCTTTATTATATAGTATTTTTGGAATGCCATTAGTATCTTCTGTCATGAAAACTGAAGCAAAGTATTTATTCAACTCCTCTGCCATTTCTTTGTTCCCCATTATTATTTCCCCAGCCTCACTCTCCAAGGAGCCTATGTTCACTTTGGCCTCTCTCTTTCTTTATATATATTTAAAGAAACTCTTACTGACAATTTTTATATTACTTGCTGGTTTACCCTCAAAGTTTACTTTCTTCCTCTATATTATTTTTGGTCATCTTTTGTTGACTTTTAAAACTTTCCCAATCCTTTGGCTTACCACTAATCTTTGCCACATTGTATGATTTTTCTTTCAATTTGATACTATCCTTAACTTCCTTGGTTAAACATAGTTAGTTTATCCCCTTCCTTGGATTCTTCTTCCTCACTGGGTTATATCTTTGTTGAGAGTCATGAACTATTTTCTGAAACGTCTGCTATTGTTCATCAACCGCCTCTTCTGATAAACTCCTATCCCAGTCCACTCCAGCCAACTCTGCCCTCATTTCATTGTAATTACCCTTATTTAAGCTTAGCACAGTTGTTGCCGACCCAAGTTCCTTACTCTCAAACTGAATGCTAAATCCTACCATATTATGGTCACTGTTTCCTATGGGATCCTTTACTCTGAGATCATTTATTAAACCAGCCTCATTACACATTGCCAGATCCAAAATAGACTGATCACTGGTTGGATTTACAACATATTATTCTAAGAAACTGCTCTGAATACTTGCTCATGGCTATCTCAGTCGATTTGATTTTCCCAATCTACATGAAGATTAAAGTCACCCATGATTAATGTACTGCCTTTCTTACATGTCCTCATTATCTCCTGATTTATTCTCTGTACAGTATATGTGTCTAATTTCTGGGGTATAGCTCACAGTATAGCTACTGTCAGGGGGTCTATAGACTATTCCCACCAGTGTTTTCTTCCCCTTGTTATTTATTAAGCCCACCCATATGGATTCTACATTTTCTGATCCAAGATCCTTTCTTGCTATCATACTTATTCTACCAACAAATCTACCTCACCACCCTTTCCTTCCTGCCCATCCTTTTGATAAGTCACATACCCCTGAATATTTAGTTCCCAGCTTTGATCTCCTTGTAGCCATATCTTCGTAATGGCTATAAGATCAAAACCATTAACCTCTATTTGTGCCGTTAATTAATTTATGTTATTCCGAATACCATATGCATTTAAGTAAAGAGCCATTAATTTTGCCTTTTTTCTCCCTTTGACCCTATTTGCTGCTGTTTTTTTTTATTGTACACTCTGTCCCTTCCTGTCACACCCTGGGTATCATTACCTAAATAGCTGCCCTGCAAGGCTGCCATATCCTTTTGCTTTGTAAGCCTACATATCTCCTTTCCAGAGCCCTCCCCCACTCTATTTAGTTCAAAGCCCTCTGTACAGCCCTAGTTATTCAATTCACCAGGACACTGGTCCCAGCCCGGTTCAAGTGAAGCACATCCCACTGGAACAGCTCCCTTCTACTCCAGTACTGGTGCCAGTGCCCCATAAACTGAAACCCATTCCTCCCACACCAATCTCTGAGCCATGCATTTAACTCCTTGACTTTATTTACCCTATGCCAGTTTGCCCGTGGCTCAAGTAGTAATCCCGAGATTCTTACCTTGGCAGTTCTGCTTTTAAGCTAGCTCCTAATTTTCAAATTCTTTCAGCAGAACCTCCTTTCTAGTCCTATCAACGTCATTGATACCAACATGGACAACGATAACTGAATCGCTCCCCTCCCACTCCAAGTTCCTCGCTAGCCCTGAAGAGATATCCTTAACTCTGGCACCAGGCAGGCAACACAGCATTAAGGGCTCATGCTCCTGGTTGCAGAGAACAGTATCTATCCCCCTAATTATACTGTCCCCTACCAATACTACATGCCCAATTCCTCCCCCAACTTGAATGGCTCCCTGTACCATTGTGCTATGGTCAGTTTGCTCATCCTCACTGCAGTCCCGGCTCTTGTCCACACAGCTTGCAAGAACCTTGTAACTCTTGGAAAGTTGCAGGGGCCGAGGCTCCTCGAATGCTACCCCCTGGGTCCCCAAACCTGCTTCACCTGCAGTCACACCCTCCTGTCCCTGATCAAAGACCAAATTTGAATGACCTAATCTGAGGGGTGTGACCGCCTCCTGGAACAAGTGTCCAGGTAACTTTCCCCCTCCCTGATGTGGCGCAATGTCTGCAGCTCAGACTCCAGCTCTTCAACTCGGATATGAAGTTCCTCAACGTCCTGCAATTTCAGCCCAATGTTTTCAGTGCAACAGGGTGGTACACAAACGGTGCAAGGCAAAAACTGAAATGCACAGAAGGTTCAAAGATTATCCACGAGGTTGAGACTGCAAGCCCAGAAAACACACAGCCATTTTTCTTGTGTCCGGTCAAAGACCTTGGTTTCTCATTTTGGAATGCAGACTTTTCAGTCAATGGTCACTTAACAAATTTTAAATTAGACACATGAGCCAGCGTAACACTCCTGTCAGGCAAAGAACCATGGCTGGTGGCCCAGTGGCTGACACTGCCCATGACACACCTATATGGGGCAGGAGGTTTAAAGCTCCCAGTGAAAGGCACCCTGCAGGTGACACTGAGATACCAGAATAAAACAATCCATGAGACCATCTTTGTGATCCACAACAAGGTCTGTTCATTACTAAGCCGTAAAGCCAGTGTTGAACTTAATCTGTTACAGAAGATTAACAAGGTCAGCCAGCAAGGACCTGGCTCCAAGTGCCAATGTGAGTTCCCGAAACTCTTCACAGGACAGGGGCAACTGAAAAACAGAAACAGGATCACACTGAGAGAGGATGTTAAACCCATGTGCCTATTCACACCACGCAAGATCCCCCACCCACTCATGAAGCAGGTGCAGCAGCAGCAGCTGGGCAAGGTGACAAGCATGGGAGTCATCTCCCCACACGTAACCAATTGCATGGTGTTCCGGGATGGCCCCAGTCCCAAAACCATCTGTATCTGCATCAACCTGACACAGCTCAATAAATCTATAGCCAGAGAAGTACATCTAACATTGTCAGTGGATGAAAGTCTGACTAAACTTTCAAAGAGCATAGTATTTTCAAAACTGGATGCGAACAGCGGCATTTGGCAATTCGCTCTTGATGAGGAATCCAGGCTACTAACAACGTTTATTACCCCCTTTGACAGATTCTGCTTTAGCCAGCGCTGTTTGAAATCATGTTGGTGCCAGAAATATTCCAACGTACAATGTTGGCCATTTCCAGGGCCTTCAGGGGGGCATTTGCCACATAGATGATGTATTGGTTCATGATGGAACAGTAATGAACACGACAAGAGACTCACAGCAGTCTTCAAGTGCCTGCAGGAAGCAGGGCTGATGCTGAATGGCAAATCAGAGTATTCCAAAACATCAATTCAATTCCTGAACCACATTGTCAGCCTGGCATCATGAGAGACACACAAAAAAACAAAAAAATCAGCGAGCTCCCAACCCCATCCTCAGTTCCAGACCTCCAGTAATTCTTGGGGATGGTGAACCAGCTGGAAAATTTTTTACCAAATTTGACACAGATCACAGAACCTTTCAGGCATCTACTTAAGAAAGACCAAGCATGGTGCTGGGCCTCACATCAAGAGCAATCTTTCACTCGCATCAAGGTGAAGCTGTTCTCCATGAAAAATCTGGCCCACTACAACCCAGCCCTGCCTACCACCATAGCAGTGAATGCTTCATCCACAGGCCTTGGAGTGGTCCTGTTCCAGGAACAACTAGATAGAAGTTGTTTACCTTTGCGCTACGCGCCCAGAGGGCTGTCAGACACAGAGACGAGGTACACCATCATAGAAAAGGAAGCTCTCACAGTCATGTGGGTGTGCGAGAAGTTTTCAGGCTACATCATCAGCCTCAAGGTTATAATCAATACGGACCACATGCCACTAGTCTCCTTATTGGACAAGAAGGAGCTAGCAAAGATGCCAACCCAGGATCCAGAGGTTTCACCTGCGCCTTATGAGGTTCACCTACGATTCAGTGTACATCCAAGGTAAAAACCAGACAACAGCAAACACACTTTCAAGGACACAGCGGGCCTCCCAACAAAATAGGATGTCAATCTCATTGAACAACTGAAAGCCTACTGTATGGGCGTGAGAGTCCCTTGCAGAGTCTCACTTCAGTTCGGAGCTGTATTCTGGATGAACAGGAATAAGTGACTCAATATCCAATAATATGTGAAAACAACAATCTTTATTACACAGCTATTAAGCAATTATCAATGATTAAAAGAAAATGAAAGAAAGATAACTATTAAAAAGAAAGAAAAAAACACCTTGTATATAAAGAAAGGAAGAAAGACAACTTTACATACGTACTATATATTGTATATTACAAATACATACAATTACCTACTATATAACAAATGGTAACCCCAAATTGGTCTGTTCATGACAGCTCTCCAAAACTGTAAAATTTCCCTTGGTTCACATCAAGTCTCTGGATAACCTTCCAGTCGGTCACTCTGTCGACAGCCCTTCCTCCCATCGTCTTGAGTGATTGGCTAATCCACTCCTGCTGTACCCCGGACATTGGATGTTCTGGCCTTTTAAGACCAATTTTGGCTCCATTGCAGCTTCATGAGGCTTCTACTCAGCCTTTCTCAAAACAAGAGTCTGGTAAACATGAGTCTTAATCAATTCGCCTCACAGGTACTGCAAGGCTTGCAGACATCGCAACATTCAAGTTGTTTACATATCTTTTGATGGTGTCTGCCATCAATCAGGTTATATTGTCCATCAATCAAACTCCATCTCCCGATTTCATACCATAGTTGACCATCTCATGTGCAAGGTTAGTCTTTGACTTGGCTTGTAGTTCAAGGGTCATCGAATGCAGGAAGAAACTGCCTCCTGTTACACAATAACACTTTTATCTCAGTAAGTCTAGCCTGAAAAAGAAAACATGGTTTAAAGACAAAATAGCAGCTGTGAACAAAGCCAGCAAGAAAAATAAAGTCTTGGACAAAACAATTCCACAGTTAATAAAATCACTGTTGATTACTATTGATTAATTATTTCACTTAAAGCAAAATCACTTACTTTTTAAATCAAGGTCTACAAAGTAATATTAAATATTGAATACAGGCTTCATACAGGTTCTCTTAAAATCAAGAGCAATGCAGAAATAAAATGCAAAGATATAAAATTGCAAAAATTAGTGGTTACAGGCCTCGGGTTTACAGTACTCCCAATTGGCAAGGAGAAACCTGCTGGCGACCACCAGTAAACTCTAACAGATCCACTAGGAACAAATGCGTGATGTGGAACGTGCCCAATTCCACAGATACTGCCAACAAAGAAGGCCTCAGCAGAGACCAAGTGGAGGGACCATGAAAACCTGGTTCAAACAACGAAAACATTTTATGATTATAGATGACCTCCTGGTCGACGATGGTTGGCTGGTCATCCCAGCCTCCCTGCGGCCAGGCACCCTTCAAAACAATACACCAGGGCCACCTGAGCATTACCAAGTGCAGAGCACAGGCCCAATCTGTTGTCTAGTGGCCAGGCATTTCTATGGTAATTGAAGACATCATTACAAATTGTCAGGTGTGTGTGATGCACAGCCACAATTTTCAAATGAGCACTTTGTGCACTTCACCACCACATCTGGCTTCCACCAGTGCACCAACTCCCCAAATGGGGAGACTGAAAGAGGGATCTGTACAGTACAGCCCTCCTAAAAAGGAATGAGGAATTCCCCACAGCACTGCTCACACACAGATCCACCCATGCCTGTTCCCGTCAAGCTCTTGTTGGGTAAGAAACTTCCAATCATGCTGAGAAAACTCATACCAGGGTTAGAAACCAAGGATTACCAGGGCATCCAAGCAAGAGAGCAGTCTTCTACGCCAAACACTTGAAACAATTACAGGAAGGTGACAAGGTCTGGATTAAAGACCTCGGGAGAGTGGATACTATCATTAGAAAGGATGAGGACCAATCTCACTACTACCTGGTTAGCACCACAGAAGGCAGTCAGGAGAAACAAGAGGAGTCTCCTTCTCATCACTAGGTTGCCCATTCCCACTGTGCAATGGAGAGATATTGAGGAACATACCCAGATGCCAAAGCCACCTCCAAACCTACAGGAAGAACCAGTAGTGACAGAGTCTATCACTCCTCCGACAGTACAAAGGTGATATGGAAGGGTGATAAGGCCTCCAGATTGCCTGAACCTTTGAATCCAAGGACTTGAAGGGGGAAGGTGGGAAATGTAGTAATGACAATGTAAATGTATGGTAGTAATAACAATGTAGGACGTAAGGTAAACCAATCATTCAAAATACATTTGATAAAGACTTGGGGGAAGGTGTAGCATAAGGGTCAAGCACATACAGGGTTCACATGGGACTGAGTACAATACCATCCACACAGTGATGTTAAGAGAGCACATAACCCACGCCAGGGTCAGTCAAGTGTCGGGCAGAGCCATGTATACTAGTAAGCATGGAGACAGCTTCTGGCTTGTACCCTTTACTGTATATTTGTAAATAGTTCTAAGAGTTAGTAAATACTTACAGGTAACCTAAGTATGACTATGAAGAATTCTTCAGACCTACCAAGCCATAACCAACACTCTGCAACATATGGTACTTAAGGTGTGGTCTCACCAATACCCTGTACAGGTGCAGCAATACTTCTCTACTTTTATACTCCATCCTCCCTACAATAAAAACCAACATCTTATTTGCCTTTCTAATTACTTCCTGTACCTGTATGCTAACATTTTGTGATTCACGTATGAAGCCACATAAACCCCACGTGCTGCAGCATTCTGCAGTCTCTGTCCATTTAAATAATATTCTGTTTTTCTATCCTCCCTAACAAAGTAGACAACCTCACACAATGGGCAGGATATTGAGGTCGGCGAGCAGGGGGATAATGGTGGGTTGACATCGGGCGGAACTCCCGACGTCACCCCGCATCTTTTCAATTTTCAGGTCAGCGGGGGCGCAGCCGAATCATCTGTGCACCTACCAACCTGTCAACGGCCTACTGAGGCCATTTAAAAAGTAACTGAGCTCATTAAAGGACCTGCCCATCCAACCTTAAGGTTGGCGGGCAGGCCGGGAGCCCTGGCGAACTTCAGAAAAAGCATGAAACCCCATCCACGGGCGGGATAAGGTTTCATGTAGATTTTTAAAAATTTAATAAAAGTTTAATTAAAGGGATGGACATGTCCCAACTCATGTGACAGTGTCACATGAGGGGACATGTCAGAGAATTTTTTTTCTATATTTAACATTTTTAATTTGTCGCCGATCTCCCTGAGGCAGCACTTAGCCTCAGGGAGATGAGTGCGCTCTTTCGCATGCATGTGCGAAAGAGTGCACTCTCGCTTAAGGAATCCCCCCCCCCGCTCGCACAGGAAGCGCATAGCATCATGCTGGGTGGGCCTTAATTGGCCCGCCCACGTAAAATGGCGGCACGCCCCCAATCGGGGGCACCAATAGGGGGCACGCCCGCACGCACCAGCTCTTGAACGTCCCCCGCCTACATGGGGAAAATTCTGCCCTGCATTCCATCTATCAGATTTTTGCCTACACACTGAACCTATCTATATATCCTTTTGCGAACTCTTTGTGTTCTCCTCACAATATGCTTTCTTACCTATATTTGTATTAAATTTGGCTGCAATACATTTGATTCCTTATCCAAGTCATTAATATAGAGTGTAAATAATTAAGGTCCCAGCACTGATCCTTGTGGCGCACCACTAGTTACAGTTTGCCAACTTGAAAATGACCAACTTATCCTGACTGTTTCTTGTTAGTTAGCCAATCTTCTATCCATGCTAATATATTATCCCCAACACAATGGGCTCTTGTCTTGTGTAGTAATCTTTTATGTACCACCTTATCGAATGCCTCTGGAAATCTAAATACACTACATCTATTTGTTCCCCTTTATCCACCCTGCTTTTAATATCCTCAAAGAATGCTAATCAATTTGTCAAACGAATTTATTTTACAAAACCATGATGACTCTGTCAAATTGTATTATGATTTTCTAAATGTCCTGGTACTGCATCCTTAATAGTGGATTCTAGCATTTTCCCAATGGCTCACTCGTCGCTCGCCGACGCGTAAAATGATGTGTGGCGACGTCGGGCGGGTTTCCCGACGTCACTGCGCGTCATTGAGAATTTTAGTTCAGAACTGTCAAAGGCCTATTAAGGCCATTTAAAACTCAATTAATTCAATTTAATAAGCTACCCGTCCAACCTTAAGGTTGGTGGGCAGGTGCAGAGCCCAGGCGGCCTTCGCGTTTTTCATGAAACCTCATCCAACGGCGGGATGAGGTTTTATGAAGTGTTTTAAAATCTAACGAAAATTTAGACATTTATTCTTTAACATGTCCCAGCTCATGTGATAGTGTCACATGAGGGGACATGTTTTAAAAGTGTTAAAAACCTTTATTTAAAACTTTAGCACTGAAACAAATCTCCTGAGGCACTTCCATGCCTCGGGAAGATCTCTGCACTCTTTCGCGCGCATGTGCAAAAAAGCGCAGGGAACCTCTCAGGGAATTCCCCCCCCCCACACAGGGAGCACTCAGCGCTTCCGGGCATGCATCACACTGGGCGGGCCTTAATTGGGTTCGCGCTCGCCCCCGTCCACCCCTGCACAACCCCCCCCAACGGGGAGAAATTTCTGGCCTAGGCTAACTGGCCTGTTGTTTCCTGCTTTCTGCCTCCCTCATTTCTTGAATGGAGGTGTTACATTTCTGGTTTTCCAATCTGCTGGGCCCTTTCCAGAACCTCGGGAATTTTGGAAGATTACAAGCAATGCATCCATTATCTCTGCAGCCAGTTTCTTTAAGAACCTAGGATACAGGCTATCAGATCCAGGCGGCTTGTCAACCTTTAGTCCCATTGCTTTTCCCCATGCTTTTCTCTAGTGATTGTGATTGTTTTAAAGTTCCTCTCTCCTTTTATTCCCCTCCTTTTCTATTATTCTTGGGATGTTTTTTGTGTCTTTTACAGTGAAGACAGATACAAAATATTTGTTCCAAATTTCTGTGATTTCCTTATTTCCCATTATTAATTCCCCAGTCTTACCCTCTAATTGAACAATGCTCACTGTTGCTATTTTTTTCTTTTGTATTTCCATGTAGAAGCTTTTGCTGCTTGTTTTTATATTTCTTCCAAGTTTTTCTCTCATACTCCAATTTCTCCCTCTTTACCAAACATGATTTCCCTCTCATAAAACCATGTTGACCCTGCTTGAGTGTATTATGATCTCTAAATGTCCTGCTACTATTTCCTTAATAATGGGTTTCAGCATTTTCCCAATGACAGATGTTAGGCTAACTGGCCTATAGTTTCCTGCTTTTTGTCTCCCTTGTTTCTTGAATAGAGGTGTTATTTTTGTGGCTTTCCAATCCACTTGGACTTTTCAGGATCTAGGGGGAGAGTTTTCCCCCCGTCGGGGGGGTTGTGCATGGGGTGGGCCATTCGGTGGCCCCAATTGGGTCCATGCCGCCATTTTATGTGGGCGGGCCAATTAAGGCCCGCCCAGCGTGACACGTGCCCGGAAGCACTGAGCAGTCCCTGTGTGGGCAGGGGGGAATTCCCCGAGTTGGGACCTGCGCTCTTTCGCACATGCGCACAAAAGAGCACAGAAATCTGCCTGAGGCACAGAGGTGCCTCAAGGGGATTAGTTTAAGTTTTAAACATGTAAGTAAAGAAATTTTAAAATTATAAAACATATCCCCTCAAGTGACAGTGAATTCATGTTAATGAATTTTTTTAAAAATTTGTATTCAATTTTTAAACACTTCATGAAACCTCATCCCGCCCATGGATGAGGTTCCATGAAAGATGCGAAGGCCACTTGGGCTCTTCGCCTGTCCACCAACTTTAAGTTTGGACAGGCAGCATTCTTAACTGCTTTAACTGATTTCTTAATGACCTTTATTGGGTGTTGACATTTCGGCGTGCGCACAGCCGACTCCGGCGCGTGCCCGCTGAACGAAATATCGCGAAGACGTTGGGACGCATGCCCAATGTCATCGCGCATCATTTTACGCAGCGGCGAGTGGGCCCTGCCCCCGCTTGCCGACCTGAAAATTCTGCCATAGGGAATTTCGGAAGAATGCAACCGATTCATTCACTATTTTTGCAGCCACTTATTTTAAGACCCTTGGATGCAGACCATCAGGTCCATTAAATTTCCTAGAACTTTTTTTCTAGTGATAGTGATTGCTTTAAGTTCCTCCCTCCCTCTTGCCCTTTGATTTTCTACTATTATTATCGGGAGTTTTTTATGTCTTCTACTGTGAAGACAGATTCAAAATACTTGTTCAAGGCCTCTGCTATTTCCTTGTTTCCCATTATTCATTCATCGGTCTCATCCTCTAAGGGGCTAACTTTCACTTTTCGTTAAAGTTCTTAGGGGAGAGCTAGTTAGCTCAGTTGGCCAGATGGCTAGCATGTGGATCAGATTAATGCCAACAGAATAGAGTTTGATTTTCCCATTGAGGTAGACTCAGGTTCTGCCTCCTCCACCTACCTGTAGTAAAAAATCACAGCTCTTTGTCATGGTTTGGGCTGAGAACTGAAGAAGTTCTTACTGCCTGTTTTTATATGTCTTGCTACTTTACTCTCATGTTCTAATTTCTCCCTCTTTATTATTTTTTCATGTCTTCCTTTGCTGGTTTCTAAAATTTTCTCAACCTTCTGTCCTACCACTAATCTTTGCAGTGTTAAATGTCACTTCTTTCAATTTAATACAACCCTTAAACTTCCTTAGTTAGCCATGGAGGGCGCATCCTCCTCATGGAATATTTCTTTCTCAATGGAATATATCTTTGTTGAGGTAAGAAAAATCTCCTTAAATATCTGCCACAGCTTCTCTACCATCTTATGTTTTAATCCATTTCCCAGTCCACTGTAGCCAACTCTGTCTTCATACTTTTGTAATTGCCTTTATTTCAGTTTAAGACCCTATTTTCAGAGCCAAGTTTCTCACTCTCAAACTGAATATGAAATTCCATCCAGTGATCACTCCTGCCTAGAGGATACTTTACTATAAAATCATTAATTAATCCTGTATCATTATACACCAGGTCTAAAATCACCTTTTTTCCCTCGTTGAAACTGCCTCAAGTACACTTTGTGAACTCATATGACTCCTTCAAAGAACTCCAATAAATTGGTTAAACATGATTTCCCTTTCACAAAACCATGTTGACTCTGCCTGATTGCCTTGATTTTTTCCTAAATACCTTGCTATAACATCTTTAATAATAGCTTCTAACATTTTCCCTATGCTAGCTGTTAGGCTAACTGGCCTATAGGTTCTTGCTTTCTGTCTCCCTTCTTTTTTGAATAAAGGAGTTACATTTGCTATTTTCCAATCTAATGGAACCTTCCCTGAATCCAGGGGATTTTGGAAAATTAAAGCCAGTGCATCAACTATCTCACTAGCTACTTCTTTCAAGACCTTAGGGTGAAGTCCATCTGGACCTGAGGAGTTGCCAGCTCACAGCCCCAACAATTTGCTTAATACCACTTCCCTGGTGATTGTAATCTTCCCCGAATTCCTCCCTCCATTCCATTTCCTGATTTACAGCTATTTCTGGGATGTTACTTGTATCCTCTATAGTGAAGACGGAAGCAAAATACCTGTGTAATTCATCTGCCATCTTCCTACTTTCCATTATCAATTCCCCAGACACAATCTTTATAGGACCAATGCTCACTTTGTTAACTCTTCTCTTATTTAAATATCTATAGAAACTCTTACTACCCATCTTCATGTTACTAGCTAGCTTTCTCTCATACTCTAATTATTCCCTCTTCATTAATCTTTTTGTCATTCTTTGCTGTTCTTTATGTTCTTCCCAATCTTCTGACCTGCCACCCCTCTTTGCGTAATTATATGCTTTTTCTTTAGCTTGATACTGTCCTTAACTTCTTTAGTTCACCATGGATGGTGGGCCCTTCCCTTGGAATTTTTCTTTCTCATTGGAATGTATCTATTCTCTGTATTCTGAAATATCCTTTTAAATGTCTGCCACTGAACTATTGACATTTCCCTTAACCTCATTTGCCAGTTCACTTCAGTTAGTTCTGTTTTCATGCCCTCATAATTGTTCTTATTTAAGTTTAAAATAAAATTGGACGCATTTATTTCTCCCTCAAAATGAATGTAAAATTCAATCATATTATGATCACTGCTATCTAGGGGTGCCTTCACTAGGAGGTCATCAATTAATCCTAACTCGTTGCACAATACCAGGTCTAGTATAGCCTGCTCTCTAGTTGGCTCCAGAATGTGCTGTTCTAAGAACATTCTATGAACTCCTCATCTATGCTGCCTTTGCCCATCTGATTTTTCCAATAGATATGTAGATTAAAATCCCCCATGATTATTGCTGTACCTTTCTGGCAAGCTCCCATTATCTCTTCTTTTATACTTTGTCCTACTGTGTAGTTACAATTAGGGGGCCTGTACACCACTCCCACAAGTAACTTCTTGCATTTATCATTCCTCATCTCAACCCAAACCACTTCTACATCCTGGTTTCCTGAACTTAGGTCAACCCTCTCTAATGTGCTAATTAATTAACAAAGCCACCCCTCCACCTTTTCCGAACTTCCTGTCCTCCCTAAATGTCACATACCCTTCAAAATTCAGGTCCCAATCTATGTCAACCTGAAGCCATGTCTCTGTAATGGCTTTCAGTTCATACTTATTTATTTCTATTTGCGTTATCAGTTCATCTGTTTTGCTTCAAATGCTAAGTGCAGTTAGATACAGAGCCTGTAGTTTTGCCCTTTTATTAATTTTGTAGTGTCTAGCCTCATCTTCCGATTTATTCTTAGATTTCTACTTTCTGTCTCTTGTCACAGTCTGTTTATCATTTCCCATAGTAATATCTGTCCCTCTTGCCTTGTCTCTACTCTTTGGTTTACCACATCTTCTCAAATTTGATCCCTTGCGCCCACTATTCAGTTTAAAACCATCTCTACTTCCATAGCTAGACAGCTCATGAAGACACCAGACCCAACACGGTTCAGGAGTAGACCGTCCCAATGGTACAGATCCTACTTTCCCCAATACTGGTGCCAGTGCCCCACAACCCAGAACGCACGTCTCCCACACCAGTCTTTGAGCCATGCATTCACTTCTCTAATCTTATTTGTCCTATGGCAATTTGCACATGGCTCAGGAAACAATACAGAAATTATTACCTTTGAGGTTCTGCTTCTTAATTTGATGCCTAGCTCGGCATACTGACTATACAGAGCCTCCTTCCTCATCCTGCTTATGTTGTTGGTACCTACATGGACCACAACCACTGGATCTCCCCCTCCCACTGCAAATTCCTTTCCAGCCCTGAGCAGATGTCCTGAACCCTGGCACTGGGCAGTCAACAAAGCTGTCTGGACTCTTACTCTTTGCAAGAGAGAACAATGTCAATACCCCTCACTATACTGTCCCCTACTACCACTACATTCCTTTTTGCTCCCCCCCACTTGGATGGCTTCCTGTACCACGGTGCTATGGTCAGTTTGCTCATCCACCCTGCAGCCCCCACTCTCATCCAAACAAGCTGAGAGAACCCCAAACCTGTTGGACAATTGCAGAGGCTCACACTCCTGCATTCCTGCCCACTGGGTCCCCTTTCCTGCCTCACTCACAGTCACACCCTCCTGTCCCTGGCCACTGACCAAATCAGAAGCTCCTATCCTAAGCGGTGTGACTGCCTCCTGGCATAAAGCATCCAGATAACTTTCCCCCTCCCTGATGTGTTGCAGAGTCTGCAGCTCAGCCTCCAGCTCAATGTCTCTGAGCCAAAGTTCCTCAAGCCTCAAACACTTACTACAGGTGTGTTTGCCCTTGATCACAATGTTATCCAGGAGCCTTGACAGCTTTGCTTGCAGCCTTGACACATCACATGTCTTGCCATCCTTAATTGGTTTTTAATATTTACTTAATTATATTAATCACTTATTTATGTTGCTTTCTTATATATTTTAACTTTATTATCAATTTGTGTACTATTTTAAACCTTAGGGATAGAATAAAACTTATCCACTTACCAGATGCTCACCAAACCGCTAGCTCCTTTCCCTATAGTAGAGCAAGAACCAATTTCTATGGGGTGAGAAAGATAGAAAGAGGAAACGAACAACTCCTTCTCCCAACTCCTGTCTCACCAAACTCCAAGTCTTCACTCAGTTAGTCAGCTGCCCTCCGTTTGATTGAGGTTTGCAGGATTTTGAAAAGAATTAATTGGGTGAATAGAGAGAAACATTTTCAATGGTGATGGTAATTTCTCATTAGTTTTAAAACAGATGTAATTTTATTTAATTGCAATTTACATACCTTTCCTTCTACTATTGCTGAGTCATTCTTCTATTAAACTATTAAGCTTAATATTCTTGAATATTCTGTTAAGGGTTTGCTCTCATTAGAGAATGTTAAAAGGAGACCAAATAGAGGTATTCAAAATTATTAAAGGTTTTGATGCAGTTAATAGTGAGAACATGTTTCCACTGGCTGGAAGGTTAGTAAGCAAAGGACACAGATTTGGGGCAATTAGGAACAGAATGAGAGGGGAGATAAGGACATTTTTTTATGCAGAGGGTTATTATTATCTAGAATGCATTGCCTTCAAGTGGAAGCAGATTCGATAGTAATTCTTAAAAGTGAGTTGGATATATACTTGAAGGGGAAGTAATTGCAAGGCTATGGGGAAAGAGCAGGGAAATGGGACTAATTGGATAGCTCTTGTAAAGAACCAACAGAAACACTATAGGCCAAATGGCACTGTATATACTGTATGATTCTATGGTGGAGCTTAATGCTCCTCCCAGAGGTGATGATGGGATGAGAACATGTGGGGTGGGGACTCCATCACCTTCCTGACTCCCCAGTTAAGTCCGGGGCAGGAAGGGTTGAGGAGTGTCTTCCCGCCCATAGGCCCATTGATGCTCTTACAAGGCCAGTGCAGGTGTTCAACCAGCGGAAGGCAGAGCTGCACCATATGGGTAAACTGCAGGTGAACACTAAAAGGTATGCCTGCAGCCTGGTTGTGGGGGGTGTCCCTCCTTCTCAGCCATCCTGTGCCCAATGGAGAAGCCCACCAGTGGCTTTGGAGGAACCAGCGAGAAGACTCTCCACCTGCCCTTTACAACAGCCCCCTTCCTCCCATCATCTCCCTCCTCCCCTTCACTGGGACCTCCCTGACTAGCCCAAATGAACTCATCCCACTCACCTTCATGCCGGGGCTCCAGCGACAATCCTCATCCTCAGGTCTCCTGCAGTACAGGCAATGGTCATCACTCCCAGTGGCATTGCCGGTACTGGAGAGGTGCCAGATTGGCCAGTAACTCTTAGAGGTTGGGTTATCCGTCCTGCACCAGAAAGAATGGTGGGAAATTGCCAGGAGCCAGTCACCTTGATAGCAGCCAATGGGCTGCCTAATTGGGACTTAATCCTGACGAGGCTCCAGAAATTGCTGCGGTGGGATTTCCACTGGCTCTCCAGTTAGTCGATGGGCCCACAACAGAGGCCATTACATTCCACTCAAAGTAACTAACTTTAAAAGAGAAGAAATAGTACTTACAATTATCTAGTGCCTTTCATAACCTCAGGACTCCCCAAAGTGCTTTACAGCCAATGAAATGCTGTTGAAGTGTAGTCAATGCAGCAGCCAAATACACAAAGCATGCTCCCACAAAGAGCAATGGGATAGTAACCAAGTGATCTGCTTTATTGGTGCTGTTGGTAAATATTGGTCAGGGCACTGGGGCTAACTCCACTGCTTACCTTTGAAACAGAGCAGTGGGATTTTTTATGCTAAACCAAGAGGGCAGATGAGGCCTCATCTAACTCACTGATCTTTAACTGTGCAGCACTCCCTTCATACCACACTGGCATATCAGCTTAGATTTTGTGCTCAAGTATCTGGAGTAGGATTTGCATCCATAGCCACTAACTCAAGAGGCAACTGAGTCACAGCTGACAATAACCGTATGATGGGAGATTGGGGAATCCACATGGAAATTATATTCCAATACATTTACAAAAACAATTTGACTTGTTAACAAAAACAGAATTACCTGGAAAAACTCAGCAGGTCTGGCAGCATCGGCGGAGAAGAAAAGAGTTGACATTTCGAGTCCTCATGACCCTTCAACAGAACTGAGTAATATTAGGAGAGGGGTGAAATATAAGCTGGTTTAAGGTGGAGGAGGTGGGAGGAGAGAAGTGGGGGTGGGGGGTGTGTGGTTGTAGGGACAAGCAAGCAGTGATAGGAGCAGATAATCAAAGATGTCACAGACAAAAGAACAAAGAGGTGTTGAAGGTGGTGATATTATCTAAACAAATGTGCTAATTAAGAATCTATACCTTTTATGCCCTGTTAGTCTTTCCACCCCACCCCCACTAGAGCTGTACCTTGAGTGTCCTGCCATCCACTGTTAATTAGCACGTTTGTTTAGATAATATCACCACCTTCAACACCTCTTTGTTATTTTGTCTGTGACATCTTTTGATTATCTGCTCCTATCACTGCTTGCTTGTCCCTACAACCACACCCCACCCCCACCCCCACTTCTCTCCCCCCACCACCCCCCCCCCACCTTAAACCAGCATATATTTCACCCCTATCCTAATATTACTCAGTTCTGTTGAAGGGTCATGAGGATTCGAAATGTCAACTCTTTTCTTCTCTGCCGATGCTGCCAGACCTGCTGAGTTTTTCCAGGTAATTATGTTTTTGTTTTGGATTTCCAGCATCCGCAGTTTTTTGTTTTTGTTTTTAATTTGACTTGTTTTCCATTTAAGCATTGAATATGGGTTACTGACCTAAGTGCATTTGCCTAACATGTTCACGAACTCCGTTAGATTCAAGGTTGTTATGGAAAAAAACAAGGATGGGCCAGAAATCAGAGTTCTAAATTGGGGGAAGGCCGATTTTAATAAGATCAAATATGATTTGACCAGAGTGGATTTGGAGTAGCTACTTTTAGGTAAATCTGTGTCCGAGCAGTGGGACTCATTCAAGAAGGAAATAGGGAGAGTACAGGGCCAACATATTCCAATAAAGATAAAGGGTGGGGCCAACAAATCCAGGGAACTCTGGATGTCGAGGGATATACAGGATTGGATAAAGAGAAAAAGGGAGGCTTATGACAAATACTGAGGGTTCAAAATTGCAGAATCCCTAAAGGAATATAGAATGTGTAGGGGTGAATTTAAAAAGGAAATTAGGAGAGCAAAAAGGGGGCATGAAAAAACATTGGCAGGTGAACTAAAGGAAAATCTAAAGTTATTTTACAAGTACATTAAGAGTAAGAGGATAACTAGGGAAAGAGTAGGGCCCATTAAAGACCATAGTGGTAATTTGTGTGTAGAGCTGGAAAACGTAGGTAGGGTTCTAAATAAATACTTTGTGTCAGTGTTCACAAGTGAAGGGGTGATGTGGGTATGGAAATCAGGCAGAAGGACTGTGATATAATTAAAGGAATTAGTATGGAAAGGGAGGAGGTTCTAAGTGGTCTAGCAGGCTTAAAAGTAGATAAATCTCCAAGGGGAGGAGATAGCAGGGGCACTGGCAATAATCTTCAATACCTCTCTGGCCACAGGAAAGGTGCCAGAGGACTGGAGGACAGCCAATATGGTACTGTTATTCAAGAAGGGAGGAAGGGATAAACCAGGGAACTACAGGCCAGTCAGTCTAACCTCAGTAGTGGGGAAACTATTGGAAGCAATTCTGGGGACAAAATTAATCTACACTTGCAGAGGCAGGGATTAATCAAGGACAGTCAGCCTGGCTTTGTTAAGGGGAGGTCATGTCTGACCAATCTGACTGAATTTTTTGAAGAGGTGACCAGGTGTGTAGATGAGGGCAATGCATTTGACGTAGCCTACTTGGACTTCAGCGAGGCTTTTGATAAGGTGCCACATGGGTGACTGATAACAAAGGTAAGAGCCCATGGGATCCAAGGCAATTTGGCAAATTGGCTGAGTGGCAGGAAGCAGAGGATGTTTTTGTGACTGGATGCCTGTGTCCAATGGGGTTCTACAGGGCTGGTGTTGGGTCCCTTGCTGTTTGTGGTATATATAAACAATTTAGACTTGAATGTAGGATGGTTAATCAGTCAGTTCGCGGATGACACGAAAATACGTGGGGTGGTCAATAGTGAGGAGGATAGCCTTAGATTACAGGAGGATACAGATGGGCTGATCAGTGGCAAATGGAATTTAATCCGGATAAGTGTGAGGTGATGGACTTGATCAGGACAAACAAGGCACGGGAATACACAATGAATGGTAGGACCCTGGGAAGTACCGAGGATCAGAGGGACCTTGGTATGCATGTCCCCGGTCCCTTAAGGTAGCGGGACAGGTAGATAAGGTGGTTAAGAAGACATATGGGATACTTGCCTTTATTAGCTGAGGCATAGAATACAAGAGCAGGGAGGTTATGCTGGAACTGTATAAACCGCTGGTAAGGCCACAGCTAGGGTATTGCGTGCAGTTCTGGAATCCGCATTATAGGAAGGATGTGATTGCACTAGAGAGAGTGCAGAGGAGATTTACCAGGATGTTGCCTGGACTGGGGTATTTGAGGAGAGATTGGATACTTTCCCTGGAGCAGAGGAGATTGAGGGGGGACATGATTGAGGTGTATAAAATTATGAGGGACATAGATAGGGTAGACAGGAAAGAACTTTTCCCCTTGATGGAGGGATCAATAAACAGGGGGCATAGATTTGAGGTAAGGGGCAGGAGGTTTAGAGGGGATGTAAGGAAGAATCTTTTCACCAAGAGGGTGGTGGGATTCTGGAACTCACTACCTGAAAGGGTGGTAGAGGCAGAAACCCTCATAACATTTAAGTATTTGGATGTGCACTTGTGATGCCATAGCATACAAGGCTACGGGCCTAGTGCTGGAAAATGGGATTAGAATTGTTAGGTACTTGTTTGACCAGTGCAGACTCGATAGGCCGAAGTGCCTTTTTCTGTGCTGTAGACTTCTATGACGCTAAATAGCTCCCTCATATACATTACCATTTGACTTACATCTGCATCCAAATTCATGAGTGATCACTTTGTCTCCATGAGATCCTCTTCTACATCTGAGTTTGTAAATCACCTTTCTGAATTTGAAAACCAAAATGTTGCTCTTTACATGCTCCCCACCTGACAGAATTAAACTTTCTGACTGAACCAATTTAGATGTTTGTGAAGTGTAAAACTAGCATTATTATAAGTAGACCGTGATTGACTATTGAATGCACATTTCAACAATTTTTGGCAATGAATTCAAGATTCTAATACCACTGAAGTTAGAAATGTGAAATGAAAACAGAAAAGGAAGGAAATACTCAGCAGCTCAGGCAGCATCTGTGGAGAGAGAAACACAATTAACGTTTCAGGTCGTGACCTTTCATCAGGATTCAAGATTCTTATCCTTATTGAAAAGTTTCTTCATGGCTCTCCAGCTCTAAATCCCAAAGTCTTCCGACCTGGGGTCCCTCCCTACCCCGTTTCTGCTCCATTTTGCGCCACATAAATCTTCAGCCGTGCTCTCTGTAAATACAGGAACCCTCTCCCAAGGCCTTGACCCCTAAAAAAGCCTTCTGAAAACTTTCGCTCTGCGGCAATATCTTAACCTGCCTTAATCCCCCCATCACTGTGTTGGGTCTGTTGTTTGCCTATATGAAGAACCTAATGACATTTGATTATGTAAATCTGGTTAAATAAGCACAGGCTGTTGTAGAAAATACTTAGGTTGAAGTGACAAATAAACTTACAAGCATTGCGCATGCAGGGCGTGTGGTGGCGCTGTGAATAGCCCCATATCTTCCAGAAAAAAAAAGTGTTTGGAAGTGATTTACACATTTTTGTTAGCTTGGGGTCGCTGTTTGGCTATTTTTGGATCTTTTGTTACATGTCGTTCATCTGAGCAAGATGCTTGGTGCGCTGGTGAGAAAGCAGTATGTTGCAGGGCGTTTCTTTGGCAACCGAGTGTGTTTTAGATAATGTTTTTGTGTTTCTGCGGAATAACAATCCGCCATTGGGAAAAGAAGGAATAAGACATGTAGCGCTGGGATTTTTAAAAAAGTAAATGAATACTTAAAATAGGGTTTGCAATTGCATTTCTGTATTACCTTGGAGCGTTAATGCAATGTATTCACATATATATTGTGCAATTATAAAAGTGACCGGTAAGTAGCTGAGGAGAAGGGGAAGTTCGAAGTGAGCAAAGGCAAGATACATTAAACCGAACAGGTGCTGTGATCTGCTTTGAAGGTAACCGTTATACAGTCACTTCAATCCAAGTTGGGCCAAAGGGACCAGTTAACTGCTAATATTATATTGATTAATGCCAAATCTCACAGCTCCAAACCTTTCCTCAAAATAACTTCTCACTCTTGCTATGTTTGGAACTCTCGGTCATATAGGTCACATCCCTTTACACATCACTCACCCTCCATAATATGAAGGTATCCATTAGCTGTTGCGGTTTATTACCCTGGAGCTTGTATTGATGCAAGATTTGGACGAACTTTGCGAAAATGTTAACGAGATTTAGTCACATGACGATATAAAGAGATGTTTGAGAAAGGGTAACTGCCCGACTCAGATACTCTCCTTCAAATAAACAAAAGGCAGGCGTACTATTTACCATGTGCTGCCATGGAAATTAGTTATGTGTTACAATTGTCGTTATATGCTGACATATTCGAAATAATAGAATCCATATTGTTATTTCTCTGGCAAGAAACAATTGAAGACTTCAAGGGGCGCTTTTAACAGCTGTGGAATTCTGAATTACGAATTTCAATTAATCAGCTTAGATACATGATGACAGATGTCTACCTACCAACTCACTGCTGAAAGTTTCCTCATAGCAATATGGATGAAAGTCCTATTTTTTATATTTGTGTATGGGATATGAGCGTCATTGGCAAGACCAGCATTTGTTGTCCATCCCTAATTGCCCTTGAGAAGGTGATGATGAGCTGCCTTCTTGAACCGCTGCAGTCCATGTGTTGTAGAAACACCCACAGTGCTGTTAGGGAGGGAGTTCCAGGATTTTGGCCCAGCCACAGTGAAGGAATGTTATATCGTTCCAAGTCAGGATTTCCTGTGGCTTGGAGGTGAACTTGTAGGTGGCGGTGTTCCCTTGTGTCTGCTGCCCTTATTCGTCTAGGTGTTATCATGGGTTGGGAAGTTGAAGTCCAAGGAGTCTTGGCCAGTTGCTGCAGTGCATCTTGTAGATGGTACACACTGTGCGCAGTGGTGGAGGGAGTGAATGTTTAAGGTGCCGATCTAGCTGGCTACTTTGTGTTACTAAGTAATTATTCATGGGAGATATTGCCAAGTATGGTAGTCGAACGCATATCTACAGTAAACTTGACTGAAAGTGTCAGAACTCATTACACATTCTGCTCCTTTATGCAACCAAAATAGAGAGACTCCCATGTCCATCTGTTCCAGATACATTTGAATCAAGTCGCAAAAATGAAGATTTTTTTATCCTCAGTCAGACAGCGTGGCATTAGCCTTACCGTTTTATATTTTCCTCTTTGCCTTTTATTTCATTTAGTAACGAGAAATGGTTTGTGTTTAATTCCTAATAGTATAAAGCAACAGGCTTAGTGACAAAGAAGTGACGCACACGCCGATTAATAAAATCATCTCACAAAGTGACAAATTTATTAGCAATTTGTATATTTTTATTTGTTAAGACAATTCCCCTTTGCTAAAAAAAAGTGCGCACGGTAAATTATCTTCTGGTTTGCCGCTTGAGTTATGGTTGTGTTATCTGTGAGTGAACTCTTTAATTCACTTGTTTATAAAGACCATAGTCGCCTCTTAGCAGTAAAAAGCAGGCTCACTGGAGGCTGTATTCCAATATTAGCCACTCTAAGCCACTCTTAGAATCTCTAAGTCAGTCTGTGCGGTGAACTTTACATGCAGGCCATATATTTGAACGAGGAAAAAGCAACTAAAGGCAGACTTAACGTACAATATAACACATAATCTGATAACATTATATAAAGCTTCTGTGATACTTTACATAAATATCTACCTAAAAGGGAGGGTTAAATGCAAATGTTTATGCTAAAACAAGTGACAAAGTAGGAATAAAGCTGGCATGCGGTACTAAAAACACAAACAAAATGAAATAGTGACTGATAGAGGTTATATCAAGACTAAGTGTGAACATTTCAGTAGTGTCTAGTACCTCGTGACATTTTATTAATTGTAAGGAGTATTTCCTGCTTTAGGCAGCTAAACGACGGTTCATTTCAGGTGAGGTTCCCTTGCGTGACTTGAATTGGTTCTTCTGCCCTTAGACATTTATAATTATTGCTCAGAGATCTGTCGAGGATAGTTCATCCCCCTTATTATAATTATTCCTTTATTTACTTCCCAGTTTACGCTGCCGGCATGTCCTTCCAGCCCATATTGAGAATTCAATTGCTGATAGCGCGCCATTCGCTTTAACGAGCGGCCAGTGGCGGAGAGTGACTTGTGTGGGTCTTTGCAAACTTAATAAGGACTGGTTTCTAAAAGTGCTATTGTGCAAGTTCTACAATTGCATCATTTGTTCGTATTAGTTTTGGATATTGTGAAGGTTTATTTAAAAAATAAACTGTCACCTGTATTGAGGCACCTGTGTGTAATAGACATTGGGAATGGGGAAAATCAGCAGCAGGTTTGGTCGGCATCTGAAAGAGAGGCCAAATGAAACTTTGGAGTGTCCAGACCCCTCAGTGTCTCGCTGAATATTTACACTACAAATGGTCTTCGGGGCAAAGCAGTTTTTTGCTTCCCCTCAATGCTCCGGTTAAATACGCAACATGAGTCCGATTGCAAGTCCCATCCTGAAGAGGCGAATCTAATCTCACTGGCTTTATAGCCAGTTCAGGTCTTTACAGATGATTTTTCACTGCAGCTTCTGTTTAAATTGTCGATATAAAGCTCGTGGATATAGTTCATCGAACAAAACTGGCAGAAGGTAACATGCTCATGGTGCACAGAGCTGGGATGGGCTGCATTCTGGTAACGCAGTCCAATCCCCTCCTTGTTTCATTTCCCTCCATAAATCTAACAGCCTTACGGTATCATTATTATCAGAAAACGTAGGGAATGCACATTAAACTTTGAGTTGATTGCTGCATAAATATGAAAAATAAATGCCTTCGTACAATTTCCAAACTATTTACATTTACCATCCTGGAGAATGACAGCCGATGGTAAGTCGTAACTTCACCGTATCTAGAGTCCACGAGCAATAGTTTGAGATGTTTAAACCCACTTTTTAAGACATGTCTACAGGTGCGCAGGTAAATTCTATGCGATATTCGTTCCTTAAATACTTTTCAGAAAAAATATTACTAATGTTTCAATTCTCTATCCGTTTTCCTTAAAAAGCGCAAAGTAATTCCCTCATTATACCCTCTTGTAGCAGCACAACTAGATTTGTAGAATATTGGAAATAGTAAAAATGCATCACTGGAGCGCTAGATTAACTATGACAACTATGGGAACCAATGAACTGAAATACAGAAGTATAGATAAGGGTGATTACAAGGCAGCAAAGCCGCCTTGGGATCCAAACCAGAAGCGAAGCTATTGTGCCAGCATGCTTTATGTGGTAAACTGAACTCAGCCCTGGATATGTAACTGTTCCCATATTTTAGCATCCATGTTATGATGAATGATTCACTGATTTCAGGGGGCATTTTATTCCAGTTCTTGAGTCTAGCTGCTACCCTGCCCACCCCCCCCCCCCCCACCCCCCACCAAAAAATAACTCATAAATTATGTTCAGTAAAATGTACACAGTGTTAGATGTCTTTATGTGTAATATGATTTTAATTTTCACTAGAGTGCTATAAATCATTCATGGTTTAATTACAGAAATGATGATACACACTACACATTATTCAGAATCTTTAAGAGTATATTTGGATTTCGCTCTGTGTTCCAGCATGGTAAAATATTATCTCTATGACTTGACTCCTGCTTGATTGAGATATTAACTCTTCTGTTTGAGAGAGAATTTTGCACAAACCCGTCTCCGAAACATTCAAAAATGTAAATGCTTAGAGTTAGGAGAGGGAAATTTCTGCTGTCGAAAATTTGAATGAAGCCAAGTATGATATCGCATGCGATTTACAACTACAATGTCAAGCTGAAGTGTGGAAGGCCATCCCTCACGCACTTACCCTTCCTGAATCTGGCCTGGGTTTTCCGATTTCCGCTCCAATTTAACATCAGTAACTGACGAAATTGCAGTGCGCAGAAACTGAATTTGCAATATAAAGGCATCTATGCCCTAATTTTCATTACTAATTATGATATTCCTGCTTACTCAGTTTTCATCAGAAATAACTTGCTCCTGTTCTTCACATAAAAATGATTTCAAACTAAATTCCAGTAAATTTGTACATGAACGAAATAAATGGATGATCTAAGCGGCATCTTACACATTGATTTCTGAGGCAGAACGGTAGGACTTTATGTTCATGAAGTACATAGACAGAGCATTCAACCGTGCAATAGGAAACATCTCATTTGTTATGGGATATTTCTACGATGTTGTTGGTGCATAAAGTGATCGTTTTGAAGACCCATGTCTGCCTTGTGTTCAAATTTGTCCGATGTTTGCTGAAAATATTCTAAACAAAAACAGAGGTTCTCCGTAGCGAAGAGGATTAGTTGGCTTTGATCAACTGTCAACTTGAATCGAGCATGTTTGTGGCCATCATTCTGAGTTGAACAGGAATGGATAGTACAGACAGAACATATAATTGGCGCCAAAACATTGACACATCATAAAAATAATAACCAAGTATGCAAAATAATTAAAAAATACCATCTGTGAGGTTCAATAGAATGCATTGTTAATTAGTCTACGTTAGAGGAATGTTGCTTCTATGCTGGGCTAAAACCTGTGCTGGGGCTACTGACAACCACTCCAGCGATGTGATCTGCACTTGCCAGGATTCAGTATCCGAGTGAGAGAGGAGGTGGGAGTGGAGGGGAGGGGGGATGTGGTGGTGGTCGGGGAGTGGGGAATATGGATCTTAACCAGGTGTAACAGCAGCGGGTCTTTGAAGTTTTGAAATGTTCCCCTTGGATTTGCTGCTAGCTGATATGGCGCTAGCAATCCAAACACCCAAAAAGGGCCTTATAAACGCAGTTGAGAAGGGCGAATAATTGGTACAATAGGTACAGATATACTAACTACTATATAAAAAAAAAATACATTTAGCAGCCAATAAATGGCGCACTCACACTACAACTATGACACCCAAACAAACCTTTATAGTGCAAATGCAGCCTGAGCCCAGCATCAGGATGTGACCTGAACCTCAATCACGTGGACTGAAACGTCCTGGATTTGGGTCTCTTTGCTTCACTTCGGAATTACTATGGACCATGGCCTTGATTTATAGTCCAGGTTTAGCCCAGAACGGTTTGGATTTTGCCCGAAAGCTGAACCAGCGGGGACATAAAAGCTCCCCGGAACAACATCCGGAAATTACTGGATAGCAACGCATAGAGTATCTCAGTCGTTCTGTAAAAATCACCGTTCTTTTCCTATAGGCAATAAATCTATTATCATTTATTTGTAACAGGCAATTATACCCCTGACATCTACCTGCTCCCCGCTTTCCTTGTTTTGCTCAGTAGTAGAAGGGCGATCCAGCCTATTTGTTTTCCAGTTCTGAGTCTCTGGCCTTTGTTTTCCTTTACAGATGCAGACAGCCTTGTTACATATTTATATAATGTTTATTATATATTAATTTCAGATTGTCGAGCATTTAGAAGTTAAACCTTTAATTAGCATAGAATTACACACTTCCGACTAAACAACCATCGCCGAAGTATTAAAAACTAGAAAGTCAAGCAATGGAGATAACTAATGACATAGCAAAAATTACGCCATAAATAAATTGATCAAAAAGAGGTTTCCAATAGCAGAAATGAAAAATGAACAAAGATAAAATGGAAAGGATATTTAGGTTCTGTTCAGCAAAATGACTAATTGGTTGGGTATGCTGCATGGATTACAGGTTTTTCTCCTAGACTGACTAAAGGCATTACTTTCTACCACGTTACGTCCATTTTCAGACGGGTACGATATGGTTAATGTCTTGATGTCACCTTCATTCTATATCGCATCAAAGACTGACATATATCATTGGCATCAACCGTACAGTGCTACTGTATTTCCAATGGGGTCATTTTCCCCCTTCTGCTGTCGTATTGATCTGATTATACAATATTGCTCAACCTTTGGTGGACACAATGAGAAATGAACCGCTGGGCTCGGCTTCACCAACTATTGTCCTCCCTCTGCTACTTTTGTTTTTGCTTCATCCCTGTTTCACATTTAATCCCATTAATTGAAGCCTTACTTTAATGAATCATAGTCTGAATGTGACGGAGAGGGGAGCTTTCGACTCCACGAGTTTCGCTGGACTGACTGGTAAAGGCCAGTTTACTTGTGACCTCCAACATGTGAATGCTGCTCCTTGGTTACTCTTGATACAGGCTTGTTAAAGCGAAGTTTTTACGACCGTGCATCTTTTTACCTTTTTTTAAAAAAGAAAAGTAAGCAGTCTAGTCTGAATCACTCAGATTAATCTCTAGTTATGGATTTTGTGTTCTGAAGTTGTCTTAAAGCTCGATTTGAAAAGACATTCGGTAATTGAGCTTTAGGCAGTACTTGTCCTGTTTGTTAAACCTTATTCTGATTCTTGACATGATATGAAGACAATGCTACGCTGGAAAGTATTACAATATGCCTTATACTTCCAAATCTCAGCTCTTTCTTTAAAAAATGGAAACGGAAGATTACAATGTGTAGAAACTGTACAAGTTAGTTAGCATCATGAAATGGTTAGGCACAGAGGGAGGCTTTTCGGCCCTTCGTATCTATGCCGACTTTCTGCAATCAGATAATTGTGAATCATTTCGGTTAAAATGATTTTAGCAACAAATTTAAATAATTACATACACACATACATTTGGTCAAGTAAAAATAAAGCTATTTATTGTTGAAGCCAGCCAAAATGACCAGATAAACTATCAAGATTCGTAAATTTCGCCAAGAGTGTGAAACACAATAACTATTGGGACTGCTTTTCACTGGCACAAAATAGTACATTTGTTTTTGAAAACGAAAATATTTACAAAAAAAACAACGTCAATTCCGCACTTTCCCGTCTGTATTTGGTGTTCATATCTACGATTTTTACATGCATCTTTCCTGTGTTTCGCGCTTGCACCTCCCGCTTTTATAGCTTTCATTATTTTAATGACACTGGAATGTATCAATGGAGTCAATAAACTAAAATCCATTCTCTTGCTTTTCTTATATCTAAAATAAAATTCTGTCCTTAAATATGATAATATCATATATTCCTCTTCCAAGCTATCATAAGCGCCTAACGCATTTAGAATGAAATAAAGTTATGACAAAATGCATTTGTATATTGTGGTTTGTGGCCATTGCAAAATGTTAAATGTAAAGTGATAATGTGTGCATCACAATAGCCCATTCCCTTAGTTTGTTTTTGTCTTGAGTCGGCATTACAATCTGTCACAGTTCGAGTTCAGTTATGAGAGGTCATGTGCCGCGAAAGGTGGTGGCGCTCCCTAAAGGATTCATTGCAAATGGGACATTTAAGCTTTTCCTCTCTTCGCCTTTTCACCAGAGGCTCCATGGCATACTCCTTTTTGTGGTGCGATCTCATGTGGTACACTAAATCGGATGTCATCCTGAAAGAAGCGTTGCATTTGGCACACCAGTTCTGCGCCGGTAAACAAAAGGACGTGAATGAAGGAGGAAGAAGGGTCAGCGCGGATGGGACTTGCAGCTGAATGGGCCCAGAAGCCTTTGGCCAAAAGGCGGTGGCATATACGAAAGGGCTTTGTTTGGCCAGACCCCCTTGCATGTTACAATTGCCGTTAACATCTGCGCTCTGGAGCTTTGCAGCTAAGGCATTCGCTTGATAAAGCCTCCCAGAGTCACCAACGGCAGGGTGACACTCTAAGCCCGGAATCACTTTTTGCGACACTAAGAGTGGAGATAGCTGAGTAAACGACCTGGCCGGCTGAGAAAATGCACTCTTCCTTTCCTCAGTCCCACAAAGCTGAGAGACGCTCCGAAACGCGCTTCCCATGGCAATGTTGTCCAGGCACGAAGGGACTTGTGTTTCAGTCAGAACAGACTTGATGTCAATCGGCTTCTCGGAAGAGCTAGTGTTCGGTGCTGCGCCATTCTTGTTGTCTGTGTCCGAAACGTGGTCCTTTGGAGTCTGTTTAAGGTTAAGTGAAGTTCGTTTCACTTCGAAGAAGGCGCTTCGTTTAACATCAGTAGACTCTGGACTAGATGGTGTCATTAGCCTTCCATTTTCTCTCAGATTGAAATAACTCCCTCTGAACTGTTGGGAAGGGCAGAGAAGATTTTCTCTTGGCATAACCAGTGATCTATCTGCAAGTTTTGCAGTGTGCAGCATATTGTCATTTTTTTCTTCCGCTTCGTCGTATTTTCTTTTATTTTCATTTATGCTTTCAGTTTCTCGACGGTTCCTAACGTTTTCTCTCGGATTTTCCATATCCCTGGCGAGATTGTGGAAATCTGTAATGGTTTTATTATTTTCTACATTAGCAAAGGCTGATTGTCGCTCCGATCGACTGAATTTAACACTTGACCCGACAGCAGTTTGATGGTCACGGTCTCCGCTGCTCTTCACGTTCTCATCCGAGGCAATACAACCCAGTCTCTTCTGACAGCGGAATCGCAAATGGGCTAGAAAGGGATATTCACATTGAAAGCGCTGGCTGCAGTCCAGACATGTGTACGGCGAGGATCCTGTGTGAATGAAGCACATTAAGATGAGATTACACACTCCTACAAGTCAATCGTCTTCCAGCGTTCACTGATTTAATAGCCAACAGTAAATCATGAGGTTAAAAGCACAGGTTTTATATGTATAAAATATTTCAGTTCGGCGATAAATAATTCATTGGCATTATAATAATTGCATTGACCTATTTCTCTCCTCTTAGACAACTCATTGGTTTAACCCAATCATCTTATTTCTCATGAAAGGTCACGACCTGAAACATTAACTCTGTTTCTCTCTCCACAGATGTTGCCAGACCTGCTGAGTATATCCAGCATTTCTGTTTTATTTCTCATTTCCAACATCTGCAGTATTTTGCTTTTGTGTCCTTTTATTTCTAGCTGAGTAACCCTTTATTTACTTTGACGCTGTATGTACACTTCTCCATACAAAACGTGTTCCTCCATTCTCCTGTCTAGCTGTCTCCATCTATTCTACCACCTCTGTTCTTTTCACCTGTCCACGTCCCAATGTCATTCATCCATCTATCTATCTATCTATCTATCTATCTATCTATCTATCTATCTATCTATCTATTTATCTATCTATCTATCTATCTATCTATCTATCTATCTATCTATCTATCTATCTATCTATCTATCTATCTATCTATATCGATCTATCTATCTATGTCATTCATTCATCTATCTATCTGCCATTCATCTATCTGTCCATCTGTCATCCATTCATCTATCTATCTATCTATTTATCTATCATTCATTTATCTATCTATTTATCTAGCATTCATCTATCCACCTATCTATCCATCTAACTATCTATCTATCTATCTATCTATCTATCTATCTATCTATCTATCTATCTATCTATCTATCTATCTATCTATCTATCTATCTTTCCATTTTTCTAAGTTGCTTGAGCAGTTGAATCTAACGTATGTATTCGCCTTTTTGTCAAATTGGCCATCTTTTAATGAATCTGAAGAAAATTACATAATCTGTCCACAATTAACTCAGAAGAGTAAAAATTACTTCAGGAACATAAAATAATACAATTTTCTCCGCTACCATTTATATGGATAGATTGTTGTGTGTATCTCAATGTGAGTATGTTTTCTTTTGAGGAGGGAGATACATTTCAGCTGCAATGTCAGACTTTATACATCACAGCTCACCATTCATTTTGGCCTGTGCCCTGACGTTGCTGAGAAGCAGCAGCTCCAACAGTTCTTTTCCGTACCACACAAGTAATTCTTCGTCTTTGTCAATCCGCCTCAGAGACCGATAAAACAACTGGCCGTTTTTCACATAGGCCTCCAGGTTTTGTTCCTCTTTATCCCTGGCCGACTGGACAAGTCTGAGCCACATTAAACCCTCGGAGGAGCTGTTCGCTGCTGAAGTATCCACCTGCAGTGAAGTGCAAACGCAGAATATGAGCCACATGCAGGCTGAACACAGGCCAATTACCAATGGTCTAATGTATATCGTCTTTGCTGCAGCCGGCCCCCCTCACATTCCACAAACCATCAGTTAGCCAGGTTGGAGATCCCCGGACATGGTACAGTATAATTTAACACCAAGGAATCTCAAGGTCCGTTTTAGTGTTTAGCGGGATAATATACAATATTGCTGAATATCATGAAAGTAAATACGTAGGTGATTTACTAGGTACTACGTCTACTTCAAATTTGAACCAGCACTTGTTAAATATTCAGCAGTACATCGCGGTCAGATTACGAGATCCGTGAACTTTGCGAGACTATACAGAGACTATATTCTTTTATATTCCTTCAATATGTTGAAAAGCCACGAAATGCAGCTCTATGTGAAATGGTCATGAAGAAAACGCTATTCAAAAAGTGGGGTGGGGGAGGGGTACGAAGTCAAGTGAACGCTCTATCATTTGTGCAGGTATTTGTGATGCCAAACACTCATAGGTCTTCTTCACGGCACTTGTGGAAGTTTAGTGTCCAAAATGACAGGCGAACCTTTAGCGGGTTTTACGTGCTTCTGCACTTTAGCCCACTATTTGCAGTTTGACAGCCCCCGCCCCACTACCTCAACAACCACAACCCCCGCTGTCCGGCGATGACCAACTATGTTTTTAACGCATTTTCTGTGCTATGAGGCAACGCGGGAGCGTAAATGAAGGAATCAGCCTAGATGCTAATGAATAAAGGGAACGGAACAAGTTAGGAAATGAACTATAGAAATAAACCATAGAGAAAAACATGCTGAAGTGCCAAATGGGGAAACGTGCAATGCGTGTAAATATGGAGGTCAGTAGGTGAGAAAAGCAGCAATACATGTAAAAAAGAAATTCAATCTTTTAGAGATCCTACATTGTGTAATGAGGATACAGAAGGTGAAACCAAGGAGGGGGGAGAGTGAGCAGGAGAGAATTAAAATTGACCCTACCCTAAAGATATAGGGCACCGTCCTTTTGTCGGCTGATTTAAGAGCAATGAAAGCGATGCTGTCATATAGGGACGTGTGGCTCAGTACGCAGGGTCCAAAGATGGCATTTTCTGGAATGTCACAGGTTGTATAGACGCTGGTGAAAATGTTGGTCAGACATTGCTGGACGGCTCTGCTGGCATCGCTCTCCCAAAACCCCTTGTGAACATTTGGATCTTCCATCGCCGGGGCTGGCTCTGGGCGGAAAGGGTATAAAAAGGTCACCTCAGTGCTTAAAGACATGCAAGAGTCACAATGCTTAAGCTTGAAAAATCTCGACAGTCGTGTTCGCCCTGATTATAGATTCAGACCTAATTTCTGAGGAAGCACACCGTAAGATTCCTGTATAAATTCAACATCTCGTGAAACCAGTGTACAAGCAAAGCCTGCTTGGTTTCGCCTGGGTTGTGTAAAATACGTATATATTTTTTCAAATATAAAGTTTTGCAGCGACAATGTTTCTGATTTTGACACGCCAGCAAGTCCTGGTTGTATCTGTCACCTTTTGTTCACTTCTGTTCGCGCGGATTTTATGATAAATGGTTCTGCTTCGATGTTCCCAATAAAACGTTGCCAGAGTGAGGTGCAAACGTTACCTGCCTTGTTCCTAGTTCGGTCCATTATTTTGGTTGAACGCAGAAGGAACCATTTATCAACAAACACCAAATGGCACTGTTCCGGTGTCTGGAGGTGCAGATGAAATGGATTGACAGTGTCCTGTCATTTTCAGTGATTTGATGTCAGATAACCTTTAGATCTTTTCTACAAGAAAGAACGTATGTCTTCTTCGTCCGCGCATCTCATTACCATAATACAGCCCTTTCCCTCTGAGACTTTAATTAAAAGCAGCAAGCAGAGTTAATTATTTTTACCTCGACACGGTTATTTATGGATGAGAATGAATCCCAGTTACCTTGTTCTACACAGGGGGAGATTCGGTCAAATGTGGCTTGTGAAATCTGAATTGGACGGGGTGGGGGTGGGGAGGGGGACAGAGTTTTGCATTGTTGGTATTCTTCGCAAGATTTTAAATGAGCTCAGGACCAATTTCCTGACTCACTCCGAAGTCACGGGG
Source organism: Cetorhinus maximus (assembly GCF_964194155.1). Taxonomy (NCBI): domain Eukaryota; kingdom Metazoa; phylum Chordata; class Chondrichthyes; order Lamniformes; family Cetorhinidae; genus Cetorhinus; species Cetorhinus maximus. The sequence goes on along the minus strand of NC_135879.1, from coordinate 91,610,449 downwards.
CATTTGTCAAAGCCCTGAACCTACATGGTTCAAACTTAGTCCATTTAAAGAAACAGAATTCGATCATATTTAATAATGTCTTGGTTAATCTGAGATTTTATCATGACCGAATCGTACCATTTTATATACCCCTTAATGTGGTAAATCATTTTTTAAAATAGGCAATACATAAACTGTGCATATGTAAAAATAGATTGACCGTAGCCCGATAAATCAGCAGTATTGCATCTAGATTTGAAAAAGACAAAAATGTTAAAGACAAGAATAGTCCCTTTATAACTTCCGCTCTCAACCTCAAATTCAAATATGATCCGCTTTACTTACAAACATTGGTAATGAGTGTGAGTAATCACCAATTCTAATGGTAACCAACTGGCATCCACCCAGTGCAGCCTTTCACTCCACAGTGATAGTGGAATCGTGAGTACGATTTGAACCGAGCCAAGAGGATAAATGTGCTTTCTCTGAACTTGAAGAGTCACTAGTAACATCTCCTGAGCGCAGTACTGAAGCTGTTCCACAAAACCTGCTCATACACTTTACAGAAAGTGATACTGTATACGCCTTACCTGATGGTGTGAACAGCGAAAGCTCTTCTCCACGTCTCTCTCCCCCTGCCCAGATATTTTTGTTTGCAAGAGAATAAAAATGCAACATATGCTGCAAACTCATTTCGCCAATCTTTTATTGTGAATGAGGTCGCGCGTCGCTTGGGGCGTCCAAAAAAAATAGAAGACGCCTTAATGAATATGCATTTCTTTCCATCCTCAGCAGAGCAAATCAGCGTTTAGGACGAAGGAAAACAAAACAAAAAGGTAAAGACTCACCAGAAAAAAACGACGGGATTTGTTTAAAAGATCTCTTTCTTTGCTCTTTATTTTTGGGGGGATGTGTGCAGGAGGAGGTAGGAGCAGCAGCTGGAGACGCAGCGCTCTCTCTCTGTGCTGTCAGTGCAGTGGCATCGTTGGTGAAAGTGACGGTGATGTTGCGCTTCCGATGCAGAGAGAGAGAGGGAGAGAGGAGCCGTGGAGAGTTACATATGGGCCCGAGCGTAAGTGGCAGACACTTTGGTGGAGATAATCTATCCAATGACGCGTGACACTCCAGCCCCCCACTCACGCCACACACACACACACACTCCCCTCCCCCTCCCGAGCCGACCACCCGCTCCTGCTCCCCATTGGCCAGCGGGCGGCCGCTGTTGGTGGCGGCTCATGCACTGCTGCACCTGCCGCGCACCGGCGCTCTGTCACCCGCATCGCCCCCGCCCCCCCCCCCCACCCCCGGCACTACACGCGCACACGTGCGTACGCGCTCGCGCACACGCGCCGGGTCGGATTGGACGGCTGGCGCCGAACGCCTTCGTGGTTAGTCGGTCTGGCCGGCGGCGCGCGGAGGGGGGAAAGGCGCGGCTTGGACAGGATGGAGGGAGGGAGCGAGGATGCTCGAGCTCGGCTCGGTTACCCGGGTTAAGGGCTGGAGAAAGCCGAGCGAGGAGCAGGGGGAGCGGAGCTCGGCTGTCACTCCACCCCTCCCGCACCCACCATGGGCAATAATGAGCCTAATTTATCCATTTGAGGGAAAAATATGCATCACCCAAAACGAGAGGCAACAGAATTCTACACACACTGGGTGGGGCGGGGGGTTACAATTTCTCATTTTACACCGATGGCAGATAACATTCTGGCTATCATGGATCATAAACCATTCAGTAGGCGTATTTTTGTTGCTTTTGTCACAAGTACATTAAACATTTACTTCAAAAGTGTCTCGGGATGACTGATCCTTACCACTGTAGGACTTTATAAAAATATAGAGGTAGGGGTTTATTCTTCATTTTAAGTGAGATACTGACTAACTTTCTGACATGAGAAATAGCAAAGTGAGTTTGGTCCCAATTGAGCCTCTTTGGAAATGTAGGTGTAACTAAAATGTATTATATACAATACATGCTTTCCCTATGGGCTATATAACTTGCAATACTGGATTTTCCATAAATTACTTGCATTAAAAACAATAGTCAGAATAATGGAGACCCATATAGCAAATAATCTAAAATAACATTATAAAGTAATATTTAGGTTTTAGAAAGCGTATGCTCAACGCATTATTTTTTGCTACTTCTAGCTGCCAAATCTTCTAATTAACTGCAGAATATATGGTAATTAATAAAATTAATTTTCTACCAGTCGGACGTAATCTGTAATTACACGTATTGTGAAAGTGCCGATACCAATTTACAGAAAGAGATTCAGGATTGGTGATTTTGGCAGAGTTGTCGCCCCTTTTGATTATCAACTTGAACTGAATCTCACCATTCTGTGGGATGGTTTACACACATCGTGAAGATCCAAACTTTATCTTTATAGCTCAGGGTAATCCGAGGCTCCACCATAATAGAGATTAAAGTGCCACTACTGTATCAGGTGCAAACAGAGCTTGTGTTGTGGTAACTGCTGGGAGAATCATACTGGCGTTCAATTTCTTGCATCCAATGCAGATTTCAGGGTGCTGGCTAAATCCGTTGTCTAGCTGGCTTTCGTGTGGTTCAGAATAAAGGTAATGGTATGGGTTCGGCTCCCGTTCTAGCTGGGATGGGGATCTGCCTCCCCTTCCTACCCCGGAGAGTAGAAGGCAGTGGCAAGCCACCACTGAGAAAGGCTGCCAAGACATACGGCTCCGGATGAAGCACCAGCAGACAATGATGGAGCACTCATGGAATGGAATTCTGATTTTACTGTAATTTCTAAATCTATCCAGAATCCCCATTACCCTGGACAACTGATGTTTGAGCACATGAGATATATATTTGAATATACGTCAACCTACAGAATGATAAAATTATTTCTACATGCTAGGTATATACACACACGCAACACGCGTGTGTTCTATAAGTAGTTTTGAAAACACCTACGGGAATGTGCATGCATGCATTTAAGCAGGTAAATAAAAATATACACATATCGACATGCAGGCAGTTGCATAATGCACATGCGTACATAAACACACACACATTTATAGTATTTTCATATAACGCATATAAACATTCTCCATAAATGTGTAGCCAAACAGTTATACACCGTATGTATACACACATTTCATGAATATTTAAATCGGAGCTGTAATTATAAAATACCCTCACCCCCCCCTGAAGATGTTCACTTAGAAAACAACACATTTTTTGTAAGCTTGCGGTTTATACATTAAACATCAAGTTTCGTGTCTTATTTTATAATATTAACTAACTGAGTGCACTATAGTGATTGCCCGCAATATTACGCCTGGGATGTTGCTATGTAAACAATTCCGTGGCGATATTATCTTTTCAATGAGTGCATTTTGTGAATCAAGTGTGAAATCTGGAAGCTGTCACTCAAAACATTATTTTGCTGCTGCTGTATTTTCAGAATTACTGAAAACTCTACGCTGAATTAAAACATAATGAACATTATACAGCTTCAAGTGGGGCATCAAACTGGAACTAATAGTGGCTTGCGTGCCAAACCATAGACATCACGTAGTGATAAAAATATGAAAATATTGAATTTAATTTGTTGTGTTTATGTGGTGGCTGTGAGTTGCAGAAGGAATATATAAACTCACACTGCATAACCCAATGAAAAGCACACAGACGCACATGCTACTAGGGCAGCATGCTGTTCGAAATTACACCATGTCTACTTCTGGTATTAATTTTGCTATAATCAAAGAGTATGTTTTGCCATGATAACTTGACAGTTAACAAAAGTAAACAGCATTTAGATGCTTTACCCAACATCATTCATTTTGTCAGGTTTGAAATGTGACGCTTTCAGCCTTTCGGTTAAAGAATGCGAGAGAAATAAAAAAAGACAATACAGAAAAGATGAGTTGCTGCATTTTTTCTCCATATTTCAGACATATAACACACAAAACGATTGCTATGTCATCATCATAAATCTCTGCCCCCCCCCCACCCCCACCACATTGTGCCCCTGACCAACGATGCATGATAAAACCCTTTTCCATAAAGTATTCAGTATTAAAACCACAAAGCTCACCCAATCAGTAGCCATCTGCCTCCACTATAACAGCAACGTGTGTGATGAGGGATGGCAGCCAGAGCAGAGACACAACCATGCACCAAACAGGTTTACAGGATCGAAACTGGTTGCAAACCACTATATTAGCACAGTCTCCAGTAAACAATCCCAACTGCATGGGGCGCAAGCAAGGGCGACTCATGTAAATAAAGTTATTTATGCATTCTCTAATTGCAGGCCCATCACTGTGATAAGATTTTTTCACTAAATGCAACAGCTAAAAGCCGATTTGATTGGTACCCCTTCCTTTAGATTCTTACTTAATGACATTTAGGTTTACCGTCGTGGCGATTCTCTGCCTTTCGAAAGAATTGTTCAACTTTAGCTATCCTAGAATAAATTGTGAACAAAGTCATGAATCTAAGCGGGTTCGTTAGAGGCTGATGAAACATAAAAATGTTAACTGGGGACATGTTACCAAAATATACTCAAGTCCCCAAAAATAGCCTTTTTATAGGATGTGGACAAAAGTTACAATCTGTCTTGTACGTTCTGACCAGTAATCCCATTGCTAAAGAATATATAATAAATTGACAAGTAAGATAATGACAACTTCGGTAAATTGATTTATTGAAATCGAGAGTAGTACTCTACAGTCGGTACCCAACTGGTTTCAGTGTGTGGTGTATGGTGATCTTGCGACCGCAGCTGCAGTGTGTCAGTTACAGCTGCTGCGAGTGTTTCAGTGCAGCTCACAGTAAAAAGGGCTAAGATTAATTGCACAAAACTTTTCCCCTCACACAGAGGCTTTCGCTTGATCAGCCATATATAAATAAAGTACGATTGTTGCAGGAAACGCGGCTCGACGGCCACTATTATGCTTAGAGAGAGCAGTTTAGTTGCAAATAGAGCATAAGGCTATGTTTAATGGGAATGGAATTTAATCTGGCAATTAATTTATTCAACAATGTCACATGCACAGAACCATACAAATATTCAGGGCATTATCTTAAAATAGATATCAAAATTTATATTGTTTGGGGTTAATCATCTCTGCATAAACAACCGAAAGGAAATTCGGTCCATCTACTTCTTCTAAGCTCAGCACCATCTCCATAGGCTTTACCTATGTCATATGCTGCTATTATCGGTGTCTTAAACTCCATATTAATACCGAATGGAATTACATTATGCCCTTTTTAAACTGATCATGAATTGCAGCGTTTTCGGCCTAGTAATTGTCATATTTATTAAGCAAGCACGCAAACGTGTTCTGTAAGTTATGTGACATATTTCACACATTGCATTACTTCAGGTTAGCTATACATTCCTTCGCAGTGAAATACTACTTTCATTCCATCTTTTATTATTGATTCCTTATTTTAAATAAGTTACTGTCATCTAATAGAAACGTGTCTACTAAAAAAAAAGAATACTATTGAATAGTGGTGTGTAGATTTAATAGGAGGGTTAGAACGATACAGTATTTCTTAATTACTTATTATAATAGCTGTGTAAGATAATTTTTGTCAATGTTAGCATGGTCTAAGTACGTGCCTAACCGTCAAGTAACTTTGGATCACCTATTATTTCCAATAGCCTGCAAGCATTTTCAAAAGTTAATTTTTTTGCTCGATTTTCAGCAGTAAGAAGGATATCCAACAAAGCAGCAGATACATCAGTGATATTTTCTTATAAGTAATGATCACAACTAATCGGTTCGAATAATAATACTTTTACTCTTAAAATAACCAAAGCAGAACTGCAATGGTTGGAATGGTCAAAAAATGAAAGTCATTCATTGCCAGAATTACAAATGCGTTATATTGTGATTCCTTTCTGATCATGTCGCGGGTTAAGAGTAAGATGTGACATGTATGTTTTTCATAAGCATTTCGATTATGAAACTCATTCATCTTGACACTTGTACACAATAGATGAAAAGCGAGGAAAGTGATTTACTGTATATCGTTATGCTTATTTTGATATTATGCACTGTAAAAGTAAGTTTAAAAAAGAGGTCTAACTTATTCAATTGGCACAATGTATGTGCGTGTCTTACAAAGATCCCTACAATATTATCCAAAATGTTTATTTTCTTTGTATAATTACCAACACCTGACATTCCCACCTCTCCCATAATGGTTGAGTTACCTGCGAATGAAATGGGTAGCAGATAACATGACATTTCCTAACAGGTTTATAAACAAATTCAATTACATACCACTTTTACTTAACCAATACAGTTGAATTCTATTTTACAGGTAAGTTGAAAAAACAAGGAGGCAGTCCGGAAATTCCCCGTTTTATTTTGTTTAGGGAACCAAGTATAGTGACGTTTCAAAACTGCGTCACTTTTGGCACTTTAATGTTCAAGATATTGATTCCAGACCATAAATATCTCCTAAATTCCCGATGTAAATAACGTACCTTTTGAGCGCCAACCTTTTGCGTCTATTTCATCATGAATCACAAGTGTTATGTGGCTCAGCAAGCTCAGTACCTAGCCTAACAACTTTGCTGTTTTCAAATAAAAGTTTGCGATGTGCAAAATAATGCACTGTGCATTAGTTTATATGTTGAATGCATTGCACACAATCTAGTTCACATTTTCCTTTCAATATTATTGGAGGCTGGCCAGGTGGGTTGAAGAATCTCTTCCGTTCCTTTGCTTTCCTCTTATTGATAGTAGTAGCTTTACTATTAATATTATTGGATGCTATATTGCTAAGCCACAAAGCACTTTTGATGCCTCGCTTGCAGAAGTCATTACATTCAAACATTTTTAAATGAAGCAGAAATATATAAAATGTTGGTTCACGTAATACGTTTAATAAAGGGCAAAACTATCAGCTGAAAAGAATCCAACTTACCTTTTTATGTGTACTTAATTAATTTGTGCAATAAAATACTTCCAAGTCACTACTGTAGTTTGCAAAAAGTGTGAAAGATGTTCTTTCTGAAGTGTTCAATTGAGGCTTTTGTCCTCTCCCCAGTTGCGATATAATTAACCGCGTCTGCATGTATTCAGTCGTTTCGAGGCAACCAATCTGCTGAATAATTTGACTGTTAGAATTCAAACGACACGTCCCCTGCTCAGTAATGAACAAATTTATTTTCTCCAGTTTGTACCTCGCATCTCCTTCAATCAGAAAGAAATACAAAGCCGCCCCTTAATAAGTAGAGATTTGCTACATAATGCATACGTGAAGTAGAAGTTATAATTTTTTAAGTCTGTTTGGACTAAGTGTAATATTATCACACCCGACTTAATGATATAACTAAAGGTTTCAAGAATAAAGTGTTACCTTTGTATTTAGTGCTTAATTGTTTAAATCCAGTTGTTCAAAAGTAATCACAGCATCAAGTGACTTCAAATACTTGTATTTATACCATTATAGGATCCAACAGTGAGCACCTTGTAAACAAAGCATATCGTGCATTGTAACAAAAGATAGCTTCAACTGAACATGTTTCATACAATTTCTTTAACTTTGGTAACTACGGTAACCATAAAGCAACAAATACTGTGTCGGAAGTATAGATGAAATACAACATTAACAATAATTATATACAAAATGAAAATAATAGAATCCTGTTTTTGTAATAGATAAAGACCAACAAAAAGGTATTCATAAAGAAAACTTGTACAAAACAGTATGCCATTGCTAAGTTTATATAAAAACTCGAAAGTAGTATCCATGTTTACCTGTCAGAACTTTTCATTCATGTGCATTTACCTGTACTAAATGATCATTCTTCTAATTACGTCTAGTTCATCGAGTTCCTTAATGTTAATTAATCAAAAACATGACTATTTAATACAGAATTATATTGGATACGTAGAATTCGACTTACCCTTTAATCAGAAACAACCAAATGATGCTGGATCGTTTGTATTCCTATGATAAATCAGATTTTCAGTTCCTTAGCACTATGCACTAATAGAGATATCCTACATGCCATTCCTTTATCCCGAGACAATATCTGGATCTAAGTAATTGGAAACATAATATCCACCAGAAAATAAATATTCAAAGAAGCATTTGAAAAGTTACCTTGAATGAGAGAGCAAACGTGGCTAATGCATGCGCGTGGGCGTGAACATTTCTTTCCAAAGTAGAGTTTAGACAATCCCAGTTCCCAGTTTGATGAACTAGAGAGTGTGGCAAACGTTCAGCGCGTTGGTATTTAGTGGGGGTGGGGGGGGGGGGGGGGGGGCGGAATTTTAACCCATAAATGCAAGTTATCATGGTCTAGCAGCTAGGCATTGAACCAACCAATGTCATCCCGGTTACACAGATTCTTGAACATTTCCTTCGGCTACCGACAACACAAAATTAAGAATACACTCAGTAAAAATAGAATTTCCATTTCCTTATTTGATTTTCTCCCTAACAGCAAAGACGGCGTTGCCTGGCCTTGGTTTCTCCCCCAGGGTCCGTAAAAAATGAATAGCCTGGTTTCAAAATCACATTGACATAGAGACGTGGCTGTGCATTAACTTGATCTACTTTAATGACCATATATTGAACATCTGACCTTTCCATATTTAGGGACTTGGAGCTCAAATCGTACTTAACAAGGGGAACCAGTAAGTTAAACACCACCCAAATGACATTGAATTTGGACTGAATGTTAGACCACAAATGCGAGAATGAGACATTATTTACACTGAATACACAGTCATTGAGCCATGTGTTGACGACATTGCAGACAGTAAGGACCGGTTGAGAAATTTGCGTGTTCGTATTTCACAAAAGAGAATCTCGAAAATGAGAAAATAAAGAAAGCCTCGGCCGCACGAGATTCTGCACAGGAAATTGTTTTTTTGAAATTCCAGTGGAGGGCAGAAGAGTTGAAAGAATAAGTGAAGAACATCAAAATGTTGGCAGATTTAGTCTTCGTTTATTTGCTACTGGTTGTCTCCTGACATTCTTTAAAGTCTCAGTCCAAAGTTAATGACACCTATTAAATTTACGCGTGCGGTGTATATTTTATGGGATCAATTATTAGATTTTGGGGCCGTTTGTTAACTGGAGAATGCGGCTTGTAACCGAGGATGTGCCACAAATCCCAGAGCATTAGCATCCTCCACCCCTGCCTTGAAACATGACAGCGGAGGGCGCATGTGTTGCTATGTCTAACTTAATGGGCTGGCTGTGACAATGAGCAACTATTACAAGTTTGAAGAACCCCTCCTCTTCTAATTTTCCGTGATCGCGCCCGTGTACACGGCGACTGACCATCACCCAACGAGGAAATGCACGTAAGATCCACGGAAACAGACTTCACCGGTGTAGGCAAGGGCGTGTTACTATGTGGGACTGGTCATGTGGAATTACAATCGCGCTTTTCTTTTTCTTATAGGTGCGAGGGAAACTCGGATCTGATACTTGCTGAAAAATTCAAATGATCGCACAAAGAACCAACCACCAAAAATCCCTGCTGGCATATGGCTCTTCTTATGCCATATGCACCATCTTTCAGATTTGCTGGCACCGAAGCAATTGTGGTCAGCCTGCATGCTCGGGCCCTACCAGTGCTTTCGTTCTCTTTGGGAATAAAACATACAGAACATTTAATTAAAGTGTACTTTCTTTTTTCTATACCATACGTTAAGATATTGAATATGCATAAAATAATATAAGGGAATTTAAGAACATTATCCATTATTTGGACATTTCTGCGAAAAGTTTTATTTTAATACTAGTAAAGATGTACCAGGAGTAACATTTCATTTCAGTTCTGTCACATTTATGCAGTTTTGTCTTAAAGCAATAATGCCCTATTCTTAATTTCGATACGACCCAGTCGTGAGGCTGTAATCATACGTCCACCATTTCTGCCAACGCAAACTAGTTTCAGGTGGGCTTTGGTGTAAAGGTAGAGGTATAACTTCAGTCAGAACCCAATCCTGTACTAAAATGCACTCATGCAAAGCTGTTAGACTCTCTGCAGGAGAGAGAGAGAGAGAGGATGGGAGCAGAGTAATATAAAGAACAAGGCTGAGACTGAAGCAGTATAAAGAATAGGCCAGAAGTTGGAGTGGTATAAAGAGCGAGGAGGGGAGTGAAGCAGCATAAAGATTGAGTCCTGGAATGGAGCAGTTCAAAGAGTGAGGCCTGGAGTGGGGTGCTATAAAGAGCGGGTGTGACTGTGGCCGGAATTTTGCTGCCAAGGCCAAAAGTGACCCGCTTCAGCCAATCAAGTGGCTGCCAACCTATATAAGGCTGGCACCTCAGCAACCTCAACAGTACCACTGCTAGCACTGGCCATTCCTGTGGGATGATGGTGTATTGATGGGCATGTGCCCTCAAAGACAGGTAAGTGGGGTGTGAGGACAGGCAGCACCACTGCAGCAGAGGAAGTCATTGCCACAGGAGACCTCTCCATGGGTCACGGAGAGGCCTAAAAAGGAGCCCTCACCCCCTCACCACTAGAGCTTGCTGGGAGGCTGGCAGTCTGCCAGGTAGAGGCAGGCCTTCCCACCATGGCCAAAATGTCCATGGAAGTGGAGTGACCCTTAATTAGCCACTTAAGTAAATCAACTGGGCAAGCCAGCTGGCCTGTTACCTTACCCACTCCTGGCAAAATTGGTTGGAGGTGGGAATTAATTGGGTATCCCTGATGCCTCCTAGCACCATTTTACCAACCCTCCAGCTTCCAGCCCATCACCAATGGGTACAGAAAATTCCAACCTGTGAATCTGTGAATGGCACAGGAAAGAAAAAAATCACACAAGAAATCTTGGAGTGGTAAATCTACAGGTAAGAATTTAATTTAATTAACCTATAAAGTGAAATAATTCAATTAATTCATATAAAAACCAAAAAAAAACCCAATTGATAAAATATATAAACTTTAACTTGCCATATTTTATACATTGCATGTTGTAGAATTTATTAGATAATTATGATCAATGTTTTGTTCAGTAAGATTTAGCAGAACAAAGTTAAAATTAAATAAAGAGTTACTGTAACATTGAAGGGTTTGTAATTTTTCATTAAATTAAGATCTGAGGCATACAGATAATAAGAGTTAAGTCAAACATTTAAGTTAACATACCGATATATACCTAGTGATGTCAACACAAGGGAAAGATCATAAGAAATAGGAGCAGGAGTAGGCCATTTGGTCATCAAACTTGCTCCACCATTCAATAAGATAATGGCTGATCTGATTGGAGTCTTAACTCCACTTTCCTGCCTGTCCCCTATAACCCTTAACTCCCTGGTCAATCAAGGAACTGTCTAAAACAAAAATAAAAATACCTGGAAAAACTCAGCAGGTCTGGCAGCATCTGCGGAGAGGAACACTGTTAACGTTTCGAGTCCGTATGACTCTTCAACAGAACTAAGTAAAAATAGAAAAAAGGAACTGTCTAACTCAGCCTTGAATATATTCAATGACTCAGCCTCCGCAGTTCTCTGGGCAAGAGGTTTCCAAAAAATCATGATCCTCCAAGAGGAGAAGTTCCTCCTCACCTCAGTCTTAAATGGGAGGCCCCCTTTTTTTCAAATGTGCCTCCTAATTCTAGATTCCCCCAAGACAGGAAGCATCCTCTCATCATCTACACTATCAACCCTCCTCAGAATCTTATATGTTTCAATAAGGCTACAATCACATCTTATTCTCCTAAACTCCAATGATTTAGAACCAGCCTTTTCAGCTTTTCCTCATAAAACCCCTTCATCCCAGCAATCAGCTTTGTGAACTTTCTCTGAACAGCTTCCAGTGCAAGTATATTCTTCCTTAAGTGAAGAGACCAAAGCTGTACACAGTACACCAGGTGTGGTCTCACGAATCCCCTGTACAGCTGTAGCAAGACTTCCTTACTTTTATACTCCAGCCCCCTTTGCAATAAAGGAAAATATTTCATTTACCTTCCTAATTACTTGCTGTATCTACATGTTAACATTTTGTGATTCATGTACAAGGACACCCAGATCCTTCACTACTGCAGAATTTTGCAGTTTCTCTCCATGTAAATAATATTCTGCTTTTCTATTCTTCCTGCTAAATTGGACAACCTTACAATTTCCCACATTGTACTCCATCTGCCAAATTCTTGCCCATCCACTTAACCTATTGATATCCCTTTGCAGACTCTTTGTATCCTTTTCACAACTTTCTTTCCTATCTATATTTGTATCCTCAGAAAATTTGGCAACAATACACACAATCCCTGTATTCAAGTAATTAATAAAGGTTGAAAATAGTTGAGGCTCCAGCACTGATCCCTGTGACATTCCACTATTTATAGTCTGCCAATCTAAAAATGACCCATTTATACCAACTCTCGGTTTCCCATTAGTTAGCCAATCCTCTATCAATGCGAATATATTATCCACTACACTACTTTATCTTATGCAGTATCTTTTATATGGCACCTTATCAAATGCCTTTTGGAAGTCCATATACACTACATCTACTGGTTCCACTTTATTCACCCTGCTTGCCACACCCTCAAAGAACTCTAATCAATTTGTCAAACACGATTTACCTTTCATAATACCACAATGCCTCTGCCTGATTATGTTATGATTTTCTAAATGTCCTGCTACTGTATTCTGAATAATGGATTCTAGCATTTTCCCAATGGCAGACATTAGGCTAACTGGCCTGTTGTTTCCTGCTTTCTGCTTCCCTCATTTCTTGAATGGAGGTGTTACATTTCTGGTTTTCCAATCTGCTGGGCCCTTTCCAGAACCTCGGGAAATTTGGAAGATTACAAGCAATGCATCCATTATCTCTGCAGCCAGTTCCTTTAAGAACCTAGGATGCAGGCCATCAGATCCAGGCGGCTTGTCAACCTTTAGTCCCATTGCTTTTCCCCATGCTTTTCTCTAGTGATTGTGATTGTTTTAAAGTTCCTCTCTACCTTTTCCCCCCTCATTTTCTATTATACTTGGGATGTTTTTTGTGTCTCTTACAGTGAAGAGAGGTACAAAATACTTGTTTCAAATTTCTGTGATTTCCTTGTTTCCCATTATTTAAGTCCAAGTCTCACACTCTGAGCAACACTCGCTGTCACTACTTTTTTTTCTTTGTACATGCTTGTAGAAACTTTTACAGTCTGTTTTTATATTTCTTCCTACTTTTTCACTCACACTCCAATTTCTCCCTCTTTTTTTGTGGTCATCCTTTACTGGTTTCTAAAACCTGCTCAACATTCCAGGCTACCTCTAATTTTTGCAGAATTGTTCATCTTTGCTTTCAATTTGATACCATTCTTAACCTAAGGAGGTGATTGGTGAGTAGCTATGAAGTGCTTATTTAAGTCTTAAGCTTATTTCTCTTAATTTAGTTAATAGTCTAATAGATAGAAGTATGACAGGGCACCTCGGTCTCATGGAATACTCATTCTATTCCATGTGGCAACTCCAGGATGCTTCAGGTGTCCTAGACAACCTCAAGTGCTGCAAGTATAAACAGCTGGAGGAGCTTCAACTCCAGGGTTTGGAGCTTTTAAGCAGCAGCTGGCATCACTGCAGTACATTTATGAGACTTAAAGCTGCATGGATAGCACATTTCTGGAGATGGTCACCTCTCAGCTTAAGAGTGAGCAGGCAGAATTGGGTGGCTGCCAGAGAGTCAAGAGCATCCAGGAATGTAGTGTGGGATTCCCTTGAGGGCACCTCATTCTCCAACTGGTATTCAGTTCTCAATATTAGCGAAAGTGATGGTTCTTCTGGCAAATGTGATCAGAGCCAGGCTCACAAAATTTTAGAAACCAACAGAGGATGGCTAAAAAAGAAAGAGGGAGAAATTGGAGTGAGAGAAAAACTAGAAGGAAATATAAAACCAGACAGCAGAAGCTTCTACAAGTATATACAAAGGAAAAAGTGGCGAGAGTGAGCATTGCTCAATTAGACCGTGAGACTGGCAATTAATAATGGGAAACAAGGGAATCAGACGGTCAGATCAGCTGCAAAGAGGGGCAGAAGGAAGATTAGGAAAGCAACAGTAATCATGAATTAAATCGTTAACAGGCAGGCATTTCTGTACCCACAGATGTTATTCCAGGGTGGAATATTTCCAAAAATCCAAACCGAGGTTTTCCACCCATGGTGGTTGACAGGGCCCTCAACCGTGTCCGGCCCATCTCCCGCGCATCCGCCCTCACACCTTCCTCTCCCTCCCAGAAACATGATAGGGTCCCCCTTGTCCTCACTTATCACTCCATCAGCCTCCGCATTCAAAGGATCATCCTCCGCCATTTCCGCCAACTCCAGCATGATGCCACCACCAAACACATCTTCCCTTCACCCCCCTTGGCAGCATTGCACAGGGATCGTTCTCTCCGGGACACCCTGGTCCACTCCTCCATCACCCCCTACACCTCAATTCCCTCCCACGGCACCTTCCCATGCAACCGCAGAAGGTGCAACACCTGCCCCTTTACTGCCCCTCTCCTCACTGTCCAAGGGCCCAAACACTCCTTTCAAGTGAAGCAGCATTTCACTTGTACTTCCCTCAATTTAGTCTACTGCATTTGTTGCTCCCAATACGGTCTCCTCTACATTGGAGAGACCAAACGCAGACTGGGTGACTGCTTTGCAGAACACCTTCAGTCTGTCCGCAAGCATTACCCAGACCTCCCTGTCGCTTGCCATTTCAACACTCCACCCTGCTCTCATGCCCACATGTCCGTCCTTGGCTTGCTGCATTGTTCAAGTGAAGCTCAACACAAACTGGAGGAACAGCACCTCATCTTCCGACTAGGCACTTTACAGCCTTCTGGACTGAATATTGACTTCAACAATTTTAGATCATGAACTCTCTCCTCCATCCCCACCCCTTTCCAATTACCCCTCCCTTTTTTTCCAATAGCTTATATAGATTTTTCTTTTACCACCTATTTCCATTATTTTTAAATGTATTTCCATCCATTGTTTTATCTCTACCTTTTAGCCTTTTTTGATTCCTTCACCCCATCCCACCCCCACTAGGGCTATCTGTACCTTGCTTGTCCTGCTTTCTACCCTTAATTAGCACATTCCTTAGATAATATCACCACCTTCAACACCTCTTTGTCCTTTTGTCTGTGACATCTTTTGGTTATCTCCACCTATCACTGGCCCTCTATCCAGCTCTACTTGTCCCACTCCCCCTTAAACCAGCTTATATTTCACCCTTCTATTTTTACTTAGTTCTGTTGAAGGGTCATTTGGACTTGAAACGTTAACTGTGTTCCTATCCGCAGATGCTGCCAGACCTGCTGAGTTTTTCCAGGTATTTTTGTATTTGAATATTTCCTCCCTGGTGCCAAGGTCAAGGCTGCCACTGAGTGGCTGCAGAAAATCCTGAGCCAGGAGGGCGAACAACCAGTAGTCGTGGTCCATATTGGTGTCAATGACATAGGTAGAAGGAGGGATGAGGTCCTTCAGGCAAATTTTAGGAAGCTAGGAAGGAGACTAGCCAGCAGAATCTTAACGGTTGTAATCTCTGGATTACCCCTGGTGTCACATGCCAGTGAATATAGAAATGGCAAGATAGAGTAGATAAATGTGTGGCTGGAGAGATGGTGTCAAAGGGAGGGCTTTAGATTCCTGGAACACTGGGGCTAGTTCTGGGGTTAGTGGGACCTCCTTAGGCCACACCTCAACTCAACGAGGGCCAATGACCTTGCAGGACCGGTTGCTAATCTTGTTGAGGAAGATTTAAACTAATTTGGTAGAGGAATGGGAATCAGGGTATAGCATGAGAAAGAGGAAATAAGTTTCAGATTGCACTAGAGTCAGAAATAGTAAAGTATTAGTTGGGGTCAGGCGAAAAGAGAATATAACAAAATTGAAATTAGGCTTACAGTGCATGTAAATGTTCAAAGCATGATTAATAAGGTTGAGAACCTGCAGGTGCAGATAGACACATAGGAATATCATGCCATGATAACAACAAAAAAGGGCTCAAAAGGGCAGTTAATAAATATTCCTGGATACAAGATATTCATGACTGAGAGGGAAGGAAAGAAAGGGGGAGCAGAATATTATTACCGTTCTGGAGAGAAAGGATGTTCCAGCGGGGTCGAGGATAGAATCTATTTGGCTATGGTTAAGAAACAGTAGAGGTACTGTTACCCTGCTGAATGTGTTTAATAGGCCACCAACTAATGAAAAAGATGTAGTGGTGCAAATTTGAAAGGAAATTTGTTACTATCTTGTTACGAACTGTTAATGTTTAAAGGACCATCAGGAAAATATAATAATTTTCATAATGTTATTGGAATTTATTGTAAAGTGGAGTAACAGCTGGGGTCTGTGTCTATGGGTCCGTGTGTGTGTGTGTATGTGTGTGTGTGTGGGACTTAGTTGAATTAAAGGCAGTTGGTCTGAAGGCTTTGATGTAACAGAAGATAAGCTAGCTTTGAAATGGTAAGTAGGTAAACATAGGTGTAAAGGGAACATTTGCAATTTTAAATAAACCAGACGAGATTGATTTCAAAGGAGGACTGAAATGTTTCATCTAGCCAGGAGAAGTTAAGAAACAGTGAGCAGAATATTCCTAGAATTGCATTAAGTGCGGTAGCGGGCGGGTAAAATGGAGCCCTACCCGCCGACGAAAATGGCGGGTTTTCACACCCTATTGTCCCGAAATCACCTTACTATTCATTCACTCCCATGAAACATGCCATTATCAGGGCGAGTGGGCTCTCATTCGCCTGCTCACCATCACTCCGCTGATGCATCACGCTGGCCGCCATCTTTAAAAGGCAGCCTCCAGCAAAGCGCTCATCACCAGCAGCTCACCACCACTGCCTGGGAGACATGGCCAGCAAAGGACAAAAGACTGCAGCCCCCTGCTTCAATGACGGGTCCCTCGAGAGACTGCTGGATGCCATGGAGTCCCACTGGAATGTGCTCTACTCCCGCTCTGGCTGTAGGATGGGCAGCAAAATCACCAACCTGGCTTGGGAGGTGGTGGCAGCGGTGGTCAGTGCAAAGGCCCTGCAGAGGAGGACAGCCACCCAGTGCCGAAAAAGGATGAATGATCTCCTCCGTTTCTCCAGGGTAAGTTACTCTTTTCATCACTCCCAACTCACACACTCACAAACCCATCACATATCCACAGGGCTCTCACTCACTGCCAGTACAAGGGATATCGCCATTCACTCTTTCACACACACCATCATTGTCTTCATCCCATCCATGGGACCACTCACCACCCACGCAGGCCAGGAATACTTATCACCTGGCTCAGCAGGCATCCTGATACACTCTTCCCATCTCTATCCATGCAGGACAAACTTACTCACAACAGGAGGGAAGGGTTGCCGACAGATGGAGGGATGCCGGGGATCAAAGTTCTGACAGAATTTGAAAACAGAGCCATCCAACTGACCGGTGATGACCAGGGCCGGTCCTGTGCTGATAGTGAGGTCAGCGCTGCTCTACCAAGAGAGGATCCAGCAGTGCAACATCCATCAGACAACCATGCTTTGAGTGATGTGTCCTTTTTCACAGACCTCTGCCATGCACTAATTATCTCTCCTTGTTTTCGCAGGCACATCTGGGAAGCAGCCGACTGAGTCCATGACCCAGGGCCTCCAATTAAGCCCCAAAGAAACCTCTGAAGAGGAATCTGAAGGCACCCTCCCTGAAGTCCCATCACAGCGCTCACCCACACCCTCCACCAGTGCAGAGACATACACCTTGGTGGGACCTAGTTTTAGAGTAGCCCCGGGATCACAATCTGCTGAGCACATTGCACTTTCTGATCCACTGCAGGCAGATGCAGGAACTTCCCAGGTCCCCGGCACTCGGAGGACTGCTGGAGCCAGAATGTTCCTGAGTCCGAGTCTGACGACGAGCCTCTGGACTCGGTCATGTCACAGTTCCTGGAGCTGCAAAGGCAAGCTCGGGAACATCAGGAAGGGATGTCCGCTGCACTCTTCAGATTGCAAGGCACGATGGAGGAGTCTGTCCGTCTTCAGGCTGAGGTGATAGTGCTGGCATTGCAATGCACTGAGGTCAACACTTGCAGAATGGCGGCCGCCATGGAGGCCTTAGTCCAAGATGTGACTCCTGCACTGCTGCGCATGTGCTCCTGCACATCTATCGCTGATGCCATAGTTGGCCTCCAACAGTGTGTACGCGAGAGGGGTGCTAGGCAGCTCAATCTCACTCCAGCTACCCCATCCGTTCGCGGAGTCAGCCAGCGGCCCTTGGGCATCCAAAGGGAAGAGGATCAGCAGGTGCATGCTCCGGGGAAATCTACCCAGGTGACTCTGGGATCAACCGGCCCATCTGAATCCCCTCTTCCTGTGACCTCCACAGCTTCAGCTTCACAGGCTGAGGAGGGTGCCACTGCCTCACAGCTGGATCCCGTAAGCAAGCCAGGGCCCTCCAAGTCTCAGTCCTCCAGAGAGCTCCAGCCAAAATCATCGCAGACAGGACGTCACAGTCAGAAGGCTGCCTCCACCTCCATTGTAGATGTCTGGGGAGCACCAAGACGTAATGGCAGGGTTAGGGAAGTTAGGTAAAAGTAGTTGCACAGCCTGGGCGTGGGCGTTGGTCACTTGTACATACTGTTCACTATTATCAATAAACTCCGAAGAATGTCTCCCTGCCTGTGGCTCCTTGTTCTGATCAGCAGTGTTCTTGTCACTCAGATGTGAAACCTTTCTGCACAAGATAAAAGGCAGGTGTCTCAGTCCAGGGCCTCTTCCCTGTGCTCTGTGCGGCCTTCAGACCACAGTGATGGTCCAGCCTCACACTCCCTGGAAACATTACTGATGTCTGCACCTCGGCAGTGCTGGTCATTGCTGCCAGAATGTAGTGGGCAGGCGCCACAGAGTTCTCTCATACTCTCTGTGTGCTCTCAGCACCTTTAAGGTGGGGCTGGCCCCCATCACACCAGCATCTGCGACCAGTGATGCTGTGCACCAGCTTCTGAAGGGCTGAGGTGCTGAAGGTGGACACAGCATCAGATGCATCTAAAGTTTCATGGCTGCATCTCTGAGATGGCCCTGATTATGGAGCGCAAGTGAGCTGCCCTCAGCAAGACAGGAGTCAGACATTCTTAGAGGCTATGTGAAGGTCTATGGAGTGACCTCACTGCATGTTGTCCTCATCCTCCTGTGATCAAGCGACTATTAGGGCCTCCACTGCATCTCCATGACAGGAGCATTCTCACAGAGGGTATTGGCACTGCGATAAGCCAGTCTGGAGTCAAACATTCACAACTGCAATGTGAGGGTCTACAGGGACACCTCACTGCATGTCGTCATTATCCTCCACAAATCTGGCAGCTATGAGGGCCTCCCGAGTGCGTCTGCCTCAGCTAGACGATGCGAGTGCCTCATCCCCATCATCGTCACCACCGATTACCCCCTCACCCTCATCTCCGTCAGTGTCCTCCTCATAGGAGGAGACCTCCAGCTCTTCCATCTCCTCCACAGCCAGCTGCTCTCCCCATTGCAGCACCAGGTTGTAAAGGGCGCAGCAGACGATGACGACGTGTGAGACCCTCTGTGGACTGTATTGCAGGGCTCCACCAAACCGGCCCAGGCACCAGAACCTCATTTTCAGCATCCCGATGGTCTGCTCCACCAAATTGCGAGCTGCTGCATGAGCCTCATTATAGCGTCGCTCTGCTGCAGTCTGAGGCCGCCGCACGGGTGTCATCAGCCATGGCCTCTGTGGGTAGCTCTCATCCCAAAGAAGCCAACCCTGCAGCCTCTGTGGACCCTGGAAGACTGCAGGGATCTGCGAGCAACTCAGGATGTAGGCATCATGCACACTCCCTGGAAACCGTGTGCACACCTGCAGGATGTGTTTCTGGTGCTCGCATACCAGCTGCACGTTCAGTGAGCCCTTGCAGTTAACCAAGTCCATTGAGTGTAGCAACAGAGACCTGAGCACCACGTGAGTGCAGTCAATCGCACCCTGCACCTGTGGGAATCCCGAGATCAGAGTGAATCCAATGGCCCTCGCATCCTGGACGTCCCAGTGCTGGGCAAAATGCACAAAGTTGTGTGCCATGGAGAAGATGGCATCTGTGACCTCATGGATACATTTGTGGGTGGTGGATTGTGAGATCCCACAGAGGTTACCTGAGGAGCGCAGAAAGTCGCCACTGGCATAGAAATTGAGCACCACGGTCACTTTCACAGCCACTGGCAGTCGATGCCCTCCATGTCCCTTTGGCACCAAGTCCTGCAGTACGTGGCAGATGTGAGCCACCAGCTCCCTAGACATGCACAGTCATCGGCGACACTGATCCTCAGTCATCTGTAGGAATGGCAGGCGGCGTCAATAGACCCTGGGTGTCATTAGGCACCAACCAGCCACGGCTCGCTGTCACTCCTGCGGGAGCCTGTGCTGCCCCTTCTTCATGAGGTTGCTGCTCCTGCCTTTGCATGGCCAGGTGCCTCAGTCGCTCTCTCCTCCGTCTTCTACGGTTTCTATAGGCCATCAGGCATACAGCTAGGTCACCAGGATCCATGATCCTGACGTGGTCCTCCCGCAATATGAAAGAGGGAGAGAGACATGGTTATCATGGCTGTACTTAGCACCTTTCCTGGCCTTGTGTGACCGCCCCTTAATGCTTCCCAGGAAGTGCTGGTCACCCCTCGGATGGCCAGAGATGAGTGCGCTGCATGGCTGCCCTGTCAACCTGCGACATGGGGGACTCTGGTCCAAACCGAGATGCTGAGATTGCAAGGGGCTGTGAGCACCTCCAGCAGTGACTGCTACATGGCCAGCACTGGCAAGGAGATTGTACAACCTGTGCAGTCCAACTGCTCCGCGGTCCATTAAAGTGGTTGCAGACTCGCAGCCTGTGCCGGGGCAGGGGGGAGGGATTAGGGGGAGGGTAAGGTCTGGAGCGCTTGGTGGCCCTTTGGTGCCTCCATGTTTCTTGCATGGACAGGCAGGCTAGGAGACTGACCCCAATCATATCACTGTGGTTGCGCCTGATTTGTCTCAGTTGCAGAGGCATGGTCAGTTTATACAGATCCCTAATGCATGATCACTTCCCTCATTTAATCTACCCCGCACCTGTGCACAGGATGCAGTGCCAGGGCAGCACTTGACACCCCCCCACTGAGAATGGTCGCCTCCAAGGCTGGCCAGCACTTGTTCTCTGACAACCTCCTCCCCAGCACTCCCTCCCCGCTCAGCAATTGCCTCCGAATCTGGCCTGCACTTGTCAGGCACACTGTGGAGAAAGCTGCTGCTCACTTACCTCAGTACCCCCAAACTGAAGGCCTGCGTGCTGTTGTGAAACACGTCGGCATGCTCTCCCGCATATGTGGATGGATGATATGGTGGGGTTCCAAGAGCCAGGCGAATGGCCTTTTAATTATATGCTGACGTATTACAATTAGCTTTCTGCCAACCGATGGCGGGAAACGTGACCCGCCATTGGCTGGCTGAGCGGATGATCGCGACCTGACTTTGCGCTGTCGTGAATCAGGTCACATCATATTTTCTGCGTATGCCACCTATCACGCCCGCTGGCAGCGGGCTCGCAAAATTCTGCCCAGGGTATTTATTTTTCCCAAGGATTACTGGTAAAATTGGTACTTTGACAGATTTTCTTATTATTAGAGGGGTAAAGTCCAAAGACAGTGAAACAATGGGAATTTGCATTTAAAGGGCAAAATATGGATAAAAGAGAGAAGGCTGTGTGCAAGGGGAGGAATTCTAAGATCTAAAACGAGTTTGAAAACCTCCAGCATCTAAGCATCAAGCTGCTGCCTACAAAGAACTGAAGTTAAGAAAACTCACTTTGAATTCGATTGTTCAGGGTATTGTGTTTCTTTGCCTGGGACTTTTAAAATCTATGGGCAGAATTTTATGGCCCCGTTTTGGTGGGGACGGGGCCGTAAAATGCGGCGGGCCGTTATAAATCCCATTGACGACAGCAGGAACGTAAAATCCCGCTGTCGTAAAATTCTGCAGTGTGTGTCTTACTGTTGCCTTAACAAAAGTGTATCTGGGCGTTAGATGAACTAGGGGATTTAGAAGTTATCATGGTAGTAATTTGAGGATGTATGTGTGTGCTTAAAATCGTTTCTTCTATTAATAAAGGTTTAATTTACTTTTATATGACTCAGTGATCTTATTACTACTGAATTCAAGGCACGAATCTTGAAATTTATACAAATTGCAAAACAGTTGTGGCAGTGTTTCCAGTTTCCCTTTGGGATTTGAGCAGCTCAGCATTTACCATCAGCTGTGCCATAACAAAAGCTGGGGCCTCTTTGTGAGATATATTTGAAATCCCTTGATTGGTTTGGAGTTGGTGAATCTTAAGGTTATGAGTACAAGAAGCACTTTGAATTCAGGAGTTGGTGTGAGGGATTTTAAGTGATGAGACTGCAGTATGGCTTTGGCAGTTGCTAAGGCTTGTCTGGGAGTTGAAGTTATAAATTTGGCTGGTTTACAAAAGGTAAATAAAGCTAAATTAATGGAATTGACAGATAAGTTACAATTAGGGTTACCTGAAGGGGCAAAGAAAACAGACATAATTGAAGGTATAGGACAGCATTTAAAGTTGGAAGTGATACCTGACACTAGTGAGTCACAGCTGGAGGTAGTAATAGGGGGTAGCATATTTAGGGGTATAGATACTGTTCTCTGCAGCAAAGACAAAGAGTCCTGAAGGCTGTGGTGCCAAGATTAAGGACATCTCACCTGGGCTGGAGAGGAACTTGGCATGGGAGGGGAAGGATCCAGTTGTCATGGTCCACGTAGGTACCAATGACATAGGTAGGACTAGGGAAGAGGTTCTGCTGAGGGACTACGAGAAGCTCGGGGCTAAATTTAAAAGCAGAGCCACAAAGGTAATAATCTCTGGATTACTACCTGAGCCACGTGCAAATTGGCGTAGGGCAAATAAGATAAGAGAGGTAAATGCAAGGCTCACAGATTGGTGTGGGAGAAATTGGTCCTGATTCATGGGGCACTGGCACAAATACTGGGGAAGGAGAGAGCTGTTCCATTGGGATGGGCTATGTTTGAACCATGCTGGGACCAGTGTCCTGGCGAATCGTATAACTAGCATTGTAGATAGGACTTTAAACTAATTAATTGGGAGGAGGGTTCAATTGGAGGGAAGTTTAAAAAATCAAAAAGAAATGAGAGAGCAGAGGTGCGGGGTAGTGAAGCGGCAAACAATAACCAAAGTGTGACAGGGAGGGGCAGAAAATATAAGCAGAAGAGTGCAGCAGAAATTAGAACCAGAATGAGTAATAATGGTTAAAAGTCAAGGCTTAAGATTCGTTATCTGAATGCACGCAGCATTTATAACAAGATAGATGAGTTGACGGCCCAAATAGAAATAAATGAATATGACTTGATAGCTATTACAGAGATGTGGTTGCAGGGTGACCAAGACCGGGAACTCAATATTCAAGGGTATTCGACATTCGTGAAAATTAGGCAAACAGGAAAAGGAGGTGGGGTAGCTTTGTTAATTAAGGAAGTTATCAGTGTGGTGGTGAGTAATGATATAAATGCAATAGATCATGATGTGGAATCAGTTTGGATGGAAATAAAGAATGGCTAGCAGAAGAAGTCATGGGTTGGATTCATCTACAGGCCCCCAAGGAGTTGCCTCACAGTAGGACAACGTAGGTCAGTTGAAAAAGAGCGCGGAGATTGAAAATAAAAGGAGGGGAAGCTGAAGTGGAGCGGCCAGCCTGTGAGCGGCCAGTGGGCGAGTGGCCCAGTGAAGGAGTGGAGCTTTGAGGCTTTGGCTCGAGAGGCTTAGGTGAGCAGAGGCTGAGTACGAGCTTGCTCCCAGTGGGGTAGGGCCGGGTAAAGTCCTTTAAGTAAATTAGGAGTAGGTAATGGAGGCAGCAGTTGGGGCAGTCGAGTGCTCCGAATGCAGCATGTGGGAAGTCAGGGACAGCACAATTGTCCCTGATGACTACACCTGCAAAAGGTGCATCCAGCTGCAGCTCCTGAGAAGCCGAGTTAGGGAACTGGAGCTGGAGCTGGATGAACTTCAGATCATACGGGAGGCAGAGGCAGTAATAGACAGGAGTTTCAGGGAGACAGTCACCCCTAAAAGTCAGGAGGCAGGCAGCTGGGTGAATGTCAGGAAAGGGAAGGGGAATAGACAGAAAGAGCAGAGCACTCCTGTGGCCGTTCCCATCAACAATAGGTATACCGTTTTGGATACTGTTGGTGGGGACGACCTACCAGGGACAAGTTGTAGTGGTCGCGTCTCTGGCACCGAGGCTGGACCCTCAGCTCAGAAAGGAGGGAGGGAAAAGGGGAGAGCAGTAGTGATAGGGGATTCGATAGTTAGGGGGACAGATAGGAGGTTCTGTGGGAGAGATTGAGAATCCCGGATGGTCTGTTGCCTCCCTGGTGCCAGGGTCTGCGATATCTCGGATCGAGTTCTCAGTATTCTCAGGAGGGAGGGTGAGCAGCCAGATGTCGTGGTCCATGTAGGGACCAATGACGTGGATAGGAAGGAGGAGGAGGTCCTGCAAAGAAAGTTTAGGGAGTTAGGTGCAAAGTTGAAGGACAGGACCTCCAGGGTTGCGATCTCAGGAGTGCTACTCGTGCCATGTGCTAGTGAGGCTAGAAATAGGAGGATAATGTAGCTAAATATGTGGCTAAGGAGATGGTGCAGGAGGGAGGGCTTCATGTTTCTTGACAATTGGGCTCTGTTCCAGGGAAGGTGGGACCTGTTCCGACGGGACGGTTTGCACCTGAACTGGAGGGGGACTAACATCCTTGTGGGTAGGTTTTCTAGTGCTGCTCCAGGGCGTTTAAACTAGATTTGCAGGGGGAGGGGAACCAGAGTGTTAGAGCAGATAGTAAGGTGGAGGAGGATAAAGGTCAAGCAAGGAATGCATGTATAGACAGAAATCAAGGGTCCGTACGTGATAGAAATGTTCTCAGGTGCATCTATTTCAATGCAAGGAGTATTGTCGGAAAGGCAGATGAGCTTAGGGCGTGGATTGGCACGTGGGATTACGACATTATTGCTATTAGTGAGACTTGGTTGCAGGTGGGGCAGGACTGGCAGCTCAATGTTCCGGGGTTCCGTTGTTTCAGACGTGATAGAGGGGGAGGGATGAAAGGGGGAGGAGTGGCATTACTAGTCAGGGAAAATATCACAGCTGTGCATAAGGAGGACAGCCCGGAGGGCTCGTCTACAGAGGCCATATGGGTGGAGCTGAGGAATGGGAGAGGTGTGACCACACTAATAGGGTTGTATTATAGACTGCCCAATAGTCAGAGAGAATTGGAGGAGCAAATCTGTAGAGAGGGAGCAGACCGATGTAAGAAACAGAAAGTTGTGATAGTAGGAGATTTTAACTTTCCACATGTTGACTGGGACTCCCAAACTGTAAAAGGGCTGGATGGCTTGGAGTTTGTCAAATGTGTTCAGGAAAGTTTTCTAAATCAATATATAGAGGTACCAACGAGGGAGGATGCAATACTTGATCTCCTATTAGGGAAACCAGACAGGTCAGGTGACAGAAGTATGTGTAGGCAAGCATTTTGGATCCAGTGACCACAATGTCATTAGTTTTAAGCTAATTATGGATAAGGATAGGTCTGGTCCTCGAGTTGAGATTCTAAATTGGAGAAAGGCCAATTTTGTGGAAATGAGAAAGGATCTAGGAAGAGTGGATTGGCATAAGTTGTTTTCTGGCAAGGATGTGTTCAGTAAGTGGAAGGCATTCAAAGGCGAAATTTTGAGAATGCAGAGTTTGCATGTTCCTGTCAGGATTAAAGGCAAACTTAGCAGGCATAGGGAACCTTGGTTTTCAAGGGATATTGGCGATCTGGTTAAGAAGAAGAGAGAGGTGTCTAGCAGGTATAGGCAGCAAGAAGCAAATGAGGTACTTGTAGAGTATAGAAAATGTAAGAAAATACTAAAAAAGGAAATCAGGAAGGCAAAAAGAAGACATGAGGTTGCTTTGGCAGATAATGTGAAGGTAAACCTGAAGGGTTTCTACAAGTATATTAAGAGTAAAAGGATAGTAAGGGACACAATTGGTCCCCTTGAAGATCAGTGTGGTCGTCTATGTGTGGAGCCTCACCAGATGGAGGATATCAGTTTTTTTGCATCAGTATTTACTCAGGAAACTGGCATAATGTATAATGAAGGAAGGGAAACAAGCAGTAGTTTCATGGAACATATAGAGATTAAAGAGGAGGAGGTGCTTGCTGCCTTACAGCGAATAAAGGTAGATAAATCCCCCGGGCCTGACATGATATTCCCTCAGACCTTGAGGGAGACTAGTGTAGAAATTGCAGGGGCCCTGGCAGAAATATTTAAAATGTCCTTAGCCACGGGTGAGGTGCCAGAGGATTGGAGGGTAGCTCATATTGTTCCGTTGTTTAAAAAAGGCTCCAAAAGTAAACCAGGTAATTACAGGCCAGTGAGCCTGACGTCAGTAGTAGGTAAATTATTGGAAGGTGTTCTGAGAGATCAGATATATAATTATTTGGACAGCCAAGGGCTGATTAAGGATAGTCAGCATGGCTTTGTGCGTGGTAGGTCGTGTTTAACGAACCTTGTAGAGTTTTTCGAGGAGGCTACCAAGAAAGTAGATGAAGGAAAGGCTGTGGATGTTGTCTACATGGACTTTAGTAAGGCCTTTGACAAGGTCCCATATGGGAGGTTAGTTCAGAAGGTTCAGACACTTGGTATCCATGGAGAGGTTGTAAACTGGATTTGAAATTGGCTGTGTGGGAGAAGACAGAGAGTGGTAGTGGATGATTGCTTCTCAGACTGGAGGTCTGTGACTAGTGGTGTGCCTCAGGGATCTGTACTGGGAACATTGTTGTTTGTTGTCTATATCAATGATTTGGATGATAATGTGGTGAATTGGATCAGCAAGTTTGCTGATGACACTAAGATTGGAGGCGTTGTGGACAGCGAGGAAGGCTTTCAAAGCTTGCAGAGAGATCTGGACCAACTGGAAAAATGAGCCAGAAAATGGCAGATGGAATTTAATGCGGAAAAGTGTGAGGTGTTACATTTTGGAAGGTCAAACCAAGGTAGGACATACACAGTAAATGGTCGGGCACTGAGGAGGGCGGAGGAACAAAGGGATCTGGGAGTTCAGATACATAATTCCATGAAAGTGGCGTCACAGGTAGACAGGGTTGTAAAGAAAGCTTTTGGCATACTGGCCTTCATAAACCAAAGTATTGAGTATAGGAGTTGGGATGTTATGGTGAGGTTGTATAAGACATTGGTGAGGCCAACTTTGGAGTATTTTGTGCAGTTCTGGTCGCCTAACTACAGGAAGGATATCAGTAAGATTGAAAGAGTGCAGAGAAGATTTACTAGGATGTTGCCTGGTCTTAAGGAGTTGAGTTACAGGGAAAGATTAAACAGGTTAGGACTTTATTCCTTGGAGTGTAGAAGAATGAGGAGAGATTTGATAGAAGTTTACAAAATTGTGAGGGGTATAGACAGAGTTAATGCGAATAGGCTCTTTCCACTTAGATTAGGAGAAATAAACACGAGAGGACATGGCTTTAGGGTGAAAGGGGAAAGGTTTAGGGGGAACATTAGGGGGAACTTCTTCACTCAGAGAGTGGTGAGAGTGTGGAACGAGCTACCATCTGATGTGGTAAATGTGGGCTCACTCTTAAGTTTTAAGAATAAATTAGACAGATACATGGATGGGAGAGGTCTGGAGGGTTATGGACTAGGTGCAGGTCAATGGGACTAATGGAATAATATTTCGGCACAGACTAGAAGGGCCGAATGGCCTGTTTTTCTGTGCTGTAGTGTTCTATGGTTCTATGGTTCTAAGAAAGGGAATTAGAAATGGGCGAAGTTAGAAAAGGATGAAAGAGAAAAAGAGAGAGAGAGAGAATTCCAGCTTGAAATGCAGGCAGTTAAAAAAGAGATGCCAGAAGGTGCGGAAGGACTTATTTCCAGATCAGAACCCAGTGGGGAAATGTTTAAATTTGTACAACCTCTTCCAAAGTTTGAGGAAAGGGACGTGGAAGCATTCTTTATTTCATTTGAGAAGATAGCTAAATAGGTGAAATGGCCACAGGAAAACTGGACATTGTTGTTACAATCCAGGCTGGCGGGTAGAGCACATGGGGTTTATGCTTCATTGTCAGAAGAAATGTCGGTGAACTATGATGTGGTTAAAAAAAAGGCTATTTTGAGTCCATATGAGTTGGTTCCTGTGGCATACAGGCAGAAAAGTAGGAATATGAGAAAACAGCTTGGGCAAACTTGTATTGAGTTGGAAAGAGTAAAACAAAGTAATTTTGGTGTTAGCATTGCAGCATTTTTGAGATTTATGTTGCAAACAATTCATCAGAAACGATTGTTTATACAGACCACAATACTTTAAAGTTTCTGGGCAAATTTTGAGACAGAAGTGCAAGGATATTCAGATGGAGTTTATTACAGCAACCGTTTAATCTACAGATTTTACATGTGGTGGGATAAAAAAATCTGATGCCAGATGTGTTGTCAAGAGCTAGAAGCTTAAAGGGAAAATTAAAAATAGAAACCTGTACACTGGACTGGAATGATTTCTAAATTTCTAAATGGTGAGAGATTGCAGAGCTCTGAGATTCAGGGGGATCTGGGTGTCCTAGCGCATGAATCACAAAAGGCTAGTATACGGGTACAGCAAGTAATTAGGAAGGCTAATGGAATGTTATCATTTATTGTGAGGGGAATTGAATATGAAAGAAGGGAGGTTATGCTTCAGTTATACAGGGCACTGATGAGACCACATCTGGAGTACTGTACTGGTCTTCTTATTTAAGGACAGATATAAATGAGTTAGAAGCAGCGCAGAGAAGGTTTACTAGACTAACACCAGGAATGGGTGGGTTGTCTTATGAGGAAAGGTTGGACAGGTTATGCTTGTATCTGGTGGAGGTTAGAAGGGTAAGAGATGACATGATCAAAACCTTTAAGATCCTGAGGGGCCTTGACAGAGTGGATGTGGAAAGGATGTTTCCTCTTGGGGAAGAATCTAGAATTAGGCATCACAGTTTAAAAATAAGGGTTCGCTCATCAAAGACGGAGATGAGGAGAATTTTTTTTCCCTCAATGGGTCGTGAGTCTTTGGAACTCTTCCTGAAATGGCAGTGGAAGCAGGATCTTTGAATATTTTTAATGAAGAGCTAGATAGATTCTTGATTAACAAAGGGCTGAGAAGTTATTAGGGTTAGGCAGGAGGTTACCATCAGAACACATGATCTTATTGAATGGCAGAGCAGGTTTGTGGGCCGAGTGGCCTACTCCTGCTCCATGTTCGCATGTACCTTAAATCAGTGTCCTCTGGTTCTCTAACCTTCCACCAATGGGAACAGTTTCTCCCTATCTAAACTGTCCAGAGCCTTCATCAATTTGAACACCCCCTTCAAACTTCCACTTAACCCTCTCTGCTCTAGGGAGAATTTCCCCAGGTTCTCCACTCTATCCATGTAACTGAATTTTCTCATTCCTGGAACCATTATTGTGAATCTTTTCCTCACTCGCTCTATTGCCTTCACATCTTTCCTCAAATCATGGTGCCTAAAACAGAAGATAAAACACCAGTTGAGGCCGAACCATTGTTTCATACAGGTTTATCCTACTTCCTTGCTTTTGTATACTATGTGCTTATTTATAAAGCCCAGGACCCTGTATGCTAGCTGTCTCAACCTGCCCTGCCACCTTCAATGATTTGTACATAAATATGCCCAGGTTCTTCTGCTCCTTCAACCTCTTTAGAATTGTACCCTTTCTCTTATATTGCCTCTGCTCATTATTTGTACCAAAATGAATCACTTCACAGCTATCTGTATTAAATTTCATCTGCCACTTGTTTGCCCATTTCACCAGCCTGTCTACGTCCTCTTGAAGTTTATCATTATCCTCCTCACAGTTCACAATGCTTCCAAGTTTTGCATCATCCACAAATTTTGAAATTGTTCCCTGTGCACCCAAGTCGAGGTCATTAATATATATTAAGAAAAGCAGGGGTCCTAACATGGACCCCCAGAAAACCCCTCTATGTACCGTCCTCCAGTCCAAAAACAACCATTCACCACTATTTTCTGTTTCCTGTCACCCAGCCAATTTTTCAACCATGCGGATACTGTCCTTTTTATTCCATTGGGCTCTAAGTTTACTGACAAACCTGTTATGTGGGATTTTATCGCATTCCCTTTTGAAGTTCATGTACACCACATCAACTGCATTACCCTCATCAACCATCTATATTACCTCATCAAAAAGCTCAATCAAATAAGTTAAACATGATTTGCCCTTAACAAATCTGTGCTGGCTTTCCTTAACTAATCCACATTTGTTGAAGTAATCGTTTATTTTGTCCCGAATTATAATTTCTAAGCCTTCCCACCATCGAGGTAAAACTGACTGGCCTGTCATTGCTGGACTTGCTCGTACAACCTTTCTTGAACAAGAGCGTAACATTTACAATTCTCTAGCCCTCTGACACTACTCCTGTATTGAAAGAGGATCAGAAGATTATCGCCAGTGCCTCAGAAATTTCCAATCTTACTTCCCTCCGTATCCTTGGATGGATCTCATTCGGCCCTGGTGCTTTATCAATTTTCAAGTACAGCCAGCCTATTTAATTCCTCCTCTTTATCAATTTTTTAGCCCATCCAGTATCTCAACTACCTCATGTTTCACTATGACCTGGGTAGCATCTTCTTCCTTGATAAAGATAGATGCAAAGTACTCATCTCAGCCATGCGCTCTGCCTCCATATATAATTCCTTTTTAGGCCCCTAATCAACCCCACTCCTCCTTTTACCACCCTTTTATTATTTATATATATGTGTAGACTTTTGGATTCCCTTTTATGTTAGTTGCCAGCCTCTTCTCATATTCTGTCTTTGTTTCTCTTTTTCTTTCATTTCCCCACTGGACCTTCTATATTCAACCTACTTTTCAATTGTATCATCCACCTGACATTTGTCATATACACCCTTTTCCTGCTTCACCTTACACTCTATCTCTTTTATTATCCAGGGGGCTCTGGTTTTGTTTACTTTACCTTTTGTAGGAACATACCTTGACTATATCCAAACTATGTCCTCTTTAAAGGCAGCCCTTTGTTCCATTACAGTTTTGCCTGCCAAACTTTGATTTCAAATTATCTGGGCCAGATCCATTCTCAGTCCAGAGAAGTTGCCCATCTCCCAATTAATTATTTTTACTCTGGATTGCTCCTTGTCCTTTTCCATATCTAATTTAAACTTATCATACAATGATCACTGTCCCCTAAATATTCCCCTACTAACATTTGATCCATTTGTCACACCTTATTCCCTGGAACCAGATCCAGCAATGCTTTCTTCATCGTAGGACTGAAAACATATTGATGTAGAAAATTCTCCTGGAATTCTTCTTACACTTGAAACTCTTGCCCCTCTCTCCCCTTTACACGATTATTTTTTTGGCGGGGGAAGAGGTCTAGCAAATTCCCCTCCGACCCCAATTGGTGATCAGAACTAGAACAGGGAATCACTCTGCCCCATTAATCCTATGCAGTATCTAACATTTGTAAGTGGTGATTACTGCAACAGGAACAATTCCTGCATGAAAATGTTCAGCAAATCAGCATTCAGCATCTGAGCTGAGCTGCAGAGGCTGATTATTCTCTGGGAAAAGAACTGCCTCCTGACATTTAGCCTTGACCTGGCCTTATACAATTCAAAGTTGTGAGCGCTGGCCTTCTCTAACCTATATTATCAAAACAAACTGCCAACTCAAACACCCTTCATCATTGCATAAATCGTGATCAGATCACCCTCTAAGTCTGCACCTCTCTAAATTATAGAATCCCTGCCCTGTTAGCTTATCTGATAACCAAGGAGCTTTAAAATCTGAATCAGTCTAGTGCGGTTATGATGGAAGGTCATTGGCCTGAAATGATAATGCTGGTTCTCTTTGCAAGGATGCTGTCTGACCTGCTGAGTATTTCCAACATTTTCTATTCTTCAACCAGCTTTCCAGCATCTCTAGCATTTTACTTTTGAATTAGTCTAGTGACCTTCCTCTGCATTCTTTTAAAGCCTCGAAATTACCCACCATGTAAGGAAACCAAGGGCGAGGTTTTCCACACCAGCCCGCCGCCGGGATCTTCTCATCCCACCACAAGTCTATGGACTTTTGGCTGGGGCACCGCCTCGCCCTCGACAGGTCTGGAAAATCCCATCCCAAAACTGGATGCAGTGGGCCCAATTTTTATTCTGTATACATGAATGGATTTTGACTGAGTTAAAATCTGGCCCAGTATTTCAACTGAGGCCTGATCAAGGTTTTATACAAAGAAAAATAGTCTGTTTTCTCCCATAGACAATTGTCCTATGCACTCCGACACCCTAATTGCTCTGGCTATCACTTCTCAAAATTGGACATGAACCATTAGAGATCCATGCTCTAGAGTGCTCAGATCCCCTTCCTTCTCCACCTTCTTTCATGCTTTCCCCTGAAGGGTGTATGCATGTTGAGAATATTTCCTACCCACGTGTTACGCTACGCTTTTACAAATTAAACATTATTTGCCTGTCATGTGCCCACCCCACTGACAAATCAAGATCTGCCTGAAGCTGTTGAGTATCACACAGATCTTAGTATCATCTGCAAATTTTCAGATACTTGCCCCAATCCCGATATCTAAACTGTAAATAAAAAAGCAACAATCAATGGTCCCAACTCCCACCCCTGCAAAACAATACTGAACAAAATCCATCCATAACTATTTCCTGCCGACGCCGTCTCAGCTAGTTCTCAATTCAGTTCAGTATATTACTCCCAATACCTAAGGCTTCTTTCTTGTAGAGATGCCTCATGTGGTACATGTCAAAAGCTTTTTGGAAGCCTAAGGGCGGAATCGTCCCAGATTTGCTCTAAGTGTGCTAGCAGGCGGGAAAAAGGATGTTTTACCCACTGGCCGCAAAGGCAACTTTTTACGCCGTATTGTCCCAATCCCAATTTATTAATTATGCAGCCACAGGAAACATGCCGTCTCACTGACAGTTGGCCTCCAATATGCCAATTTGTTCCCTCACCTCTTCCTCAAGTAGGGTGCCATATTCAAACTGCAGCTGTGCTCATACTTCTCAATGTTTGCAGCCCAGGAGGGCACCGATGAAGACATGGCCCCAAAAGCCTAGAAGAGTGCAGCCCCCCGATTCATTGACGCATCCTTGGGATGCCTTCTAGACACTGTGGAGGCCGCCGCAATGTTCTCTACACCTACTCTGGCCGCAGGAGACCTATCAGTCTCGCCACTCTGGCTTGGGAGGTGGTGACAGAGGTGGTCAGTGCCAATTCTGCACACAAGTGGTCCGCCATCCAGTGCAGAAAGAGGGTGAATGATCTCATCTGTGCCTCCAGGGTAAGGCAATGATCTCATCACTCGAAACTCACACACTCACAAGGCCATCACACATTCACTGGCATCTCACTCATTGCCAGCTAAAGGGACATCACCACTCATTCTGTCACACACACACCCTCATATCTCCATCTGGTTTCATCTCCCCTGGAGACTGCCTCCTCAGCCCTCACCATCTTGAGGCCACTTGCACAAATCAACATGCGTCCCCACACATCCCCTGGAGTACGCCCCTTCCCAATTACAGCCTGCATCCTGCAGCCTCTTCTCTTGCCTCAGACCACACCGCCACCCCTCCACTTCCTCACCAAGCCCTAGACCTGCAGCCATTAAAAACCACTCCCGCCTTACGGGTGGCCTGGTAGGTAGAGACCTGCTGATGACCCCCCTTCTAAAGTGATGTAGTGCTGCCTGTGAAGCCTGGTGCTAATGACCGCGAATGCTGCACGAAGGAAGGTAGGGAAACAAACCTTGAAGTCCCGAGCGAAGTGCAGCCTGCCAGGTACACTTGCTTATGAACAGTTGTGAAACACGCTGACATGCCCGGACGATCCAACGTGGGGTAGGGGGTGTGGGGGATGGTGTGGGAGGTGTGGGTGAATCTGGTGAGCTGGGCTTATAATGATATGCAGATGTTTTAAAATGAAGCTCCCAATGTCCAGCAGCAGGAAAGGTGGTCCGCCATTGACGGGCAGAGCGGATGACCGCAAACTGGTTTCATGACGTTGTGAAACCGATTTTTGGTCTTCCTGCCATATTGTCCGCTCACACCCGCCATGACGCCCAATGCCAACGGGCATGGAAAATTCCACCCTTACTGTCAGGTTTTTAACACTATCTAAAACAATATGTTCATCTTGTTAATAAGGTTAGCTTTATTATTAACATCATTGTTAAATTCTAACAGTTGTGACCATCTTCAAGAACGGAGATGATGCAAAACATTCATTTAATATTTCTGCTATACCCCATGAGTCCTTCATAGCTTGAACTTGGCCACCCTCCAATGGCCCGTTATAATCTTTGACAATTCTCTAACTCTTTATGTAACTGACGATGTTTTCCCATTTGTACACACTTGTCTACAATCCTTGTATCCATTGTCTTTTTAGCTGCTCCGATAGCAGCCTTTGTTTTCGTTAGCTGTTGCAAGCAATTAACTATTATTAATTGAGCATTATATGCCTTCAGTCTTTAGAAACGTTTTTGTCTATATCTTGTTGATGTAATGACCAACTTTAGGCTCATCCTTTACAGTACCACCATAAAGTAGTACTATTTCCAAAAGCTCACATTTCCACCATTGCTCAATAATTGTTTGACTTACTGTTTAGCATTACAAAAAAGTAGGGGATAAAAACTAAAACACATGGGGTAGAATTTTCCCCCGTCGTGGGTTTGGGCGGGGGCAGGAATGGACTGGTACAGGCCCGGTCGGCGCCCTCAATTGGATCTGCGCCGCCATTTTACGTGGGCCAATTAAAGCCCGCCCAGCGTGACGCACACCTGGAAGCGCTGTGTGCCCCCTGACTGGGGGGGATGGTTCCCTGAATCAGGAGTGTGCTCTTTTGCGCATGCACGTGAAAGAGCGCAGAAATCTCCCTGAGGCCTCATGGAGGTTAGTTTTAAGTTTTATCAGTTCAATAAAGTGTTGAAAAATTTTTTATGACATGTCCCCTCATGAGAATCTGTCACATGAGCTGGGACATGTGCATTAATTTCAATAAAAATTTTTAAGAAAATTTAAAATCATTGATGAAACCTCATCCTGCCCGTGAATGAGGTTCCATGAAAAATGCAAAGGCCGCCTGAGCTCTGCTCCTGCCTGCCAACCTTAAGGTTGGATGGGCAGCTCCATTAATTATTTTAATTGTTAGTTAAATAGCCTTAATAGGCCTTTGACAGTTCAGTGGGCTACGCACCCAGCGAACTGAAAATCTAAATGACACGCAGTGATGCCGGGATGCACGCCCGACATCACCCCGCGTCATTTTACGCCTCGGTGAGTGGGCCCCGCCCCCGCTCGCCAAGCCAAAGGTTCTCCCCATGTTTATCGCAAAGAGCCTGCTGTGTTATTGGCACATGAGTTCTAACTTGGCCAGAAATAATTTTTGAAATGGAAGATGTCACAGAAAGGAATGGGAAAGAACTGAAACCCTTGTTCCCTTTCGCTTACTGTCCGATGTTATGATATGGCAGGTGTTATTTGCCAGGCTGACCAAATCCCAAAGGGAAACTTGGTCAGGCTATCACAATGATTTTGCAATTTGTGCTTATAACGAGAAGGTACGTGTACTGAAGTGTAAAGACTCCACTACCATTTTTGGAGATTTTAAAGTATTAAACTAAAACATATATTATCAAAAGAAATGAAAACTTAAACATACAAAATTACAGTCGCAGAATTAAATTTAGTCTTATAACATTCCCCAAAAGATTTCTACTTTGCTAGACTCACAAGTAAATGCCTTTTTCCAGGCTTTAGATTCTTAGTCTATAAAACATCCAGTAATGTTATCGCAAGGCACCCACTGCTGCCAAAAGGAAGCTTCTCTCTCCCTCTCACTCAACAATGGAAATCCAGAGCTTATAAGAAAACACACACCTCAAACAGCTTTCAATCTTTCTTTAAATACCTTTTTCCCCTTTCATCTTTAAACCCATTGTTCTCAAAAGTTACCTTTCTCAAAATCTAAAAATCTTTCATCTTGTCTTTATGGTAAGCACTGTTGGGAAAAATAAACTTAACAACTTTGCTTTATTTATTTATGATCTTTGCCAGTTGTAAAACTTCTTTGAAATTCAAGTTAGAAATTCAACTCCTTATCTATCCCCTAATGTAAATTCCTATTCAGGCTGTATCTACTGGAAACCCATCTTAGCTCGTCCATTTCCATTTCACAATTCCTGATTTTACACCGTATCCCTTTGATGATTTAAACGTTACAGTCTGACTGTCTTCTGTTTAATTAAATTAGTCACACACACCCAACACACATACAGCCCCCACACCCTGCTTCACAGTATCCCACAGTAATATAGGAAAAAATTATGTTCTCTTTACACGTAATCACTATGCTTTTGGAAAGGAAGGTAGGTATGCTTCTCAATTCCTGAGTGTGTGGTCAATTTTACAATGATCAGTAGCAAGCTTTCATGGGTTTAAATAAACAGCATTATTTATTCAAGCTTTCATTCCGAATGTCTAAATGCTACATCACTCACTTGTACACTCTCAAAAAAGTTAATTTTCAAGAGGTTAGTGCACTTTTTCAAGTTGTAGACAAAAAGGATAGTTCATACTTAGCATGCTTGGCTCATTGTAGGAGCTGCAGGCCTGTTGAAGAAATTGGTTAACTCTAAGGGTAGTCTAGGCGGTTTTAATAACTGGAGTTGTATATCAGTGTTATTACAGGATTCCCTTGAAGAGATGGATTTTTCAGCAGATCACAAAAATGGTTACTTGTGTTATTTTTTACCAGGAGGCCATGTTTCTGTTCTTGTGGACTCTGAAAAGGAATGGCTAGGAGACTTTAAGATGTAGCAGTCTCCAATTTGTTAAAAAGGCATGGATGTTATTACCTTTTTCTGCAGCTGCTCTTTTCTGCTGTGTTCTTTGCAGACTGACCAGTTTCTCTCTGGTTTTGGGGATAATAGATTTGTTGTCTGAAAATGGTTTCAGTCACATGATCAACTGCTATTGTCCCCTAAGAATGAGTCATAGGGTTATACAACACAGAAACAGGCCCTTTAGTCCATCTCAAATAGTTTGTAAGTACTTGTGATTATTGGTCTCTGCAGCTCTTTTTTTCTAAACATCGAGCTCAGAGATGGTGGGTTTGGGAGTCCATAGATTTTGAGTTTTGGTAAATCGCAACCAATAGCAGGTGTAAATCCCACCGATGGGTTCTGTCTTGGTATGTTCATTTAAGGGGGAGGCCCCCACCCATAGTTATTCAATCAGGAACTTTTCAGAGGCTTGAGGCAGAAATTACAAAAGTCACCTGACCTGTTGCAGCCAATTTAACAGTCTGGTTAATATCCATTTTTAAATAAAAGACAGTTCCAGAAAACTATATATTGAATGCAGTCCATGTTCAAAGTTATAATTAGGACACGCCTTCACTGGGCATGACAGAGGAGGAAAAAAAAGAAAAAAAAAAGAAAAAACACGTAATCTATTTGTCTCAAATTCTGTGTGTGTGAATTAAGAAAAAGAAGCTGTGTGAAAATTGTAGTTTTCACCATGTTACTAGGGAACAATATCCAGGATGCACCAGATCACATGAGAATCTGGTACCAAAAAAACCAGAAAACAATTTGGGTTACATAAACACATTGGGGCCAATTTTAGTATTTGAGCGGTTAACCAGTGAAGCATGCTGGCATCCTATCCAGTCCAGGGGCAAAGAGGCACTTGAGGCCTCAGCTACATTTGAATTGAACTAGTGAGTTGTGGATGCCAATTAGGTATCCTGAGATAATTTGCCAGATTTAACCAATAGAGGCCTGTGAGCTGGCAGCAAGTTAAGTTCAAGGGTAGGGGAGGTGTTATGAATTTGAGGTTGCAGCGGCCAAAATTATTTTTGAAGGACTTGGGGGAGCTCTTCTGGGCCCCACAAAAGTAATTTAAACTTTCTTTTTATTGGACTGTTTGGCTCTATTGCCAGTGAAACTGGTCAGGTAGAGCCTGATGCAGATTTCAGCCAATTCTAAATTAAAAAGGCAACTTAGTTCTTGTGTGTGTCAAAGGGACCCAATTTACGTATTAAAGGGATTATCACCTGAAACATTTTGGTCAACTAGCAACAGGCCGATTGAGAAGGAGCAGTGCACCAATCATTGGTATGAATGGAAATGTAAGTCTACTGACACCATTTGGAGGCCATTCCAGCCCTGTTAACACTAACTTCAGCATGTTAAAGTTGACTTAATTCCATGTGTATGAGCAAGATGAATTGGTTGCTTCTGTCTCTATAAATTTTGAGATACAGCCGAACAGAGTGAAGTGATGCAAAAGGGTAGCAAATTCTTTCAGCCCCTGGAGAAACTAAAATTCATTTCAGTCCATTAGCAGCTTTTGATAAGACTGGCAAAAATGCTAAGGGCAAGAAAACTGAATGTAAAAACATGATTACATGGATTACACAGGAATAGGCCTTTTGATCCAACCAGTCCATGCTCCACTTGAGCCTCCTCCCATCTTTCCTTATCTAAACCTATCATTATAACCTACTATTTCCTTCTCCCTTAAATGCTTCTCTAGCTTCCCCTTAAATGCAGCCAAACTATTTGCTTCAACCACTCCCTGTGGTATCGAGCTTCACATTCATACCACTGTTTGGGTAAATTCTTTTGAATTTCCTGTTGAATTTCCTGGTGTCTATCTTATATTTATGGCCAAAAACAAAAATACCTAGAAAAACTCAGCAGGTCTGACAGCATCTGCCGAGAGGGATACAGTGGACGTTTCGAGTTCGTATACTTGAAGGGTCATAAGGACCCTCTCGGCAGATGCTGTCAGACCTGCTGAGTTTTTACAGGTATTTTTGCTTTTGTTCTAGATTTCCAGCATCCACAGTATTTTGCTTTTATTTTATATTTATGGCCTCCAGTTGTGCTCTTCCCCGGAAGAGGAAACATTTTCTCTGAATCCAATTCCACCAAAACCTTTCAGAATTTTAAAGACCACTATTAGGGCACCCCACAACCTTCCTTTTTCAAAAGAATGAGACCTAGCCTGCCAATCCTTTTCCAATATGTATGCCATGAGTCTGCAAGCAAGCAGTGAAGCACCCAACTTCCTGTTTCATGCCTGCTGAAGTGGTAGTACTGCACGACCTAGTTTTTTTTTTCTTTGTTCATGGGATGCTCAGCATTTATTACCTATCCCTAATTTAATTGCCCTTGAACAAGAGGCAGTGTGCTGCCTTCTTGAACTACTGTGGTCCTTGTGGTGTACAGACACCCTTAGTGCTGCTAGGGAGGGAGTTCCAGGGTTTTTATCCAGCAATAGTGAAGGAAGAGTGATGTATTTCCAAGTCAGAATAGTGTGTGATTTGAAGGGGAATTTACAAGTGGTGGTGTTCCCAAGCACCTGTGCAATGAGACAGGGTCAATTAGTAATCTCATAGTTAATGATCTACTAGCAAATGGTGATCACAATACACTTTAATTCTGCAATCAGATTGAAAGTGCTATACTCCACCCACAAACAAGGATCCTAAACTTAAACAAAGCCGATTACATAGGTATGAGGGAGAGCGAGCTATGGTTGACTGGGTACATAGACTAAAAGGTATGGTGGTAAATAAACAGTGGGAAAGAAAGAATTTAAAATATGAACATACAAACAAGGAGCAGGAGTGGGCCATTCGGTCCCTGAGCCTGCTCCACCGTTTAATAAGATCATCACTGATCTGATAGTAACCTCAAATCTGCCTAACCCTGATAACCTATCACCCCCTTGCTTACCAAGAATCTATCCATCTCTGCCTTAAAAGTATTCAAAGATTCTGCTTCCATCATCTTTTCAGGAAGAGAGTTCCAAAGACTCACAGCCGACTGACAGAAAACATTTTGCCTCATCTCTGTTTTAAATGGGCAACCCCTTGGGGAGAATTTTCTCCCTGTCAGGTGGGCGGCTCAGGAGCGGCTGTGGGTGGGCGCGAGAGTTGCCTCAGGGAGATTAATTTAATAATAAAACATTTTCACATGAGCTGGGACATGTTTATGTATTTTGATAAGCCTAGCCTGTCCAATCTTTCCTCATAAGACAACCCGCCCATTCCAGGTATTAGTCTGGTAAACCTTTTCTGAACTGCTTCCAATGCATTTACATCCTTCCTCAAATAAGGTGACCAATACTGTACACAGTACTCCAGATGTGGTCTCACTAGCGTTCTGTACAACTGAAGCATAATTTCCCGACTTTTGTCTTCAATTCCCCTTGCAATAAATGATAACATTCTACTAGCTTTCCTAATTACTTGCTGTATCTGCATACTAGCCTGTTGCAATTCATGCACTAAGACAGCCAGATCCCTCTACATCTCTGAGCTCTTCAATCTCTCACCATTTCGATAATAAGCTTCTCTTTCATTCTTCCTGCCAAAATGGACAATTTCACATTTTCCCACATTACACTCCATTTGCCAGGTCTTTGCTCACTCACTTAACCTATCTATATCTTTTTGTGTCCTCTTTATGTCCTCTTCACAAATTACTTTCCTACCTATCTTTGCATCATCAGCAAATTTGGCAACCATCCCATCCATTTCTACATCCAAGCCATTAATATAAATTGTAAACAGTTGAGGTCCCAGCACTGATCCTTGTGGCACCCTACTTGTTACATCTAGCCTGCTCTCTGCTTCCTGTTAGGCAGCCAACCTTCTATCCATGCTAATATGTTATCTCCTATACCATAACCTTTTATGTCCACAATAACCTTTGATGTGGCACTTTATCAAATGCCTTCTAGAAATCTAAGTACAGTACATCCACTGATTCTCCTTTATTCCACAGCACATGTTATTTCATCAAAGAACTCCAATAAGTTGGTTAAACATGATTTCCCTTTCACAAAACCATGTTGACTCTGCCTGATTACCTTGAACTTATCCAAATGCCCTGCTATAGCTCCTTTAATAATAGCTTCTAACATTTTCCTTATGACAGGTGTTAAGCTAACTGGCCTGTAGTTTCCTGCTTTCTGTCTCCCTCCTTTTTTGAATAATGGAGTTACATTTGCTATCTTCCAATCTAATTGAACATTTCCCGAATCTAGGAAGTTTTGGAAAATTAAAACCAATGCATCAACTATCTCACTAGCCACTTCATTTAAGAAACTAGAATGAAGTCCATCAGGACCTGGGTACTTATCATCCCGCAGCTCCAACAATTTACTCAGTACCATTTCTCTGGTGACTGTAATTTTCCTGAGTTTCTCCCTCCCTTCCATTTCCTGGGAGAGAATTTTCCCCCCATTGCAGGGGTTGTGCGGGGGCAGGCGCAGACCCAATCGGCTCCCCTGATCGGGTCCTCACCGCCATTTTATGTGGCCGGGCCAATTAAGGTTGCGCGAAAGAGCGCAGAAATCTCCCTGAGGTGCCTCAGGGAGGTAAGTTTTAAGTTTTAAAAAGCTTAATAAAGAAAAAAAAATTTAAGGCATGTCCCCTCATGTGACAGTGTTACATGAGCTGGGACATGTCAATGAACTTTAATAGAAACATTTATTTAATTTATCAACCCTTCATGAAACCTCATCCCACCCGTGGATGAGGGTCCATGAAAAATGAGAAGGCCACATGGGTTCTTCGCCTGCCTGCCAACCTTAAGGTTGGATGGGCAGCTTTCTTAATAGGGTTAATTAGTTAATTAATGGCCTTGACAGGCCTTTGATATTTTGGCGGGCACACAGCTGACTTGACTGCACACCCGCCGAACTGAAAATCTAAATGACGCGCAGTGATGTCGGGACGCGCAGCCAACATCACTCCGCGTCATTTTCGCCTTGGCAAGCGGGCCCCATCCCCGCTCACTGAGCCGAAA
Source organism: Cetorhinus maximus (assembly GCF_964194155.1). Taxonomy (NCBI): domain Eukaryota; kingdom Metazoa; phylum Chordata; class Chondrichthyes; order Lamniformes; family Cetorhinidae; genus Cetorhinus; species Cetorhinus maximus. Next base: position 91,568,545 of record NC_135879.1, on the reverse strand, counting down.
ATTCTCCCCCTGATTTATAGCTACTTCTGGAATGTTACTTGCATCCTCTATAGTGAAGACTGGTGCAAAATACCTGTTCATTCATCTGCAGTTTTCTTGTTATCCATTACTAATTCTCTAGACTCACTTTCTATAGGATCAATGTTCACTTTGTTAACTTGTTTCTTTTTAAAATATTTATAGAAACTCTTACTTTCTGTTTTTATATTCCTGGCTAACTTGCTCTCATACTCCAATTTTCCCCTCCTTATTAATCTTCTAATCATCCTTTGCTTTTCCTTATATTCTGTCCAATCTTCTGGCCTTCCACCTATCTTGGCACAATTACATGCATTCTCTTTAAGTTTGGTACTATCTTTAACCTTTCTAGTTAACCACAGATGGTGTGTCCATCCCTTGGACTTATTCTTACTCGTTGGAATGTATTTATTCTGTATATTCTGAAATATTCTCTTAAATGTTTACCGCTGCATCTCTATTGACCTATCCCTTAACCTAATTTGCCAATTCACTTTAGCCAGCTCTGCTTTCCTGCCCTCCTAATTGCCTTGTTTAAGTTTAAAAACATAGCCTCGGACTCACTCCTCTCACCCTCAAACTGAATGCAAAATTCAAGCATATTATAGTTGCTGCTACCAAGGGGCGCCTTCACTATGAGATCCCATCTCATTGCACAATACCAGGTCTAGTATAGCCTGCTCTCTGGTTGGCTCCAATAAACTATCCCAGAAACATTCTATGAACTCCTCATCTAGGCGGCCTTTGTATATCTGACTTTTCCAGTCTATACGTAGATTAAAATCTCCTATGATTATTGCTGTGCCTTTCTGACAAATTCCCTTCATTTTTTCCTTAATGTTCCATTCTACCATATAGTTACTATTAGGGTGCCGGTACACGACTCCCATAAATGATTTCTTGCCTTTACCATATCTCATCACTACCCAAACCATTTCACATGCTGGTTTCCTGAACTTAGGTTATCCCTCTCTATTATGCTAATACCATCATTAACTAATACCACCAACCCTCCACCTTTTCCTAGCTTCCTGTTCTTCCTAAATGCCCTGTACCCTTCAATATTCAGGTCCCAATCCATGTCCTCCTGCAGCCATGTCTCTGTAATGGCTATAAAATCGTACTTATTTACTTCAATGTGCACTCTCAGTTCATCTGTTTTGTTTCGAATGCTTTGTGCATTCAGGTCCAGAGCCTTTAGTTTTACCCTTTTATTCTTTTTATAACCTCTAGTCTCATCTGTTGACTTACTATTAGATTTGTACTCTCTATCCCTTTCTGTCACAATCTGTTTTTCATTTCCCTTAATAATACCTTTCTCCTTTGCCTTGTCTCTACTCTTTGATTTATCACATCTTCCCAAATTTGTATCCTTGTCCCCACTGCTTAGTATGTTCAACAAAAACACATTCCATTAAAACACAAAAACTCAGTGAGGAAGATCTATCTGTGGCTTACTAAGAAGGTTAAAGATAGTGTTTGATTAAATGAAGAGGCTTATAATGTTGCAGAGAATAGTTGTAAGTCTGAGGATTGGGAGCACTTTAGACACCAGCAAAAGGCCATCAACAAGTTGATAAAAAGGAAAAAAAATAGAATATAAGAGTAAACTAGCCAGGAATTTAAAGGCAGAGATAAGATGGGGAATGAGGAAATGGCATACTTTTAACAACATATTTTACATTTGCCTTTGTCATAGAAGACATGTTACATACCAGAAATAAAGTCCAACCTAGGGGCTAATAAGAGTTAGGAACTAAGGGTAATTAATATCGACAAAGAAAAAGTGCTGGAGAAACTTAAGAGACTAAAAGCAGACAGACCCCAATGATCTGAAGCCCTACCTCCTATGGTTCTAAAAGAGATAGCTGCAAAGATACTGGATGCACTGCTTATGATTTTACAAAAAATCCCTATATTCTAGGAAGATGCTAGCAGATTTGGAGTTACCAAATATAACATTGCTATTCAAGAAAGGAGGAAGAGAGGAAACAGGGGACTAAAGGCCAGTTAGCCTACATCAATCGTTGGGAAAATTCTGGAACCTATTATTATGGAAGTCTTAACAATGCACTTAGAAAATCATATTATGATCAGATAAAGTCCTCAGGAAGTCAAGGGATAAGGGGAACAGGTGGAAAAGTGGAGCTGAAGCTGAAGATCGGGGATAATCATATTGAATGGCGGAGCAGGCCATATTGTCTATTGCTAGACTGTCTTCAATTTCTGTAATACTTTATGCTTCTACTCCTGCCTCTGCCCATCTACTGTTGGAACTCTTAATCATGGTTTTGTAATCTTCAAGTGTGCCTATTCCAAGACTCTTCTAGTCAGTCTCCAATAATTCATGCTCTGTAAACTTCAACTCATCCAAAATTCTGTTGCCTGTATCTATCCTATACCAAGTTCCACTCCATCCATGACCCCTGTTCTTGCTGACCTGCATTGGCTTCAAGTGCTATAATTCCTACACTTAAAAATTGTCATCTTCAGGCTAAAATTCCTTTATTGCTTCACTCTTCCTGCATCTGCAATCTCCTCCAATCCTATAGCCTCACCCCGAACTCTCTATTTCACTGAATATGTTCTCTTGTGAGTCTCCTCTCTCTTAGTCCCAACATTAATGGCTTTCCCTTCATTCATCTGGACCCAACATTCTGGGATTCACTCTTCAAACCCCTTTACCTTTGTATCAAGCTTTCCTCTTTCATGGTTGTCCTCGCAACTCAACTCTTTGGCCGAGTTTTTGCTTAGCTCCATTATATTGCCACCTTTGTCATGATGTCCATTAATGGCATTGGGGAAGAGTTGCCGGTAAAATAATGGCAAGTTTGTCATGCATTCGTCCATTTTTTAAAATATTATTCTTACATTTCCTTTGTGTCTCTTAGCTCACTGTCTCAATCCAACCTTTCCTTCCCTCTCTTTATTTTTCTTTTTGCCCAGATTTGAAACAAATTCACCTTACTTCTTTCTGTTGTTACTTTTTCAGTCCTTAAATCTCATTGGTTAAGGAGATGGACCATCAATCACCAAGATCCCTATGATCCATTCCCACGCTTTGCTGTTATCAGTTCTCACTTCCAGTAATTTGTGGCACGGAAAATTTTCCAGCTGTTGGGGGAAGGGAAAAGTTTAACTAATGTGGTACACTCCAGCAAATCCTATTATGTAGGACTAATATATGACTGTAAGATGCTGTATTTGCTGTTTCCCACTGTAACACATCCTGAGTACATTTGCAACTATATATCCAAGTCAAGAGCATATATCATACATAGTGATCTATCTTAGCCACATTTGGCTTGGCAAAAGAAAGCTTTTACTTGTCTGCTACCAAATACAGCCACCTATTCTACAATCATTGTAAACTTTAGAGGCCACCTACAACTCTTCAAAACAAATCACCTTCTTCAACCATTGTACCCTCTTCATCCACCCTTACCTCTTCAGCCAGGATTGAGCAGCTCATGGATTTCTTCATCTCCAAATCTGAGATGAGCTAATTAGTTATCTTAGACTCCTGATGTCCAAAAACCTCCACTGACCACGATCCCCTCTGTGTTACCCTTCCAAAGGCACCATTAGAGCATGCTTTGCACTCTGATAGCTTCTACCAACCCTGGGAAGAAAAGGGCAGATCTTGTGATCTTTCCCATCTGTCAAGCAACCATAATATTCCCATAGTGGTGTAAGCACGCGTCAGCAATATTTAAATAAGATGACCTCCCCTGACACTGCCTACTCTGGAGGCATCATGAGCGGAAGTGACTGGTAGATGTGTTTTGGCTTTTAAGGCAGGACGTCAGCTCTGTGGATGTATGGCTTCAGAAATTTCAAAATTTAGCTCAAGGAGTTACAATTACCTGCTTTGTTTCACTACCCATTTAAGCACAAGGTTGGATCTGACCTTCTGATTATTTTTCGACTTATCTGCTTGTAGAATAGTCTTTGAACTTTTAGCTTGGAAGTTTGTGAGCAGAAATAAAAAATAAGAAGGAATGCCAGATATTGCAGTTTCATCAGACTGTAATATTTCTGATTCCTTATCTGTATTTCCTTCTTGGAGAAACAATTTCGAACGAAATACTTAAATACGTGAATCAATTATTTCTGGTTAGATGACATTGCCAAATGGTTTAAATCTATTGCTTTGTTCAAGAAAAAATTAACAGCTTTGTTCACTTGTCTGAGATCATGGTACCGAAAATGTAACGTTTTACGAATCAATTACGAAAATACTATGTTGTCGATATTGTGGTTCGTAGACACAAAATGCCTCCATGCTATTGCACATAAAGGTTTGTTAGTAAGTATATACACAATGATAGAGTAAATTTGATCATATAAAACAAGTATGAAATACCAATAAGATATTTTACTAGGCTCACATATTAAATTGTTGCACCACTTGCCAAATTCTTCTACTACCAAGTAATCGGTGCTGGAAAATATATTTCTGAAGTTAATTACAGCCTCGCATGGTTTTAAACACACTGGATTTATTGTTATAAGGGGTTTCACTTCTGAATAATAAGGAAAAGGATTTTGGGTCAGCACCTAATTTGAAGCTGGACTCAATCCACTAGCTAAGCTTAGAATGGGTTAACACAAAGGATTGGCATTAGGTTATGGTAATAGGATTCGGAACAGCTAACAAAAGTTACTGTAGGTTTTTAGTGGCTGCTTATTTTGGTTATAAGTGGATGAAATACTAAGGACATTTCAAAATGTGGTTTCCAACAATTTCTGATATGATTGATGTGACAAGTGAGATCTTTCATTTAAAAGTTAGCATTGCTTGTTTACTTTGTCATATGCTTTGAGTGCTTGGGTCAGTTGATATCTTTTCTATAGGTGAATGCCTGTGCTTTTGAGAGAGAACACAAAAACAAGAGTGGCAGAGAAAGGTTAACATAAGAGAGGGAACCCAGGAAGGACCATATCATCAGGAAAGTAAAGAAGGGAGTTATATATAAAAAGGACTAACAATCTATGGGTCCAATATCCGAGCATAAGTACAAGAATGCATCCAATGGGAATTTCTGCTCCTGCTTGATTTTCCAGTGTTGGAGGGAGTTTCTCTCATTTGCATTTCAATAGTTGGCAGCTGTGCCTCAATGGGCATATTGGGCACCCTCTGGCCAAGGATAACCTGGAAACATTTAAGAACATTTAAAGGCAATGGATCCAACAAATTCAGCACACACTATTGTTATGATTGCTAGATTTATAAGATGGTTATTATGTTTTAAGTTGTCTCTTTTAATTTAAGGTAAAACAGAACGTCCTGGAATGGGGTGGTGGGGGGTGGAGGGGGGTGTGGGGGGGGGAATGGTGTGAAGTTATGTTGAACTTGAAGAGTTCTCAAAATTCCCACATTTTTCATATCTTCAACAAGGATATGACTTTTGGACTTTTACTTGAAACTAGACGAGAGGAGACAGAATATGCATTCTTCCCTTTAAAGCAATCAACCCAGAGAAAGACTTAAACTAAAGCCCATCAAAATCTTGCATAAATAATTGCTACTAATTACTAAGGCAGGAAGACCACAATCAATGCAATTATGCGAACCCATCAATACTCCACACATACAATGGCTTTCAGTTCAAGACTAGTTACGGGGGCAGGAAGACAATGATAAACATCATGCGAACCCATTAAAAACAACGAGACAACAATCACCTGGGGAAGCCCACCAAAATCAAACAAAGAACTGACCTTGATTTGGATTGAGATAAGAAATTCGAAAAAAAAACAGTATAACTGGGCCAGCAGATCTGAGGTGAGCAGTTTTTGGGAGACACAGAAGGGTGAGCAGTTTTGAAAGCTGACACAGGGCAGTGAGCAGTTGGGAGCGGTTGAAGCTGAGTTTAAGCAGGGAGCTGAGCCAAGCAGAGGAAGGAGAGCTGGAGGTGTGCAGGCCCGCAGGCAACATCACGGCGAGGGGCACGGGGTGGCAGGCTCAACCAAAGACAACAAGGCTGCAACCATAGCCCTCCACGAAGGCCGACCACCCACAACCGCGCCCTCCACCCAACTGAAGAACCTTTGCAGATTCCACATACCAGGATCACATGGGGACAGCAGGCCCCAGAGGACACAAAGAGCGTACCCTAAAACTGCAACCGGTTTACCTGGCTGGATTTCGAACTGTCAAGGAACCCTGGTTGGTGAGCATGATCCCTGACCTCTCCTAGTTCAATTTAGTTAGGTTTTGGGGGTGGGACAAGGGTAAGGGGATTAGTAGCGTGATTTTCCCTCGTTATGCCATGTGTTCCCCATTCTTAACTAATTGTACTTTGTAAGTCTGTATAATCTCAGTGTAATCCTAATGTTATAAGTTCATTTGTGACTCCAATAAACACAATCTTTTTTCTTGCACCAAAACCAGTTGTCTGCTGCACTTTGTCACAAACCCCAAATAAGTCCAAGGTCTAGAACCCAGGGAGTGGGAGCGATTCAGACCACTCAGAAGTCAGAGGTGAAGCTGACACACACCACCACCCCCTACAAACTCTGCCCGTCAATAAGCCCAACTGATTTGGTTGCCATGGGGACAGGGGGCCGAGGTCAAAACTATTCAAAGTCAGGCGCGAACTTTAACACATGGACAAAAAGGAGGAGGCAGTTGACCTCCTGACTGTTGTAGAATCACAGGGCAGAATTTTATGGCGGAGAGGGGCATATCGTTTGATAGACTTGTCATTATTTTGCCAGCGTCAGCCAGCAGCTGATAGACCCAAAATAAGCCTGCCCCGCAGCAGTAATGTGCTGCCAATGGTTTAAATAGGTTGAGAGCGGGACTTCCGCCTCTCAGTGGAAAAATGTACTGCCCTGAAGAGCTCAAAGCCAATCTGATTGGCCAGACGCTCTAGCGGTCCCAGCAGCTCTGGAACTCTGTCGTGGGCACTGCTGGGACTGCAAGCATCTCCCTAAGAAGAAAAGACAGGTGTTGGAAATGGGTACGTCACGCTTTTTTGGGCAGGGAGGGATCAGGCAGCCTAGGAAGGAGGAGGAGATGGAGGTTGGGGCAGGTGGGTTTTGGAGGCCTGAGGTTGGCACAAAATGGGGGTAACATCTTGGTGGGGGGGGGGGTGCCTCTGATGCACAAAGCACACCCCATGAATGTTGTACTCCTCCCTTTCTTCCCACCTTTACAAAAACATTTTTCAAAAGCAGGCTCCTCACTCCCGCCCACGTGCCTATGCCAACCATTTTATGGGATGGACTGCATGAAGTATCGGCTCGCTTACAAACGCAATTGCCCATTTATTATTTATTTTAAAATGGTGGGTGGGCTGCTGATTTCGGCACCTGCCCACCCACTCTATTTTGGGGGCTGGGTGGGAAAGTGAAGGGCTTGCCATCCCTCGTATTTTACACGCCACACTGCTGAAAACATGTCCAGCAGGGGGCCGTAAAATGCAGCCCACAGACTTCTAGGACTGAATTTTCAGCACAGCGGGCGGGCGCGATCAGTGGGCCCGGGAGCAGTCGGCACACGGACTGCCGACCGCAATTTCATGCTTGTTGGCCAACTAACGGCCAGACAGCGTGAAACGCATGATGAAAAGCTCAGCAGTGTCATGGTGGGGATGGGAGGAGGGTGGGCAATGACATTTCCATGGGGCATGGGTGAGCGCTGAGCGAATACTCCCTGAAGGCAGAGAGCTGCCTCAGGGAGCTGCAGATCTGAAAACCATGAAGTAAAGTTTTGAAAATCATCAATCATCACAATCAGGAACCTACACATATAGATGATAAAAATGCTGTCCATAGATTTTTATTTTTATTTTGTTTAATAATGGAAACCTTATTCCTCCCTTGGATGAGTTTTCATGAAAAATGCAAAATCCGCCTGGCTGATTTGTCCATTCACCAACTGTAAGGTTGGATGGACCACAAAAAATCGAGACAATTGTGCCGTTAATGGGCTTAATTGCCCTCTTAATTGTTGGCGGGTGCGCTTTCAACTTTCTCGCATGCCTGCTGACCAAAATATTGCACAATTTCATATCCACTTGGGTCAGGCACGCGCCTGCTTGATCAGCATAAAATTCAGCTCCTAGAGTCAGTGAGATCGAAGGATTTGGGCAAAGTAGAACCACCACAGGCACTGCCATGCCCAGCAGAAAAAAACTGCTTTTGGGTTAATCATCAAGCAAAGGGCTGGTGAGGACAGAACCCATGTTTGAGGAAACAAAGATTGTGAAATGTTAGAGACCACGGAATCACTAGACGGAGCTTACAACTGACAATCCATTCAATTTTGCTCAAAGGGTTGATTAAAAGGGGTTTTGTTTAAAAGGACACTGGAGGATTCAGGTTGAAGCAGTGAGAAGGGATCTTGTTAACACTTGGGGGAATTGGACATTAAACTTAAGACTACATCTCTACGAAGAGCATGGTATAAAGTATAAACACGGCATGGAGTTTTCGTTGTGTTAAGAAGTAACTAAGGGATACCTGCTCTGAAGTTTAGTGAATTAGTTGCCTACTAATTACTGTTCAGTTTATGTTGATCTTAGAATATTTCTTACATTAAAAACCTTAAAACATGAAATCTTGATGTATAACCCTTTGAGTTGGTCACTGGGAAACTCATATCTCTTTTTAAAAGTTATCAGTCTCTATGGGGACTGTAACACGGTACCAGAGCATCTCATCCTACCTGATCCCATCCCAAGTGTAACCATATTTGCACATCATACCATGGCTAGTGGCCTCTGTGTTTTATGCAGGGGATTTTTTTGCATATACGCCACCATTGCTTTTAACAGGTAGTACACCCAGAGTCATAAGAATAATCAATGCTCTGAGCACTCATATTGTGAAGTGCTTCAGATAACCGGATCACAATCACTGGTTGTTTCTAAGACCCTTGGCTTCACTCTTTGCAGCTAAAGGAAATACCTGTTAGTTTTTCATTTGCTCCTAAAAACCGAAAGCAACTTTCTTCAGCTCTTCCCAACTGTGTGGGGCTAAGACCTCATACTGTATATTTTTATAAATTATATATAGATATGCCCATCGCTATTTCCAAATTTTTTCTGAAATTAAAAGAAGATCTTCAAAGTGGCTGAAAATGTGTCTGTGACCCAGGAACAAAAGAAGCCACTTGATAGTTTTAGGAAAACCCACACCTCATTATCTCTGAGGGCCACTAATGACCCCTGTGAACTGTACAGCCAAACTTCAAAGATAGCTATACATATAGCCATCTACACTTAATAACCCAGGCTGGCCAGAGGAGAAGGATCGCCCACTAAGACAAAGGCCCCGCAATCTGCCTTTCAATTCCTAATGACTGAGACATATAACAGTCATTGGAATCCAGACAATGTATACACTTCCTTTATCAAAGATGGTGGCGAGGTGGGAGTCATGTGACATGGGCCGTCATGAAATCAGCTTGCAATTGTCTGCTCTGCTGTGAGAGAAGCAGCCACACACCTGGAAAAGCTTGTGAAAAGTAAGCACTCTCCCACACCTGAGACCGTTCAGCAGCAGCTCCATTGACATATTTGGAGTTGGGCCTTTGAAATATCCCCATCCACTTAAGCAAAACATAAGCATGAACATGCCATTAAATGCTCCTGAACATTTCACCCCTTGGTGTAGACTGCAAATTAATGAGAGTTTTATGGGGCTACAGAACAATTGGGTGACTGGAAATTTTGTAGAATCCCCCTGTGAAAGATGACCATGGAGCAGTCATTGGTAGAGGTGCTCAGAGCCCCTTGCAATATATTTATTCAGGTTTGGATCAGTACCCCTCATGGTTCAAGCTAACAGTGCAGCCTTGCAGTGCGGGTTAGGAGAATGCCTGCGCCTGAACTGACAGCACAGCATGCTGTCGAGTGGTTGAGGCTGCCACCAATCAGTCAGGTGGAGTGGGGCTAGGTAGGATCTCGGACAGCCATGAAGCACACTATGCACTGGCCATCCAAGTGGTGGCTAGCACTCTCCAGCATGCATGAAGGGGCCTTGAGATGTAGGTGAAGCTGGAAGCTTAACCAAGAGAGGTCCTTAGGAGATATATGCTAACCCACGTGTCTCTCTCTTTGATCCTGCAGGAGAAGAACTTCAGAATCCTGGAGCCTGGTGATCTAGCAGTATGCCTCATGACTTACAGAAGCCAAAGAAGAAGAAGAGTGCGACGGAGGTGTCAGGCTCGTCAATGGGAGGAGCACTCTCTTTAAGATGAAGGGGCAGCAGGGCCTCCTGTGCACGCAGCTGAAGATCCACAGGGAGCCGTTGCTTGTAGGTTCCTCGCTAGACCCAGGGTCCACAGATGGCACTTGTGTTTCCTGCAGATGACTGAGAACCAGTGTTGCTGCAGACTGCGCATGCCTGGTCAGCCACATTTGCCACCTGCTGGGGCCATGGGGACATGGAGGGCATCTGCTATCAGTGGCCGTAAATGAAAATGACCGTGGTGCTCAATTTTTATGCCAGTGGCTCCTTCCAGGGCTCCACAGGTGACCTGTGCAGGATGTTGCAAGCCTCCACACACAAGTGTATCAAGTAGGTCACGGCTGCCATCTTCGTGAAAGTACAGAACTTTGTGCAATTCAGCCAGATCAGACAAGCGAGGAAGCAAGAGCGCTGGGATTTGCATGGATCCCTGCTTTTCCACAGGCGCAGGGTACCATTGACTGCACTCACATAACACTTAGATCTCTGTAACAACAAGCAGACTAGTACATCAACTGCAAGGGCTTCCACTTGCTGAATGTTCAGTTGATGTGTGACCACCACAAACGCACCCCATTGGTCTGTGCACAGTTCCCAGGGAATGTCCAGGACCCTTACATCCTTAGCAGGTCTCAGAACCCTGACATCTTCCAGGGTCCAGAGAGGCTGCAGGGTTGGCTCCTCCGGACCAAGACCTACCCACAGAGGACATGGCTGATGACACTTGTGCAGTGATCTCAGGCTGCAGCAGAGAGACGGTACAACAGAGCTCATGCCCCGACGTGGACTTTGATGGAGCAAACAATTGGCATATTGAAAATGAGGTTCCAGTGCCTTGAAAGGTCTGGTGGAGCACTGCAATACTGTCCACCGAGGGTGTCGCGCATCATCGTTGCTTGCTGTGCACTACACAACCTGGCGCTGCAATGGGGGGAGGACTTTGCTGAGGAGGAGATGGAAGACCTGCACCGATGAGCAAGACATCAAAGGGGTTGACGGTGATGAGGTCCTCGAAGGCGAGAATGCTGGCGATGAGACCATCGCACTGGCCAGACAAGGCAAGGGAGCTCAGGAGGCCCTAATAGCGGCAAGATTCATGGAGGATGATGATGAGTTGCAGTGAGGACAGTCCTGACATCCTCACTTTGCACCTGTAAATGTTTGACTCCTGTGTGGCTGGTAGCAGCGCACATACCCTCAGTGCTCAGGCTCATGTCATGGAGATGCAGTGGAGGCCCTAATAGTCACTAGATTCCAGGAGGTTGATGATGACACACAGTGAGGTCACTCCATAGATCTTCACATTGCCTCTGTGAACGACTGACTCCTGTCTGGCCGAAGGCAGCTCACTTGCGCTCTGTGATCAGGGTCATATCATAGAGATGCAGCCGTGAAACTTTAAAAGCACCTGATCCTTTGTCCGCCTTCAGCACCTGACCCCTATAGGAGCACAGCGTCACCAGTTGCAGATGCTGAAGAGATGGTTTTGAGAGCAGGTGGAACTCTGTGACACCTGCCCACGACATTCTGGTAGGAATGACAAACACCATTGAGGTGCAGGAATCACTGATGTGTCCATTGAGTGCAAAGCTGGACAATCACTTTGGTCTGAAGGTTACACACTGCACAGGGAAGAGGCCCTGGACTGAGACACCTGCCTTTATCTTGTACAGGAACCAAGGTTTCACATCTGAATGACACAAACACTGCTCATCATAACAAGCAGCCATAGACAAGGAGACATTCTTGAGAGTTTATTTATGACAAATAAACATTATGTACAAGTGATTAACACCTGTGTTCACGCAGTGCAACTACATCATTTTAACAGTTCCTCGGTAGTAAGTGGTTAGTATAAAAGCAAAAAACTGCGGATGCTGAAAATCCAAAACAAAAACAAAAATACCTGGAAAAACTCAGCAGGTCTGGCAGCATCTGCGGAGAGGAACACAGTTAACGTTTCGAATCCGTATGACTCCTCAATAGAACTAAGGGAAAATAGAATAGAGGTGAAATATAAGCTGGTTTAAGGGAGGGTGGAACAAGTAGAACTGGATAGAGGGCCAGTGATAGGTGGAGATAACCAAAAGATGTCACAGACAAAAGAACTGAGAGGTGTTGAAGGTGGTGATATTATCTAAGGAATGTGCTAATTAAGGGTAGAAAGCAGGACAAGTAAGGTATAGATAGCCCTAGTGGGGGTGGGGTGGGGTGAAGGAATCGAAAAAGGCTAAAAGGTAGAGATAAAACAATGGATGGAAATACATTTAAAAATAATGGCAATAGGTGGGAAAAGAAAAATCTATATAAATTATTGGAAAAAAAAGGGGGGATCGGAAAGGGGGTGGGGATGGAGGAGAGAGTTCATGATCTAAAATTGTTGAACTCAATATTCAGTCCAGAAGGCTGTAAAGTGCCTAGTTGGAAGATGAGGTGCTGTTCCTCCAGTTTGCGTTGAGCTTCACTGGAACAATGCAGCAGGCCAAGGATGGACATGTGGGCATGAGAGCAGGGTGGAGTGTTGAAATGGCAAGCGACAGGGTCGTCTGGGTAATGCTTGTGGACAGACTGAAGGTGTTCTACAAAGCGGTCACCCAGTCTGCGTTTGGTCTCTCCAATGTAGAGGAAACCGCATTTGGAGCAACGAATGCTGTAGACTAAATTGAGGGAAGTGCAAGTGAAATGCTGCTTCACTTGAAACTTGACTAGTGGTTAGTACCTCCACCTGTCATGTGGGAGACTGGGGTTCAATTCCCTACTGGGGAGGCAGCAATACTTCGACTCAAGAGTTCCATCTTCCTAAACTTGCCAGTATGTCTTGGTGCTCCCCCGACATTCACAATGGAGGTGGAGGCAGCCTGTTGACTGCTATGCCATGTCTGTGATGACCTTAGTGGGTGCCCTCTGGAGGGATGAGACCTGCAGGGGCCCAGCCTGCTTTGGGTATCCTACTATGAGCCAGGTACACCCTCCTCGGCCTGTGGAGCCGGAGATGATGGGGTCACAAGAAGAGGGGATTTGGATCGGCCGGACATTCCCCAAGTCACCTGGGTGAATGATCCTGAGGTGTTGAGATGCTCTTCCTCCTCCCTATGCGTGCCTGACGGCCCCTGGCTGACTCCTTGAGGAGAAGGGGAAGTTGGAGTGAGATTGAGCTGCCCTGCACTCCTCTCAATGTTGACACTGTTGGAGGCCAACAATGGCGTCAGTGATGGAGTTAAGCCCACGCAGCAGTGCAGCAGCGACATCCTGGACCAAGGTCTCCATGGTGGCCGCCATCCTGCCAGTGTAGACCTCAGAGGGGTTAATGGGGCTGGTGGATGCTGGGGCCAGGCAAGCAGGCTGTGACAATCAGATAGGGGGGTGGTTGTTGTGAGGATCATGCAGCACGTTGCCAAAAAGATGGCCATTGTCACTGGGTGTCCTCTCCATGGGCATCAGAATGCCCAAAAAGGAGAGTCCACTGGAACTGACTGCGATGTCATAAGGTTTCAATGGGCAGTCTCTCCATGTGGCGCTAAGCGCCCTGGTCACAGTCAAAATGTCTGCAGAGGCAGGAAGTAACCCTTAACTGACTACTTAAGTGGATCAATTGGTCTCCAGGCAGACGGCCATTCTCCCACCTTTCATGCCATTGGCAAAATGGCATGGTGGTGGAAGGACATCAGGCACCTCCCTGATGCCTTTATGTAACATTTTCCAGCCTTCGCAACTCCTAGACCGTTGCCAAAGACAACAACAATTCGAGACTTTATTTTGTGAAGAAATTTGCAAAAACTGCGATTTACCAATATAAATGCTGGAGTCACCTTGACCCAATTATATTTGTATCGTGAGTTCACGTCCATGATTATAAGATAAGATCATAAGAAATAGGAGCAGGAATAGGCCATTTGGTCCATCAAGCCTCTTCTGCCACTCAATAAGATCATGGCTGATCTGATTGTGGCTTTGACTCCACTTTACTGTCTGTCCCCCATAACCTTTCACTGTATTGTTGATCAAAAATCTGTTAACTAAGCCCTGAATATACTCAATGACTCAGCCTCCACTTCTTTCTGTGGAAGAGAATTCCAAAGACACTCAGAGAAGAAATTCTTCCTCATTTCATCTTAAATGCGAGACACCTTATTTTTAAACTGTTCCCCATAGTTCTAGATTCCCCTACGAGAGGAAACATCCTTTCACCAACAACCTGTCAAGCCCCCTCAGAATCTTATATGTTTCAATAAAATCACCACTCAATCTTCCAAACTCCAGTGATTATATGCTCAGTTTTTCCTCATTAAACAACCCCTTCATCCCAAGAACTAACCTCCTGAATGTTCCCTGAACTGTTTCCAAGTATATCCCTCCTTAAGTAAGGAGACCAAAACTGTAGATAGTACAACAGGTGCGGTCTCACCATGCTCTCGCTGCTGCAAGACTTCCCTACTTTTATACTGCAACCACCATGCAATAAACGCCAAGATTCCAATTGCTTTCCTAATTACTTGCTGAATCTGCATGCTAATGTTTTGTGATTCAGATACAAGGACACACAGATCCCTGTGCAATGCAAAATTTTGCAGTCTCTCTCTATTTAAATAATATTCTGCTTCTCTATTCTTCCTGCCAAACTGGACAACGTCACATTTTCCCACATTATACTCCATCCACCCAATGTTTATCGACTCACTTAACCTATCTCTATACCTTTGCAGATTTTTTGTATCCTCCTCACATCTTGCCTACCTATCTTTCTTTGCATCTGCAGCAAATTTGGCTACTATGCATTTGGTCTTTTCATCTAAGTCATTGGTATAGAACGTAAATAGCTGAGGCTCCAGAACTGAACCCTGTGACACTCCACTAGTTACAGTTGGCCAACCTGAAAATAACCCATTTATACCGACTCTTGGTTTCCTGTTAGTTAACCAATCCTCTATCAATGTTAATATCTTTAAATCCTTGTCTTCTGCAGTAACCTTTTATGTAGCACCTTAACAAATGTCTTTTGGAAATCCATAAACACTAAATCTACTGGCTCTCCTTTATCCACCCTGCTTATTACATCTTCAAAGAGCTCTAATAAATTTGTCAAACATTATTTCCCTTTCACAATACTATATTGACACTTCCTGATTGCATTATGGCTTTCTAGTGTCCTCCATAATAGTGGATTCTAGCATTTTCCCAATGACAGATGTTAGTCTAACTGGCCTATAGTTTCCTGCTTTCTGCCTCCTCCCTTTCTTGAACAGAGGTGTTACATTTTGGGTTTTGCAATCCACTGGGACCTTTCCAGAATCTATGGTATTTTGGAACATTACAACCAATGCATCTACTATTTCTGCAGCTACTTCCTTTAAGACCCCAGGATCCTGGTCGTGTGGTCCCGGGGACTTGTCAGCCTTTAGTCCCATTAATTTTCCTAGTGCTTTTTCTCTAGTGATTGTGATTGTTTTGAGTTCCTCCTTCCCTTTTATCTGTTAATTTTCTACTATTCTTGGGATGCTTTCTGTGTATTCTACAATTAAGACAAGTACAAAACACTTATTCAAAATCTCTGCGATGTCCTTATTTCCCATTATTAATTTCCAGTCTCATCCTCTAAGGGACCAAAACATTTTTAGTTACTCTCTTCCTTTTTCTATACTTATAGAAGTTTTTACTTTCTGCTTTCATATTTCTTGCTGGCTTTCTGCCATATTCCACTTTCTACTCTGCCCTATAGTGTAATGTCATGAAGAGATTAATGTCTATAATATTATCCGAAATTATTTTTTTACATAGAGTTTGGTGGTGTCTGTGTCTATGTGTGTGCCTGTGTGTCTTAATTGGATTAAAGCCAGCTAGCCTGGGTGCTTTGGTGTATAGTACTTTTGTGATGTTAATTAGATAAACAGTAAGGAGGATAAAAGATAAAGAGTACATCTGTAGTTGTTGAATAAAGCATTGAAGCGTGGGAGTAAAATCTTGCACCTAGCTGGGAGACATCAAGCAATGTGTTTATATTACTAATAAAATGAGTGGGATGGAAATGTTATTGTTAGAAGATGTGATGTTATAAGCCTTGGGATACCATAGAAAATTTACATTCAAAGGAAAAGCTGGATGTAAACAGGAAGGAGTTTGTGTGTGTAAGTCAGAAGCATTTAAGGTCTAACCAGCCTGTAAGCCCCCAACTGTGTCTGCAAAGGAACCTCATTTTGAATTCTTACGGTCCAATGTGCTTTGCCTGGTGTCTGTTTAAAGTCTATGGGTTATTGTTGCCTTGGTGAAGATTTATCTGGGAGTGATTAATTTGGGGATTTGTTTAAAAGTTATTGTGGTAGTAATTTGTAGACATGTGTATGTGTTTAATTTGTTTTTAAATTAATAAATAATTAATGTAAAAAATGTCCCAAATCTCAGTGGTCTTATTCCCTGAAATCAGAGCTGCATCTCAAACATACCAATTGAAAATATGGGTTATCACAGTTGTTCAAGTTTCCCTCTGGGGTTTAAACAACTCAGCCTTTACCAACTGCTGTGTCATAACAGTAACTACTGTCAGGAGGCCTATAAACCTACCAATGACTTCTTTCCTTTGCTATTTCTTATCCCCACCCAAACTGATTCTGTCTTTTGATCTTCTGAACCAAAATAATTTCTCACTCCTGTAATGATCTCATCCTTTATGAACAAAGACAGCCCAGCTTCTTTTCCTTTCTTCTTGTCCTGAAATGTCAAATGCTCTTGAATATTCAGGTCCCAGCCAATATCACTATGCAACCACGGCCAGGATTTTCCATTTGTTGGGCGGGCCCAGGAGCAGCCGGGAAACAGTCCACCACCTGCGATCAGCCCCGACCATGCTGGTTGGCCAATTAATGGCCAGCCAGTGTGAAACACGCATGAGCAGTTGAGTTTGTGCATGCGTGGGGGAGCGGGTGCTGAAAGCTTCCTGAAGGCACAGAGCTGCCTCAGGGAGCTGAAGAATTTTACAATCAAAAATAAAGATTTTAAAAATAAGGGAAACAAGTCTCCACATGTAACTCAGTCACATGAACAGGGACATATTAAAAATTATGTTTAAAAATCTTTTTAAACTAATGTTGGAAACCTTGTCCCACCTGTAGATGAGGTTTCCTTAAAAATTCCAAAGGCTGCTTGGCTGATTTATCCACCCGCCAACTGTAAGGTTGGATGGGCAGTAAAAAATACTGCTTAATTAATTGATTAATGGGCTTAATAGCCCTCTTAATTGTCAGCGGGCATGCTTATCGTGCCCGCCGACTGAAATATCGCGTGAGTGCGCGATGATGTCAGCATCATCGCGCACTATTTTACGTCCAATCGGGCTGGGCACACGCCCACCCGACAAACCTAAAATTCTGTCCGATGTCTCTGTAATGGCTATCATACCAAAATAATTTATTTCTAATTGTGCAATCAATTTATCCATCTTGTTATGAATGCTGCATGCATTCGAATAAAGAGTCGTTGATCCTGACTTTTTATATTTTTTTTCCGTCTCTGACCTGATTTGCTGGTGCACTCATGTCTACACACTGTCCCTTCCTGTCACACTCTAGTTATAATTACTCATATCATTACCTACGCTATTGCCTTGCCCTTTCTCTTTAACTATCCAAATCTTCTCCACACATGTGAACCCACCCCACCAACTATTTAGTTTAAAGACCTTTTCACAGCCCTAGTTGTACGATTCACCAGTACACTGTCCTAGAACAATTCAGGTGAAGGTTGTTCAACAACTCCCTCTTTCCCCAGTACTGGTGCCAGTGCCCCATGAATCAAAACCCATTTCTATCACACCAATCTTTGACCCACACATTCAATTCTCTGTTCCGATTTACCCTATGCCAATTTGCTTGTGGCTGAGGTAGTTATCCAGAAATCATTACCTTTGTAGTTCTGCTTTCTCATTAAGACCCTAGCTGCTCATATTCCCTCAGCAGAACCTCTTTCTTGGTCATACCTATGTCGTTGGTGCCCACGTGGACCACTGCAACTGGATCCTTCCCCTCCCACTCCAAGTTCCTCACCAGTCCTGAGGAACGTCCTTAGCCCTTGCCCCGGACAGGCAACCCAGCCTTTTGAACTCACGCTCCCGCCTGCAGAGAACAGTATCTATTCCCCTAACTATACTCCCTTAGTCCCCTACTACAACTACATTCCTTTTCACTCACCCCACTTGAATGGCTCCCTGCACCATGGTGTCGTGGTCAGTTTTCTCAACTTCCCTGCAGTTCCAGTTCTTGTCCACACAAGTTGCAAGAATCTTGGACCTGTTGGACAATTCCAAGGGCTGAGTCTCCTCTGTTGCTACCTTCTGGATGCCCATACCCGCCTCACTGGTGGTCCCACCCTCCAGTTTCTGATTGCAAATCAAATCTGAAGTGCCTAGCCTAAGGGGTATTACCGCCTCCTGGAACAAAGCGTCCAGGTAACTTTCTCCCTCCCTGATGCATCGCAGTGTCCGAAGCCTGGACTCCAGCTCATCAACTTGGGACCGAAGCTTCTTGAACTGCAAACACTTACTGAAGATGTAGTTGCCGTGGATTGCACTGGTGTACACCAGCTCCCACTCGCTACAACGGCAAAACAGTACCTGCCCTGCCATCTTTATTATGTTGAATTTAACTAATTAGGTTTCAAGTTTAGAAATATTACTCAACTTGTGTCTGCGGTCATACCAAGTAGTTTACCTACATAAGCAATAAATTTGATGCAATACTTATATCTCCCCAGCACAGGTTTAAATAACTGCCCATGTTTGGAGGATAACATTTTTAAAAAATCATCAATCACCTACCTGCTCACCTAATTAAAGCCTTGAACACTCACCAGCTTCTGGAGGCAGAAAAACAGATATGAAACACAGCATCTCCTTCCCTCTCTGCACCAAATTTCCACCTGCACTATAACGGTCACCAGGAGTTAGGCTGGATTATTCTGCCAGTGGGAACTGGGTCAAGTTGAAGTTAAATGTGGCAGTTGGATAAGATCAGGCTTATAAACAAAGATTGAGTCAGGCTACGAATGGGAGTCAGTAAGGGCATCACCCATTTCCATCAAGCTATTCAAAAAGACCTCTGCGCCCATCTCCAAAATGAGCTTCACATATCCTGGGCTTCTTTGGACGGATGAAACATTTGTTTCTCCCCCAGTCGGGTCACCAATGCTTGAGGGCTTGTAGTTTCAATATATATCGGCACAGAAACAGACCATTTGGCCCATCCAGTGCATGCTGGGATTGATGCACCACTTGAGTCTCCTGCTGTCATTTCTCACCTAAATCTAGCATCATAATACTCTTCCTTCTCCCTCAGATGCTAATTTGGCCTACCCTTACACTATTCGCTTCAACCACTCTCTGTGGTTCTGAGCTTCACTTTCTCATCACTCTTTGGGTAAAGAAGTTTCTTCTGAATTTCTTATTGAATTTCTCAGTGACTAGTTCATGCTGGCCCTCAGTTATGGTCTTCTGTACCCACAAACAGTTCTTGGTAGGGTTGGATTCATACAATGTAGAAATTATGAAAATGAAAAATGGCATGTTCAAATGTTTTTTCTTGAGGATTCACTAATATTTCCAACCATCTTTGCCACTTGTTTGCCCCAGCATAGATCAGATGATAATTCCACCAGCAGAATTCAATGTTTGTAGCTAGACATAGGTGACTGCTATCTATATCATCTACAAGATGCACTGCAGCAACTCATCAAGGCCTCTTTGACAGCACCTTCCAAACCCGCAATCTCTACCACCTGGAAGGACAAGGACATAAGGTGCAAAGGAACACCACCATCTACAAGTTCTCCTGAAGGCCACACACCATCCTGATTTGGAACTATATCGTTGTTCCTTCACTGTGGCTGGGACAAAATCCTGGTGTAGGCGTACCTACATCACATGGACTATGGAGTGGTTCAAGAAGGCAGCTCACTACCACCTTCTCAAGGGCACTTAGGGATTAGCTGGCCTTTACCAGCAATGCTCATATCCCATGAAAAGAATTTTTAAAATCCCAATGTCTGTAACGTTGAATATATAATATTGAATATTCATTCCAACTTTAAAGCTCAGCAGTGACATTCACAGAATATATATTTTTAACCACATTGTCAAGAAATTTTGTTATATTAGAAAATAAGCTCTAACACAGGACATCTACAAATCTGTAAATATTTTTAAATACCAAATTTGTAAAATATTAAATACCAAAAATATTATTACTGAACTTACAATGGCTGTTTTGGTTGAGTAACTTAATTTGAGCTCACGTTGTTTTTAATTTTAATTTTGCCTACCAATCCCTTTAAGAAAGTTTATCCTTTCAGTTGGTTATGAAATGTGACATGATGCCCTGGAAGCCCCTGCCAAGAGTGGTCCTAAATACCAGGACGATGTGACGCAATGATGGAGTATAATCAGCTAAAACCATGCAGTTTAACCAGCAGAGGGCAGTGGTAAGCTTCTACCTGCTGGCCAATTAGGACCATCCCATTCATTAGGGCAAGAGTGTGAAATTGTGTCCCATGGTCAAAATGTTGCTCTTAATTCCTGACAACGTGCTTCTTGAAGCCTTGTTACTTCATTCTATGTGCTTTTTAAAAATTTGCTTGTCTGTTGTATTTAAATTTGGTGAGCCTGGAGATTGGACAAGTTTTGTTTTAACACTAAGATAAAAGTAAAAAAGTGCTGATGCTGGAAATCAAAAACAAAAATAAAAATACCTGGAAAAACTCAGCAGGTCTGGCAGCATCTGCGGAGAGGAACACAGTTAATGTTTCGAGTCCATACGACTCTTCAACAGAACTAAGTAAAAATAGAAAAGAGGTGAAATATAAACTGGTTTAAGGCGGGGGGTTAGAGCTGGATAGAGGGCCAGTGATAGACGGAGATAGCCAAAAGATGTCATAGACAAAAAGACAAAGAGGTGTTGAAGGTTGTGATATTATCTAAGGAATGTGCTAATTAAGGGTAGAAAGCAGGACAAGCAAGGTACAGATAGCCCTTGCGGGGGTGGGGTGGGGTGATGGGAAGGGGTCAAATAGGCTAAAAGGTAGAGATAAAACAATGGATGGAAATACATTTAAAAATAATGGAAATAGGTGGGAAAAGAAAAATCTATATAAATTATTTGAAAAAAAGGGGGGGATTGGAAAGGGGGTGGGGATGGAGGAGAGAGTTCATGATCTAAAATTGTTGAACTCAATATTCAGTCTGGAAGGCTGTAAAGTGCCTAGTCGGAAGATGAGGTGCTGTTCCTCCAGTTTGTGTTGAGCTTCACTGGAACAATGCAGCAGGCCAAGGACGGACATGTGGGCATGAGAGCAGGGTGGAGTGTTGAAATGGCAAGCGACAGGGAGATCTAGGTCGAGACCCCAATGGCTGGTCTACCCTCCAAGATTGGACAGTGAGGCTGACAGGCTTTTTAACAGTACCTTGCAGTACTGAATAAGCTCCCTGGCTCAGGTTTTGGATTACTGAGTCTCCCATTGAGAATAATTCTCCCATCACCAGGCACCTTGGAGAGCTGTTGACCCTAAACATATTCCGTTTAACATCTTTCATCCAAGTAGGCTGTCACTAAATGGTCATATTGGCCCTTGCTCCCAATATGTTAATAACTCTGCCCTTGGGATTTGGGACGACGTCATGGGGAGGCCAAAGGGGCAGGTGAAAGTTCCATCCTTTACTTCTGTTAGTACAATGGCATTAACTGATTACTCCAGATTCTCACATAGAGGGCTTTGGAAGGGAGGTGTGTTTGCAATGAAATGATCAGTGTGCATTGCCTAAGATTCCATAGTTACTAAGCAACTGAAGGATTATGGATTCAGATACATCTGACATTCATAGCATGGCTGTGATTGTTGACCAGAACCTGCTAACAATGAAAATTGTGTGGGGACGGACATGGGGAAGGAGAGCTGCTGGGGCCATGGGGTAAGGAGAGAGGGAGGTCAACGGGGCCAAGGGGGAAGGAGAGACTGCCAGGGCCCATGGGGAGAAGAGACTGCAGGGACCCAGCGCTGTGGCGCCGGCTGCAAGGCCTGGTGGAGAGACTCTGTGGAGCCTGGGGTCGGGGCTGGGGTAATAAGCTGCCTGTTGTGTGTCTATGAGAGAAAGTGAGAGTGAGTGTGTGAGAGAGAATGTATGTGTGTGTGTGTGTGTGTGTATGTGTGTGAGGGAGAGTGTGTGTCTGTGACAGAGAGTGTGAGAGGGCGGGAGTGAGAGAGAAAGAATGTGTCTGTGTGAGAGAGAGAGTGTGTGTGTGAGAGAGAGAGAGAAAGAGTGTGTTTGTGTGTGAGAGAGAGTGTGAGTGAGAGAAAGTGTATGTTTGTGTGTGTGAGAGAGAAAGTGTGTGTGTGTGGTGAGTGTGTGTGTGAGAGAGTGTGCGTGTGTGTGAGAGAGTGTCTGTCTGTGAGAGAGAGTGTGAGAGAGAGTGTGTCTGTGTGAGAGTGTGTGTGTGAGAGAGAGTGTGTGTGAGAGAGAGTGTGTGTGTGTGTGTGAGAGAGAGTGTGTGTGAGAGAGAGTGTGTGTGTGAGACAGTGTGTGTGTGAGAGAGAGGGAATATGTGTGTGTGTGAGTGTACGTGTGTGTGAGAGAGAGTGTGTGTGTGAGAGAGTGTGTGAGTGTGTGAGAGAGAGTGCGTATGTGTGAGACAGAGTGTGTGTGTGTGTGTGAGAGAGAGAGAGTGTGAGAAAGAGAGTGTGAGAGAGAATGTGAGAGTGTGTGTCTGGCTCACTCCTAGTCTCAGAATTCTCACTCAGTCTCATCCCAACACACCAAATAATATTCATGCCCACTCACACAGTGGGTGAAGGTGAGTGAGTGAGCACCCTGAGACTGGGAGTGAGTTGAATGCACACACTCTGATCCTTTTGGATTCTGATGGTCATCGTTATTAATTACTTTTTTAAAGTTAGCAGTTTATTGCTTTGCCATTGATTTATTTTTGATCAACAAGCTATTTATTTTCTTCAAACTCAACTTTTTTTGAAATTCGTGTATCTTTCTGAAATTTGCCCATCAGCCCCTTGAGTGAGAAAATAATGGAAATGTCACCCCATGCAAAAATGTTGGACAAGTCTGTTGTAGGTAGCAGAAGTTGTGGATTTGGAAGGTGCTGTCGAAGGAGCCTTGGTGAGTTTCTGCAGTGCATCTTGTAGATGGTACACACTACTGCCAGTGTGCCTTGGAATTGGAGTGAGTGGAGGTTGCAGTTAGTGAATGTGGTGCCGATCAAGCGGCCTGCTTTGTTCTGGACAGTGTCAAGCTTCTTGAGTGTTGTTGGAGTTGCACCCATCCAAGCAAGTGGGGAGTATTCCATCACACTCCTGACTTGTGCCTTATGGATGGTGGACAGTCTTTGGGGAGCCAGGAGGTGAGTTACTCTCTTTAGAATTCCTAGCCTCTGACCTGAGCTTGTAGCCACAGTATTTATATGGCTAGTCCAGTTTAGTTTCTGTTCAATGGTAACCCCCAGGATGTTGACAGAGGGGGATTCAATGATGCTAATGCCATTGAATATCAAGGGGAGATGGTTAGATTCTATCTTGCTGGAGATGGTCATTGACTGGCACTTATGTGGCATGAATGTCACTTGCCACTTGTCAGCCCAAGCCTGGGTATTGTCCAGGTCCTGCATGTATGGGCATGGGCTGCTTCAGTATCTGGGGAGTTGCGAATGGCGCTGAACATTGTGGAATCATCAGTGAACACCCAGATTCTGACCTTATGATGGAAGGAAAGTCATTGATGAAACAGCTGAAGATGGTTGGGCCGAGGACACTACCCTGAGGAACTCCTGCAGTGATGTCCTGGAACTGAGATGACTGACCTCCAACAAGCACAACCATCTTCCTTTGTGCTATGTATGACTCCAATCAGTGGAGAGTTTTCCCTCTAATTCCCATTGGCTCCAGTTTTGCTGGGACACCTTGATGCTATACTCGGCCAAGCGCTGCCTTGATGTCAATAGCAGTCACTCTCACCTCACCTCCTTTTGAGTTCAGCTGTTTTGTCCGTGTTTGAACCAAGGCTGTAATGAGGTCAGGAGCTGAGTGGCCCTGACAGAACCTAAACTGGGAGCCAGTGAGCAGGTTTTTGATGAGTAAGTGGCAATTGATAATGCTGTTAATGACCACTTCCATCATTTTGCTAGCAACTCAAAACTGGGCCTCCATGAGTGCTGCGGGCCATCAGCAGCAGCAGAATTATATACAACCACAACGTGTAACCTCATGGCCCAGCATATCCCCCACTCTACCATTACCATCAAACCGGGGATCAACCCTGGCTCAATGAAGAGTGCAGGAGGGCATGCCAGGAACAGCACCAAACATACTTAAAATGAGGTGTCAACCTGGTAAAGCTACAACAAAGGACTACTCGCATGCCAAATAGCAAAAGCAGTTTGTGATACACAGAGCTAAGTGATCCCATAAGCAACTGATTAGATCTAAGCTCTGCAGTCTTGCCACACCCAGTCGCTAATGGTGGTGGACAATTAAACAACTCACTGGAAGAGGAGGGGGCTCCACAAATATCCCCATCCTCAAAGATGGGGGAGCCCATCACATCAGTGCAAAAAATAAGGCTGAATCATTTGCAACAATCTTCAGCTAGAAGTGCTGAGTGGATGATCCATCTCGGCCTCCTCCTGAGATCCCCAGCATCACAGATGGCAGTCTTCAGCCAATTCAATTCACTCCACATGATACCAAAAAAACGGCTGAAGGCACTGGATGCTGCAAAGCTATGGGCCCTGACAATATTCCAGCAATACGCCCGGGTATCTCCTTTCCACAAAAAGCAGCACAAATCCGACAGGGCCTATTACCGTCCCATCAATCTACTTTTGATCATCATGATGAATGAATAATAAAAGCAATTTGCGTTTGACCTCTCCAATGCAGAGAAGACTGCATTACGAGCAGCGAATACAGTATACTACTTTGGAAGAAGTGCAAGTAAAATGTTGTTTCACACTGTTTCACTAACTGGGTTGTTTGGCACCCTGGACCATAAGGAGGGAGCATGTGAAAGAACAGTTGTTGCATTTCCTATGATTGTGTGGGAAGGTGCCAAGTGGGGGCAAATGTTGGGAGTGATGGTAGAAAATGGTGAAAATGATAACAGTCCAGTAGGCGGCTAGGTTGAGGTTGTTTCCCAGTTGGAGCCCAGTATGTGTTACTGGCTCCCTCATTTAATTAGTATTGCTACTTTTCACAGGAAGGGGGCCTGTGGAGTAGATATCAAGTATACCTTAGGTGTGCACTATGCTTTGTTTCTCTTGTCTAGAGGCACTATTACAGTGAATACTGATTCCCAAAGCTTTTGGGCCTGTTCCATGATCAAGTAACTAGAGTCCAAAGTTGACGACCAACCTTACCTTGTATTTCAGACAGTAGGTTACAATGAAACATTAGGGCAAATTCTGCATCATCCTCATTTCTCTAGCTGCAAAATATGTTCAGTAGAATCTATCATAGAAATCAGATGATCTTCCCCTTCCAATTGCTTGATCTCATGCATGGTCAGCTAAAGTGTCATCGATATCATTTCTCTGTTTTAGTCACCTTTACATGTCATGATAGCTTTGCCAGCTACAGCGGGCAGCTCCTACCCATGGCTGTACCTCAGGGATCAATGAGAAGTAGGAAGTGAATTCTATCCTCTTCCCTAGTTATTCTTAACCAATTTAGGCATGTGTTAACAGTTATTGCATTTTCCTAAAGGTAAACTTTGGATGTCGGTGGATTAAGCCAGACTATCGCAAATTCAGTGTCATATTTGACCAAGAGATGAGCTTTCGACCACATATCTGTGCTACGACTAAGTCTGCCTTTTTCCGACTCCATAACATTGCCTGACTCCACCCCTACCTCAGCTCATCTGCTGTTGAAATCCTCATTTATACCTTTGTTACCTCTAGACTTGGTTGTTCTAACACACTCTCAAAACCTCTCCAATTCTCTACCTCTCTTTCTTCCTTTAACACGCTCCTTAAAACCTACCTCTTTGACCAAGCTTTTGGCCATCTGCTCTAATATGTGTGTCTTATCTTGCTTTATAATGATCTTCTGAAGTGCCATGGGATGCTATATGAATATATGATGTCATCATTGTAAACTCACACAGCACTGCAACAGTATTAATTAGATGCCCTTTGCTCTAATTCTGGATTTTTTGTAAATCAGCTTGGATTCTATCCAGCTCTGTGTTTTCTTTTAAATCTTAATTCTTCTAACATTTCATTGTCTATACCTGTAGATTACTTTTACATTCTGCTTCCTGCTAGACTAGTCTTTGCCTCTCTTGTGACCATATTTTCAGAAGTAGATGTTCAGATTCAGTTTAGGTTAATTATGACCTGAACTCTACTTCTTTCTGATTCAATTATTGGGTGAATGCCAGTTCATTTTGATTTAATGGTTGTGTAAACTTTTCCTCCAAGGCATTTTCTTTCAGGACTAGTTTTGTTTACATACCAGCTTTCATTGTGCCCACTGTTTTTCAAACTCTGTTAGCTCAATGTTTAACCTTTGAGTTAACTTTAACGCAATGAGAAGAAAGGTAATAGCTAAATTTGATCATTCAGTCTGTCAAATTTGGAACCTTCTATTGCAATTGCACTTCTCCTATGTGAAGTGAGGCTGTGTAATACCTGGGGAAGTCCTCCATACCATGAGAGCGGTTCAGGCTTTGATCCTTTTCTTAGATCTTAACACTTGTTCAATGGTTTGAGATCCTTTGGGTATCTAATTGTTGTAAAAGTACTGGCTCACCTGATCTGATAGAGGGATGTTTAACTTTGATGCTCCAGAGTGTGGTCATATTTCTATTGTATTAAGACTGAACACTTCTAAGGGATTTCACTAATCTGAGGGGCTCTTAATATGGTTCTTCAGATTATTTTTATCACATATGGGATGGGGGGAATCCCCTGGGGGTTCGGTGGGGAGATGATTTATGTGGAGGAGAGGTAGTTGGAGAGTGGGGGAGTCCTGGGGGTGGGGTGGTGGCAGTGTGGAGTCTCCTGGTGAGTGAGTCTCTTGTGGAGGGGAGACGGGGAATGGGAGAGTCTTGTTAGGGGGGTAGTCAGGAGGGCCATCCCGTGAGGGACATAGTCGGGGTGGGGGGAGTCCCCTGGAGGTTCAGGGGTGAGTGAAACCCTTGGGGGTGGTAGTTGGTTGGGGGGTGGGGGGGGGGGGGAGGGGGGGGGGGTGGCGGGAGTCCCATCGGGGATGGGTTGTCGGGGAATGGGGAGTACTGTTGGAGGGGGTGTAGTCGGGGGGGGTGGGGTAGTCCAATGGGAGGGTGGAGTCCCATTGGGGGGGTAGCTGGGGGTTGGGTAGTCCAATGGGAGGGTGGAGTCCCATGGGGGGTGGGGGGATGCAATGAGAAAGTTACTTGAATTCTTCTAATCTTTCCTGGGCAACTTGATGTTGGGAGGCAATGGCATAGTGGTACTGTTGCTGGGGTAGTAATCCAGAGACCGGTAATGCTCTGAGGACATGGGTTCGAATCCTACCACAGCAGATGGTGGAATTTGAGTTCAATAAAAATTTGGAATTAAAAGTCTAATGATGACCATGAAACCATTGTCAATTGTTGTAAAAACCCATTATGGTTCACTAATGTCCCTTAGGGAAGGAAATCTGCCATCCTTATCTGATCTGGCCTATATGTAACTCCAGATGCACAGCAATGTGGTTGACTCTTAAATACCCTCTGAACAAGAGCAATTAGGGATGGGCAATAAATGCTGCCCCAGCCCATGAATGAATACAAAAAACCTGATCAGAGCCACCCAAAGTTGGGATTTAAATTGCATTTTCAGATGGTTCCCAGTGCAGAGCAATTGCCCAGTGGAGGTTTGCACTTCTGGGCAATTGCCATGCACACCTTACCTAGGTCAAGATCCTGGAACTCCCTCCTTAACAGCACTGTGGGTTACCTACAACACAGGGACTGCAGTGGCTCAAGAGCAATTAGGGATGGGCAATAAAAGGTGGCCTAGCTGGTGACACCCACATCCCATGAACGAATAAACAAAAAACTCTGGTGTGGTGGGTGTTTCCCCAGCGCATCTTGGGGTACCCCCCAGTTACACTGCCCTAAGCTTGGAAGTTACGACCCATTCATCCTCATGCAGCTACTGGTTCAGTTTACACAATCCAAAAAAAATGTACAAGTATTTCAACCTTTGATTTTTCAAGAAGAACGCTAAAGCCCTAATTTGTGCTTTGGTTTATGAACTACTTGCAAGGTACCTAATTGAGATTACATTTTAAAAGGTTATAGATGATTCGGATGAAAGCAAAACTCTGCAGGAAAGCAAAATTCTGCAGATGTTGGAAATCTGAAATGAACACTGAAAATTCTGGAAATACTCAGCAGGTTAGACAGGGAATCAGAGTTAATGGGTCAAATTTTAAAATGGCCACTAAAGCGCAACTGGAGGTTGATAGGCACCTGACACCAGCGGGCGTTTCAGTTTATTAGCTTGCTGACATGTTCCCACTTGTGGACCATTGTTAAACATGCTGGTTCATGGCAGGAGGGACTGTTACACATCTGCAAGTGATGGGTTGCCAATTATGCTCCCTAATAAGCCTATTACGTTCACTGTGCAGACGCCATTTTCAAGTCAGCTGTCTGGCAGCGGTCACAGGCTGCCCTGGGGAGGATTTCTCCCTTTGTAATGATGGCCCAGCAGGAGTGATGTATTTCTATTTTTTAATATTTTAAAGTGTCTGCAGAGGTCACTTGCGCCTTGAGGTGCCCTCTCGCTCTCCTGCCTCTATCAGCAGCTCCCACCTCTGATGATGTGGGGGGGGTGGGGGTCTATTGATCTGTCACTGAGACACTCCAACCTCAGGAGACAGTTTGCTGCCCTTAATTGGAAGACAAGCATGCACCCTGGCACTAATCGGCCTGCTTGTCAAAAATTGCGTTGGGCGCCAGGTGCCGATGTGGGGTTAAGAGTCAGCCCAATATTTCAGATCAGTGACCTTTCATCAGAACCTAGATTGATGCTCTCAACCTTGTCAACTCAGACTTCTTTCCAGGCTGGAGCAGGCAATATCTCCAACATCTTGCACTTTGCCACTCACTGTTGTATAAGGGAGGTTACAGATGCTCTGCATGCAAAGAAAGAGGAACACATTGCATTCCTGCTTTCAAGAGAGAAGCAAGCAGAATGAGACAGCAGGCTTCTAAATGATGCAGGGTGCCATTGACTACACACACGTCATTTTGCTGGTGCTCCATGTAAATTCAGGGATGTATCACAACTGCCAAGGGCTACATTCCCTTAATGTCCAGCTGGTGTGTGAGCATACACAGAGCATCGTGCAGGTCAGTGCCCGATATCCTGGCAGCAGTCATGATGCTTTTATTCTGCACCCATCGCTGTATCAGCAACATTTGAATCAACACAAGAAACCATTGATCACCTGGCTCATTAATCCAACTATGCACACGTGAGTAGTATTATTCTAAAGAACCATGCTGACACACAAAATGTCATCTAGCAGATCATTGGGGTCCTTAAGCAATGCTTCTGTTGCCTGGACCACAATGGAGGAGCCCTGCAAAATCCACCAGGCGATGATTCACAATTTATTGTGGTCAGCATGCTGTGCAACCTCGCTATCCATGAGGGCACAGCCCTTGCTGCCAGCTGTATGGAGAGCAGCTGAGGAGGAGGAGGAGTAGGTGATGGAGGAGGAGGAGGAGGATAGGCAACCGATACAGCCCGTTCCTAATGGGATGTCCATGAGCGGCACATCTGGCTGTGGTTTCAGTCAACCCAACCCAAATTCTCTCTTCACCGCATTTACCATCCCTCTGTTCCCGACCAGCTCTAACACATAGGGCAGAATTATTACCTCGGCAGGCGGGCGCGCACCCTGCTCGATTGTAAAATGACGCGCAATGTCGTCGGCCTGGGTGGGATAAGGTTTCCAACATCAAATAAAAATGAAATAAAATTTCATTTATAACAGAGTCACATGAGGGGACATGTTTTATAATATTTTTAAAATTTTTTTTTGATAACTCTTCATCTCCCTGAGGCAACTCTGTCCTTCAGGAAGATTTTGAAGCACTCACTCGTGTGCATGAGTGAAGTGCCCTGCTCGCCCCGCTCGCCCTCCTCCCCCGCCCGCACAGGCAGCGCTGCTGCTTGCGTTTCACACCGGGTGGGCCTTAATTGGCCCACCAACATGAAATCGCGGTCCGGCCCCAATCGCAGGTGGCGGTCGGCTTCCCGACCAGCCCCTACCTGCCCGACAAGGGCAAAATTCTGCCCACAGTGCCTTGTCCTTTGAAGGGTAAGTTTCTGTAGTGAGCGTCTCTGCCTGCTCTGCTGTACTATCCACTGGGTCGTCCTTCAGGAGACCATTCATGTGAAGCCCGTATAGGCCAACAGACTTTCTGTGCAATTGCCAGCATTCAGGCCTGGAATGGCCTATTTTGCTGTAATGAAAACACCAGGCCTCCAGGCATTCTCCTTTCAGGCCACAGGAGGGCTACTCGCACCCTTTCATGTTTTCTTTCCTATCTAGATCACCCTGCTTGTCTTTTCAATGCTAATGGGAATGGTTTGCAAAGGGTCTGCTTGAGACTCCAGGCCTATGGGTGAGATCATAGTTGCCTGCTGTGACGGCTGTATCTCTGGCTGTGAGGATTCCCTGCTTCTCTAAGTGCATTCACAGGTTGGAGGGTAAGCAATTTTTGAATTCTTTCAATAGTACCAGCTCACACGGCCTCTCATAGGGACTTACTCCCTTCCTAACAGTACTGTGGGTGTACCTACACCACATGGACTGCAGCGGTTCAAGAAGACAGTTCACCACCACCTTCTCAAAGGTAACTAGGGATGGGCAATAAGTGCTGGCCCAGCCAGCAAAGCTCACATCCCATGAATGAATAAAAAAAATAGGTGGTAGGATTCTTAGGGAATTTATCCATCAGTTAAACGCACTTTGCTTCAGCCGTTCGACATAGGTTTGTGTGGGCTTCTTATGAGTGTTCCAGAATTGCTGGCGATATGTCTCTGGGATTAACTCATGGGCATTTAGGATGACAGCCAGTAGAAAACAGTAGGTGGGGAGCCAGGCATTCAAAAACCTGGACAGAGCCCTTTTCCGCTGTTGCCTGCTAGATAGAAAATGGCAGTCACGAGGTCGCTGCTATTCAGAAGGCCATGAATTCCTTTTGTGTGAGTCATAGGCAGTCATGATTTCAGTTAGTTTAAAGATTTTTTCCAGTTTTAAAAAAATAATTTTATAGATTAGCCAGGATGATATATATATATATTTTATAAAAATATAAGGTGGAATTTTACAGCCTCGTCATGGTGGGGGTAGGGCCATAAAATGCGGCGAGCCGTTCAGAAGTCCATTGGCTTCGGCGGGAACATAAAATCCCACCAGTGTAAAAATCCACCTATGGAGTGAGGTCTTAGCCCCCTGACAAGTGCTATCCCAGTGACTGCGGTATGGCTGATGGAAAGCTGCTGACTTGTCTTGGGGGAGGCTTCAGCTGGCATTGCAGGCCAACCTTGGGCAGTTCTGCCTTCTGGACTGAATATTGAGTTCAACAACTTTAGATCATGAACTCTCTCCTCCATCCCCACCCCCTTTCCGATCCCCCTTTTTTCCAATAATTTATATAGATTTTTCTTTTCCCACCTATTGCCATTATTATTAAATGTATTTCCAACCATTGTTTTGTCTCTACCTTTTAGCCTATTTCTATCCCTTCCCCCCACTCCACCCCCACTAGGGCTATCTGTACCTTGCTCGTCCTGCTTTCTACCCTTAATGTCACCTATTAGCACATTTCTTAGCTAATATCACCACCGTCAACACCTCTTTGTCCTTTTGTCTATGACATCTTTTGGCAATCTCCACCTATCACTGGCCCTCTATCCAGCTCTACTTGTCCCACCCTCCCTTAAACCAGCTTATATTACACCTCTCTTCTATTTTCCCTTAGTTCTGTTGAAGAGTCATACGGACTCGAAACATTAACGGTATTCTTCTCCGCAGATGCTGTCAGACCTGCTGAGTTTTTCCAGGTATTTTTATTTTTGTTTTTGTTTTGGATTTCCAGCATCTGCAGTTTTTTGCTTTTACCTGTTCACTGACGCTCAGTTTGGGTTCCACCAGGGCCATTCCGCTCCTGACCTCATTACAGCCTTGCCTCAAACATGAACCAAACAGCTGAACTCCAGAGGTGAGATAAGAGTGACTGCCCATGGCATCAAGGCAGCATTTGACTGAGTGTGGCATTAAGGAGCCCTAACAAAATTGGAGTCAATGGGAATCAGGGAAAATTCTCCACTGGCTGGATTCATACCTGACATAAAGCAAGATTGTAATGGTTGTTGGAGGTCAATCATCTCAGTTCCAGGACATCACTGCAGGAATTCCTCATGGTAGTGTCCTCAGCTGAAAAATCTTCAGCTGCTTCATCAATGACCTTCCTTCCATCATAAATTCAGAAGTGGGGATGTTCGCTGATGATTGCACAATATTCAGCACCATTCACGACTCCTCAGATACTGAAGCAGTCTGTGTCCAAATGCAACAAGATCTGGGCAATATCCAAGTTTGGGCTGACAAGTGGCAAGTAACATTCATGCCACACAAGTGTCAGGCAAAGACCATCTCCAACAAGATAGAATCAAACCATCGCTCTTGACATTCAATGGCAATACCATTGCAGAATCCTCTGCTATCAATATCCTGGGGGTTACCATTGACCAGAAACTGAACTGGACTAGCCATATAAATACTGTGGCTACAAGAGCAGGTCAAAGGCTTGGAATTCTGTGGCGAGTTACTCACCTCCTGACTCCCAAAGCCTGTCCACCATCTACAAGGCACAATAGAATACTCTCCACTTGCCTGGATGAGTGCAGCTCCAACAACACTCAAAAAGCTTGACACCATCCAGGACAAAGCAGCCCATTGATTGGCACCCCACCCACAAACATTCACTCCCTCCACCAGCCACGCACAGTAGTAGCAGTGTGTACCTGCATTGCAGGAACTGACCAAGCATCCTTAGACAGCAACTTCCAAACCCATGACCACTACCATCGAGAAGGACAAGGGCAGCAGACATATGGGAACATCGCCACCTGGAGGTTCCCCTCCAAGCTACTCACCATCCTGACTTGGAACTATGTCGCCATTCCTTCAGTGTCGCTGGGTCAATATCCTGGAACTCCCTCTTTAACAGCACTGTGGGTGTACCTACACCACATGGGCTGCAGGGGTTCAAGAAGGCAGCTCACTACTACCTTCTCAAGGGCAATTAGCCATGGGCAATAAATGCTGGCCTAGCCAGCAATATTCACATCCCATGAACAAATAATAAACATTGTTTGCCACTTTCCAATCCTTAGGAACTGTTTGTTCTCAAACCTAAGGAATTCTGAAAGATCAAAACCAATGCATCCATTATCTTTGCAGCCACCTCTTTTAAAACCCTACGATACCGGTCAACAGGTCCAAAACATTTGTCGTCACTTAGTCCCATTAATTTCTCCAGCACTATTTCTTTACTTATACCAATTTCTTTAAGTTCCTCATTTTCACTGGAGACCTGGTCCCCCATTATTTCTAAAATGTTTTTTGTGTCTTCTACTGTGAAGACAGATACAAAGTATTTGTTTAATGTCTCTGCCATTTTCTTATTCCCCATGATGATTTCACCTGTCTCCACCTCTGATGGGATCCACATTTATTCTTACTAATCTTTTCCTATTTGCATACCTATGAAAATGTTTACAATCTTTTTTATGTCTTTTGTTAGGCTACTCTCAAACTTTACTTTTTCTTTTCCTTGCAAATTTCTTCATCCTCCTTTGCTAAATTCTAAAATCCACCCAATCCTCAAGCTTACTGCATTTTTTTTGACAACATTATAAGTCTCTTCCTTTGATTTAATACTATCATTAACTCCTCTTGCTAGCCATGGCTGGACCACTTTTTCTGTGGGTTTTTTTGTGCCTTAAACAAATGTATAGTGGTTGCTATTTATATATTAATTCTTTAAATGTGAGCTGTTGCTTGTCTACTATCATATCTTTTAATGTGGTCTCCCAATCTACCTTAGCCAATCTCTCCTTATGCCTACATAGTTTGGTTTGTTTAGATTTAAGGCTCCAGTTTCAGACTGAACTAACTCAATTTTAAACTCAAAGTAAAATTCCATCATATTATGGTCACTCTTTCCCAGAACCCCTTTGCTAGCTACAAGGTTATTAATTAAGCCTTTCTCATTGCACAATGCTAGATCCCCAAACAGCCTTTTCCCGAGTTGGTTTCTCAAATACTGATTTAGAAAACTACCTTGCATACATTCCAAGAACTTTTCCTCTACACTATGACTGCAAATTTGGTTTGCCCAGTCTATGTGCTATTGTGTTACTTTAAGAGTTTACTTTGGCAAACTTTACATCAGCTATCCTTGTAACTGTGCCTACCTTTTTTTGATGCTTTTCCATATAATTCCAGCCAATAAACTATGACACTTCTCATTGAACTAAAGTAAAATACCGCAGATACCGGAAATCTGAAATAAAAACAGAAAATGTTCAAAATATTCAGCAGATCATGCACTTCTGTGGAGAGAGCAACAGATGCTGCCTGAGCTGCTGAGTGTTTCCAGCATTTTCTGTTTTACTTCTCATTGCAGTTACTGAGGGGTATGACTCATTCCATTCCCTCAATGCCAATTGTCAATAGTAACGGGGAAAGAATGGAATTAAAGAATGTCTATACTCTGTGATTCAAATGATTAACTCAACTTGCCATTTTTAACTGAGTATATGGGGACTGTGGATTGAAAATCTCATACCAACTATTCACTTAATGTTTAGTTCTTTCCCATCCAAGTCATTATGTAATATTATAATGAATGTCAACTGTGACTCAGTTGGTAAACCCTTACCCTTGAGTGAGTTCCAGTCCCATCCCAGAGACTTCAGTACCAAAAAATCTAGGCTGATATTCTTATACAATACTGAGGAAGTGTTGAATCTTTCAAATGAGACAGTAAACCATGGTACTGCCTGCTTTCAGGTGGATGTACAAGATCAGATAGGACAGCAGAGATGTTACCACTGGTGTCCTGGCCAATGTTTATTCTGCAATCAACATTTTATCAGTATGCGAGAGCTTGCTTTTTTTTATTCATTCACGGCATGTGGGCTTCGCTGGCTGGGCCAGCATTTATTGCCCATATCTAGTTGCCCTTGAGAAGGTGGTGGTGAGCTGCCTTCTTGAACTGCTGCAGTCCATGTGGTGCTGTGCACAGATTGGCTCCTGGGTTTCCCACACTACAATCGCATCTAAGCTTCAGGAGTATTTCATTGGCTGTAGAGGGCTGGATATTGTGCACTTGTGAAAGGTGCTATATAAATGCCAGTCTTTTTTCTCTATTTGATAATTTAGAAATGTAGAATCAGAATGAAAAATACATATGCCCTGCCAGTTTTGGTAACAAAGAGTCTGATTTTTGTGTAAAATTGAAAATTAAGATTATAAAACAGTTTTGTTCATCTCGATGTAGCAATTCAGTCTTTCAGGCCTAATGAGGTTAGTTTTGTCATAACTTCCCGACGTCAACAGCACAGAAAATGTGCTACAGAACATGTATGATGATTAATATCAGTGCTAATGTTATATCGAGCACAGGAAGTGATATCATGCCACTGCTTCCAAACAGCAGTGCTGTCTTTCTGCAGCAATATCCTTTTTATGCTCACTAACTGCACCAGCTGCCTCACTGACAGTACATTGGACACACCCAGTCGCAGTTATTCCCACCCCCACCAAGCAGTATGAACTTAATGCAAGTTCTGTTTGATCCGCTGACTTATGTTATGTGGAAACCAATGCTTAGAAGCTGGGTGGACGATTGATGTTTGTGCAATTCTGCCCCTGGCGAAACGCCGTCTTCCTCTGGGAAGTTATCGCATAAACTGAGCAAGAGACTTTGCAGCAGCGGCCGACCGACCCCTTCTTGCAAATGTTGTAATGTGCGCTTTTACGGAACTCGTCTTTTTTCCTTCGATCTGCCTGCTGTAGGGAGGACGTTTTTATTTTGTGAATCCAGTGGTGGCTGTTTTAATGTTTGCAGAAGCTTTCTGTTCCTTGTTCCCGGCTCTGTCCTCTGGAGCTATGCAACTTGTTTAATTAAACGATAATGAGGCTGTGGTGGACTGTTGCTGTTTATAACAGAATCTGGCCCGGACTTCGGAATTCCTTGGTCTTTGTGTCACTGTTTCTGATCTTGTATGGACCGGGAACTGTGCAAAGTGAAGAAAAATCGTGTCATGGAGCGTTTGATCTTTACCTTGTACTTGACAAGTAAGAATCGGTGCAGAATCAATCAGTGAGAACCAATGCTGGAAACCTGAAATAAATCTGAAAAAGTATCAGTGGTGATCGGTCGAGACTTTTTTTCTGTAGCTGTCAAGAAGTTAACTGGCGGTAAAATCAATTGTGAACATTGATGGATCAAGTGGTGGGGGGAAAAAAAGATTATGTGAAACTAACCGCGATATGCACTGTAACTGATCACAGTGCTTTAAATTCAAATGTTATAATTAGTTATTAAAATCACAGGTGAAGAGCAGGATGGGAGCAGAGCTCAACACGTTTTTATTTGCTGGAACTCTTTTGACCGAACACCCTTATTTTACAGGTCGGGGAGTGTTGCTAACAACTGGGGCGAAATATATGGTTTTGTGGAAGCGCTGGTCAAGCGATTCGTCAGGTAATCCAGTCAGCATGCTTCACCAACTTTGGTGCAGTGAGAAAAGTATCTTTGACTCGTTTCATCGCCGCGTGGGGGAAGTAAGGGGTAATAGTGGCTGAGTGATCTTTCATTTTTTTTTGTAAAAATATACTTTATTCATAAAAATCTTCAAT
The DNA here is from genome assembly GCF_964194155.1 of Cetorhinus maximus. NCBI lineage: Eukaryota > Metazoa > Chordata > Chondrichthyes > Lamniformes > Cetorhinidae > Cetorhinus > Cetorhinus maximus. Next base: position 91,531,360 of record NC_135879.1, on the reverse strand, counting down.
CACATTCAAAACCATTTCAAAAACAACATTACAAGGGTACAATCCAGGTTAAACTTTTACAAAATGTATCACCAGGTGCATCAGTACAAACAATATTACAGTCATTTACAGCCTTTCATTTTGATCTGTACAGCCCGAGGGGCTCTAAACAGTTCCCAGTCTCTCGGTGCGCTGTGGTAGAAAGGTCTTAGACAGCGACCCTTCCCCATTGCGCCTTTGCGGCAGCTGCCCCAAGCTTTAGTGCGTCCCTCAGCACGTAGTCCTGGACTTTGGATTGTGCCAGTCCGCAACAATCGGTCGGGGACAACTCTTTGTGCTGGAAGACCAACAAGTTTCGGGCAGACCAAAGCGCGTCTTTCACCGAGTTGATGATCCTCCAGCTGCAGTTGATGTTTGTCTCGGTGTGTGTCCCTGGGAACAGCCCGTAGAGCACAGAGTCCTGTGTCACAGAACTGCTCGGGATGAACCTCGACAGCAACCACTGCATCTCTCTCCAGACTTTCTTTGCAAAGGCACAATCCACAAGGAGGTGAACAACGGTCTCTTCCCCACCACAGCCACCTCGAGGGCATCGTGCAGAGGGGGTGAGACTCCTGGCGTGTAGGAAGGATCTGACGGGGAGGGCCTTTCTCACCACCAGCCAAGCTACGTCTTGGTGCTTGTTGGAAAGTTCTGGCGATGAGGCATTCTGCCAAATGACTTTGACAGTCTGCTCGGGGAACCATCCCACAGGGTCCACCCTCTCCTTATCCCTCAGGGCCTCTAGGACGTTACGTGCTGACCACTGCCTGATGGACTTGTGGTCAAAGGTGTTTTTCTGCATAAATTTTTCCACCAGGGACAGGTGGTACGGCACGGTCCAACTACTTGGAGCGTTCCGCGGCAGCGTGGCCAGACCCATCCTTCGCAACACCGGGGACAGGTAGAACCTCAGCACGTAGTGACACTTGGTGTTTGCGTACTGAGGGTCTACGCACCGCTTGATGCAGCCACACACAAAGGTGGCCATCAGTATGAGGGCGATGTTGGGCACGTTTTTTCCCCCTTTATCTAGAGGCTTGTACATCGCGACCCTGCAGACACGATCCATTTTCGACCTCCAGATAAAGCGGAAGATGGCTCGAGTGATCGCCATCGCGCAGGAGTGTGGAATGGGCCAGACCTGCGCCACGTACAGCAACAGCGAGAGTACCTCACACCTGATGACCAGGTTCTTACCCGCAATGGAGAGGGAGCGTCGCTCCCACATGCCCAGTTTCCTTTTCACCATAGCCACTCGCTCCTTCCAGTTTCTAACGCATGCCCCGGTCCCTCCGAACCATATCCCCAGCACCTTCAGGCCGTCAGCCCTGACAGTGAAGGGGACAAAGGATCGGTCAGCCCAGTTCCCAAAGAACATGGCCTCGCTCTTCCCACGATTTACCTTGGCTCCCGAGGCCAGTTCGAACTGGTCGCAGACGTGCATCAGTCTGCGCACCGACAGCGGATCCGAGCAGAAGACGGCGACGTCGTCCATGTACAGGGAGGCTTTTACCTGAGTGCCTCCACTGCCTGGGATCGTCACTCCTCTTATGCCCGGATCCTTCCTGATGGACTCGGCAAAGGGTTCTATGCAGCACACAAAAAGGACAGGCGAGAGAGGGCAGCCCTGCCTGACTCCAGATTTAATCGGAAAGCTATCTGTTTCCCACCCATTGATTGAGACTGCGCTACTGATGTTAGTGTAGAGCAGTTGGATCCAATTTCGAATTCCCTCCCCAAAGCCCATTTTGGAGAGCACATCCCCCATGTAGGTGTGCGATATTCTGTCAAAGGCCTTCTCCTGATCCAAGCTGATGAGGCAGGTATCCACACCCCTGTCCTGTACATAGGCAATCGTATCCCTGAGCAGCGCCAGGCTGTCAGAGATCTTCCTGCCTGGCACAGAGCAGGTCTGGTCAGGGTGAGTGATCTTTCATTATTTAAATGAAGACTGGGGTTTAGAGAAAGGGAAGTGGCACTGAAGAAGGATGACTTCCAGCCGGAAATGTGAGAGGATGTTTTAATTCACAGTGTCTTTTTTATTTAATTTTGCAGTCCCCAAATGAGATTGTCCTTCATTGTGTTTTCGTCCCGGGCAGATGTGAAGATGCCAATCACTGGTGACAGGTTTGTGCACGTTGCTCTACTTGTGTTTGCTCTGATGGAAAACATATATGCAAAACTGCTGTCACAGAATCACACAGTGCAGAAGAGGCCCTTCGGCCCATCGAGTCTGCACCGACACGTGAGAAACACCTGACCTACCTACCTAATCCCATTTACCAGCACTTGGCCCATAGCTTTGAATGTTATGACATGCCAAGTGCTCATCCAGGTACTTTTTAAAGGATGTGAGGCAACTCGCCTCCACCACCCTCCCAGGCAGTGCATTCCAGACCGTCACCACCCTCTGGGTAAAAAAGCTTTTCCTCACATCCCCCCTAAACCTCCTGCCCCTCACCTTGAACTTATGCCCTCTTGTATCTGACCCTTCAACTAAGGGGAACAGCTGCTCCCTATCCACCCTGTCCATGCCCCTCATAATCTTGTACACCTCGATCAGGTCGCCCCCCAGTCTTCTTTGCTCCAACGAAAACGACCTAAGTCGATCCAACCTCTCTTCATAACTTAAATGTTTCATCCCAGGCAACATCTTGGTGAATCTCCTCTGCACCCCCTACAATGCAATCACATCCTTCCTATAATGTGGCGACCAGAACTGCACACAGTACTCCAGCTGTGGCCTCACCAAGGTTCTATACAACTCCAACATGACCTCCCTACTTTTATAATCTATGCTTCGATTGATAAAGGCAAGTGTCCCATATGCCTTTTTCACCACTCTGCTAACATGCCCCTCTGCCTTCAGAGATCTATGGACACACACGCCAAGGTCCCTTTGTTCCTCAGAACTATCTAGTGCCATGCCGTTCATTGAATACTTCCTTGTCAAATTACTCCTTCCAAAGTGTATCACCTGAACAAGCCGCTTTCAAAGTCTCCAATCTTAATCTCTCATCCTTTCAAACCACACACAACCTCCAACCCCCTTTTCCTCCTGAACATGTTGCCGCTTCGCAAATCCATGCACATTCTGTCCCAAATTCACTTTATCTACAATCAGGCTTTGGCCCCTGCCACAGCATTGAAAAGGCCCTAATAGCTGGTGTTCTGGACAAATGGTAAAGGAGGCATCAAACAGACCATTATTTTCACATGTAAAGGGCCAGACAGTGTTTTCCTGTACCAATATAAGGAATGATGCATTTCCAGTTCAGATTGAGCACTGCATGCCGCCAGCCATATTGGATACATTGGTGTCCATTTTATGCCTGTAAAATGGATGCAGCATTATTGGATTTTTCAGATATGGTGCTAGATTTCACATGACGACACTCAGCTCTACCTTTCCACTAGTACTATCAAACAGCCACTGACTTTGTGCCATTGGTCTGCTTGGCTAATATTTAGCCTTTTATTAGGAGCAGTTTAGTCCAGTTAAGCATTGTGAAAGCTGAAACAATCATCTTAGGAATCCTGCCAAAGACTGTGTGCCCTTGTCTCCAGTGCCATCTCCCTCTGTGGCCACTGGCCTATGTTTAAGCTGATGCTTTGAAAGCTCAGTTCCCTGTTACCCAAGCTGAACTTCTCATGCTATATCTGCTTTCATCACCACAAACACTGACTTCCACCTCTGACCTCACCCATCTCTGCCCTAGCCTCAGCCCATCTGCTACTGAAACCCCCATCTATGCCAGCATCACATCTGGACTCAAGAGCTCCAATGCTCTGTTGGCTAGACTTCTATCTTCCACCCAGCATAAACTTCAGATAATCCAAAACTTTGCTGCCTGCATTCCAACTCAAACCAGGTATAACCCATCCGATCCACTGTGGTCATCGATGAACATTTCCTCTTGGTTCCCTGGTGCTCCCAGTTGAAAACTCTCATCCTTGTGTTAAAATCTGTTCATGGTCTCACCCTGATCTATCTTTGTAACCTCTTCCAGCCCTACCATCCTCTGAGCAATCTGTTGACCTCTTGTGCATCCACCATTCCCTCCTCCTTTCTTTTGGCAGCTGTACCTTCAGCCCTGTAGGCTCTAATCTCAGGAATTCCCTCTATAAACTTTTCTTTCCTCATAATTCTTGTTCCTCCATTAATACTATCTGTTTTAACCTACCTCTTGAACCAAGCTTTTAAACTAAACGGTGGTGTAGTAGTATTGTCACTGGGCTGGTAATCTAGAGATCTGGGATAATGCTTTGGGACCTGGGTTCAAATCCCACCATGGCAAATGGTGGAATTTGAATTCAATTAAAAAAAGAAGTCTAATGATGACCATGAAACCATTGTCGATTGTTGTAAAATCCCATCTGGTTCACTAATGTCCTTTAGGGAAGGAAATCTGCTGCCCTTGCCTGGTCTGGCCTACGTGTGACTCCAGATCCACAATAATGTGGTTGACTCTTAAATGTCCTCTGAATAAGGGCAATTAGGGATGGGTAATAAATGTTGGCGTAGCCAGCAACGCCCACATCCTGTGAACGAATATAAAATAAAAACCCTTCGACAGTGTCAACATTTCTCTGATTATCTTTTTGTGAATTGGCTTGGCTTATTTTCCTACATTAAAACCATGATATAAATGCAAGTTATTGTTGTAACGTGCAAGTATGATTAAATGCACTTTGTAGAAGATAATGACTTTTCTTCAATCCAGCATATATGACATGTTCTACTGAAATGCAATTTTCTAAAGGTAGATTTTCCATTATGATTTGGTCTGGAGAAAGATTTGTGATATAATTGGACTTTTTATTTCTTTAAAAGTAATTGACTTACTGAAATGCATTCCTTCTGAAGACATCTTCCAGATGCTGCTTGCTGCTAAGTTTAGTTTTTGGTCAATTTTATGTGACAGTTATGAGCTGATCAAAGAGAGCTGGAATGTATCTATCAAGGGTACGTTTTGCCTGACTAACCTAGTTGAATCTTTTGAGGAGGATATGGGAGTGTCAAAAGATGCTGTTTATTATGGACTTCTAGAAGAATCTTGATAAGGCTCTACACAAGGGATTATTGGCAAAAATGAGAAAACCGTGTACCATGGATTGGCTGGTAAGAGACCAGTGATAAAGTGTTTGTTCTTGGATTAGTGGAATGTGACAAGTAGAGTTCTCGAGAGAGCTAAATGGGGCCTCAAGTTATTTGAAGTGTGAGTTTATAATGTGAGGCCAAGGCGGCATCTGGGATCTTGGTGACCGACAGGACAACAGTCTTTCTCCTTATCAACTGAGATCTAAGGTTAGAGAAAGGAACAGACAAGGAAATAAGTTGAATTAGAGTCAAATTAGGTTCAGAAACAGAAATAAAGAGAGGGAAAAAAGATTGGACCAAGAGAGAGAGACAGAAAGGACAAGTAAGAAAACTGCAACAATAATAACAAATCTTGCAAGCTGTGGCCACGTCTCCAACCTTTCCTAGCAAAACTCCTTGAACATGCTCTTGCCTCCCAAATTTGTGCCATTCTTTCCCAGGACTTCGTGTTTGATTATCTGCAATCAGGTTTCTGTAAAGTATAGAAATGGCCCTTATGACATCCAGGGTGACTGTGACAAAGGTAAGTTGTCCCTCCTCCCTCTCACCCTGTCTGTAGCCTTGGACACTGTTGACCACACCATTCTCCTTTAATGCCTCTCCACCATCATCCAGTTGGGTGGGACTGCATTTACTTAGAGACTGTGGAAAGTTCAAGAGAGGCAACGATGAGATAGAGCTGGGTGTCATTAGCGTATCTGTGAACAATGACGCTGTGTACTTGGATGATGTTGCCAAGGGATAGCATGTCGATAAGATATAGGGGGCGGCCAAGGATAGATCCTTGGAGGGCACAAGAGGGAATGGTACAGGAGCAGAAAGTTATTGCAAATGATTCTCTAACTGACTACATTCTTATCTATCCAGTCATAATTAGAGAATGAAATTTGGAAACTAACTTAATCGTTAACCCAAGGCAGTTGTGCCCTTTTGGTTATGACAGATTTTCTTTTATATTCTAATATTTAAGGTTGTGCAACATTGGAACAAAATCAGTTTGATTAAGCTGGCTTGCATTATGTTAGCTAGGGGAATAAGGCAGTTAATTTACAAACTGTAAAGCAAATTTTTGGCACATATGTAGTGTACTTTAACAGCATGTACCCTTGTGAAAATGGGCTCATGGTATTATATTATGCTAAGTAGCCTTTCATTGTTGAGAGGCATTATTTGAAGAAGCTTCAATATCCCTGGAATAGCATTTGTGAATCATAGGTCTGAAAATCTTTTTACAGAAAGTATCTCAAGTAAAATTTTCAGCAGTGAGAAAGTTATGGAGCTGGCATTTTAAGTATTTGGTTCTTAACATTCAAATCACTAGAATTTTGCTGACTGAACAGATTAGTCTGTGGGATATGTGAGATAAGTAATGATCAAGTTACGAATAATAGTCATAAAATCTGGATATGGTCATTACATTTACAGCACATTTGCCTCATTATGCCTGCTCTAGGCCTAGTTCATCAAGTAAAGCTATGGGGTAGAAATTGCTTTTGCACCAGGGATTTAAATTTTGCAGTACAATCTTCTGCACCGCAAGTGGTGGTGTTCTCATGTGTTTGCTGCCTTTGTCCTTCTAGATGGTAGTGGGTGTGGGTTTGGAAGATGCTGTCTAAGGAGCCGTGATGAATTCCCGCGGTGCATCTTTTGATGGTACACACTGCTGCTACTGTGCGTCGGTGGCGGAGGGAGTGAATGTTTGTGGATGTGGTGCCAATCAAGCGGGCTGCTTTGTCCTGGACAGTGTCAAGCTTCTTGAATGTTGTTGGAGCTGCACTCATCCAGGCAAGTGGGGAGTATTCCATCACGCTCCTGACTGGTGCCTTGTAGATGGTGGACAGGCTTTGGGGAGTCAGGTGATGAGTTATTTGCTGCAGGATTCCTAGCCTCTGACCTGCTCTTGCAGCCACAGTATTTATATGGCTAATCCAGTTTAGTTTTTGTTCAATGGTAACCCCAGGATGTTGATAATGGGGCATTCAGCGAAGGTAATGCCATTGAATGTCAAGGGAAGATGGTTAAATTCTCTCTTGTTGGTGATGGTCATTCCCAGACACTTGTGTGGCATGAAAGTTACTTGCCACTTGTCAATCCAAGCCTGGATATTGTCCAGGTCCTGCTGCATTTGGACATGGACTGCTTCACTATCTGAGGAGTCACAAATGGTGAACATCATGCAATCATCAGCTAACATCTCCAATTCTGGCTTTATTATGGAAGGAAGGTCATTGATGAAGCAGCTGAAGATTGTTGTGCCAAGGACACTACCTGAGGAGCTCCTTCAGTGATGTCCTGGAGCTGAGATGACTGACCTCCAATTACCACAGCCATCTTCCTTTTGAGCTAGGTATGACTCCAAGAGTGGAGGGTTTTCTTCCTGATTCCCATTGACTCCAGTTTTGCTCGGGCTTCTTGATGCCACACTCGGTCAAATGCGGCCTTGATGTCAAGGGCAGTCACTCTCACCTCAGGAGTTCAGCTCTTTTGTCCATGTTTGAACCAAGGCTGTAATGAGGTCAGGAGCTGAGTGGCCCTGGCGGAACCCAAACTGAGCGACAGTGAGCAGATTATTGCTAAGCAAGTGCTGCTTGATAGCACTGTTGATGGCCCCTTCCATTACTTTACTGATGTTGGAGAGTAGACTGATGGGGTGGTAATTGGCCGAGTTGGATTTGTCCTGCTTTTTGTGCACAGGACATACCTGGGCAATTTTCCACATAGCCGGGTAGATGCCAGTGTTGTGGCTGTACTGGAACAGCTTGGCTAGGGTTGCAGCAAGTTCTGTAGCACAAGTCTTCAGTACTATTGCCGGAATATTGTCAGGGCCCATAGCCTTTGCAGTATCCAGTGCCTTCAGCCATTTCTTGATATCACGTGGAGTGAATCGAATTGGCTGAATTCTGACATCTGTGATGCTGGAGACCTCTGGAGGAGGCCAAGATGGATCATCCTCTTGACACTTCTGGCTGAATAGTGTTGCAAATGCTTCATCCTTATCTTTTGCACTGATCTGCTGTGCTCTCCCATCGTTGAGGATGGGGATATTTGTGGAGCCTCCTCCTCCAGTAAGTTGTTTAATTGTCCACCACCATTCACGACTGGATGTGGCAGGACTGCACAGCTTAGATCTGATCCATTGGTTGTAGGATTGCTTAGCTCTATCTATTGCTTACTGCTTATGTTGTTTGGCACGCAAGTAGTCCTGTGATATAATTTCACCAGATTGACACCTCAGTTTTAGGTATGCCTGCTGCTGCTCCTGGCATGCCCTCCTGCACTCTTCATTGATCCCCTGGCTTGATGGTAATGATAGAATGGGGGATATGCCAGGCCATGAGGTTACAGATTGTGTTCGAGTACAATTCTGCTGCTGCTGATGGTCCACAGCACCTCATGGATGCCCAGTCTTGAGTTGCTAGATCTGTTCGAAATCTATCCCATTTAGCACAGTGCTAGTGCCACACAACATGATGGGGGGTATGCTCAATGTGAAGGCGGGACCTCGTCTCCTCAATGACTGTGCGGTGGTCACTCCTACCGATACTGTTATAGACAGATGCATCTGCAGCAGGCACGTTGGTGGGGATGAGGTCAGGTATGTTTTTCCCTCTTGTTGGTTCCCTCACCACCTGCCACAGGCCCAGTCCAGCAGCTATGTGCTTTAGGACTCAGCCAGCACGGTCAGTAGTGGTGCTACTGAGCCACCCTTGGTGATAGACTCAGAGTACATTCTGTACCCTTGCCACCCTCAATGCATTCTTCAAGTGGTGTTCAACATGGAGGAGCACTGATTTACCAGCTGAGGGAGGGTGGTACGTGGTAATCAGCAGGAGGTTTCTTTGCCCATGAGGTCCAGAGTCGATGTTCAGGGCTCCCAGGGCACCTCTCTCCTAATTGTATATCACTGTCCTGCCACCTATGCAATGGTGATGGTGGTGTCTGGGACATTATCTGTAAGGTACGATTCCATGAGGATGACTATGTCAGGCTGTTGCTTGACTAGTCTGTGAGACAGCTCTCCCAATTTTGGCACTAGCCCCCAGACTAGCTCCAAAGGAGGACTTTGCAGGATTGACAGGGCTGAGTTTGCCGTTGTTGTTTCCAGTGCCTAGGTCAATGCCAGTCCATTTGTTTTCATTCCTTTTTTTGAGGCTTTGTAGCAGTTTGGCACAACTGAGTGGCTCGCTAGGAGCATTGGAGTCACATGTAGGCCAGATCAGGTAAGGGTGACAGATTTCCTTAGGCAACCAGATAGGTTTTTACAACAATCGAAATGGTTTCATGGTCATCATTGGACTTTTACCAGATTTTTTATCAAATTCGAATTCCACCATCTGCCATGGCAGGATTTGAACCTGGGTTGCCAGAGCATTGTCCTTGGTCTTTGGATTACTAGTGCAGCGACAATACCACGACACCATCGCCTTCCCACGGGAGGGACGGACCATGGGCATTATGGAATCCTGCAGCACGGAAGGAGGTCATTGCCCATCATGCTTATGCTGGCTCTTCGAAAGAGCTGTCCAATTTAGTCCCAGCTTTTTCCCCATCGCCTTTCAAATTAGTCCTTTGACGTATTTGTTCATTGCCTTTTGAAGGTTTGCTTGTAATCTCATTCCACCATCCTATCCTATTCGTAGTAGTTTAGATTCATTATGTCACTGAAGGTGTCCATTCAGCCCATTGAGTCCATGCTGGCTATCTGTAGAGCAGTCCAGTCAGTCCCATTCTCCCGCCCCATCCCTGCAGCCCAGCGCGATTGTTTCCCTTAAGTACCCTCCAATTTCCTTTTGAACTTATCAATAGTCCTTGCTTCCAGCACTTTTGCAGGCAGTGAGTCCCAGGTCATTACACTTGCTGTGTAAAACAAGTTCTTCCTCCCATCTGCTCTTTATCCCTTCCCCAAAACCCCGGGCAGGATTTAGTGCAGGGCTGGTTTGAGCAAGATGGTGGGCAGGATTGGGGAATTGCATGGGAAACTGTGCCTCCGACTCCCACCGGCAGGAAAACGGAGTGCAATTTAATAGTCAGCAGGAGCAGCCCATCACAGGAAACTCATCCATCATCAGTAGGAGCCTCATTACCATTAATAAAGGCTCACTTAAGATTTATTTGCATGCAATTCATTTGAATTACGTGCTGCCTCCCTGATTTAATGAAACCCACAGCAGATTTCCATGGCTCCAGTAACCCACCCAGTGAAACTGTCAAGATGTAAGTGAGTTCCCTGACTTACCTTGCCTGTCCTTTGGACTTGTAGTAGGGTGAGTCACAGGAACTGTAGTCCTAATGGGGCCTTCTGTTTACAGAGTGCAGAGTTTATCAGCTGAGGGGCGGAGCCTCTGGCAGGAAGCTCACAGCACTGAGAAGGGCAAATATTTAAAGCAGGGGTGGGGAACCTTTTTCTTATCAAGGGTCACACACATAGACAAAATCAGTCGTGGGCCACTCGCACATAAAATCCAACTTAATTTATTTTTCTTTAGAGAGAATACATAAACATTCAACTCACCCGCTGTTTTAATGCGATGGCTGAGTTTGCTTTTCCTTAATGAGCCTTGTTATGTGTTTGCTGGTACTGATAATGTTGCTACTCGCAACTTGTCTTCCAAATTCACATCTGTTATTCTGCCACGTAGACAGTTCTTTGCGAGGGAAAGTTTTGAAACTCACAGCAGTATCTAGTTCCAAACAGCAGTGCAATATTCAGCACATGTCTCCTCAAGTTTGGAAATTCATCAGTGCCTGCATGGGAGTCTGTAAAATTCCATCCGAGGCAGGATATTGTATTTAGCCTTAAGCTCAGTGTTGCTTTGTAGTTCTATAACTTCATGTTGAAGGTCTTCAGGTACATCGACTGCTTCAGTTTTGAGGGTATGGCAAAAATGTTTGATTCCAGTTCCTTCACTTTTAGCTCTTGAAATTGCTCTCAAAATTTCTGAAGTAAATTGCACACTCCCTGGCGTACTCCACTGTTGTTGCAGGTTTTTGTTTCAGAAGGATAGGAAAATGCACTGTGTTGCCCTTTTCCAGTTGATTTGCCACAGCTTTAGTTTGGCTTCAAATTATTTCACATTTGAAAGAAAGGAAGAAGCTGGTCAGGCTCTTGCAATTTGACATTGAGCTCTGGCAGATAGCGTGTGATGTCGACTATGAAAGCCAAGTCATACAGCCACTTGTTGTCACTCAGCTCGGCCACAGGTTTTCCCTTTGTTCCATGAAAAGTTTCACTTCGTTCCTCAGTTCTTAAAATTGCATAAGCATACTCCCCCAGCTGAGTCATCGCACTTCACAATAGTAAACTAAATTGCCATACTCTGATTCAAGGTCTTTCAATAACTCCATAAACTGGTTGCTGTTTAGCCCTCTACTTTTAATAAAATTAATGCTCGATACCACTGTCAACATTCCATTACTCAGTTGCATGGACTGCGTGCACAGATTCTCCTGGTGAATGATGCAGTGACATACAATCAACTTACTTGCATCAAGGTTGAGGCAATTCATTTCTTTCTTGATTAGAGCAACTAATCCCTTTTGAGATCCAACCATTGCTGGAGCACCATCAGCAGTAAGACCACTTAATTTTTTAAATGATAACTGAAGCCCGTGCGTTGCCCATGTAAGTTTCTCAAACATATTTTCACCTTCGGTGGTGCCCTGCATTGCTACTAAAGCAAGCAAGGCCTCTCCAATCTCAAAATTTGCCATGATTCCATGCAAAAAATTGTCAGTTGGCATGTATTTTTTTTGCCTGTTGTCTCATCAATAGCCAGAGAGTAAAACTCAAAATCAGCTGCAGAATCTTTCAGAGACTTTTCAGTGCCTTGAGCTATATCATTAATTCATTCTGACATGGTCCTGTGAGATGAGCTCACAATGTCAAAATATTTAATTTTTTGTGGAGCCAGTAAAGCTGCTGTGGTCGCAATGATTCATTCCTTTACAAACTCTCCTGAATGAGGCCTAAGCTTTTTTGCGATACGCTCACTCACCACATAACTGGCTTGCGTAATGTTGTCCATCGCCTTTCTTGGTCTTGTGAAGATGGCATGCTCACATAATTTTTAAATGATTTAGTTTTGTCCACTTGTACTTGTCCTTGAAATTCTTCATATTTGATGTGCTTCATGCTGTAGTGTCTTTCTACGCTGACTTTTTTCGTGACAGAAATTACTTCTCCACAAATCAGGCACACGGGTTTGCTTTGCACCTCCACAAAAAAATAATTGTCTGTCCATTTTTCATTAAAAGCAAGACGCTCCACGTCCACTTTTTTTTTTGCAGTAGCCATGTTTTATTATGATACTTCGAACAGAGTGGTAGATTTTGCAGTGTATTATTTTTTATAATTTGAAGAAAAAACCTGTGAGAACAGCATGTGTATTGTGTGAGAACAGAGGATTCGAGACAAAATATCAGGACAAAATAGCTGGAAGCAAGTAGTGGGGCATTTAAGTAATTTCACCTAAAAAATTACCTTCTTTAAAGAGGATTGCACAATACTGCTGGCAGACTACTCTCAGGCTCCCCGTGGGATTTGCACTAATCGATCCTGCCGTTTAAGCTGTTGCCCCGTCATTGGGGGAACACAGCTCGTTGCCTGCCTTCCACAATTATGCAGAAGTCAACCATCCGTGACCAATATCTCCTAACGTCAGATTGTGCTGTTCAAGAGAAACGAGGGAGGGGAGCGCAGCCAGAAAATGAACTAAGTCCCCACAAAGCTGAGTTTTGTTGTCTGACGAGCAGGAGCTGTGTCTAAAATGGCGCGATGTGTGTGCGGAATCGAGAAAGTCCTCACCGACCAGGGCTTGCCGCTGTGTTACCTTCGACCTGCTCAAAGGCTGGAGCTCAAGCAGTGTCAGCCCATTCTGACTTTCATGTTCTTGTTCTCCTTGGGCCAACATTTTCCCCTGTCGGGGGGGATGTGCGGGAGCAGGCACGGGCGGGCGGGTTCCCGATTGGCGCCCTCGGTTGGGGGCGCGCCGCCATTTTATGTGGGCAGGCCAATTAAGGCCTGCACAGCGTGACGTCCGCCAGGAAGAGCTATGCACTCCCTGAGCTGGGAGTGCGCTCCTTCGCGTATGCAAAGTGCTGCCTCAGGGAGATCGGCTCAGATTTGAAACTTTAAATAAAGATGAGAGAAAAATTTTGCTGCCATGTCCCTTCATGTGACACTGTCACATGAGTTGGGACATGCCCATAACTTTTATTTTGAAATATTCTGAGATTTTTTAATCACTCATGAAACCTCAAGCCGCCTGTGGATCCCGGCAGGGATCCCGGCCTGTCCGTCCAACCTTAAGGTTGGACGGGCAGGTCCATTAATGGTTTCAATTAGTTTTTTAATGGCCTTAATAGTTGACATGTTGGCGGGCGCGCAGCCGACTTGGCTATACGCCCGCCGACCTGAAAATCTAAATGACGTGCGGTGATGTCGGGACGCACGCCCAATGTCACCCCGTGTCGGTGAGTGGGTCCTGTCCCTGCTCGCCGAACAGAAGATTCTGCCCTTGGTGTCCAAGTGGCATGGCTGCATTTCAACAGCTTTCAGGAGCTGGGCTGGGGAGTGCGAGGCCTAAAATGGCAGAGACATGTGCGTCATATGCATATGATACATATTTTTGAAATCTCACCGGGGGCTGGATGATAAAGAGCAATGAGTTGGATCCGGCTGGTTGAAAGGGACAGCATGCAGCTGAGATTCCAGAGGGAGCATTCCTTAAAGTTGCACTTCACACCAGAGGAGATCACACCTAGAAGCAGCCTGTGTGGAAAGGGACAATGGTGGGCCAAATGGCTATCGTACACCCATCTTTATGCATTGGAATAGATACACGATGCCGATGAACTCAGAAATGCACAACAACCAGTGCAGGACGCCCAACAGCAGCATCAGTGGGAGAAAGCACAAGGACAGGAGGCCAGGCATCAAGGGACAGGAGGATGCAGGCAGGCAGTGTATCCAAGAGTGTGCTGGAACAGAATGGCCTGCTTGCAGATATCAGAGAGGCAGTGCCTGAGGAGGAACAGAGTCACTGAGCTCTGCGCCCAAATGCAGGATGACGATTGTGCTCAAGGATTGACAGTGAGCATCCAATGCCGGTTTCACTGAAAGTGACTGCAGCGCTCAACTTTTACACCCCTGGCTCGTTCCGGGGTTGTACAAGAAACATATATGTGGGATTTCTGAAGCAGCTACACACCGATACATCAAGGAAGTAACAAATGCACCATTGAGGAGAGCTGAGAATTATATTAAGTACAAGTCCAATGAGGATAGCCAGGCAGAGAGAGCAATGGCATTTGCTGCTGTGGCCAGTTTTCTGCATGTCCAAGGTGTCATAAACTGCACACAAGTCACCATCAAAGCACCATCACAGCAGCTGGGAGCCTTTTATCAATAGGAAGGGCTTCTATTTGCTGAATGTTCAACTAGTTTGTGACTGCTGGAAGTGAGTGATGCAGGTGTGTGCTCGCTCTCCAGGCAGTAGCCACGATGCCTTTGTGCTACGACATTCACAGGCCCTGCACTTGCTCAAGCCCAGGCTGCAGCTTCTTGACTAGATCCTGGGAGACAGAGGATACCCTCTCCGGACCAGGCTCGTGGCTCCAGTCATGAACCTATGTACTGAGGCTGAAGAGAGATATAGTGCCAGCCGTGGCACAAGAAGGGCCTTCATAGAGCAGACCATTGGTCTGCTGAAGATGCACTTCTGCCTGGACTGGTCTGGGGGTGCTCTTCAATATGCCCCTGCGAAGGTGTCATGGGTTGTTGTGTGTGCTGGGCACTCCACAACCTCGCAGTGCAAATGGGTGAGAATCTCAACTTGGAGGAAGAGGAGAAGGAATAAGGCTCCAATGATGTCGAGGAGGGGGATGAGGGCATGCCACATGAGGAAGTACCGGAACATCTGGCTGCTGCCAATGCCAGAGCGATGGATACCAGTGGACGCTCGGGAGGCAAGGGAATGCCTAATGCTGATTCAATTCCAGCATCCTGGTCTGTAGTGAGGATAATCCTCTCACAGGTTCAATCCACTGATCAGAGATGGCGTATGTCCCCACACTGAAGTCCTCACATTGACCTGCCTCAGATAATAAATTGATGCACACCTGTCAAATGACGAATCACATGACAAAGTCCCTGCACACGTGCTGATGGGTGTCCACTCTTTGTGAAAGGACAATGTCAGGAAGCCTTCAATAAAAAGAGCGAAACGCAATGAATGCACAAGCACAGTTGAATGATACACAATCTGTAGCCTACACAAACAATGATATCGCCTCCAATGCCCCGCCACTGTGATGAAGTGACCTTTTTGAGTGTTACACTGAGGTGGGTCCCCAGCATCTGCAGGCTGCTGCTTTTGATGCCCTGTGATCTTTGATGACCATAGTGGCTGTCCTCTGGCAGCCTGAGGCCTAAGGGGCTCTGGGCACCCAGGGAGTTCCTGCACCATTGCAGAAGCCTTCTCTGTGGGCACTGCTGCTGGAGGGTCAATAGCAGAGGTGCTGGGAGCTCTTGTCAACTCACAGGATGCTTTGAGAGGAGACCTCCAGTTTGTGAGGCAGCAGCTCCTCCAGCCTGTCGTGCTAAATAGCACCTCCCTACTTAAATATGTCTCCCCTAGCCCTTGTGTGATCAGTTAATGGGAATAGTGTTTCTTCATCCACCCTATCTAAACCTGTAATAATCTTGTACACCTCTATCTAATCGCCCCTCAGCCTCCTTTGTTCCAACTTCTCCAATACCCTTGTATTTAAGATCCCTCATCCGTGAAGCCATTCTGGTAAAACTCCTCTGCACCCTCTCATTCTGCCTAAAGTGTGCAAACCAGAACAGGATGCAATACTCTGGTTGTACCCTAACCAGAGCTTTAAAAAGGCTCAGCATAACTTTTGTGCTGAATATCTCTGTTTATGAAGTCCAAGATTCCATATGCTTTGCTAATTACTTTCTCAATATGTTGTACCACCTTCAAAGGTCTATACACATGAACACTCAAGTCCCTTTTTGCTTGCAGACTTTTTACAATGGTGCCATCAAGTCTGAATTGCCACTCCTACCCGTTCTGCCAAAATGCATTAATTCACATTTTTCTGTATTGAATTCCACCTGCCACTTGTCTGCCTGTTCTGCTAGCCTATCTGGGTTCTGTTGCAGGCCATTCATATCATCCTTCCTGTTTGCCACTTCTCCAAGTTTGCTTTAATCAACAAATTTTGAAATTCCACTCTGTATTCCAAGATCTAAGTTATTTATACATATAGCAAAAAAAGCAGTAATCCTGGTACCTGTCCTTGGGGAATACCACTGTTTACCATCCTCTAGCCTGGAAAACAATCATTTACCATGACTCACTGTTTTCTGTCATTACTCCAATTTTTTTTATCCAATCTGACACTGACCCTCCTATTCCATGAGCTTCAGTTTTGTTAACCTGCCTTTCATATGGCATTTTATCAAATACTTTCCTAAAATTCATATCAACAATGTCCAGTGCATCTCCTTTATCAACCTTCTCTGTTGCTTCATCAAAAAATGCAATTAGATTAGTGAAGCACAATCTGCCTTTTACAAATTCATGCTGACTATCCTCAATTAACTCAAACTCTTCAGGTGCCTGTTGATATTTTTTGTTTACCTGATTATTGTTTCTCAAACATTCCCCACCTCTCATGTTAAAGTGACCAGCCTATAGTTACTAGGAATATCTTTACAGCCTTTCTAGAATAAGGTGTTGCATTTTCCACTCTCTAATCCTCTGGCACCTCTCCAGTATCTAGGACAGATTGGAAGATGGTGGCAAGCCCTTTCGCTAACTCCACCACCACTTACTTTAACAACCTAGGATGGAAGCATATCCAGCCTTTGCAGTATATCCTACATATCAATTTTCACCACATCCATTATCTCTACCATCCCTGCTTCAATATTTTGTCAGCTCTTGCTTCCTTAGTAAACACTGATACAGAGTACTCATGCATAAGCCTTGCCCTCATCTTCTTTGTCTCTAATAGGATGTACGCTGCCTCTTACTACGTGCTTACTATTTACATACTGGTCATATTCACCCTTTGCCAGCCTCATTTTTCTCTTAACTTCCTGTCTCATCTTATTGCATTTGGCCTGGTTCTCACTTGCTTTCCAAGTCTTAACTATCCTGTACGAAGAAATTTCTTCTAACTTTATCTCCAGTTCTTTTGCCAATTATTTTAAATCTATGATCTCTGGATACATACCCGCTTGCCAGAGGCAATAGTTTCTCCTTACGTCTTCTATCAAAACCCCCTATAATATTGAATATTATGGAATGAGAGGGACAGTAGCAACGTGGATACAAAATTAGCTGAGTGATAGGAAACAAAGGGTAATGGTCAATGGATAGCTTTCAGGCTGGAGGAAGGTTTGTATTGGAGTTCCCCAGGGGTCAGTATTGGGACCCTTGCTTTTCCTGATATATATTAATGATCTAGATCTTGGTGCGCAGGGGACAGTTTCTAAGTTTGCGGGTGATACGTAACTTGGAAGCATTGTAAACTGTGAGGACAGTGTAGAACTTCAAAAGGGTATAGACAAGTTGCTGGAGTGGGCAAATAGGTGGCAGATAAAGTTCAATGCGGAGAAGTGTGAGGTGATGCATTTTGGTAGGAAGCACACGGAGAGACAATATAAAATAAGGGGACAATCCTTAAGGGGGTGCAGGAGCAGAGGGGCCTGGGTGTACATGTGCATAGATCATTGAAGGTGGCAGGACAGGTGGAGAGAGCAATCAATAAAGGATAGAGTATCCTGAGCTTTATTAATAGGGGCATAGAGTACAAGAGCAGGGAGATTATGCTGAGCTTATATCAGACACTAACTAGACCTTAGTTGGAGTATTGTGTACAGTTCTGGGCACCACACTAAAGGAAAGATGTGAACACACTGGAGAGAGTGCAGAAGAGGTTTATAAGAATGGTTCCAGGGATGAGAAATTTCTGTTATGAAGATAGATTGGAGAGGTTGGGACTGTTCTCCTCTAAGAGGAGATTTCTTAGAGGTGTTCAAAATCATGAGGGGGCTGGATAGAGTAGACAGGGAGAAACTGCTCCTGCTCTTAGGATCAAGAATGAGAGGGCACAGGTTTAAAGTGATTTGCAAAAGAAACAAATACGATGTGAGAAACAACTTTTCACACAATGAATGGTTTGGGTCTGGAATGCACTGCCTGGAAGTGTGGTGGAGGGAGCTTCAATTGTGGCATTCAAGAGGGCATTAGATGAATATTTGAATATAAATAATGTGCAAGGGTGTGGGGAAAAGGCAGGAGAATGGCACTGTGCTCATTCGGAGAGCCCATGGACTGAATTGCCTCCTTTTGAACTGTAACATTCTGTGCTTAGATCTCCCCTCTCCTCTATGGAGAACAATCCCAGCTTCTGCAATCCCTACATATAACTGAAATCCCTCATCACTGGTATCATTTTGGTAAACTTGCCCAATACCCTCTCCGGGCCTTTGAGATCCTCCCTATAGTGTGGTGCCTAGAATTGTACACAGTGCGCCAGCTGATGTGTAATAACAGTATTGACCACTCCCCCTTCCCTGCTCCATTTGACAAGCTGTCAATGAACAGTGTGAACAATACTGACAGCTTGCCTGTTTTATTTGAATTAACCAGGGGAGCAATGTTGAAGCCCTAGTGACCGTGCATTTTCCAGGCACGATACCCATTCTGCACCTGAAACCAGTTTCGACTCCATCTGCTCTTATTTCATAATCCTATCTTTTTCACTACCTTTTTAAATTATTTTATCTGATTTATCTGATTCTTTGTAAAAGAAATTAGTCTCTGCCTCAACAACCATCTGGTAAAATCTTCCATGCTTTTTAAAATTCTTTCATGGGATGTATGTGTATCGTTAGCAAGGCCAGCAGTTATTGCCCATGCCCTCATTTCCCTTGAGAAGGTGGTGCGAGGTGCCTTCTTGAACCGCTGCAGTCCGTGTGGTGTAGATACACCCACAGTGCTGTTAGGAAGGGAGGTCCAGGATTTTGACCTAGTGACAGTGAAGGAACAGTGATATATTTCTACATCAGGATGGTGTGTGGCTTGGATGGGAACTTGCAGGTGTTGGTGTTCCCATGCATCTGCTGCCCTTGTGCTTCTAGGTGGTAGAAGTTGCAGGTTTGGAAGGTGCTGTTGAAGGAACCTTGGTGAGTTCCTGCAGTGCATCTTGTAGATGGTGTACACTGCTGCCTCTGTGCATTGGTGATGGTGGGAGTGGATGTTTAAGGTGGTGGATGGATTGCCAGTCAAGTGGGCTGTTTTGTGCTGGATGGTGTTGAGGTTCTTGAGTATTGTTGGAGCTGCACTCATCCAGGCAAGGGGAGAGCATTGCATCACACTTCTGACTTGTGCCTTGTAGATGCTGGACAGGTTCGAGGGAGTCAGGAGGTGAGTTACTGTCTGCAGAATTCCCAGCCTGTGACCTGCTCTTGTAGCCACATCATATATGACTAGTCCAGTTCAGTTTCTGGTCAATGGTAACCCCCAGGATGTTGACAGTGGGGGATTCAGTGATGGTAATGCCATTGAATGTCAAGGGGTGATGGTTAGATTCTCTCTTGTTGGAGCTGGTCATTGCCTGGCACTTGTGTGGCACTTTCTGATTTGCATGGGTAAAGTCTAACCTTCAATTATTGCAGTATCAAAGGGAGAGCCCACCAATAAGAAGCTTGACACCATCCAGGACAAAGCAGCCCACTTGATTGGCACCCTTTCCACAAACATTCACTCCCTCCACCACTGATGCACAGTGGCAGCAGTGTGAACCATCAACGAGATGCACTGCAGAAACTCAAGGCTCCTTAGACAGCACCCTCCAAACCCATGACCACTAACATCTAGAAGGGCAAGGGCAGTAGATAGTTGGGAACACCACTACCTGTAAGTTCCCCTCCAAGTCGCTCACCATTCTGACTTGGAAATATGTCGCTGTTCCTTCACTGTTGCTGGGCGAAAATCCCTAACAGCACTGTGGGTGTACCGACACCACAGGGACTGCAGCGGTTCAAGAAGGCAGCTCACCATCACCTTCCCAAGGGCAATTCAGGATGGGCAATAAATGCTGGCCTAGCCAGCAATGCACATATCCCAGAAATGAATAAAAGAAAACGAATCTGTGTACATGGTGCTTTACTAAGATGCCTTTTGGCAGTCTGCTTTCTCATCTGGCTTTAAGCTCATACATAAAACGAGGTGCATAGTTTGAATGCACTGGTAGACAGCGGTTTGTATGGAACATTTGGCAGACAGGACCAAGTCATATTCATTTCCATATTTTGATGTTTTTCCTGCCTTGTTCCTTCTAGCTGTTCCTTGATCCTGCTGCCTTCTGCTTCCCACTCTGCCATTTGCCTAGTGATCAAATCCCCCACCACATTGTAGCCCTTGAAGCTTTCCATACTAGTTTCCAATTGGTGTGTACATTGTTAGGGATAACTTTAACCTAACTCATCGGAAGGGAAACCAACGAGATTGGGTGGGATGCTGCTTTTACACCTGCTTGATGTTACTCTCATTGACTTCAACAGAGAGTAAAACTGAGCAGAATCTAAATCCAAGGTTGCACTTGAACCTGCCAGTTTCCAACCTTTTGGTTAGGTTACAATTACCCCCATTGTCTCTTTGAAAGATGCTTCTCTGATGGTTTGAAGCATCACAGTGTATCAAAGCATTTGATTTAAGTGCCATTAATAAACTGTCAGTCGCTGTGGCTCAAACTGAAAAATTGAATCAGTTGATTTAAGTGATTGAAAATTTGAAGTGGCCTGCTACCAGTAAAACTGTACACACTGCTCCAACTGAGAAGGAGGCATTGCGGTCCTTTCAGAAGCAACCATTCTCAAATAAGATATTAGTGGGCATGAGCCTATGGGAAGAGCCAAATAGTCTCTAATTCAGCAGTAGCTGGCAGTAACTTCACAGCATTGGCAAAAAGCCACAGCATTGCTGGTGTTGGGAAAGGAAGGGCAGGGTTTCCAAGATTTAGACTGAGACATTACATGGCAGAGTATAGGGAGCTACCCTACAGGTAACCATGTTGTAACTGACTTGACTGTTTTATACCAACTGAGATGGAATCTGTTGATTGCCCAGCATTGCCAACTCTAACTTTTACAATGTGGCTTTAAAAAAAACTAAGTTGTGTTCAAGAACTGTTGCATTTGGGATATCCTGAGTGATAATTGAAAAAAAAAACAGAGCTTTGAAGCTATTAATCTTAGAGGTATAAGCTATTTGCCAATTTATGAGTTTATGTAATGTAGTTTACATTTTCTTATTGTAAATCTTCACCTATAGAATCCATTCTGCTGAAATTCTGAAGCAGGGCAGTAATGGAATAGACAAAAGTGCTCAAAAAGGAAAGATGTGAAAAAAGAGGTTTTGCTTTTTTGCTGACCGTGTGGGCAGGAACTACCAGAACTCTCTCATCTTTCTGAGTGAAGATCACATAGCACTGCATTGATTCTTTTTGGCAGTAGCCTATAGCCAGCCGTGAACAGGGGCACACCCATAAACTGACTGGGAATTGAATGTCGTGATGGTGCACCTATTTGACTGCTAAGGAATTGCCTCCCACTCATTAAACACAAGAGTTCAAGAGATAGGAACAGACCATAAGGCCCATTGAGATTGTTCCACCATCCAGTATGATCGTGGCTGGTCTTGGGCTTCAACTCCATTTTCCCGCCCACTCCCCATATCCCTTGACTCCCTGAGAGTTCAAAAATCTGTCTATACCAGCCTTGAATATAGTCAGTGACAGAGCATCCATAACCTTCTGGGGTAGAGGATTCTGAAGATTTGCAACCTTTTGAGTGAGGAAATTTCTCCTCAGCTCAGTCCTAAATGATCGACCACCTTCTCCTGAGACTGTGCCCCAGTGTTTTATGTTCCTCTGCCAGTGGAAACGAGTGTCTACCCCATCAAGGCCCTTCAGAATCTTGTAGGTTTCAATGAGATCACCTCTCATTCTTCTAAACTCCAGAGATTACAAATTGAATGCTACAAGCACCACCCACTAGAAAATGCTGCAAAACATCTGTTAAGAATCTGGATATCACAAGTAGTTTATGTCTGATGGAATGCTCCATTTCAGTTGTGGAACAGATCTGGTAGAGAATCGTTTCTTCCAGCTGCAAGAGATCATTAGGAAATTACATGGATGAATAACTGTTAGCAGCATGAGAGTTAGACACCATCCACAAGGACCTTTGAGAGAATCAGGGTGGAACCGTCCCAGATTTGCACAAAGTGCGGTAGCGGGCAGGAAAAGAGTCGTTTTACCCGCCGGCTGAAATGGCGGGCTTTTGTGCCATATCATCCCATTCCCGCCTCATTAATTATGCAGCCATAGGAAACACGCTGTCTCACTGACGGGCAGCCTCCAATTTGCCTGCCATGCTGTCACCTCACCACTTCCTCACGCCGGGCACCATATTTAAACTGCAACTGTGCGCATACTTCTCAATGCTTGCAGCCCAGGGCTGCTCCGGTGAAGACACGGCCCCAAAAGCCAAAAGGAGTGCAGGCCCCTGATTCAGAGGCGCATCCCTGGGGTGCCTTTTGGATGTTATGGAGGCCCCCCGCAATGTCCTCTACCCATGCTCTGATTTGAGGAAGCCCCATCAGTCTTACCACTCCAGCTTGGGAGGCGGTGGCAGAGGTAGTCAATGCCAATGCTGCACACGAGGTTGGCCATCCAGTGCAGAAAAGAGTTGAATCATCTCATCTGTGCTGCCAGGGGTAAGGCAACCATCTTATCACTCTAAACTCACACACTCACAAGGCCATCACACATTCAGTGGCATCTCACTCACTGTCAGCTCAAGGGACATCACCACTCACTCTCACACACATACACTCACTCTCACATATCCATCTGGCCTCATCTCCTCTGGAGTCTGCCTTCTCAGCCCTCACCATCTTGAGGCCACTTGCACAGGTCAACTTGTGCCCCCACACACACCCTGGGATACTCCCCTTCCCCAGAACAGCCCTCGCCCTGCAGCTTCTTCCCTTGCCTGAAGCCATTTCTCCCCCTTCCCCAAACAAACCCTAGCCCTGCAGCCTTTGAAAAGCCACTCCTACGTTAAGGCTGGTCTGGTAGGTGGAGATGAGCCCCCCTAAAAGTGATGTGGTGCTGCCTGTGAAGCCTGGCGCTGATGACCATGAGTGCTGCCCGAAGCAAGGTATACAAACAAACCTCGAAGTTCCAAGCAAAGTGCAACTCACCAGGTGTGCATCGCTTATGTACGGTTGTGAAAGGCACGCCAATGTGCCTGGGTGATCCAGCATGGAGGGATGATTCCGGAGCGCAGAGCTTATAATTAGGTGCAAACATTTTAAAATGACATTCCTGACATGCGGTGGTGGGAAATGTGGCCCGACATTGGTGAAGCGGACGATTGCAAATTGGTTTCACGTTGGCGTGAAACCGATTTTTGGCCTTCTCATCATATTGTCCCCCCGTTTCCCTCCCTCCCCCAACCCGCCATGACACCTGCATCAACGGGGCTGGAAAATTCCAGCCTCAAGGACAGCTTGATGCTGCGGGATTTGTCTCTAATTGGATGACATGAGCATTTACTGGATGAGGCTAGAAATAGATGTGTTAATTTTTGTATAATAAGTCTGTCAATCGGGATTTGGTTGCCTTGTTGGTAACATTGGCACCTCTTCTAAAAATGTGAATATTCATACAAACTTGAAAATAACAGTATGGGCATCATATTTTATTTACTTGGCGGGGAGGTGGAGGCAGAGTGTGGACCTCAAGCACTAAATGCTCAGTGTTAAATGATTTCCAACCTAAAGCATAAATCGGGATGAAATCAATTAATAAGGAGTCTTTTAGTACTTCTGAACTATAATTGGGAAATTGGTTGAGGCTCTGAAGAAGTACAGGTGTTTTTGAACTGAGTTCAGAATGAATCCGGAGCTCGATAGCTTTGAGATTTCATGCACAAAATAATATTGAAATACACTGTGAATAGAATTGCTTACTAAATACAGCAAATTGTTTGGTCGCCAGTTCAACTGAGCTAAACCAGCCTATGTGAGCAATAATGAAAATAAAACTTTCATCATGATTTTCATTGTATGTGTGTGTTTGTATTATTATATAATTGTGTATCTATATATAAACAAAGGCTCCATGAAGTGACCTAGCTTGGCTTATTTCTCCACCAGCAGCATTTGGTAGTGGCAGCAGCATAATTCACTCAATGTGCTTATTAATCAACTACAGAAATTGGCAGAGTAGAACAATTAACTAAATTACTGCTTATTTTTATGACTTGTAAAGCGCAAGTGTCTTGAGTGTTATAAAATCAAAAGATTGCATTTGGGAGAGGGGAAAACCCACGTATATATATAGCACTAGTTTTTCTGTTCTCTTCTATGAAAGGGCATGAAATATAAAATTATAGTATGACCAATATAGTGGTTTAAAATATTTCTTTTCACTTTTTTTAACTTTAAATTTCGGAAGGGAATTATATGTTCAGCATTTTATGAATGAAAAGGAAGTCACTGCTAGGAAATGAAACACACACAGGCTCAACATCAAGTAATCGCAGAAAACGTACACCAAGTCCAGATGCACTTTAAAGATCTCCCTACTCTGAGCAACGCACCTTAGCGCCAACCTCAATATTACTCTGCGCCAACCATGAATTTTCAATTTCCCACACCTGGCATTCCTGTGACTTCTGAGTGGAATTGTAAATTATTTGCTCATTTGTGTTGAATGCCAGATAAATTTGCAGTATGAGCTAACATAGGCATTAGTAATTGTTAGAAATTGTGAAAATAAACTAATTTCAAACAGGGTTGTTGTAGCTGACTGAAAGGAAACATTTTCCTCCAACCTATTTACACAGGATATAAATCTAAGTTCCAGAAATGACCCCCACTGGAGAAGTCCTGTGGTTTTGTCTCAATATATGTATTTGTCCCACTACCTGAGGCTTTGTTATTTATTTTTTCTATAACTGAAGTAAATTGATTCTGCTATTCAATAATTGACACTTGGAATGTTTCATTTTCATTATTCTAGGAAACAAATCAACGATGGTCTTGAAGCTCTCAAAAATGTAATTCCGGCAGGTGATACCTATATGCATCTAGGTATAAAAGCGGTAAGTAGTTGTTTTCATTTACTTGGTAGAACTGCAGAATTGTGAAAACATATTCCTTCTTTGCATGTCATGTACACTAAACATCCTATTCAAAAGAAATTGAATGAGATAATAGCATTTAATGAATAGTATAAATGTCACCATTATGAAAAGTAGAAGGACAGTCTATATGGTTACTGTATATGGAACATGAAAAATTATACATTTTACTCACCAGTGTGAAGAAGGAAAAAAAATCTAGTTGAGTTCTAAAATGTTCTTAAATTCTACCATTTATTTTTATCTTGTAAACTTAAAATGACATAGATTATGTCTTTATAAATGTATATAATGTGACCTTTCGTGTGTATTTCCCTTTATCACATTTCATGGCAGGCTAAAATCTTCTTGTTATACTTTATTACTGGGGTATAAAGAAGCAAAACGAGTCATGTAGAACTTACAGATTCTATGGGAGCAAAAAATTCTTGAGTCAGGATGTATACAGCTTCTTAACTGGCCTTACCGATCATGTATACTTTTTAAAAAAGGACAAGTGAGGCCAGAGTTCAGATCTGCATGATCAGTAATTATTTTCTAAATGTTCTTGCCAAATGGCAGTAGTTAGACCCTGTCCTTAAAGTGATGCTACTTCACTGTTGTGGCAGTAAAATGTAAACTACACAGCATTAATGCTCTGTCCGTAACACCTTGTATCATCTGATTAACATTGTGTGCAATATCTTTGGAGATCTGCTAGCAATACTATAAAGGTGTCAACTCCTGTCCATCAAATAACTTAAAAATTGAAGGGTGTATATTTGTGTAAATTGTAGCTGGTTGATATTCAAATTTATCATATCACAATTCAATTTATTCATCTTGTTACTTAATATTGGGAGTTACTAATTGTGATTAGTTGATGTGCAAAGTTGTTAGCAGGAGAAGGGAAACCAATCGGTTTGCTTGAAATACTTCGGAGACGACATTTTTGTGTCTGCCAATATATTTTGCTTTTCTGCACAGGTGAAATAAATGTACAGTTTATAATGTGGAACATGTAGAAATGTAAAACAAAGCAGCTTGAAAAATTAATATAACTTACTCAGAATTGCCTAACATCAACAATAATTTATATTCATAGAATGCCTTTAATGCAATAAAACGCCCGCAAGAGCATTATAAAACAAAATATGACACAAAGCCACAAAAGGAGAATTTGTTCAGATGACCAAAAGCTTGGTCAAAGAGGTAGATTTTAAGGAGTGTCTTGAAGGAGGAATGTGAGCTATAGAGTTGGAGAGGTATAGGGAGGGTATTCCAAAGCTTGGGACCTAAGCAACTGAAGACATACAGCAGGATCTTCCGGTCGGTGAGCGGGGGATGGGGCCCGCTCGCCGATGCGTAAAATGACATGGGATGACGTCAGGAGTTCCACCCGATGTCACCCTGCATCATTTCCATTTTCAAGTCGGCAGGGGTGCAGCCAAGTCAGCTGCGCGCCTGCCGACCTGTCAATGGCCTATTGAGGTCATTGAAAAACTAATTGAGGTTGTTAATGGACCTGCCCATCCAACCTTAAGGATGGCGGGCAGGCCGGGAGCCCTGGCGGGCTTTGCAAAAAGCATGAAACCTCATCCGTGGGCAGGATGAGGTTTCAAGAGGGTATTTAAATTTTCATTAAAGGTTTCAATAAAAGTTATGGACATGTCCCAACTCATGTGACAGTGTCACATGAGGGGACATGTCAGGGAATTTTTTTTTTAATCGTTTGTATTACAAATTTTAATTCCGAGCCGATCACCCTGAGGCAGCACTTAGCCTCAGGGAGATCGGTGCGCTTTTTCACGCGCATGCGCGAAAGAGTGCACTCCCGGCTGAGGAAAACTGTCCCCGGCCTGCACAGGGTGCGTATAGCGCTTCTGAGTGAATGTTACACTGGGCAAGCCTTAATTGGCCCGCCCATGTAAAATGGCGACGCGCCTGCTCCCGCACGTCCCCCCAACGGGGGGGGGGGGGGAATTTTTCCAATAATAACCAATGGTGGAGCTACTAAAATCAGGGATTGTGGGCGTACCTACACCACAGGGGCTGCAGCAGCTCAAGAAGGCAGCTCACTACCACCTCAAGGGCAATTGGGGATGGGCAATAAATGCTGGCCCAGCCAGCGAATCCCACATCCCATAAATACATTTTTAAAATGGCCAGAATTAGAGGAATGCTGATATCTCCGAGAGTTGTGAGGCTGGAGGAGATTACAGAAATGGAGAGGGGCAAGCCGTGGAGGGATTTGAAAATGTTACCCTTTGGAAATACACCTGTTCAGTTTTGTTTTTAAAACTTAATATCTGCCAGGGATTTGCTGCTCAAGTTTGGCTCTGAGGCAACTGTTCATACTCCTGATATTGTAAGCGATGCCTGATAAAAGCTGTTCTTTCCTACCTGGCTGCTGTAGCCCTAAGCACCTCTATTTTTCTTGGCCAATGCTGATACCAGATGGTTTACTCAACCTGCTGATGCATGTTCTTAGCTGTCAGGTGTCTGTTGACATATTCATGGACTGAGGTTGACATTCAACACTGCTATGCATCACATATACCTTCAGTAAATGCAGTATTGCAGCTCATGTAATGCTCAAAACTGGTTTCACAGGTCAGGCTGTGGATGGACTGGGATCTGGGGAATGGAAGGGAGCATTAAGGCAATATTTTGGTGCCAATTGTGAAAGACTTAAGTATTCACTGCTCAATGTATCACATCCATTAACAATCTCTAGCAACCAGAACTCGGGTCTAATTTTCATCTGCTCAAGCTCATCTTCACATGCTTAGCACTGCTGCAAACCTCATATCCTTACCTCACAGCCTCCATATAATGCGAGCTATTCGGTTATGACTAGCACATTACCTAAACACACTCCAACACACTCATTGACACTCTTCCTGGAGCAGGACTTGAAAATACCATCTTCTGACTCGGCCAATTGTCTTACCACTGAGCCATGACTGTGGGGCTATGGGAGGAAAGAAAAATCATCACCTGGAGAGATCTAATTCAGAAGCTGTTTATGTCAAGACGAGACTGGCTACTAAACACCAACTGCTTTAGCTTAATCAGTTTTTTTCACAGTTAGTTGATGCCACTATTTTCCTCTGAGCTTTTGCTTCATTTTGCCCATATTAGCTCAATTAAAACAAGTAGACCAGGGCCACTCGTACCAAGCAATAGAAAGTGAGCCTGAAAATTTACGGGGTTTCTCCCAGTCTTCTGCCATAACATTAGCTGAAGATAGGCGCAATTCTAGAGAAATGGCTGAAATGGAGGAAAATGTCCATCTTACATAATTTATATATAAAGATCTCACGATTCTCCTGGCAAAGGTGCCATGAGAGACCTGGAGAATTTCCACAGAAAGCCCGTCTGTTTAGTTTTGCTTCTGATTAATATGCTAAATATGTTTAGTGAGATTATTAGAAAATACACTTTAGTAGTAGTGCTCTGGGCAGCTCCTCTGTTCATTCCTCCACACCTCGCAGTCCTGCGCTTTCCTCTTCAGTTGCTCATTGGAGTCTCTCATTTTCAACTTCAATGAGCAACATAACTAGGGAAAAGAATACATAAGGTGGTTTCCCATCGTCTTTCTCACATGTGATTTAAGGAACCACAAGTCCTCTTCCAGCAAATCTCCAGTCTGCAGGCAGTCGTTGCCCCTGGAGATTTTAACTCTTCCTCCATCACTACAAGAAATTTGTTGGTTCCATTGTTGGCCATGGCTCATAACACTCAGCATTGGACCCGTAGCTGGGCTGGGACGACTCCCAAAAAGGGAGGATGACCACCCCTGAGGTCTGAAATGACC
Organism: Cetorhinus maximus; assembly: GCF_964194155.1. Lineage (NCBI taxonomy): Eukaryota > Metazoa > Chordata > Chondrichthyes > Lamniformes > Cetorhinidae > Cetorhinus > Cetorhinus maximus. Next base: position 91,502,203 of record NC_135879.1, on the reverse strand, counting down.
TTGCTACCCTAACTTAAGTACATTGTTTAATTTCTGGGCTGTGTGCTTTTAATGTTGAAGGTCCACTAAAGTTTAATGTTTGTCCCTTTCAATGTATTTCCAATTTTGACCTTTTATAAGTCTTGACGGTTTACATTTGCTGGAGTTGGGCACCTCATGCAATGCCCTGTTGGATTTTTCCCCACCCTTTAAATTGGAAGATGTTTCTGTTGGAAATTGCTGGAAGTGTGAGAGCACCAAGACCTGGAAAATCAACTGCCTATCTCCTTAAACGATAAGATTTAAGGATTGATGAAGCAGTGGAGCGATGAAAAATATGGAAATGGAATGAATTTGTGAGAAATCAGATATAGAAAGACAATAATGAAGAAAAATATTGGATTATTAAACAGAAACAAAAGAGACGAAGGAAAACGTATGAATTATTTTGTTAAATTTAAAATTGAAGGAAATGCTAATAACAATTAACTTGCTGCAGAAATGAGACTCCAGTAATTAAAAAGGTTCTGCTCCTGTTCAGGAGAATGATGATGAGTTGCTGTTTTTGCAAGGCTAATGGCGGAGTTGCACAAATCATCCAGCAATTTGTGGTGATTGGCAACTCTCAGTATCTCTTCCTTTCCACAAATTGGTAGCAGTTCCAGTACAGATACAACACTGGCATATACCCAACAATGTGGAAAATTGCCCCGGTATGTCCTCTGAAAAAGCAGGACAAATCCAACCCAGCCAATTACCGCCCCATCAGTCTATTTTCAATCATTAGCAAAGTGATGGAACATGTCGCTGATAGCGCTATCAAGCAGCACTTAGTCACCAATAGACCATAAGACTTAGGAGCAGAAATTATGCCATTCGGCCCATCGAGTCTGCTCCGCCATTCAATCATGGCTGATAAGTTTCTCAACCCCATTCTCCCGCCTTCTCCCCGTAACCTTTGATCCCCTTACCAATCAAGAACCTATCTATCTCGGTCTTAAATACACTCAATGTCCTGGCCTCCACAGCCTTCTGTGGCAATGTATTCCATAGATTCACCACTCTCTGGCTAAAGAAGTTTCTCCTCATCTCTGTTCTAAAAGGTCTTCCCTTTACTCTGAGGCTGTGCCCTCGGGTCCTAGTCTCTCCTACTAATGGAAACATCTTCCCCACGTACACTTTTTCAGGCCTTTCAGTATTCTGTAAGTTTCAATCAGATCCCCCCTCATCCTTCTAAACTCCATCAAGTAGAGACCCAGAGTCCTCAAAAGTTCCTCATATGTTAAGCCTTTCATTCCTGGGATCGTTCTCGTGAACCTCCTCTGGACCCTCTCCAGGGCCAGAACATCCTTCCTGAGATACGGGGCCCAAAATTGCTCACAATATTCTAAATGTGGTCTGACCAGAGCCTTATAAAGCCTCAGCAGCACATCCCTGCTTTTATATTCTAGTCCTCTCGAAATAAATGCCAACATTGCATTTGCCTTCCTAACTACCGACTCAACCTGCAAGTTAACCTTAAGAGAATCCTGGACTAGGACTCCCAAGTACCTTTGCACTCCAGATTTCTGAATTCTCTCCCCATTTAGAAAATAGTCTATGCCTCTATTCTTCCTACCAAAGTGCATGACCTGACACTTCCCCACGTTGTATTCCATCTGCCACTTCTTTGCCCATTCTCCTAGCCTGTCTAAATCCTTCTGCAGCCTCCCCGCCTCCTCAATACTACCTGTCCCTCCACCTATCTTTGTATCATCTGCAAACTTAGCCAGTTCCTTCATCTAGATCATTAATGTATAAAGTGAAAAGTTATCGTCCCAACACTGACCCTTGCGGAACTCCACTAGTCACCGGCCGCCATCCTGAGAAGGACCCCCTTATCCCCACTCTCTGCCTCCTGCCAGACAGCCAATCTTCTATCCATTCTTGTACCTTGCCTTTAAAACCATGGGCTCTTATCTTACTGAGCAGCCTCCTGTGCGGCACCTTGTCAAAGGCCTTCTGGAAGTCCAAGTAGATAACATCCATTGGCTTTCCTTTGTCTAACCTGCTCGTTACCTCCTCAAAGAATTCTAACAGATTTGTCAAGCATGACCTCCCCTTGATGAAACCATGCTGACTTGGCCCTATTTTATCATGCACTTCCAAGTATTCTGAAATCTCATCCTTAATAATGGACTCTAAAATCTTACCAACGACCGAGGTCAGGCTAATCGGCCTGTATTTTCCCGTCTTTTGCCTCACTCCCTTCTTAAACAGGGGGGGTTACATTAGCGATTTTCCAGTCCTCTGGGACCCTCCCTGACTCCAGTGATTCCTGAAAGATCACCACTAACGCCTCCACTATCTCTTCAGCTATCTCCTTCAGAACTCTGGGGTGTAATCCATCTGGTCCAGGTGATTTATCTATCTTCAGACCTTTCAGTTTTCCTAGCACCTTCTCCTTGGTAATGGCCACCATACTCACCTCTGCCCCCCGACTCTCTTGAACTTTGGGGATGTTACTCGTGTCTTCCATCGTGAAGACTGACGCAAAGTACCTATTCAGTTCCTCCGCCATTTCTTTGTTCCCCACTATTACTTCTCCAGCGTCATTTTCCAGCAGCCCAATGTCCACTTTTGCCTCTCTCTTACCATTTATATATCTAAAAAAACTCTTGCAATCTTCTTTTATATTACTGGCTAATTTACCCTCATATTTAATCTTCTCCCTCCTTATTTCTTTTTTAGTTGTCCTCTGTTGGTCTTTGTAGGCTTCACAATCCCCTGGTTTCCCACTGCTCTTCGCTGCATTGTATGCCTTCTCTTTAGCTTTTATGCTGTCCCTGACTTCCCTTGTCAGCCATGGTTGCCTCGCCCTCCCTTTAGTATGCTTCTTCTTCTCAGGGATGAATTTTTGCTGTGTCTCCCAAATTACTCCCAGAAACTCCTGCCATTGCTGTTCCACTGTCTTTCCTGCTAGGCTCATCTCCCAGTCAATTCTGGCCAGCTGCTCTCTTATGCTTCTGTAGTTACCTTTATTCAACTGTAATACTGTTATATCGGATTCCAGCTTTTTCCTCTCAAATTGCAGGGTAAATTCTATCATATTATGGTCACTTCCTCCTAAGGGTTCCTTCACCTTAAGCTCCCTTATCAAATCTGCCTCATTACACATCACTAAATCTAGAATTGCCTGTTCCCTAGTGGGCTCCACCACAAGCTGCTCCAAAAAGCCATCTCATAGACATTCCACAAATTCCTTTTCTTGGGATCCACTACCAACCTGATTTTCCCAGTCTACCTGCATATTGAAATCCCCCATGATCACTGTAACATTGCCTTTCTTACACGCCTTTTCTATCTCCTGGTGTATCTTGTGCCCCACATCCTGACTACTGTTCGGAGGCTTGTACGTAACTCCCATTATGGTTTTTTTACCTTTGCGGTTCCTCAACTCTACCTACACAGATTCTACATCATCTGACCCTACGTCATTTCTTGCTATCGATTTAATTTCATTTCTTACTAACAAAGCAACCTCACCCCCTCTGCCAACCTGCCTATCTTTTCGATAGGATGTATATCCTTGGATATTTAGCTCCCAGTCCTGATCCCCTTGCAGCCATGTCTCTGTGATGCCCACCACATCATATCTGCCAATTTCAATCTGCGCCACAAGCTCATTTACCTTATTTCGTATATTGTGTGCTTTCAGATACAACACCTTCAGTCCTGTATTTCCCGTCCTCTTTCTCATTGTCTTCCCTTTATCTGATGTGCTTGAAGTTAGATTCCTAGCCCTTTCCAAACACTCTGTCCTATTTTGTGTTCTGGAAACTTTAATATCCTCTCCTGGGCTCTCCTTTCTTTTCAGTTTTTTCATAATTTTCCATGAAGTTGAATCCACCCCCCCACACGCTAACCTGCTGCTTTGTTTCCCATTAGTCATACTTCTTGGAGTTTTACCCTTCCCTCCCCCCACACTTTCTAGTTTAAAGTCCTGTTTGACCACCCTATTTACCCTTTTCACTAGAACATTGGTCCCAGATCGATTCAGGTGGAGACCGTCCCAACAGTACAAATCCCTCCTGTTCCAATACTGATGCCAGTGCCCCACGAAATGGAACCCCTCTTTCCCGCACCACTCCTTTAGCCACGTGTTTACTTCATAGCTTGCTCATCAGTGTTCATTTTGGGTTTGGCCACAGCCACTCAACTCCAAACCTCAATACAGTCTTGGTCCAAACTTGGACAAAAGAGCTGAATTCCAGAGGTGAGGTGATTGTGACTGCTCTTGACATCAAGGCAGCATTTGACTGAGTGTGATATCAAGGAACCCTAGCAAAACTGGAGTAAATGCGAATCAGGGGGAAAATTCTCCATTGGTTGGAATCATACCTAGCAGAAAGGAAGATGGTTGTGGCTGTTGCAGGCCAGTCATCTTATCTCAGTACATCACTGCATAAGTTCCTGCTGGTAGGCCCAACCATCATCAGTTGCTCATCAATGACCTTCCCTCCATCATATGGTCAGCAGTAGAAGTATCCGCTTATGACTGCAGTGTTCAGTTTCACTTGCAACTCCTCAGATATTGAAGCGTCCCCATATGCAGCAAGTCCTGGACAATATTCAGGCTTGGGCTGATTAGTAGCTAGTAACATTCATGGCACACAAGTGCCAGTCAGTGACCACCTCCAACAAGATAGAATCTAACAACCTCTCCTTGACATTCAATGAAATTACTATTACTGAATTCCCTATCATCAGCATCTTGGGGGTTCCTCTGACCAGAAATTTATGGCAATGGACCAGCCATATAAATACTGTGGCTGCAAGAGCAGATCAGAGGCTAGGAATTCTGCAATGAGAAACTCACCTCCTGACTCCCCAAACCTTGTCCACCATCTATAAACCGGGACTCTAAAGGAATAATTTCCACTTTCCCAGATAAGTGCAGCCCCAACAACACTTGAGAAACTCCACAGTATTGAGCACAAAGCAGCTTGCTTGATCAGCACCCCATATACTACCTTAAATGTTCAATCCTTTTACCACCAGTATACAGTGACAGCAGTGTGTACCACCTACAAGATGTACTTACAGCAACTCACTAAGGCTCTTTCGGCAGCACTTTCCAAAGCTTTAACTTCTGCCAGTTAGAATAATAAGGCCAGCAGACACATGGGAACACCACCACCTGCAGGCTCACCTCCAAGTCAAGCATCTTCTTAAATTGGAACAAAATTGTAGTAGATGTACCTTCAAGGGCTGCAGTGGTTCAAGAGGTGGCTCACCACCATCTACTCAAGAGCAATTAGGAATTGGCAATAAATGCTGGGGCTTTGCCAGTGATGCCCACATCCCATGAACAAATAAATAACCCATCAATTTGTTTTCTTTTATTCATTCATAGGGTGTGGTCATCACTAGCAAGGCCAGCATTTATTGCCAATCCTTAATTGCCCTTGAGAAGGTGGTGATGAGCTGCCTTCTTGAACTGCTGCAGTCCATGTGGTGTAGGTACACCCACAGTGCTGTTAGGAAGGGAATTCCAGGATTTTGACCCAGCGACAGTGAAGGAATGGCGATATATTTCCAAGTCAGGATGGTGAGTGGCATGGAAGGGGAACTTACAGGTAGTGGAGTTCCCATGTACCTGCTGCCCATGTCCTTCCAGATGGTAGTGGTCGTGGGTTTGGAATGTGTTGTCTAAGGAGGTTTGGTGAGTTCCCGCAGTGCATCTTGTAGATGGTACACACTGCTGCTACTATGCTTCAGTGTTGGAGGGAGTGAATGTTTGTGGAAGGGGTGTCAATCAAGCGGGCTGCTTTGTCCTGGATGGTGTCGAGCTTCTTGAATCTTGTTGGAGCTGCACACATCCAGACAAGTGGAGAGTATTCCATCACACTCCTGACATGTGTCTTATAGATGGTGGACAGGCTTTGGGGAGTCAAGAGGGGAGTTACTCACTGCAATAATAACAGCATATATCATGAACCCACCATTACTTTGCAGACAAATCCTAGCCAAATATTTTGATCGTTTTTAAATACTTTTCAATGACTGAGGGCTTTTTAATTCTATTTGTGACAATTTTTATTATCAATTGCACTGTAGCTGGCAGCTGGAAGAAAACCTACTATTCGGGTTTCCCTTACTATCTACCGACCTCAATGACAGCAACTTGCTGGAAATACATGTGTGATTACATTGAATGAAGACAAGATCTTATCTGCCTGTAATACTCCCATGGTTTGCATAGTCTGGTGATATCCACCATTGAGACTCACATGTGAGTAATAGGGCCGAATTTTCGCTCCCAAATTGGGAGCACAGATTGGGGAAAATTCTCGACTCCGCAAACCTGACTCGGGACAGTGCTCCCGATCTTTGGATTTTCTTTCTGTTGTGGCAGATGCTAACTGGAGCCGGGCCAGCCACTCCGGTAACAGTGCGGAGGCCCCTACAGGGGTTGCCAGGTGCTGAGGCTGACTGGTTAAAAGGCCTGCCTCGGTACTCTGGGACATCACCCCTATTATAATAAGAATAATAAAACAAAAGATAGCCCTCTAGCCCACACATCCCATCACCCCGAAACACCCTCCATGCCCTATCCATGCCAACCCACACTATCTTAAGCCCCTAACCAACCCCATGGTGCCTCCCACCCTCCATGCCAACTTATGCCCTTCTACCCACTCCCATGGCCCCTCATACCCTCCATGACAATCATTGCTCCTCTGCCTGCCCATAGCCCCTTATAGCCTCTCTGCCAGCTTAGTGCCAACTCATGCGAACCCATGACCTCCACTCATCCCTATGTCCTTTCATAGCCCTTATGCTAACATAGTGCTAACTTATGTCAACCCATGAGCCTCTCACCTGCCACCCTTTTCCCTTACACACTTCATGCCAACTCACCCAGAATCCACCATGAGCAGACCTCGAGCCAGGGTGAGGTGAAATAAAATGAAGTTCAAAGTGTCTTTTGCACACCACTATTTTAAAAAAAAACTCATTCATAAAAAACTCATTCAATACATTTAACTGACTTCAAGCACTTAATCCTTTATGAAAACAATCATTTGTATTCATAGTCATTGAAGATATTCTAACCACTGAGAGCTGCCAATCAAACTGTGAATTTACAGCACCCCCTCCCCCCACTGTGATAATGACAGGTTGTGGAATCAGTCATGCAGCACTAATCCTATAATGAAAACCTCAGGATTATGTCAACAGACAGCTAGTGAAATTGCAAGCAGCCACAGCAGGCTGTTCTTTTTTTCAACCATTTCAAAGGGCTTGCGGATTTAAATGGCTTGACAGCTTGCCAGTTCCACTGAGGTTAACCACTTTTTATGAACATTCATGTCTACTCTTAACAATCCCAAAGGAGCAGCTGACCTCTCCCAAAGGGGTACTGGATCTTTCCAAAAGCAAACCCTACCTCTCGAAATAGCTTTGGCAGCTTTAGATATTTTTCTCAAGTGTGTAAAGCCCATGAGACATGTTTTGGGCATTCCAGCGACGTAAATTGTATGTTTTTGCAGGTAGCTGCCTTTTTACATGTGCAGCCGCCTCTGTGAACCACAAATGTGCAAAGTACAACCTGCCCGCATTCTCCCACCCCCAGCAAAAATGTTGGGTGCCAGGTTCGGGGACGGGATTTTCAGAATCGGGGCTCCGGTGCCATTTTGGTTCAGGCATGCAACCCTTCAGGCTTTGTGAAAATTTGGGCCATAGTTACTTATGGGAGTGTCATTGTGGTATATGGAGCCTGAAGAATCAAATCCCAGCAAATAGTGCTTTCAGTAGAGTAGGGGTGAAGAGAAAATTTGCCCGTGGAGAAAGTGTGGGAAAATAAACAGTGCTGAAAGGCGAGGTGTGTAAATTCAGTATTTTATGATATGCATACATAATTATCATGTATTTAAGCATGTTCCTATTTTACTTGTTTCAGTTCCCTTAAAATCTGGTGCATAGTTTATTTTTTAATATACAAGTAGAGAACTTGAGGATATGACTTTGCATCAAGGTAAGAACAGTTTACTGCTGACTTGCCTGTGTTCAAAGTTGCAGCTTTTACACAATGCCATGCATTTGTAGAATGTGGGTTCAAGTTTTCTCATATCCATAAACTTTGTGTCATTTTAGAGTGGTGCAGAATGGAGGCTAAATACTTTTAAATGTAATAAACATTGGAGGGTGAATTATGTTAGGCCTATTCTCCTAACAGCTGATTTCAATGTGGTGTTGGTGGAGTTTTGAAAGTAGAATACCGGCTCATTGTTTGGATGGGAATGGTTCATAATACTCAGAGATCCAAGAAAGGCAAAGTGGAGAAATTAGTTTGTAAAAATAAAGGTTGTCTCTCATCGTCCAAAACAATTTGTCAATTTGTTTTTCTAATTCTTTGGTCAAGTTTATGTATCCACATGTGATAAATACCCAGTGTTATGACACAGCAGTTGGTAAAGCTGAGTTATTTAAAAATCCCAGAGGGAAACTTTAAACAACTGTCATAACCTATATTTTTACTTTTGTATTTTTGAGATGCAGCTCTAAATTAAGGAATCAGACCACCAGTTCTCGAGAAGTTTTACATTAAACTAAATGAAACGTTTTATTAATTTACACAAGTTAAATAAATACACATGGCTACAAATTACCATTGTCATAACTTTTAACAGATCCCTAAACTAATCTCCATTAAGGCAACAGCACCCATTGACTTAACCAGACATGAAGCAAAGCATTTTCACCTTACAATTTCAAAATGAGATTCCTCTCACTTTGGTTCCTGTGGACACAGTTGTAGACTTACAGCTACTTTGATCTTACATTGCCTCTGCCCTGCACACACAAGAACTGCTGTCTGTTATACCCACACAGCTTATTGAATATAAATTATCATTGTATCACCAGCCTCTTTGAACTCCACCTCGTCTAACAATAAAACCCCTTTCATAGCACTAATTTTATTAGTAATATAAACATATTGCTTGGTCTCTGCTAGCTAGGTGCCAGATTTTGCCTCATTCCTCGAATGCTGTATTGAAAAAATGCAAATGCACCTCTGCTTCTCTGTTTACATCTCAAAACTAGTACACATCAAAGCACCCAGACTAGCTGGCTTTAATCCAATTAAGACTAAACCTCTGTTTTAAAAGAAAATAATATATACATTAATATCTTCATGACACCCAGTAATTTATTTAAGCATTAATGGATGTTTAATTGCTATTTTTTAGGCTTCTGACCAAATAAAGACGCAAAACGGTGTGAAGACTGCAAGTGCCATTATTGTTCTGACCGATGGTGAATTAGTGGAAATGGTGTTGCCCTATACAATTAAAGAGGTAAGTGTAAAATTTCAAGACTGCTATTGAATTATAGACCATGTTTCTTTCTTTGGCTGAAGCTAATTTATTTTGAATTTCATTATAGGCTGACGAGGCAAGAAAACTAGGGGCAATTCTTTATTGTGTTGGAGTCAAAGACTTTAAGGAACAGCAGGTAGGACTTTCTAACATAACTCTAATGGTTGATATTCAAGCTGCATCTAGTGAGTGATCCAACAGGCTTTATGTTGAGTCAGGGCCCAGAAACCATATCAAAGACATCATAAGAATGGAGTCGTTTAATTCACTCACCTTACTGTCGCAGGAGGTTCATTAGGCCTCATTACAAAGTACGAATCAGAAACTTACTGTATTTTACTTCAGGAACCAGACTATAGTAGCTTTTCGCCATCACTTTTTTGGATCTGGGGATTGCAGGCAAGGCTGGCATTTATTGCTGGTCCCTAGATGTCCTTCAGAAGCTGGTGGTGGAGCTCCTTTGTACACTGCTGTGGTCAATATTGTGAAGGCACTCCCACACTGCTTTTAGGGAAGGAGTTCCAGGACTTTAATCCAGTGACAATGAAGGAGCATCAATATATATCCATGTCAGGGCTATTTGTGACATGGAGGTGATGGTGCCCCCATGTACTTGCTGCTCCAGCTGGTGGAGATTGCAGGTTTAGGAGGTGCTGCAGATGAAGCCTTGGCCTACAGATAGTTACCTAGGATCTGGAATGCACTGCCTGATTGGGTGATGAATACAGAATCACAGAATCGCACAGTGCAGAAGAGGCCCTTCAGCCCATCGAGTCTGCATCGACACGTGAGAAACACTTGATCTACCTACCTAATCCCATTTACCAGCACTTGGCCCATAGCCTTGAATGTTATGACGTGCCAAGTGCTCATCCAGGTACTTTTTAAAGGATGTGAGGCAACCCGCCTCCACCACCTTCCCAGGCAGTGCATTCCAGACCGTCACCACCCTCTGGGTAAAAAGGTTTTTCCTCACATCCCCCCTAAACCTCCTGCCCCTCACCATGAACTTATCTCCCCTTGTGACTGACCCTTCAACTAAGGGGAACAGCTGCTCCCTATCCACCCTGTCCTTGCCCCTCATAATCTTGTATACCTCGATCAGGTCGCTCCTCAGTCTTCTCTGCTCCAACGAAAACAGCCCAAGTCTATCCAACCTCTCTTCATAACTTAAATGTTTCATCTCAGGCAACATCCTGGTGAATCTCGTCTGCACCCTCTCCAGTGCAATAATATCCTTCCTATAATGTGGCAACCAGAACTGCACACAGTACTCCAGATGTGGCCTCACTAAGGTTCTATACAACTCCAACATGACCCCCTGCTTTTGTAACCTATGCCGCGATTGATAAAGGCAAGTGTCCCATATGCCTTTCTCACCACCCTGCTAACATGCCCCCCCGCTGACTATCTGGGGATCTATAATAAACACCTAACAATGTGGCTGCCCCTTTTTTTATTCCTAAACTCTACCCACAATGCTTCATTCGCTGCCCCCTCCAAAATGATATCTCTCCTTACTGCAGTAACTGACTCCTTAACTAACAATGGAATGCCTCCTCCTCTTTTACCTCCTTCCCTGTCTCGCCTGAAGATTCTACATCCTGGAATGTTGAGCTGCCAATCCTGCCCCTCCCTCAACCACATCTCAATGATGGCTACTATATCACAATTCCACGTGTCAATCCTCACCCTTAACTCATCCGTTTTACCTGTAATACTCCTGACATTAAAGTAGAGGCCATCTGGTCTTGCCTTGCTCCCTTGAAACTTAATGCAGCTGTACTCCCTCTGACTTGATTGTTTTACTGCATAATGATGTGTCCCTATTCTGCTAACATCCTGTGTCCCCTTCCCCTGCCGAATTAGTTTAAACTCCTCCCAACAGCACTAGAAAACCCGCCCGCAAGGATGGTAGTCCCACTCTGGTTCAGATGTAGACCGTCCCGCTTGTACACGTCCCACCTTCCCAGAAACGGTCCCAGTGATCCAGGAATCTAAAACCCTCCCTCCCGCACCAACTCTTAAGCCATATATTCATCTGCGCTATTCTCCTATTTCTGAGCTTGCTAGCACACGGTGCTGGGAGTAATCCAGAGTTTACAACCCGAGAGGTCTTGCTTTTTAGTCTACTGCCTAACTCCCTGAATTCTTGATGCAAGACCTCATCCCTCTTTCTACTTATGTCATTGGTACCAACATGTACCATGACCTTTGCCTTATCACCCTCCCCCTTCAGGATGCCCTGCAGCCGTTCAGTGACATCCCGGACCCTGGCACCAGGGAGGCAGCATACCATCCTGGAGTCATGTTGACAGCCACAGTAGCGCCTATCTGTTCCCCTGACTATCGAATCCCCTATTACAATTGCTCTTCCTCTCTTCCTCCCATCCTGTACAGTCAGGCTGCTTGTGGTGTCAGAAGCTTGGCTCTGTCTGCACTCCCTGGAGGAACCAGCGCCCTCATCAGCCTCCAAAACGGAATACCGATTTGTGAGCGGGACCCCAGGGGACTCCCGAACTACCTGCCTGTTTCTCTTGGACTGCCTGGTGGTCACCCATTCCCTTCCTTCCTCAAGTCCCTTCAGCTATGGTGTGACCACCTCTCTAAAAGATTCAATAATCTGTAAAAGGGGATTGAATAAATACTTGAAGGAGGAAACATTTCAGAGATATGGAAAGTAGGACTAACTGGATTACTCTTCCAAAGAGCCGAAAGGCCTCCTCCTTCTATTTATGATTCTATGATTTTATCCCTTACATTGTTCAGCTGTCCATCTGTCTCTCAGTACCTTTATATTAAATTGGATTACGTCCTGTTATTGGGTTCATTCTTAGTTTGTTAAAAACTCTTGTCTAAAAATCTATTTTGTTTTTCATACTTTTGGTTTATATTATGGCTAAAAACTATTTAAATATGGCCCAGACCTTCGTGTCACTTGCCATTTCAACACACCATTTCAACACACCATCCTGCTGTCATGCCCACATGTCCGACCTTGGCCTGTTGCAATGTTCCAGTGAAGCTGAATGCAAACTGGAGGAACAGCACCTCATCTTCCGATTAGTCACATGACAGCCCTCTGGACTTAACATTGAGTTCAATAACTTCAGACCATGAACTCTCTCCTCCATCTTCATCCACTTTTTTTAATCCACTTTTTTCTACATTCATTTTCATTTTTTATCCACTTATTTTTATTTATATTTTTATTCATTTATCCGTGGTTTTATCCCCTTTTTTATCCCCCCCTTCTATCCCATTTTCCATACTTTTTCCCCACCACAGCACCCTCCCCCTAACCCACCCCCTACAGGGCCCCCTGTTACTTGTTTCATGTTGTTCTTTCACACAATTCTACCCTTGTTCTGCTATTATCACATTCTGCTTTCTTACCTATCAGCACCTTTTTTAGCACTAGCCACTACCATTAATGCTCCCTTTGTCCTTTAGTTCATGACATCTTTGTCAATCCCTCCTTTGTCCCCACCTATTGATGGCCTTCTATCCAGCTCCACCTGCGCCACCCCCCCTTAAACAGTATAAATTTAATCACATTTCCACTTCTCTTCAGCTCTGAAGAAGGGACATATGGACTCAAAATGTTATCTCTGTTTCTCTCTCCACTGATGCTGCTAGACATGCTGTGTATTTCCAACATTTTCCGTTTTTGTTTCAGATTTCCAGCATCTGCAGTATTTTTCTTTTATAAACTATTTCTATTTCTTCATTTGCTTCTGCTTAACTAATTCTTAGGGTCGGATCTTCGCAGAGTCAGAAAGACTCCGCAGATCCTTAAAAAAAGGCAGATGGGACCTGGATGCAGAAGTCTCGCCCCTATTTCTGACAGATCCAATTTTTACCGGTAGGGGAAAGACGGTGGGAGGGTTGTGTGTAATTCACATAGGAGGGAAATCCAAACTCAACAGGACCATTTAACCTAAGTGCAGAGATCAACCACATTTTACATGTTGCAGGGACATTAACCCCCAGTGTGGGAGTCACAAATTGATGGAGTAGATATAAATGCTTTTGAAGGGTGGGTAAGGGCTCTATAACTGTCATGATCTGATACTTTTTTAAATTCCCTGCTCTTCAAACTTTTTTTTTTAAAAGGCTGCAGCTGTCATTGAGAGTTTAAAAAACACCCTCTGCAGAATTTCTATGATTGACAGGCCACCTGCTGCAGGTTCGAAAAAGAAACAGTGGAACTTGGCTGTGCAGTTTAGATAGAGTTCTTTGTTGACATTTTCCTAAGGACTATTATTATGTTATTTTCAATGCTTGTCTGAGTTTAAAAAGCGACAGTTATCATAGCAGGGAGTTCTGAGTTCACAGTTTAATTGGCAGGTAAAAGAGGCTATTAAAGGATTAGCTGTCTTTGATGTGGGGTCTGGATATAAATTTGTTTTGAGAAGAAAGTTACCACTTGAGATTTAGCAGCTTTGAATTGGTTTTTTTTAATGGTAGTTTATTTCACTATTTCACTATGAGTGAAAGCTGTATTAAGTTGTTAAAAGTTAATTAGTTAAGAAGCTTTCATCTCCACATGGCCCCTGAGGTCTGCCCATGGAGGTTACAATTTCCGGGACCTTGGGTGGGTGGGGTACCTAAGTTCTCATTGAGTTGGCATGGAGGGTATGAGGAGACATGGGTATGTGAGGGGTGAGGACTAGAGGGCCTAACAGCTTCTGATAAGAATGGGACAAAGCCCCAGAGAGCAGAGGCTGGCCTTCTAACCAGCCCGCCACTGCACTTCCCACCACTGTGGCCTCCTACACTTTGTTTCTAGGGTTGTCGGGCCTGACTCCACCCACACTTGTCCCCACAACGAGCGAAAATTACACGATTCTGGATACTTTTTACTGAGGCGGGTCCAGCCAGTCAGGAAATTTCCAAGTTGTGAAACTTGGGGTTTGCCTCCTTGCCCTGCCCCGCAGTAAAAATCACAGCCTAAGCCATGTTTTGGCAACCCTTGAATAATTGAGGATGCTACCTGGAGAAGAAGAAGAATGTGGTGTAAACAAAATATATAATGAGGACCTATGGGACATCTTTATTTCTCGCTTGCACTGCTAGATATGACTCACTCATAACCTTGCCAGTCATGAGTTATCAGGTTATCTCCCTTGCACAATTTAAAAGGGCAATTTTTCATGTCCCCACATTGTGCTCGTCATGGCTTGAAAAAGGATTCAATCAATAGAAGACTGTGAAAGGACATGAAACCTACAGAGAAATCAACAATTTTTGCAATGATTTTGGCTTTACCAAATAACGTGATGAATTTTCAGTGCACAGTTGAAATTTTTTGGAAGTGGAGAAAATTAATTGGAAGCCGATATCATTGTACAGTGAATGGAATGGTGGAAAAACTAGGACAAAATAAGGACATAATTAAGTTTAAAACTGAAGTGTTGGTTCTGTGCTAAATTTAGCTTCCATATGCATCTTAATGGTCAACTAAAGTATAGGTCTGATTCAGGAAATGAAGGAAGAGGGTGCCAGCTGGCAAAGTTAGAATTGGTTGGTAAATTATGCTGACATTTGGCTTACATCCTAGTAAATGTATGGTCTGGATCTGTACTGAATTTATGTGAGAATATGTCTTTGAAGTTTTTTTGCAGGATGCATTTCCCACTGTGCCTCATTCTCTTCAAAAGAGAATAATTGTACCATTTCTCAGTGGAAATGTTCTAGAGTCCAATTATGATGAGATTAATCATTAAATCACTAATTGGGTTTCTTGCATAGATCCCATTTACCAAGCTGACGCACTATAAAACTGAAGTGTTTTAAAATCTGGCTTATTGATTACATTGATATAAAAATTACAACTTTTATGCCAGCTGGGTGAGTAATGAATTTCGTTGATAAGTAAGAGGCACCATTGTGTTTGAAGGCTGTAAATTCTGCATTAAGGTGTTACATGATTGTGGATTTTGAAGTACCTGCCAATTTCTAATCCTTATATAGTGTAGTTGCTAAAACAATTTTTAAAAAGTGACAGAAAAACAGATGTATACTTAAAAGTTCTTTAAAGTCAGAATCAATGTTATTTGATGAACCACCGTAGAAATTAGTTGTTTTTCTATGGATTTATAATCAACAAAAACCAAACTTAAATAGCACCTTAAAGAACATGGGTAGATTTATAGATGAGGAATATAATTTTAAATTGAATATCATTAGGTGATGGGTTGTCAGTGAGGCCAGGGTATTTGACTTCATGTGAGACAGGAGGCTAGACAAAGTTTGGATAGGTTGGAATTTATAGATAAAAGAGAATGGGAGTTCAGCAAGAAGGTTATTGAGCCGAGAAGTGACAAAGGCATGTGTAAGGGTTTCTAGAGTGGAGGGACCAATTTTATAGGGATTCAAGCAAGCAATCTTGATGATATAGTAGTTGCAGGGTTTTATGGTCAGCTCAATGATATGTCCAGATTACAAATTAATTGATTCAGACTGAGAAAGTGAATGGGCAGGGAGATTGAGTCCATTGCAAAGTGGCAGAGTTTATGATTAGGGCCAAAGGTGATAACTTTGACTTTGCCAATGTTGAGTTGGAGAATGTTGAAGCATGTCCAGGATATAGTGTAAGGCAACATTTGAAAGCACACTCGTATTTAAGGGCATAAGGAAAGTAATAATGAGCTATAGGTAAGTGTCATCTGCATATATATGGAAGCTAATTGCATGCATATGCATGTTAATGACAAGAACAACATAAAGATCAGGAAGAGAAAGTGAGTTGGGGGATTCTAAAGATGACAATACAGTAAAGTGAAGAGAAGCTACACCAGGAGATAGAAAAGGCGTGTAGGAAAGGCAAGGTTACGGTGATCATGGGGGATTTCAATATGCAGGTAGACTGGGAAAATCAGGTTGGTAGTGGATCCCAAGAAAAGGAATTTGTGGAATGTCTACGAGATGGCTTTTTGGAGCAGCTTGTGGTGGAGCCCACTAGGGAACAGGCAATTCTAGATTTAGTGATGTGTAATGAGGCAGATTTGATAAGGGAGCTTAAGGTGAAGGAGGAAGTGACCATAATATGATACAATTTACCCTGCAATTTGAGAAGAAAAAGCTGGAATCCGATATAACGGTATTACAGTTGAATAAAGGTAATTACAGAGGCATGAGGGAGGAGCTGGCCAGAATTGACTGGGAGATGAGTCTAGCAGGAAAGACAGTGGAACAGCAATGGCAGGAGTTTCTGGGAGTAATTTGGGAGACACAGCAAAAATTCATCCCTGAGAAGAAGAAGCATACTAAAGGGAGGGCGAGGCAACCATGGCTGACAAGGGAAGTCAGGGGCAGCATAAAAGCTAAAGAGAAAGCATACAATGCGGCGAAGAGCAGTGGGAAACCAGGGGATTGTGAAGCCTACAAAGACCAACAGAGGACAACTGAAAAAGAAATCAGGAGGGAGAAGATTAAATATGAGGGTAAACTAGCCAGTAATATAAAAGAAGATTGCAAGAGTTTTTTTTAGATATATAAATGGTAAGAGAGAGGCAAAAGTGGACATTGGGCTGCTGGAAAATGACGCTGGAGAAGTAATAATGGGGAGCAGAGAAATGGCGGAGGAACTGAATAGGTACTTTGCGTCAGTCTTCACGGTGGAAGACACGAGTAACATCCCCAAGGTTCAAGAGAGTCGGGGGGGCAGAGGTGAGTATGGTGGCCATTACCAAGGAGAAGGTGCTAGGAAAACTGAAAGGTCTGAAGGTGGATAAATCACCTGGACCAGATGGATTACACCCCAGAGTTCTGAAGGAGATAGCTGAAGAGATAGTGGAGGCGTTAGTGGTGATCTTTCAAGAATCACTGGAGTCAGGGAGGGTCTCAGAGGACTGGAAAATCACTAATGTAACCCCCCTGTTTAAGAAGGGAGTGAGGCAAAAGACGGGAAATTACAGGCCGATCAGCCTGACCTCGGTCTTTGGTAAGATTTTAGAGTCCTTTATTAAGGATGAGATTTCAGAATACTTGGAAGTGCATGGTAAAATAGGGCCAAGTCAGCATGGTTTCATCAAGGGGAGGTCACGCCTGACAAATCTGTTAGAATTCTTTGAGGAGGTAACAAGTAGGTTAGACAAAGGAAAGCCAATGGATGTTACCTACTTGGACTTCCAGAAGGCCTTTGACAGGGTGCCGCACAGGAGGCTGCTCAGTAAGATAAGAGCCCATGGTGTTAGAGGCAAGCTACTAGCATGGATAGAAGATTGACTGTCTGGCAGGAGGCAGAGAGCGGGGATAAGGGGTTCCTTCTCAGGATGGCGGCTGGTGACTAGTGGAGTTCCACAAGGGTCAGTGTTAGGACCATAACTTTTGACTTTATACATTAATGATCTAGATGAAGGAACTAAGGGCACCCTGGCTAAGTTTGCAGATGATACAAAGATAGGTGGAGGGACAGGTAGCATTGAGGAGGCGGGGAGGCTGCAGAAGGATTTAGACAGGTTAGGATTATGGGCAAAGAAGTGGCAGATGGAATACAATGTGGGGAAGTGTGAGGTCATGCACTTTGGTAGGAGGAATAGAGGCATAGACTATTTTCTAAATGGGGAGAGAATTCAGAAATCTGGAGTGCGAAGGGACTTGGGAGTCCTAGTCCAGGATTCTCTTAAGGTTAACTTGCAGGTTGAGTCAGTAGTTAGGAAGGCAAATGCAATGTTGGCATTTATTTCGAGAGGACTAGAATATAAAAGCAGGGATGTGCTGCTGAGGCTTTATAAGGCTCTGGTCAGACCACATTTAGAATATTGTGAGCAATTCTGGGCCCCATATCTCAGGAAGGATGTGCTGGCCCTGGAGAGGGTCCAGAGGAGGTTCACGAGAATGATCCCAGGAATGAAAGGTTTAACATATGAGGAACTTTTGAGGACTCTGGGTCTATACTCGATGGAGTTTAGAAGGATGAGGGGGGTTCTGATTGAAAGTTACAGAATACTGAAAGGCCTGGATAGAGTGTACGTGGGGAAGATGTTTCCATTAGTAGGAGAGACTAGGACCCGAGGGCAAAGCCTCAGAGTAAAGGGAAGACCTTTTAGAACAGAGATGAGGAGAAACTTCTTTAGCCAGAGAGTGGTGAATCTATGGAATTCATTGCCACAGAAGGCTGTGGAGGCCAGGACATTGAGTGTATTTAAGACCGAGATAGATAGGTTCTTGATTGGTATGGGGATCAAAGGTTACGGGGAGAAGGTGGGAGAATGGTGTTGAGAAACTTATCAGCCATGATTGAATGGTGAAGCAGACTCGATGGGCCGAATGGCCTCATATCTGCTCCTGTGTCTTATTACTGGAGATGCATGGACTGGGTTTGGATTGGAAAATGGATATGGAGGGTACAGTGGTTGGGCTTAGGAGAATTAAGGCGTGGGCTGAAATTACTAAGAATTAATATTCATGATGCAAAACCTAAAAGAGGAGAGAACAGCAAAGCATTGAGGAAAGAAAATGGCATTAGGTTTGGGAGGATGGTAAATTATGAGTTTATATAAGTATGAATGGATGCAGAATATTGTGATGGAGGTGCTGTTTCAGGGAGGTACAATGAATTGAATGATCTCCTTTTATGCTGTAAAATTCTTTGGTTCTCTGTGATGTGTAGGATGAAAAAGCTGATTTGTTTGATGAAAGAGAATGTGTCGTTAGAATAAGGGAAGAGACCAAATTATGGGCGGGATATTCTGGTCCTGCCCGCCGGGGGACCGGAAATATCCTCCCAAAGTCAACAGACCTTTCTCTAGTCCATCAAATTTTCTGTCCTGCCTGTGACGATTCCCGCAGCGGTCAGGACCGGGATGTTTAGGCCTATGAGTTGGTTTGGGTGGTCACATCATTGCCACTGTAAGTAGAGTGGGGTAAATGATGGAAAACAGGGGGGGTGTCTACAAAAAGTATGATGTAATTTGCAAACGAGCCAAATTTCAGTTACCTCTTTGCTATCGATAGGATCATCAGATAGGAGATCATGAATGATCCAGGGCTTTATTCATAAGAGTTTAAGCATTCTTGAAAGAAAAATGGATGGGGTAGAGGTTGTAAATCTGCTGGTGGTAATAGAACAGCAGGAATTGAAATGATGAGCATGATGGGGAGGAAGTTGGAGGAATTGACACTTGCATAACATTTCAAGCAAATGGCAGAGAGCTGTGAATGGGGCAAGCTATGTGCTGCTGTGAGACATTTAGCATTGACTGCCGTGGTGGCCCATGTCCAGAGTGATTGTAGGGAGATGCATGAGAGTGATCGCTGAAGGAAGCTTAGTTACATAAAGATGACAGAAAAATAATTGGAAGGAGGTCTTGGAGAATGGAGCAGAGGTAAATCAGTCTGAAAAGGAAAAACAGAGCCAAGCCACAACAAGGTAATAAAGAACAGTTGTCGACAAGTGATCTATTTACAAGCTGTAAGAAGATGTTTACTTTCAAGCCAGGAGTTGTTGGGGGTGTCAGGGCTCAGCCAGTCAGTACGTTAAGTTAAGCTATTTCTGAACAATAGCCCTATTTTGGCAGTGGATTGATACCTAAAGGAGCAATGTTTGGAATGTAAGTGAAATTCAGTGCTTTTATGAAAGTTCATCAAGGGTACTCTTTTTGAAAAATGTAGCCCTAATTTAGTGTGCTGATCTTCATCTCTGTGGATCAGGATCTTAATTTCACTATCACTTAGGGAAAGGTTCGCAGTTTACAGAATATATCGCTTGAGCAATATGTTGTCATTATTTTAATAAATTGCCAGATGGCAAATGCAATTTTTTACAACGCTTATCAATATCTCAGCTTGATTTTACAATCATTAAAAGCCCTGTTTGACATTTGCATAATCATAAATCTCATTTCCCCTCCCAGGCTCCGAACAAAACCCTTGACAAACCTTATGGCTCCTAGTCTCTGTCAGAATATTGTGCTGTGAACATCAACAATATATTGCATTCCATGAGAATGTTCAAAGTTCAAACATGGCAATAGTTTCATAGCATAATTGTGATATATTAATGTTTATTTGAGGAAACGGTGTTTCCTTCACCTCTTGGGTATACTGGAAAATATGAAAGACATTCACTTTATAGTAGATTTTGACATTTATTTCAGCAGTAGGTTGACTAATGATCTCATAAGATCAAAAGGTTAAAAGTGATCATAATGTTTAGCAACTTATTTCAACTGTTTTATAAAATTAAATATTTTTACTTTTAAAAGCTGGAAAAAGTTGCAGACTCCCAGAGTCATGTCTTCCCGGTTAATGGAGGATTTCAGGCTTTGAAAGGGATAATTGATTTGGTAAGTATCATTTGGTTTCTTATTGTTAGTGTATGACTTAATAATGAACAGGATCAAATGCTCTATTTGATGAGGTCTGAAAAAAAATCATGTTTAGCGAATTTCTTGAGAAATTAGGAAAGCAGTTTGTTATTGATTATACAGCTTGCTTCTAAGAGTGAAAGCATATTTGAAACAAAGTTTGTTACATGTCGGCTATTGATAATGTATTATGGCCATAATTTTGTCATTATATCATTAATGATTTGTAACAAAAGTTTGTCAATTCTAACATCTATACCCATACAATTGTTATTTTATGGCTGCAGAATTTTAACGGAATTACCTTAAAAGCTGTGTGGTTTAGTAGAAGCTTTATGGCAAGCTAATAAGGTCCTGAGGGGTCTTGACAGGGTGGATGTAGAGAGGATATTTCCTCTTGTGGGAGAATCTAGAACTTGGGGGTCACTGTTTAAAAATAAGGGGCTGCCCATTTAAAACAAAGATGAGGTGAAATTTTTTCACTGAGGGTCGTGAGTCTTTGGAACTCTCTTCCTGAAAAGGTGGTGGAAGCAGAGTCTTTGAATATTTTTAAGGCAGAGGTGGATAGATTCTTGGTAAACAAAGGGGGTGATAGGTTACTGGGGGTAGGCGTGATGCAGATTTAAGGTTACTATCAGATCAGCCAAGATCTTATTAAATGGCGGAGCAAGCTCGAGGGGCTGAATGGCCTACTGCTCCTTGTTCGTATGTTCACATACCCTACAAGTGCAAGCTAGGGATATGAGCGTGGAAGGGTATGAAAGGAAACTTCTGATAAGATTGCTGATTTGGTGAACAAATTATTCTAGTCTTGCCTGTATCTACTTTTCCCTTTATCGCCACCAATTCTTCTTGGTTGTGCTGTTGGAAAATTAGAGAGCATTAATGTTGGGATGTCAGCTAGGAATTTCCTTGAAGCAGTTCCTGCTCCACTGCCATAACTTTGCTAGAAATGCAGTGAAACCCCTTTTTGCTTGTGTCAATCACATCATCCAGCCATCTCATTATCTTTGTCATCACTGAAAAGAATTTACCACCTTCAAATGTGCAGAAAATACATAAATAGTACTGATTCTGTAGTCTGTGTCTTACTTTGAAAGTGAGACCAAGAGACTAATATGGATTTACAACACTGGCTAATAGTGCTTGAGGAAGGAGTTAGGTAAGCAAGGGGTTTTGTTACATTAAATGGTTTGAAGCGGGACAAAGAGGAGTGAATTTAAGATGGAATCATTAAATAGTGGGTGGAAGTTGGTTCATGAAGTTCTAACCTCAGTATTGGTGTGAAAATAGAGGGTGGAATACTAAAATAGTGAATGTTTTGAAATGTGGACACTGTTGTAATTTAGAAAATGCAGCAGCAAGTTTGCAAACAGCAAGAGCTGACAAAATAGAATGTGATAATGACCAGTTTATTTATTTTGGTTGAGGGATAAATGTTGGCCAGGACATCAGGAAGAACTCCCCTGCTCTTCTTTGACATAGTGCCATTGGTTCTTTTACATCTAGCTGAGAGGCCAGAGGTGACATCAATATATGTCTCATCTGGCAGATGGATTTGAGAGTAAAATATATCCGAGGAGACTGTGCCCTGAGAGAAGGCAAAATCCACAAAGGCTCCTTCCTTCTGCCTCCAGCGCTTAGGGAGAGAAAATGCCAAGAAATGCAAGAGGGCTGCTTTTAACTTCTGATAGTGGTGGAAAATGGTTTATCATGGATCAGCTATTTATGGTTAAGCTTTTTTAAAAACAAGTTTGAGATCATGGAGTTGGCCTTTTTGGTTTGACATCAGCTGACTGAAAGCCACAAGAAACATTGGCCTGGATTTTTGCCACGGCAGAGAGTATCTCTGTCATGGTGAAAATGGCAAAGTGCCTGAAAATCGTGAGCCTTGCCCCCAAACATGGTACATCCCTTTTTTGTGGGTTGTCATGAAAATATAATTTTCATATTATTGTGATTTATTGTAAAATTGGGTTAATAGTTAATAGTAGGTTTGGATTGGTTTCTGTGTATATATGTGTGTATGTGTGTTTGTGTGTGTGCATGTGTGGAATTTAATTGAATTGGAGGCAGCTGGTGTGGAGGTTTTGAGTTATCAAAAAGGAAGCTAGGTTTGAAATGCTACATACGTAATTCGTGGCTGAAGTTTTAGAATGTCAGGGTGTAAGAAAAATTTGCATTTTTAGATAAACCAGAGTAGTTTGAATTTCAAAGAGATGGTAAGATGTTACACCTAGCCAGAAGAAGCTAAGCTAAACAATGTGTTTATTTTTCCCAAAGGTTACTGATAAAATTAGTATTATGAAAGATTAATATGAGAAAAGTAAAGTTGCAAAAACATATGGGAACAATGGAATTTGCATTAAAAAGGGAAAAATATGTATAAAGGAGATGAGGCTATGTGTAAGAGAAGAAGGAATTCTAAGATCTAACACAAGTGTGAAAAGCTTCCAGCCCCTGTGCATCAAGTTGCTGTCTACAGGAACCGAAGCTGAGAAAACTCACTTTGAATATCACTGTCCAGGATATCATGTTGCTTTGCCTGGGTCTGTTTAAATCTATTTGTTTTTACTGTTGCCTTAATGGAGATGTAACTGGGAGCCAGATTAATTAAGGGCTTTAAGAGTTATTATAGTAGTAATTTGCAGACCTGTGTATGTGCTTGAAATATTTTCTTTTGTTAAAAGAAGTTTAATAACCCCTGAAGTCGTGATAGTCTTATTATTTCTGAATTCGGGGCACGCATCTCGAAATAAAATAGAAATTGCAAAACAGTTGTGACTGGGTGATCAAGTTTCCCTTGTGGATTTGATCCACCTGGCAAATATCATCTGCCATGTCATAACAGGGTGCAGTTCTTGTTTTGCGCATGTGTGGTTCACTGAGGCAACTGGCCATTTAAATCTTCAGCTGCCTCCACTGAAGCCGGATTTTTGTATCCCAGGAGTGTGAAACTCGAAGTATGCAGATTAGACCTTGTAAGAGCATGTCTGAGCTTTGTGCATTATTTTGGATAGCCAGGGTACACCTTTGGAGAGGTAAGGTACCCCCTTGGATACGTCCAGGCGGCAGTAAAGGAACAACGATATAGTTCCAAGTCAGAATGGTGAGTGGTTTGGAGGGGAACTTTCAGCCGTTGGAGTTCGCATGCATCTGCTGGCCTTGTTCTTCTAGAAGGTAGCGGTTATGGGTTTGGAAGGTGAGCTGCTGCAGTGCATCTTGTAGATGGTACACCCTGCTGCCACTGTGTGTCGGTGGTGGCGAGAGTGAATGTTGAATGTGGTGGATGGGGTGCCAATCAAGCGGGCTGCTTTGCCCTGGGTGGTGTCAAGCTTCTTGAGTGTTGTTAGAGCTGCACACATCCAGGCAAGTGGAGAGTATTCCATCATACTCCTGACTTGTGCATTGTAGATGGTGGACAGTTCTTTGCTGAGTCAGGAGGTGAGTTACTCTCCTTAGAATTCCCAGCCTCTGAACTGATCTTGTAGCCACAGTATTTATATGGCTAGTCCAGTTTAGTTCCTGGTCAATGGTAACCACCCCCCCCCCCCCCCCCCCAACCAGGATATTGATAGTGGGTAATTTAGCGATGATAATGCCATTGAATGACAAGGAGAGATGGTTGAATTCTCTCTTGTTGGAGATGGTCATTGCCTGGCACCTGTGTGGTTTGAATGTTACTTGCCACTTATCAGCCAAAGCTTGAATGTTGTCCTGAATGTTCTGCATATGGGCATGAACTGCTTCAGTATCCGAGGAGTCACGAATGGTGCTAAACATTTAATGGGACTGTCAATGGACCTGTCAAAATCACCTGTCAAAACTGTCAGAAGTGTCAAGAGGATTGTCCAAGGGGGCTGTTACCCTGTCAAGGCATTTAAAAGTCCTGCTCTTTAAATCTTGTAAAAAAAAATGTTTGGGCTATAAAAGGAAATCATTGCTTTGTATTTCAATCTGTCTGTTCACATAAGCTGGAGGGTTTCCATTACTGGGCTGGTGCTGCATGACTGATTTCACAACCATCCATTATCACAGCAGGATGTCTGCCATTTCACAGTTTGATTGACAGCTACAAGTGGTTGAAGTGGGGCTATGAATTCCAATGCTTATTGTTATAAGAAATTGTGCATTTGAATGAAATGCTTGTTGTTATAAGGTTTTATGTAGTTGAAGGGATATAAATATAGTGGGTGGAATTTTGTGGCCGTGTGGCGGCAGGGGGTGGGGCCGTCAAATGCAGTTAACCATTCAAAAGTCAATTGACTTCTGCAGGATGGGAAAATGCTGCTGGTGGGAGAACCGTAAAATTATGCCCAGTAAATGGGTTTTTATGAATGTGGTTTTTTGTCAATATAGTGAAATCTGCAATAGACACTTTGAACTTTATTGTATAGAACTTTAATCTCATCTCTGAATCGGTCCTGATGTCTGCCCATGGTGGATACTGCGTGAATTGGCATGGTAGGTGTAAGGGCAAAGGGTGGGGGACGTGGGTTAGCATGAGTTGGCACTAAGCTGGCATAGGTGCTATAAAGGGTCATGGGGGTGGTTACAGGGGCATAGGTTAGCATGGAGGATATGATTGTTCTTGGGAACAGGGACATAGTCTGGCATTGAGGATATAAGAGGCCAAGGGTGTACAGGGGCAGGGGTTGACATGAATTGTATGAGGGGTCGTGGAGGGGTACAGGGGCATGAGTTGTGTCCCAGTTCACTGGAGAATATTCATTCTAAAAGGTAGAAATTGCAGAGGTGCTGACCACAATCTTCCAATTTTCCTTAGGTACAGGTATAATGCTGAAGGCCTGGAAGATTGCAACTGTTCCACCCTTGTTCAAAAGAAAAGTTAGAAGAATGAAGAGCAGAGAAGGCTAAGAGGAGATTTGATAGCGGTGTTAAAAGTCATGGAGAGTTTGATAAATAAATAGACCAACTGTTTCCAATGGCTGAAGGGTTGATTAGCAGATGGCACAGATTTAGGGTGATTAGCAAAAGAACCAGAAATGACATGAGGAAAATCTTTATGTTAACCAGTGGTTAGGATTTGGAATGTCTTGCCTGGTAGGTGGTGATACAGATTCACTAGTAACGTTCAAAAGGGAATAGGATAAATGCTTGAAGGAGAAAACCTGGAGGGGTTTGGGGGAAGAGCAAAGGAGTGAGTCTAACTGGATTGCTCTTTGAAAATGGTGCAGCTCGATGAGCTGAATGGCCATAGTCTGTGCTGTATTATTCCATGATAAAAGGTGGTTCTGACAGGCTATTGGTAAAGTTATTTGCTTATTTTGCTTTCTTTTGTTGACTTAACATATTGCTGTTCCTTCATTTTTTGCTTCTGCAATAGTTTTTCTGTTGTTTGTTGTTAATTTATTTTGTCGTGTCCAACTCTTTTTGCATAGATAGAGGACATATATTGCTGTTCCTTTATTGCCATTGTGTCAATATTCTGGAATTCTTCCATCACAGCACTGTGGGAGTACTATTACTGCAAGGACTGCAACAGTTCAAAGAGAAGGTCTACTGTTACCTTCTCAGGGCACTGTGCCAATATTGTCTAGATTCTGGGAAGAAATAAAAAAAGATGGCTAGTCACAACATTGTTATTGCAATCTCATGTAGGTATTGCAACACTGTTCAATGAGCCAGCAGTCTTTGTGAGCAGTGAATCACCACAAACATGTTGCGCATGTCTGTGACTGGTTTTGTGGTAATTGTAATGCTGCCTACATAACTGTCAAGCTTCCTTCCCTTCCACTCTTTGCTCCAGCTAAGTAATTCAGTAGCTTGCTGCTTGGTGGCCAGGACTATCTTCTTTACAACTAGCTTAAGATATCTCTATAGGAACCCATCTTCAACTGCTAAATGGAGTCAGAACTATAGCCATTGGAGCAGTGGTTCCTAATTTCTTTGGTCAGAGGACCCTGCTTATAAAGCCATGTTTCATATTGAAAATGACTTTATTTGTTGAGTGGGCTGAAACCAATGGATACGTTTAAAAAGACTGAACAACAGCATTTTAAGTGACTTAAACAGCATCTCCTAAGATGGCTGAACAACAAACTACAAAGCCATCATCAAGATGCCACACTGTCTAGAAGTAGCCCGCCAGAGACAATCAATTTAGATAAGTGTGAATGACCCATCTCCTGCACCATTCATAAAACATCCAGACATAATCTTTGTATTCACCTGGGTGTGGATGTGGACCAAGCCATTAGACATGATCACTTTGGACAATGGACCCCAGACAAGAAGGGAACACCGTGGCCATAGTCTAATCATTTTTAAACAATGGATCTGGAATCAGCTTTCTATGACTATGTTCAGGTAACTGGTCAGTTTGTGAGAGGAACTCGTGATGAGCAAGCTAACCCTTTTTATGTTTTCAGAAACTGCTTCCTTTCAGACAATTCTGAAAGTGAGACCAGAAAGGCCCTGACTTTGCCCTCTCTCTCTCGCTCTCTCTCTCTCTACTCCAGCTATCCTGAAAGTGTGTGCCCTGCCTGTTTTTTGACCAGCCACAAGCTGCAGGCAGCATTTTAATTATCAGCCCAGCAACTGCTGACCCCAGGAGAAGGGTCAGAAATAATCCATCAACATCTTTAAATTGTCTTGAGCAGAATCCAGAAAGACTCTCAAGCCTAGTCTGAAACAGCCCAAGTCATCAATCCACAGGATCACAGAATTGTTATGGTGCAGAAGGAGGCCATTTGGGCCATCGTGTCTGCATCGGCTCTCTAAGCATTTTAACTTAGTGTCCATCTCTTGCCTTTTCCCCATAGCCCTGCACATTGTTTCTATTTAAATAATCATCTGATGCCCTCTTGAATGCCTCACTCGGACCTTCCTCCACCACACTTCCAAGCAGTGCATTCCAAACCCTAACTATTCGCTGTGTGAAAAAGTTTTTCTCACTTCGTATTTGCTTCTTTTGTAAAATGCTTTAAAACTGCACCCTCTGGTTCTTAATCCGTTTACGAGCTGGAACAGTTTCTCCCTACCTACCCCATCCAGAGCCCTCATAATTTTGAAACCTTCTATCAAGTCTCCTCTTAGCCTTCTCCTCTCCAAGAAAAAACAGTCCCAACTTCTCCAATCTTTTCTCACAACTGAAGTGTCTCATCCCTGGAACCATTTTTGTAAACCTCGTCTGCACTCTCTTCAATCCGTTCACATCCTTCCTATAGTGTGGCACCTAGAACTGTACACAATACTCCAGCTGAGGTCTAACCAGTGTCTTATATAAGTTCATCAAAACCTCCTTGCTCTTATACTCTATGCCACTATTAATGAAGCCTAGAATACTGTATGCTTTAGAAACAGCTTTCTCTACCTGTCCTGCCACCTTCAATGACTTATGTACATGTATACCCAGGTCTCTTTGCTCCTGCACATCCTTTAGAATATTTTATATGGTCTCTCCATGTTCTTTGTACCAAAGTGTATCACCTCACACTTCTTCGCATTGAACCTTATCTGGCACCTACCTGCCCTCTCCACCAATGTGTCAATGTCCTTTAGAAGTTCTATATTGTCCTCCTCATAGTTTACAATTCTCCCAAGTTTTCTGCCATCCACAAACTTTGAAATTGTCTCCTGCACACCAAGATCTAGATTATTTATGTATATCAGGAAAAGCAAGGGAACTCCACTACAAACCTTCTTCCAGCCCAAAAAATACCCATTAACCATTACTCTCTGTTTCCTATAGCTCAGCCAATTTTGTATCCATGCTGCTACTGTCCTTTTTATTCCATGACCTATAACTTTCCTCACAAGCCTGTTGTGTGGCACTGTATTGAACGCCTTTTGGAAGTCCAAAAACACCACATCAACAGCCTTTCCCTCATCAACCATCTCTGTTACCTCTTCAAAAAACTCCAACAAGTTAGTTTGACACGATTTTCCTTTAACAAATCTATGCTGAATGTTCCGAATCAATCCACATTTTTCCATGTGACTATTAATTCTATCCCGAATAATTATTTCTGGAATTTTCCCCACCACAAGTTAAACTGACTGGTCTGTAATTGCAAGGAAGATCTTTACAATCTTTTTTGAACAAGGGCGTAATGTTTGCAATTCTCCAGTCCTCTGGCACTTCCCCCAAATCCAGGGAACACTGGACGATTATTGCCTGTGCCTCTTCAATTTCCGCTCTCACTTCCTTCAATATTCTCGGCTGCATCTCATCCGGTCCTGGTGCCTTATCAACTTTAAGTACCGACAGCTTATCCAACACCTCTTCCTTATCAATTTTAAACCCTTCTAGTGACTGAGTTTCCTCCTCTGTCACCATGGCCTGGGCAGCATCTACCTCGTAGGTAAAGACAGATGCAGAAGTATTCACTTAACACCTCAGCCATGCCTCTTGTCTTTATGTGTAAATTTCCTTTTTGGTCCCTAATCGGCTCTACTCCTCCTTTTACTACCTTTTTATTATTGATGTGCTTATAGAATACTTTGGGATTTCGTTTTCTGTTAGTTGCCAGTCTTTTTTCATAATCCATTTTTGCTTCTTGTATTTGCCCCTTCTGAACCTTCTGTATTCAGCTTGGTTTTCAATTGTATTTGCTATCTGACACCTGCCATAAGCACACTTTTTCCACTTTAACTTAATTTCTATCTTCTTTGTCTTCCAAGGAGCTCTGGATTTGTCTGTTCCACTCTTCCCTTTTGAGGGAGCATACCTTGACTGTGCCCAAATCTCCTCTTTGAAGGTAGCCTATTGTTCAGCTACTGTTTTTCCCACCAACCTTTGGTTCCAGTTTAACTGGCCCAGTTCCATCTTGCCCATTGAAGTCCACTCTGTGCCAGTTGATTATTCTTACTTTGGATTGACCAGTATCTTTTTCCACCGTCATCCTAAATTTTATGATACAATGATCACAGTCCCCTAAATGTTCCCAACTGTCACTTGATCTACTTGGCCCACCCCATTCCCAAGGACCAGGTCTAGCAGTGCCTCCTTTCTTGTTGGACTGGACAGATACTGCTGCAGGAAATTCTCCTGAACACAATCTAGGAACGCTTGTCCCTCACTACCCCTTACACTACCACTATCCCAGTCTATATACGGGTAATTAAAGTCCCCCATTATAACTACGATGTTTACACCTCTCTGTAATTTCCTTTCAGATTTATTCCTCTATGTCCTTCCCACTAGCTGGTGGTCTATATATTACACCGAGTAATGTAATTTCACCCTTCTTATTCCTTAGCTCTAGCCAAATCAATTCTGTCCTTGAATCCTCTGACACATCCTCTTTCTCCAGTACTGCAATGCTTTCCTTAACCAAAAACGCCACCCTCCTTTTTTCCCCTCTCCTATCTTTTCTGAACACCTTGTAAAAAGGAATATTTAACACCCAGATCTGCCCTCCCTTAAGCAAGGTCTCCATTATCACCACAACATCAGAATCCCACAGGGCAATCTGTGCCTGTAACTCCCCAATTTTATTAACTATACTACATGCATTCACATATATGCAGTGCAACCCTGAATTAGACTTCATTACATGCTCCCTTTCTCTGGCTCCATCTATTAACTTACTATTTTCTATTTGAGTGCTATCTGCCTCTCCCAACATTCCGTGCGCCCTGGTATTACTTTCTAACATTCTCTCCTGGTTCCCACACCCCTGCTAAGTTAGTTTATCAGTATACAATTGGCTCTTTTGACCTCTTAAACAAGTTAACCCACCCTTTCATTTTATAACCTACTTCCGTGTCTGTGTGTGAACTCTTTAATGCACATGTGAGTGGTAATTAGGAGCGTTTTTATTTCTTTATTTTGATCAGGTGTTAAGTACAATAAATACTATTCCCTTTCTTTTAAAGCTTACAAGAAAACCTGTATGTGTGAGACTTTTACAGTCACAGCATTTAAGAAGTTAAATACTGAATTGGAAAGTGTATTCTTTCATAAAAACACCTGTTGCGGTCAACCGGGGGGTGGAAAGAAAGAGGAGCCATTCTACCACTTCTCACCTGATGGTAACAGACCCTGTTTCAGATGGAATTGTTAGTAATCACTGATCCCCAGTCTAAACTATAATGCTATATAATATCCTAAAAATGATTGCTGTGTGTAGAGTGATTTAAAAATGCTTTGAGAAAATAAGTATTTACTTAGATATTTACTTCCAAATTATTTAATTACTTGCACCACTGTCCAAGGTGAGGCAACCAGCCCACTGTGCACTGCACATGTTGTGGCCCTACTCCACTCTTTGCTCCTACCAAACAGACCTCTCACTGCCATGTCACTCATTCATGGGCTAACCCTGCTTGATAAGCACTCGCAGCCCCATGGAAAGTCTCTATGGACCCTCATTTGAGAGCCACTGCACTAGAGCCATATAACATACAATTGGATTGTTGAAACAATGCTCAAACATTATAGAGTCATAAAAGTACACAGCACAAATGGCCAGATGCCTCTAGGCAGACTTCCTGATACCTCAGACAATTTTAAGTCTACATAAAGCAGTTTTCATTTAGAGGCAGGGTCCCAAACCTGACCTCTTTGGTAAAGTAGAAAGCTGAGTTTTCTCTCCACTTATCTATTCACTGCTGCTGCTGCTCACTCATGCTCTGTGACTCACCATGTTCAGACCCTGTTTCCTCACTATCTATCCTTGGGTGTCAATTTTTGTGTGAGTGTTTAGGAGCAAATGTCCCTCTCATGGTCTGCAGAGTCCAGTTTTTCAGAAGGACTTGGGAAAAGGGTAGAGGAGCAAGAGACAACATGGTATGGAAAGTTAGGAGGCAGTAGCTGATTAGCGGCAATATACAGTACCACTTGCCATGCAGCTTCTGTGTGTGATTGAGGTAAAGGAAAATGGCAGAAACCCTACTTAATGTGGCACCCAGTGTCGCCGTTGCCAGTGCTCCTTAATCTGTTTACTCCATTGGTATCCATGACTGCTTCCTCCATCTGGGAGAGCCTGTTGAGTTCTAAGACTTCTTCAAAAATGAGGCAGAGAGTTGGCTGGTCTGCCTTTATTGAAGTGCTTGACACAGCTTCAAATAATGTGCATGCTGGAGATGGGTCAAGCTGCGAGCTGGATGTGAGCAGCCATTTGTAATTGGCTCCAATATGAAGCATGACCATAGTAAGCAGAGATGTGAAATGTTTTGTGGTTGCTACCAGGCAAAAGCAGAATGCTATTGGCACTTTTAGTGCCAATAGCAGCAACGGGTGAGAGTGGGGTTGTGATATGAGGGAGAATTGGTGCGATACATACTTGTGATTGGTGGAAAAATATGTATGTGGAGGAGGGAAGTGTTTGGAATACTGTGAAAAAAGAGTGTGAGGAAGTGCTGTGGCTTATGCAGATAAGTAGTGCTAAACTGATATCACACTTACTATAAGAATCTGTTTTCATATTAGTCACTACTATAAATGATTTTAAAGTTCCGAGCCCAAGGATTTCTGTTCGTGTTGGTGAGAAACACTTTAACACATTCGTGGACCAATGCATACCAACTGGATTTTATACATATTTTGTATCCTCAATAAATATCCCATCACTTTATGATTTAGAAAAGCCAAATATATAAAAAAGCAAAACTATGAATATGCTCTTGCTATGTATTTGAAGCTAACAACTATCATTCTAATTGACAAATTACAACACTGAAATAATACCTACATCTTTTAACCAATTCCAAGTCCTAAAAAAAACAAATTTTGCCTTTCATTAGAGAATATGATAATTTAGATCACTGATGTGCAAAGAGGAAAACTAACTTCAAGATGTAAGGTACTGTAACCTGTTTATGATATGGAGAGTTCAGCAAAACTTAAGGTCTGAAGCAAAAGCAGCTATAAATAGTGTGCAGATGATGGAAGGAAGTCAAAGCTTAGCCTTGAAGGCTATGAATGTTTAGGTGTTGTGTTCTTTTGGCAGCCATGCCAATTCAGCAGCTGTGTCTTTATGCTATGATTTAGATTTTGAAACTGTAATGATCTATGAATAAATACCTTCAGGGGAATTTCTACCCTTATATAAGCTCTTCCAACATCCCTATATTAAGATTACTCTTAACAGATGAGATCTTTGTTTCCTATTTCTTGAAAGTCCCTTCAGTGGTCCTAATGTCTTGGTAATTTTTTGATACTGACTTTAGAATTATGAGCAGAGAACCATCCCCTTTAAATTGTTTTAGCTGGTGGATCTATTCTGTGCCTGCATTTCCCCATTTTTCAAAATGTGACAGGGCACCATGACATCATAAGGATACAAAATATATTGAACTGTTACGAAGATTCAGGGGCTTGAAGGGGAATAAATAATGACGTTGGCAAGGCATAGGATTATAGAATTCTTAAACTAATTTTTTTGAACTATATTTCAAAATCACAAGGATATGACTAGCATACTGATAGCTGATGATCAGGTGAATAGCATCATGCAGCACCTATCAACGAAAATCAAAACTTACAATCTAATTTCTTTCAATTTTATAAATAGCCCAGAGAAACTGAATCCTTCCAATCAGTTCTTGCCTGGTAGTTTAAAACGTTAAAAAGACTGGGCTGTTTCATCTAGCTCCCTGCCTTAATTTGAACTGAGATCAAAGGTTTACACATTCAGTTGTCTGGATGCTACTCACAAAGCTTCACACAGTGAATCTTTCACACAGTCCCTAGTCTTACCCCTCAATCTCTTTATCTTAACCCACAGAAAAAAAACTACTGGTCTGTTTCGCCCAGGCTTTCTGAGTTTAACTCACAGAAAAACTAAAGGTTGCACGTTCCCTGAATAGTACTCACAATACACTAGACCCTATTCACATCTGGAGCACTGATCTGATGTCCAGGGTACAAATGTCACTTCTGATGTGTTGGCCAACATCTGGCTGTACAGCAAGGAACAAAGGAAAGGTATGCCTTTCTTATACCCCTCTGTACATGTTTTCAAAGCTGGTGGTGATCAGGGATTGGATATTTCTTGCATGGTCAACTCTGTGATTGCTCAAATGTGATGTCACCCCTCATGGACAGAGTCCCAGTGAACTCTTTCAAAATGCCCTTTCTCACTGTTACAAGAGCACCCAAACAACCCATATGTTTGATAAGCATTACACATGTGCATCTTCCCACTGTTTTAAGGTCCTTGCTTCCCTGATCACAATGATGACTCATGACATGAGAAGAAGTTTCAAGATTCCCTAATGAGAGCCTTCCTGGCAGTGTTGTGATAATTGCAGGTTTCTTGGTCATTTTATTGCCTGTAGAATGCAGCACACAAGACAGTTCATATTAATTTCCTGTTAAGTATTTGCTGACATAAGTTATTAACCTTTACTATTTGTTCCACTTCCTTAATCCTTGTGTTCCAACAAAGATCAAGCTAACAAATTCAATATTGGCCAATTTGACTCAATCCCATCGTGTCTTTTGTACACCCTGACAGCATTTTAGGAATAACTATAATTTTCGGCTGTATTTAATGAATAAACAGCTGCATTATCAAGTCAGGCTTTTCAGTCCATATTACAAAAGCCAGTTGGAATGTATTGCAAAATGTATGTACCTTAAAAAAATACAGTGGGAAGCTCTGATTTTGCTTGAAAAATAACCTGTTTGGGCATGCTACAGTTTAAATTTGTGCGCATAAGAAATTAAAATGAGCATGATAAGGTTTTCTCTGAGATTAGTTGAAAGTTAGAATAGTCCATTATTGGATAGTTGAAAATGTTGCTTTGCATTTGGAATCCTTGATGTTTACATTACCA
The DNA here is from genome assembly GCF_964194155.1 of Cetorhinus maximus. NCBI lineage: Eukaryota > Metazoa > Chordata > Chondrichthyes > Lamniformes > Cetorhinidae > Cetorhinus > Cetorhinus maximus. The sequence goes on along the minus strand of NC_135879.1, from coordinate 91,467,795 downwards.
AATCAACATGAAGGTGTTGATATTAACTCCAAGTGGGCTTCAGGCCTATAGGGGTGGATCGCATACAAATCACACTGGTTGCCCTACATTTCAGGCTGGGGGCCTTTTAAGTCTATTGATTCTTTTTTAAAAATTCATTCACAGAATGTGGGCTTCGCTGCCTGAGCCAGCATTTACTGCCCATCCCTAGTTGCCCTTGAGATGGTGGTGGTGAGCTGCCTCGTGGAACCGCTGGAGTCCATGTGGTGTATGTACACCCACAGTGCTGTTAGGAAGGGAGTTCCTGGATTTTGACCCAGTGACAGTGAAGGAACGGCGATATATTTCCAAGTAAGGATGGTGACTTGAAGGGGAACTTCCAGGTGGTGATGTTCCCATCTAACTGCTGCCCTTGTCCTTCTAGATGGTAGTGGTCGTGGGTTTGGAAGCAGCTGCCTAAGGAGCCTTGGTGAATTCCTACAGTGCATCTTGCAGATTGGACACGCTGCTGCTAATGTGTGTTGGTGGTGGAGGGAGTGAATGTTTGTGGATGTGCCAATCAAGCGGGCTGCTTTGTCATGGATGGCATCAAGCTTCTTGAGTGTTGAGGGAGCTGCACTTATCCAGGCAAGTGGAGAGTATTCCATCACACTCCCATCACACTCCTGACTTGTGCCTTGTAGATGGTGGACAGGCTTTGGGGGGTCAGGAGGTGAGTTACTCCTCACAGGATTCCTAACCTCTAACCAGGTCTTGTAGCCACAATATTTATATGGCTAGTCCAGTTCAGTTTCTGGTCTGTGGTAACCCCCAGGATGTTGATAGTGGGAGATTCAGTGATGGTAATGCCTTTGAATGTCAAGGGGCATGGTTAGATTCTTTCTTGTTGGAGATGGTAATTGCTTGGCACTTGTGTGGTGTGAATGTTACCTTCCACTTGTCAGCCCAAGCATGAGTATTGTCCAGGTCTTGCTGCATTTGGACATGGACTGCTTCAGTGTCTGAGGAGTCGTGAATGGTGCAGAACATTGTGCAATCATCAGCGAACATCCCCACTTCTGACCTTATGTTGGAAGGAAGGTCATTGATGAAGCAGCTGAAGATGGTTGGGCCGAGGACACTCTCCTGAGGAACTCCTGCAGTAATGTCCTGGAGCTGAGATGACTGACCTCCAACAATCACAACCATCTTCCTTTGTGCTAGGCATGACTCCAACCAGTGGATCGTTTCCCCTCTGATTCCCATTGACTCCAGTTTTGCTGGGGATCCTTGCCACGCTTGGTCAAATGCTGCCTTGATGTCAAGGGCAGTCACTCTCACCTCATCTCATTCAGTTAAATGACTGCTGGTCTACGTGTCCCCAGGACAGGTGGGAACAGATCAGGCAGACAAGAACATCTGCCAACTTACAGGTGATTAGTGGGAAGAGGATTTTGAGAGGGTTTTACTGGAGGTAACAGGGGTAGGGGTGGGGGGGGGGGGGTGGTGGGGTGGGGGGCGACAATGGCTGTGACTTTCTTGGTGGGACACTCTCAGCCTGGTGGGAAAGCTGCAGTGGCTTCCCCACTCAGGCATTCGCTAAAATGCAATAAAGATCCTGTTGATATAATAGGATCCCAATTTGATTAAATTGTTGAGGCTGTTGCCTACTTTAGGTGGGTGCTTCATCCATTTGCAGGACCATACAACTTAAAATTAGAAATGGCAGGCAAGATCCATTTTTATACAGGCATGTAACTTGCTTGGTTTCTGCAGGTGGGTAAGATCAAAATCAACACAATGTTTGTCAGGTTTCAGTGCAGTTCTAATTGGACACTTGCCTGCAAAGCACAACTGCATATTGCTTAGCATTAATTTTATACTGGTTTGGTAATCTCACTTAAAGGTCATAAGGATAGATAGTAATTGATGAAAGAAGAAATGAATGTATTGAGCCAATTTTATATTGTTTGGATGAAATACGGAAACTAAATGTTGTTATGGTTGAGGATGACACAGTTATGTGTTGGGATACCACAAAGCATAAATGTGTGTCATCTTGAGCCACATTTAGGAGATGTCTGGGAAAGGAATTGAATTGTTTCCTTTTGATTAATCATTGTGGGAAATGATAGTCGAGCTGGTGATTCACCACTTCAGTGAATTGAAATGTATCCGGATTTATTGCATCTCTTGTATGTCTATTATTCCAACATCTAGAGTTTAGCATCATAAAGACAGATGAATGCTTAAAATGTTTGTATGATATTCATCTATTGTTTAACACTGATGTTAACCTGTTTAAATGTGTTAATACATCTTAAAATTTTGGACGAGGAATGTGATATGAGGACATTGAGCATTTGTCTGTTAACTTTTGAGGTTCTTAACCCTTTAGTGGTCATCAGTATATCAAATTAAGCTTGATTTTTGCTACTCATGGGAATTTACTGTAATTGATTCTAATGCTTATTTGTTTGATCATGCTCGTTATTCAATTTTTAAACATTCATTCATAGGAATGCGGGCATCACTGGTTAAGGCAGCATTTATTGCCCATCCCTAATTGCACTTGTTCAGAGGGCATTTAAGAGTCAACCACATTGCTGTGGGTCAGGAGTCACGTGTAGGCTAGACCAGGTAAGGACAGCAGATTTCCTTCCCTAAAGGACATTAGTGAACCAGATGGCTTTTTACAACAATTGACAATGGTTTACTAGTCATCATTAGACTTTAAATTGTCTAATGATGACTAGTAAACCATTGTCAATTGTTGTAAAAAGCCAACTGGTTCACTAATGTCCTTTAGGGAAGGAAATCTGCTGTCCTTACCTGGTCTAGCCTACACGTGACTCCTGACCCACAGCAATGTGGTTGACTCTTAAATGCCCTCTGAACAAGTGCAATTAGGGATGGGCAATAAATGCTGCCCTAGCCAGAGATGCCCACATTCCCACGAATGAATAAAAAAATTAAATCTTGAAACGTATGCTTTGAACTATGTAATGTTGAGTAGTTTATGGCAGCTTTTAAGTCTCTATATTAGCTTAGATTTTAATGGAGTTTTGTGTTTCGTTTTATTGGCTAGGAACTGGCCAATTATAGAATAGAATGGGCCAGTTCTTTGATTGAGGTTAACTATATTGCTAGTGTGCATGTCCAGACTGTGTACAGTTTTAAAACAAAAATTGATATGGAGTTGTAAAAGAAGAGGGAAGATTGATATGTTGTCTAGCGAAAATATTTTGGGCTGGTACCAGGCGAAAAAGAACTAGAAGAAAATTCATTTCTTTAGCAGTCAAATTCATTACCTTGTTGAGCATACCAGAACAGACAACAACACAAAGTGGTATGTGTGAAAGAAGGAAATAAACAGATAATAAATATTGAAAATGTGCCATAAGTTTGGCTAAAATCTGATAAGTGTAGATAATTAATGCAAAATTGGGATTTTAAAACCGATTACCAACCTGGCAATCCTCCAAAAGCACCTATTGCCTCAATTTAAGGTTTATACAGGATGTAGAAAAACTGTTTGCAAATAATGTTTGATCAAGAACGTTTAAGCAAAACAAATGAAAGTGATTATAAGATTTTGCATTTATTTTGAAACTACTTAAGACCAAATTCTGGGAAAGTATTGGATTTCGTGATGGTGTTCACCACTGAACTTGTATCAAGCTATGAACTAGCCAATCACAAAACCCCCTTGGCAGGAATTTGTGTTTGAAGGAGGAGGATTCCCACCCCCCACTCCAGCGCAGTTTTCGTGAGGCCCAGCATTGCTGTGTAGCGTGGGTAGAAAGGGAAGATGATAATGGTGCAGTGACTGAAAGCTGTACCCATAAAATCTGGATGAACAAAGCTTTTGCACTAAACAAAGGATTAATTAAATTTATTTGATAAGAATCATTTTACAAAATTAAAAATTAAAATATATTTTTAAAAAGTGTATTAAATTTGATCAGAATCATTTTTTTACGCATTTTGAGGAGGTTGGATAAATCATTTTAAGAAGCGATATATTGAAGCATGCCTGATGGATCATGCAAAAATGTCATATAGATTTGACATTTTAATTGGATGTTTTCACATTGATATTTTGACGAGATTTATCTGATTTGTTCAAAGAATCATTAACATGAAAACAATGAAAAAAGTTTGATAAATCTTGTTAAAAAATAAGTAAAAGGCAGGTTATTCAAAAGTCATTTATATGAATCCATTTTAAAATTTAAAGGCATCTTCCTGTGCCGGCGTCATTATTAAATATTGTGAAATAAGGGGAGGCTCCTGAACACCTGGAAATATCAACCCTAAGGTTTGTCTGCATGAATGGTTTGTTGTTATTTGCCCAAAGTTTCACTTGTCCCACATACCTGTCATTTTAAATCCACAATTGAAATTACGTGAGGCCTTATGTGTAATGTAGATTAGCCCACTGCAGCTTGTGGATTTACATGTTGCAGCGTGCCAGTTCCTGGGCCTGTCAACAATGGTGCATGCTGAACGCATCACTGTAATTGGCAAAATCTGAGCTGCGTATCCTTTTAATTCAACATATTCTCTACAATCGTGTACATTTGGAGGGCTGGGTGGCTGGGGGTGGTGAAGGCGGTAGTGGTGGGGAAGCATTGTTTATATTACATCATCTGGACAAAAATTCTCAATTTGCTTTGAATATTTAGTATGATTCATGTAAATTACAGTGTTTAGAAATAAAGAGAATGTGATTTCTTAGTTTCTTGAGTGATGAGTCTTTGGCATTTTGTCTGTCTGTCTCTCCTCTACCCTCACCCCAGCCCCATTTACATGAGAAATCTGTTGTGTGTTAATGCATCTTTAAAGTAGTAGTGGGAAATTTTATTTCTATGCATCATGCTAAACCACAAAAATGATTTCTCTCCCAAGCGTGTAAATATCCCAACAATATCTGTGTAACCGATTAATAAATGGTAACAAACCTACAAAAAATACTAAGCGATTCATGTCTAATCATCCATGCATATTGCGTACTTCATTAAAAATTTTTTAAAAATGAAATAAAGATGGGTTTTGACAAAAAGCCATCGACCTGAAACATTGGGTGGAATCTTGGCCGTTTAATCCTTGCCGAACAGTGGGACCATTCTGGGGTCAGGAACCCACTAACTAATGTGTACATCTTGCCATTGCTGTTCCCCAGAGCAAAGTAATTATCATCCCATCGCAGGATCCCTGACCAATCAGGGAGGGTGGGCCAGATGCTGTGCCCATTCTGTCCAAAGAAGGACTTCTAATGAAGGGGAGCATGGTTACAAGGGTTACAGAAGCCCACCAGCAATAGGATTTTTGAGGCTGCAGCTTCCACCACCCATCGTACCACTGCACCACCATCACCCCTCATCACCACCCCATGCTCCCAGGTGTCTCACTCCTGTCTGGAGGTCTCACTGTGGGATCAGAGGGGCTTCAGTGAGATGATCTTTTCCAAGGATGGGAAGAGAAGAACAGCCTCTCATACCAAGCAGGTGCAGATGGACGTGACCATGAAAGTCAGAAGTAGAAGTGTAGTTGCTCTAACCTGGCGCCAGTGCACCAAGAGGATCCAGAACCTCAGGAAGGCAGGAAAGGTGAGCAGCACTTTCAGGTGCCAACCCCTACACCTTGACTTTCCATCATTCTCCTGCACAGCATTCCTCAGAGCAACACACCCTGCTGTTCCACTCATTCCCCACTCTCCACCATCCTCCTCACATCTCCATTTGAACAACCAACACTCACAATCGCTCTCATTCTGTTTTCCCACTCACATCCATACCTCATAGTCACCCTGTTGGTGTTGGGGGTGGTGTGGTTTCTGCTCTTACTCCTCAGCAGAGGTGGAGGAAGGTGCTGCTGTATAAACTGCTCCTAATCCATGCTGAAACCTGGCAGCAGGGAAGTACAGCTGAAGGTGAATTAAGTGCTAGATGGGTGAATTCCCCAGACTCAAGGGACGTGCCAGAGGACTGGAGAATTGCAAACATTACACCCCTGTTCAAAAAATGTTGCAAGGATAAGCCCAGTAATTACAGACCAGTCAGTTTAACTTTGGTGGTGGGGAAGCTTCTAAAAACAATTATTCGGGGTAGAATTAATAGTCACGTGGAAAAATGTGGGTTGAAATGGAAGAGCCGGCATGGATTTCTTAAGGGAAAATTGTGTTTAACTAACTTGTTGGAGTTTTTTGAAAATGTAACAAAGTGGGATGATGAGGGTAATGCTGTTGATATGGTGTACATAGACTTTCAAAAAGCATTCAATACATGCCACACAACAGACTTGTGAGAAAAGTTATAGCTCATGGAATGAAAGGGATAGTAGCAATGTGGATACAAAATTGGCTGAGTAATAGGAAACAGCAAATAATGGTTAATGGGTATTTTTCAGTCAGGAGGAAGGTTTGTGGTGGAGTTCCCCAGGGGTCGATATTGGGACCCTTGCTTTTCCTGATATATATTAATTATCTATATCTTGGTGTGCAGGGGACAATTTCAAAGTTTGTGAATGATACAAGACTTGGAAGCATTGCAAAGGGTGAGGAGGACAATGTAGAACTTCAAAAGGACATCGACAAGTTGGTGGAGTGGGCAGATAGGTGGCAGATAAAGTTCAATGCAGAGAGGTGTGTGGTGATTCGTTTTGGTAGGAAGTTAATGGTGAGATGATCTGAAATAAGGGGTACAACTCTAAAGGGTGTGCAGGAGCAGAGGGACCTGGGTGTATATATGCTTAAGTCATTAAAGGTGGCAGGACAGGTGAAGAGAGCATTAAAACATACAGTATCCTAGAATTTATTAATCGTGGCATTGAGTCTAAGAGCAATGAGGTTATGCTGAACTTGTATAGGACACTAGTTAGACCTCAGCTGGAATATTGTGTACAGTTCTGGATGCCACATTATAGGAAGGATGTGAACGCATTGGAGAGAGTGCAGAAGAGGTTTATAAGAATGGTTCCAGGGATGAGAAATTTCTGTTATGAAGATAGATTGGAGAGGTTGGCTCCTTAGAGAGGAGAAGGATAAGAGGAGATTTCTTAGAGGTGTTCAAAATCATGAGGGGGCTGGATAGAGTAGTCAGGGAGAAACTGTTCCCGTTTGTAAAAGGATCAAGAATGAGAGGGCACAGATTTAAAGTGAGTGGCAGAAGAAGCAAATGTGACATGAGAAAAAAAAAAATTCGCACAGCGAGTGGTTTGGGTCTGGAATGTACTGCCTGGAAGTGTGGTGGAGGCAGGTTCAATCGAGGCATTCAAGAGGGCATTGGATGATTATTTAAATAGAAACAATGTGCAGAGGTACGGGGAAAAGGCAGGAGAATAGCACTGAGTCATAATGCTCATTTGGAGAGCTAGTGCAGACATGATGGGCTGAATGGCCTCCTTCTGCACAGTAACAATCCCCTTGTTCAAAACAGATTGATTGTGTGAAATGATCTCCGAGAAGTTGGCATTCAACTGTCAAGCAGTGAATTTGCTCTCTGAGAGAAGTGCTTTAACTAGCAGCCTCTCACCTGGCCAACGCTGGAGCTCTTCAGCGTGACTGATTAAAAACCACCGGCATTAAACAGGAAATTAGAGATGCATGTAACAAGGTTGCTACAGTGATCATATGTGACTTTAATCTACATATAGACTGGGCAAACAAAATTAGCAATAATACTGTGGCAGATAATTCCTGGAATGTGTAGGAGATAGTTTTTTAGACCAGTATGTTGAGGAACAGACTATCCTAGATTTGTTATTGTGCAATGAGAAGGGGTTAATTAATAATCTTGTTGTGTGGGGTTCTTTAGGGAACAGTAACCATAACATGATAGAATTCTTCATTAGGATGGAAAGTTAAGTAGTCCGATCTGAAACTAGGGTCCTAAATCTTAACAAAGGAAACTACAAAGTTATGAGGCGTGAGTTGGCTAAGGTGGGTTGGGAAACTTCATCAAAAGACATGATGGTAGATAGGCAATGGCTAATATTTAAGGAACAAATGTATTCATTGCAACAGTTATATATTCTTTTCTTTCGCAAAAACACAACAGGAAAAATGGCCCAACCATGGCAACAAAAAAAATTAAGGACAGTATTAGATCCAGAGGGGACTCATATAAAGTTGTTAGAAAAAGCGGCAAGACTGAGGATTGGGAGCAGTTTAGAATTCAGCAAAGGAGGACCAAGAGATTAATTAAGAGGGGAAACATAGAATATGAGAGTAAACTTGCATGGAACATAAAAGTGGACTGTAAAAGTTTCTGTAAGTGTGTAAAAAGATAAAGATTAGTGAAGACAAATGTAGGTCCCTTAGAGACCAAAACGGAAGAATTTATAATAGAGAACAAGGAAATGACAGAGCAATTAAACAACTACTTCAATTCTGTCTTCATGGAGGAAGACACAAATAACTTCCCAGAAATATTAGGGAACCAAGAGTCCAGTGAGAAGGAGGAATTGAAGGAAATTAGTATTACAAAAACAATAGTGCTGGAGAAATGAATGGGACTGAAAGCTGATAAATCCCCAGGGCCTGATAATCTACATCCCAGGGTACTAAAGGAAGTGGCCATGGAAATAGTGGGTGCGTTGATTGTCATCTTCCAGCATTCTGTAGATTTTGGAACAGTCCCAGCAGATTGGAGGTTGGCAAATGTAACCCCACTATTTAAAAAAGGGAAAATGCTAGAGTCTATTATAAAGGATTTGTTAACAGGATACTTAGAAAATATCAACAGGATTCAAGAAAGTCAGCATGGATTTATGAAAGGGAAATCATTTTTGACAAACTTACTGGAGATTTTTAGGACATAACTAGCAGAAGAGATAAGGGTGAACCACTGGATGTGGTGTATTTGGATTTTCAAAAAGCTTTTGATAAAGTCCCACATAAGAGGTTAGTGTGTCATTCCGATCTGTAGTTTGGTGGGCGCGCGCACACCGAACTGTCAAAGGCCTGTTAAGGCCATTAATAAACCAATTAACCAAATTGACAGGGCTGCCAGTCCACCCTTAAGGTTGGTGGGCAGGCGAAGAGTCCAAGTGGCCTTCGCATTTTTCATGAAACCTCATCCACGGGCGGGATGAGATTTCATGAAGGGTTTATTAAATTAATATATATTTTAAACATATCATAAATGTGTCCCAGCTCATGTGACGCTGTTACATGAGAGGACATGTGTAAATGATTTTTAACTTTATTTTGAAGTCTCAAATTGAACTTAATCTCCCTGAGGCATGGAGCTGCCTCAGGGAGATTTTTGTGCTCTTTCGCGCGCATGTGCGACAGAGCGCAGACCCTGACTCTCCCTCCTCCCCCCGTGCTGAGCGCTACCGGCCGTGCGTCACGCTGGGCGGGCCTTAATTGGCCCGCCCACATAAAATGGCGGCATGCAGCTGATTGCGGGTGGCGATCAGCTCCGTGCCCGCTTCCGACCGGCCCGCCCGACAGGCAGAAGATTCTATCCATGGAATTGGAGGTAATATATTGGCATGGATTGAGAATTGGTTCGCAGGCAGGAGACCAAGAGTAGGATTAAACAGGTCTTTTTCAGAGTGGCATGCGGTGACTAGTGGGGTACCACAGGGATCAGTGCTTGGGCCCTAGCTATTCACAATATATATCATTGGTTTGAATGAGGGAACCAAATGTAATATTTCCAAGTTTGCTGATAACATGAAACTTGGTGGGAATGTGAGCGATGAGGAGTGTGTTAAGAGGCTTCAAGGCGATTTAGACAGGTTGAGTGAGTGGGCAAATACATGACAGATGCAGTATAACATGGATAAGTGTGAAGTTATCCACTTTGGTAGGAAAAACAGAATGGCAGAGTATTACATAAATGGTGGTAGATTGGGAAATATTGATGTACAAAGGGACCTGGGTGTCCTTGTACACCAATCACTGAAAGCAAGCATGCAGTTGCAGCAAGCAGACAAGAAGGCAAATGGTATGTTGGCCTTCATTGCGAGAGGATTTGAGTACAGGGACAAGGATGTCTTACTGTAGTTGTACAGGGTCTTGGTGAGACCACACTTGGAGTATTGTGTGCAATTTTGGTTTCCTTACCTAAAAAAGGATATACTTGCTATAGAGAGAGTGCAGCAAAGGTTCACCAGACTGATTTCTGGGATGGCAGGATTGTCGTATGAGGAGAGGTTGGGTCGACTAGGCCTGTATTCACTGGAGTTTAGAAGAATGAGAGGAGATGTCACGAAACATATAAAGTTCTGGCAGGGCTGGGCAGGTTAGATGCAGGGATGAGATGATGCTTCCTCTGGCTGGGGTGTCTAGAACAAGGGGTCACGGTCTCTCGATACAGGGCAGACAATTCAGGACTGAGGTGAGGAGAAACTTCTTCACTCAGAGGGTGGTGAACCTATGGAATTCTCTACCACAGAGGGCTGTGGAGATCAAATCACTGAATATATGTAAGAAGGAAATAGATTTCTGGACTCTAAAGCATCAAGGGGTCTGGGGAGAGAACGGGACTATGGTGTTGAGATAGAGAATCAACCATGATCATATTGAATGGCGGAGCAGGCTCAAAGGGCCGAATGACATACTCCTGCACCTATTTTCTATGTTTCTATAGGGAAGGTGAGGCCCGCTGGGTGCCACCTCCCGCCCTTGCATCCAACACCCCTACCCAAATTATCTTTGTCTTGGGTCACTCCACGGCCCTTGATTCCGGAGGCTGTTCTTTTGGCAGCAGCCACGGCCTCCCCAGTAACTCCACTGAGCACAAGAGCTGCTGGTCTCTGATTGACTGGTAGCTCTTGCTAGGTGAGACTTCTGCCCAGGATCTTGATTCCAGGGGAAGGCCCGCTGCTGGCTTTGCCACTGCCTGATTGGCTTGTGGTTCAGCAGGTCTTCCCGAATAAAGGCAGCACTGGTCTTTCGCCAGCACTCCAGCCAGCAGGAGAGACCCCTGAACCCCTCAACAAGATTCTGTCCCAAGGAACAATGTTCTAAACCAACTAGTTTGCTTTTCCATTTTGATTCTTGTTTCCATTAATATACATTGTATTTAGCAGTTGGTTTTTACTAAACTGAATCAGGAGCTTGTGTGTGGGTGTGTGTGTATTTTATGTGTTTTTTAAAGATCTTTTACAAAATCCATTTGGTACGTTTTTAGCCATTCCAGCCTTTTAATTTTGTGGTTAGGTCTATGTTCAGAAGTGCAATTTCTTTGCTGAGATTGAGGCAAATTAAAAGGTAGTTATTTTTGATCAAAGTAAATCCTTGGGAAAATGAGGCTATGAATTTGTATTTAGAGAAATTCTATCAACATAAAGCTTGCCAAGCATCTCAAAATTTGTCAGATGGCTTAATATAATGCATCGTAGGTTTGATGGCCTAAGCTGCTCTTCCACAGTTTAAAAAAAATGTATTGTGTTATTCTAATGCAAATATATTATCTTGTTTAGTGCTGCCTTTGGTAATAGTGACAGCTTTATGTATCAAATACTTTAGTGGTGTCTGAAATACAGCAGTAGACTTTCTTGACATATAAACTCCAGCATTTTGGTTAATAAATCCAAGAGGGGGCTTGTATACTATAAGTACCTGTGAACCATAGAACAATATCTTGTGTGAAACTCATGGATTGGAAAGGGCCAACGTGATGCAGTAGCCTAAGTAAATTAAAATAGTTGCAGCAAATGAGCAGTAATAATGGATGACACGTTGCAATGATGAAAGCTCTCAGAATGCTTTATCAACAGCATAAGGGTGAAAGTTACAATAGTGAATACTATTTGTGTCAATTACTCTGAGAAATTTTCTGAGTACTCTGGAAAATGCTTGCGTGCACTTAAGGTCAATTTACACTCCTTTTCGATCTGGTTCATCTTTTCGATGAGGTTTATTGTTAAACCTAAACTGCATTTGCTAAAATGCAGACTTGCATTTATATTCCCAAAATGGTTTGCAGCCACTGAAGTACTTTTGAAGTGTAGTCAATGTTGAAATGTAGGAAACATGGTGGACAGTTGCACAACAACAGACTTCCACAAACAGAATGAGATACATGACCAGATAATCTGCTTTATTGCTGGTGATCGAGGGATATATGTTGGCCAGGACACTGGGGAGAATGCCTCAGCTCTGCTTTGAATAGTGTCCTGGGGTTTGATAGGCTTAACATCTCATCCAAAAGATGGCACCTCCGACAGTGCATCATTAGTATTGCATTGAATTGTCAGCCTGGATTTTGCAGTCAAGCCTTCACAGTGGAACTTGACCTGAAAGGTGAAAGTTGCTAGCAGTGATCCACAGTCCAGTCCAACCACCAGAGGGTCTGACTCTAGGGACGGAATTTTCCGTGCCCGTTGGCAGCGGGTGTGTTTGACGGCGTGAGTGGACAGTATGGCCAAAAATCGGTTTCACAATGTCGTGAAACCAGTTGCAATCGTCCACTCTGTCTGCCGCTGGACATCAGGAACCTCATTGTAATATATCTGCATATCATTATAAGCTCAGCTCGCCGAAATCATCCCCCCCCCCCCCCCCACCCCCACCCCCAATAGATCATCCGAGCATGCCAGTGCCATTGCACGCCAACGTGTTTTACAACAACATATAAAAGGCCCGCACTTGGCGGGCTGCACTTTGAGGGGAACTCGGAGCTGAGTGCACAGTAATGTTGTGCAGCGCTCGTGAGTATCGCCTGTTGGACTTCAAGGTTGAGGTGCCACAGATTCAGGCGAGAGCACAGGCAGGTCACTTTTTCCCATCTAGCTGACAGTGCAGTGCTGGGCTGGGGCAAGGGCTGCCCTGCGATTGAGGTGACTTCAGGGGTGGGGTAAAGGGCTGCACTGCTGTTGATGGTAGTGCACAAGCACGTGTCGGGATGGGGTGTGGGGAAGCAGCCATGCATTAGGGAAACCTTGTATAAAGTGACCATTCCTCTGCAGCAGAGACAGTTCAGGTGCAATCACATGAACATGCGAGGAGTCTGTAGCTTCTCTGCCCACTCAAGCAATGCAGAGGCATGAAAGTGTCACCAAGTGCTCCAGAGCTTTTCACCCCTCGGGCACAGACTGCAAACTAATGAACGTTTTGGTGGACTGCAGAACATTTGGACAACTGCGCACGTTGTACAGTTTCCTTGCCAAAGCACTCACAGCCCCTTGCAATGTCATCATTCTGGTTTGGACCAGCCTCCCCCATGGTCAAGCTAACAGTGCAGCCTTGCAGCGCGGGTTAGGAGAATGCCTGAGCTAAGAGCACAGCACACACATGTTATGACATAGCAGTTGGTAAAGGCTGAGTTATTTGAAATTCCAGAGAGAAACCTTAAACAACTGTCATAACCTATATTTTCAATTGGTATGTTTGAGATGCAATTCTGAATTTAGGAATAAACCACCAAGCCTCCAGAGGTTTCTATGTAAATTAAATTAAACATTTATTAATTTAACAAGGTATTAAACACATACACATGTCTACAAATTACTATTATAATAACTAGTATACAAATCCCCAAATTAATCACTCCCAGGTAATCTTCCTCAAGGCAACAATAACCCATAGACTTAAACAGACACCAGGCAAAGCATATTTCATCTTACAAATTCAAAATGAGGTTCCTTTTCAATTTGTTCCTTCGCAGGCACAGTGGGTAGGGTTTACATGCCCCTGACCCACACACACAAACTCATTCCTGTATATACCTAGCCTTCCCTTTGAATGCAAATTCTCATGGTATCACCAGACCCTTTGAACTCCACCTCTTCTAACAATAAAACCTCTTTCATAGTACCAATTTTATTAGTAATATAAGCATATTGTTTGGTGTCTCTTAGCTAGGTGAAAGATTTCACCCTCAGTCTTTGAATGGTTTATTCAACAAAATGCAAAAGTATTCTTTACTTTACTGTTTCACATCTCAAAACTACTATACATCAAAGCACCCAGAGTAGCTGGCTTTAATCCAATTAAGACACAGGTGCCCACAGACACAGACCCTACTGCAAGTCCAATTTAAAATAATTTCCAATAACATTATATACATTAATATCCCTTCACGACAGTCGTCCAATGGGCAAAGCTTCCGCCAGTCGGACAGGTAAAGTGGGGCACAGGTGGGTGGGGTCTCGGGCAGCCATGCAGTGCACTAAACCCTGGCCATCCAAGTGGTGGCCAGCACTCTCTGGGATGCATTAAGGGGCCTTCAGACTTAACCAAAAGAGGCTCTTAGAACACCCAGATGCGCGCATCTCTGTCTTTCATCCTGCAGGAGGAGTACTGCAAGAGCATGGAGCATGGTGGACTAGCTGTATGCCTCATGACTTACAGAGAATGGCAACAAAGGAGAAGCTCTGTGCAGCCAGGTGCCTCTGTCACTCTCAAGGAGCAACACCCTTGGAGAAGGGGTGGCTCGGGCTTCTGTACACACAACTGAAAAGCCACAGTGACCGTTGCTGGTCAGCGCCTAGCTAGACCCAAGGTCTATAGATGCTGCCTGTAGATGACCGAGAACCAATGTCACCAAAGACTGCACTTGCCTAGGGAACTGGTCGGTTAGATCTGCCAGCTACTGTAGGATTTGGCGCCGTGGGTACATGGAGGGCATCAACTGCCCATGGCCATGAAAATGACTGGGGTGCTCAATTTTTACACCAGTGGCTCCTTTCAGGGCTTCACAGTTGACTTCTGTGGGATATCACAAGCCTCAACACACAAATGCATCCATGAGGCCACGGATGCCAACTTTGCGAGGGCACACAACTTTGTGCATTTCTCCCGGGACCAAGAGAGCCAGGATGCAAGAGTGATTGGATTTGCCCAGATCTTGGGTTTCCCACAGGTGCAGGGTGCCATCGACTGCACTCAAGTAGCCCTCAGATCTCTGTGGCAACAAGCAGTCAACAATGTCAACCGCAAGGGCTTCCACTCACTGAATGTTCAGCTGATGTGCGGCCACCACAAACTCATCCTACAGGTCTGCGCGCAGTTTCCAGGGAGTGTACACGACTCGTACATCCTCAGTCGGTCACAGATCCTTGATGTCTTCCGGGGTCCACAGAGGCTACAGGGATGGTTCCTCGGGGACAAGGCTACCCGCAGAGGCCATGGCTAATGACAGCCGTACAGCAGCCTCAGACTGCAGCAGGGTGACGGTACAATGAGGCTCATGCAGCAGCTCACAACTTGGTGGAGCAGACCATCGGGATGCTGAAAATGAGGTTCCGATGCCTGGACCAGTCTGGTGGAGCCCTGCAATACAGTCCGCAGAGGGTGTCACACATCGTCATCGTCAGCTGCACCCTTTACAGCCTGGCGCTGCAATGGGGAGAGGAGCTGGCTGAAGTGGAGATGCGGGGGCTGGAGGTCTCCTCTGATGAGGAGGACGTCGACGGGTCGACAGTGATGAGGGTGATGAGGTTCTATAAGGCGATGATGACACAGGTGAGGCTGTTGCACTGGGCAGATGAGGCAGGAGCACTTGGGAGGCCCTCATAGCTGCTACATTTATGAAGGATAATGATGACATGCAGTGAGGAGACCCCATAGATCCTCACATCTTATTTGTGAACGTTTGACTCCAGTCTGGTTGAGGGCAGCGCACATACCCTCTGTGAGAGTGCTCTTGTCGTGGGGATGCAGTGGAGGCCTTAATAGTCATTCTATTGCCCGAGGATGATGACGACATGCAGTGAGGACACCCCGTAGATCTTCACATTGCTCCTGTGACTGTTTGAATCCTGCCTGGCTGAGGGAAGCTCACTTACACTCTGTGATCAGGGGCATATCGTGGAGGCACAGCTGTGAAATTTTAAATGCATCTGATCCCTTGTCCGCCTTCAGTACCTGACCCCTTCAGGAGCACAGAGTCACTGGTCACAGATGCTGAAGAGATGGGGGAGCCAGCCCCTCCTTAAAAGTGCTGAGAGCACACAGAGAGAATGCGCAACTCTGTGACGCCTGCCCACTACATTCTGGCAGCAATGACCAGCACCATCAAGGTGCAGGCATCACTGGTGTGTCCAGGGAGTGTGAGGCCGGGCCATCACTTTCGTCTGAAGGAATGAGACACCTACCTTTATCGTGTGCAGGACCCAAGGTTTCACATCTGAGTGACATGAACACTGCTCATCAGAACAAGGAGCCATAGACAGGGAGACTTTCTTGGGAGTTTGTTTGCAATAGTGAACATTATATACAGATGATTAACACCCATGCTCAAAAAAAAACGGACCACGTTTACATAGGGTGTTGTAGGCTGCACTCCCTTTTTAGTTATTTAAAAAACCTTTTGTTACTATTTTGTTTGCACTTCAGTCCCACGCTCCAGATCTACGGACACCCGGTGCGGAAGGGGGTCGGGAAGGAGGAGGACCTCCTCGTGAACCTGCTCCTGGGCCTGGCCAGGTTGGCCATTAACAGGTCCAGGCAGCGGGCGATCGAGGGGGGAGTCCCGCCCGATTGTTTGTCCCTCTTCCGCGGCTACGTTCGCGGCCGAGTGTCCCTGGAGAGGGAGCACGCGGTGTCTGCCGGCACCATCGAGGCCTTCCGTGCCCGGTGGGCACCGCGGGGACTGGGGTGTTTTGTTGACCCCTTTAATCACATCTTGGTTTAATGTTTGTAAGGTTCCTTTAAACTTTGTCCTTGGTTTTACAGCTGACCTGACTTAGGGGCTGTGCCTGATTTATCCCTTGTTTTTGTTAATTTAGTTAATTGTTTTAACTCTACAAGAGTTACATCATCTTAACCTTCCTAACACTGCTGTTATTGGTGCACCCCGGCCATCCACAGCGGAGGTGGAGGCAGCCTGCTGACTGCTATGCCCTGTCTGTGATGACGTTGACGGGTGTCCTCTGGAGGGCCGAGACCTGGAAGGGCCCCGGCCTGCTTTCTGGGTCCTGCTGTGTGGCAGTGGCACCCTCCTCGGCCTGTGCAGCTGGAGCTGCTGAGGTCACAGGAAGAGGAGATTCGTATGGGCCGGACACTCCCAGAGCCACCTGAGTGGATGGCCCTGGGATGTGCACCTGGTGATCCTCTTAACTATGGGTGTCCAAGGATCCCTGGCTGACTCCTTGAGGAGAAGGGGTAGCTGGAGTGAGATCGAGCTGTCCCACATCCCTCTTGGGTACACACTGTTGAAGGCCAACTATGGCGTCAACAATGGAGTTCTGCCCACATA
Source organism: Cetorhinus maximus (assembly GCF_964194155.1). Classification (NCBI taxonomy): domain Eukaryota; kingdom Metazoa; phylum Chordata; class Chondrichthyes; order Lamniformes; family Cetorhinidae; genus Cetorhinus; species Cetorhinus maximus. The sequence continues at coordinate 91,450,678 of NC_135879.1, read as the reverse complement.
GCAGTGCAGGAGTGATGTTGGCAATGCTGGCGCAATTACCTTAGCCTGAAGGCGGACAGACTCGTCCATTGTGCCTTGTAATCTGAGGAGTGCAGCGGACATCCCTTCCTGATATCCCCGAGTTTGCCTTTGCAGCTCCAGCAACAAAGACATAACTGAGTCCAGAGTCTCGTCATCCGACTCGCACTCGGCAAATTTCTGGCCTCCAGCAGTCCTCCGAATGCCGGGGACCTGGGGAATCCCTGCCTCCGCCTGCTGTAGATCAATAAGTGCAATGTGCTCACCAGATTGTGATCCCGAGGTTACTCTAAAGCTAGGTCCCACCGAGGTGTGTGTCTCTATGCTGGTGGAGGGTGTGGGTGAGCGCTGTGACAGGACTTCAATGAAGGTGCATTCAGATTCCTGTTCAGAGGTTTCTTCGGGGCTTGATTGAAGGCCCTGGGCTGTGGACTCCTTCGGCTGTTTGTCAGATGTGCCTGCAAAAGCAAGGGGAGATAATTAGTGCATGGCAAAGGACTGCGGAACAGGACACATCATTCACAGCATGGTTGTCTGATGGATGTTGCACTGCTGGGATCTTCACGTGTTAGAGCACTGTTGACCTCACCGTCAGTACAGGAATGGTCCAGATTGTCGCTAGCCAGCTGGATGGCTTTGTTTTCAAAGTCCGTGAGGAACTTGATTTCAGGCATTCCTCCACCAGTCTGTGACCTCTCCCTGTTGTTGTGTGCCAGCTTGTCCTGCATAAATAGAGATGGAGAGAGTGTAAGGAAAATGCCTGCCAGGCCAGATGATAAGTCTGTGTGGGTGGAGAGTGGTCCAGTAGAAGGGATGAGGACAGTAAAGGTTTGCATGAGAGAGTCAATCCCTTGAACTGGCAGTGAGTGAAGGCCCTGTGGATGTGTGATGGGTTTGTGAGTGTGTGAGTTGAGAGTGATGAGAAGAGTGTCTTAACCTGGCAGAGCGGAGGAGACCATTCATCCTATTGCGGCACTGGGTGGCTGTCCTCTTTTGCAGGGCGTTGGCGCTGACCACCACTGCCATCACCCCCCAAGCCAGATTGGTGATGTTTCTACCCATCCTGCGGCCAGAGCGGGGGTAGAGGACATCACGGTAGGCCTCCACTGTGTCCAAAAGGTGCTCGAGGGACTCGTCATTAAATCGATGGGGGGGGTTGAAGTCTTCTTGCTTTTCGGGGTCATGTCTTCTTTGCAACGTGGGCTGGAAGCACTGAGTTGTGCACGCAGCTACACTTTAAATATGGCGCCCAGCGTAATGAATCGGCAAGGTGATGGCGGGTGGGTGAATGAGACCCCACCCGTCATCGAAACAGCGTGTTTCCTGGGAAAGAATAATTCACGAGGTGGGATTGGGATGAAATGGCGTGGAAAGCCACTGTAGTGGCCGGTGAGTAAAATGTTCTTTTTCACGTCCACTACCGCACTTAGTGCAAATCTGCGACGATTCTGCCCTAAATGTATAAGAAAATGGCAGACTTGAAGTAAGTTGTCAAAGTAAAGCTACCTTATTTCAAGCAGCCATCCTCAGCATGTATACTACAATAACCTGTAACCCTTTCACTACTGCCCAACATGTGATATTTATACAGCCCTTTGGATTCTTCCCGTCCATATCCATCCTGCAGCATGTCACAGAGATACCTCCCAACCTCCAGCTGAAACTGTTGCCTCACTGAACTCTCAAAGGGACATTGTGCTATGGTTCCTTCAGACATAACCAAACTCTGTGATGCACATTCATAACTCAGGAGATGGTCTGCAGACTGAGCACGAATCGGTCATCTCTGGTGTTGTCTGGCATCTTTGTTCCTCTTTGCTACCTTCTATTAAATCATGACGGAGGGGAACACCGCAAACAATCCTCAAAACTTTCAGGCTTTTGAGAATGGAAGAGTTGGAATTGCAGCTGGCAGATGTATTCCTAAAATGGTAGAACTTAAGCACAGTTAAAAGTTAAAAAGGTTTTAACTTTTAACACACCATCCTGACTTGGAAATGTATCGTCGATCCATCCCTGTGTTGCTGCAGCCTCGAAGATCCATGTGCTGGTGGGCTCTTATAACCCATGATATTGCCCCTTCAGTTGGAAATCTTTCTTTTGACAGAATGGACATGGCATCCTTGATTGGTTGGGCAGCCCAGAAGAAGGATGCTAACGTTGTAGCTGAGTTAATGAGCCATGGCTAAACCCAGCCATTAATTGGTTCCTCAAACCGAAAATTGTTCCGCCATTCCAGCAGGGAATGAGTCCAGAAGACTCCACCCTTTAACTGTGAAAGTTAGCTTTGTATTAGAATGCAGAAATCATCACAATTTGGATAAATATAAGTATTATAGGCGAAGAATATTTTTGGCATTATTGAACTTCAGTTCGCTTTCCAGCATGTACCACAAAATTATAGGTTCTACTTAGTCAGACTTGTGAAAAATCAGAAGATTTTGTGGGATAGTGTGCCAGTAAAAACATTTGCTTCAAAATTATTTTAGCCAACTAACTTGGCTATCTGCATTCTAAAATAGTTTTGTCTAAATAGCTTCTGAGATTGTGTTTGTGGGCACAGCTAAATATGGCAATACATAACGTGGGTACAGTTTAACAGCAAGCATGGAATGGGTGTATGGGCAATGGGCGGAGTGCTGGCGGAAGGCCCAAGCTATGTATCGTAGCCTGGCTGAGCATCCTGCTGCAGCTTGCAGTACACTAGAGCATTATTGGGGAAGTCTGCACTTGCTACAGTGGGCCTTTCCCAAAAAAGGTGATGCAGGCTCCAGCTGGCTCTCCAGATGGTGGGTGAGACCCCATCGCCCCTATTAAGTACCACCTTGGCATCAAATCTTTGGCATAATACCCAAAATAGCCTGTGATCTTTAGTGTATATTGATTTGCTGAAGGCTTCAGTTTGGAGGCACAGTTCTATTTTTTCCCCTCTTTCTCCTTCCAGCCATCACAGCAACTTGGCTCTTTTAACAACTTGTATTTACATAGTGTCTTTAATAAAGTACAGCATCTTGAGGCTTTTCACAGGAACATGAGCAAACAAAATTTGACACGAGTTCCAGGGGATGAAATTAGGTCACGTAACCAACTGCTTGATCAACGGGTGCCTTGAAGAAACAGTGAGAGCGAGGTGCAGAGGTTTCTGAGCTTGTTTCGATAATGTTGGCATGTTCTTTTAAATTATTACTTTACAATAGGTTGAATAATGAAGTGCAAATCTTGAAACATATAACAGTAATGTTCAAATACCGTTTTACTCTCATTGATTTGCTTTTCTCTTAACTTTACATTGTAGATTTTAAAGAAATCATGTACTGAAGTTTTGCACGTGGAGCCATCTACTGTATGTGCTGGACGTAAGTAAATGTGCTTACATTGTGTTGAAGAAATTAAAATGGTAGACTAGCCTATGTGGGGTAGAATTTACATTTTTCTGAATGAGTGCCATTTTCAGGGACATACGAACATACAAACTAGGAGCAGGAGTAGGCCATTTGGTCCCTTGAGCCTGTTCCTCCATTCACAATAAGATTATGGCTTATCTGATCGTGGCCTCAACTCACATGCCGCCTACCCCTGATAACCTTTGACTCCCTTGTTAGTCGAGAATCTGGCTACCTCTGCCTTAAAAATATTCATTGACCCTACCACTGCCACTCTCTGAGGAAGAGAAATCCAAAGATTCACAAGCCTCTGAGAGAACAAATTTCTTCTCCTCTCTGTCTTAAGTGGGAGACCCCTTATTTTTAAACTGTATCCCCTAGGTTTAGTCTCTCCTACAGGGGAAATGTGTTTTTAGCATCCACCCTATCAAGTCCCTTCAGGATCTTTATATGTTTCAAAAGATCACCTCTCAATCTTCTAAACTCCAATGGATACAGACCCAAATCTGTCCAACATTTTCTCGTAAAATAATCCCCCTCATCCCAAGTAAGGGTCGAGTGAACTTTCTCTGAATTGCTTCCAATGAATTTATATCCTTTCTTAAATAAGGAGACCAAAACTGTACACAGTACTCTAGATGTGGTCTTACCAACACCCTGCACAACTATAGCAACACATCCCTACTTTTTATTCCACTCCCCTTGCAATAAACAACAACATTCCATTTACCTTCTTAATCACTTGCTGTACCTGCAAACTAAATTTTCCTGATTCATGTACCAGGACACCCAGATCCCTTTATACCTCAAGGGTTCTGCAATCTCTAAGAAATAATATGCTGCTTTTCTATTCTTCCTGCCAAAGTGGACAAGTTCACACTTTCCCACATTATACTCTATCATCCGCCAAATATTTGCCCACTCACTTAACCTATCCCTTTGCAGACTCCTTATATCCTTTTCGCAACTAGCTTTCCTACCTATCTTTGTGCCATCAGCAAATTTAGCAACCAGACATATCGTCCAGTCATCCAAATTATTGATATAAATTGTAAATAGTTGAGGCCCCAGCACTGACCCCTGTGACACTCCACTCATCACATCTTGTAAACTTAAAAATCACCCATTTATGCCGACCCTCTGTTTCCTGTTAACTAACCAATCTTCTATCTGTGCTAATATGTTAGCCCCTACACCATGAGCTCTTATTTTGCATAGTAACTTTGATGTGGCGCCTTGTCAAATGCCTTCTGGAAATCGAAGTGCAGCATATCCATAGGTTCCCTTTTATTCACGTTGCTTGTTACTTCCTCAAAGAATTCCAATAAACTAGTCAAACACAATTTCCCTTTCACAAAACCATGTTGGCCCTACTTGATTGCATTGAGATGTTCTAAGTGCCCCTCTATAACCTATAACCAGCAATTTCCCTATGGCAGATGTTAAGCTACCTGGCCTGTAGTTTCCTGCTTTCTGTCTCCTTCCTTTCTTGAATAGAGGAGTCACATTCAGTATTTTCCAATCTGATGGGACCTTTAGAATCTAGGGAATTTTGGAAAATTAAAACCAATGCATCTGCTTTCTCAGCAGCTATTTCTTTTAAAACCCTAGGATGAAGTCCATCAGGACCTGGGGGCTTGTCAGATTTAGTTCTAATATTTTTCTCCATATCCTTTCCTGGTGATTGTAATTGTTTTAAGTTCCTCCCTGTCTTTCACCCCCTGATTCACAATTATTTCTGGGATGTTATTTGTATTCTTTACAATGAAGACAGATGCAAAGTATCTGTTCAATTCATCCGCCGTTTCCGTATTTTCCTTTATTAATTGTCCATTTTCACTCTCTGGAGGACCAATGCTCACTTTAGCTAACACATTTCCTTTTTAAATACCTGTAGAAACTCTTACAATCAGAGTCGCTTGTACTCTAATTTCTCCATGCATCCTACTCCATAGTAATGAGATTGTTATCCCGCCCACCATCCCTTTGTTGTTACCACTCCTCCCAGGCTATTGGGCGCTTTCAATTAAAGCAAACGGCACGAATTTCAAAAAGCTGAAATAGGTGAGCTGCCTATGGAGGCCACGTGACCTGATTTCTGGTCTTCAGGTTGGGGTGCATGCTGCCTGTCCACTGCCAATTCTGCACCCCCATGTGAAACCAGATGAATTTCCACCCCTCTGGGCCAGGTTTGCATGAAGGTGATGGGAAACGCGAGTTGAATAAGTTCTTAACCCGCAAACTCATCTCCGTTAAGGAGGCTCCCAGCCACCACATCTTTCAGCCCTCATGATTACAACTGGGCCAATGTCCCAAAAAACAGAGGTGGGCCTTTGAGCCAGCAGGTCTCACTGTCCACCTGCCTCAGTTGCCCCCTCCACCATGTCCTTGCCTTTTCCTGAAACAAAGATATGGTGGCTGGGAGCTTCCTTAACCGAGATGGGTTTGTGGGTTAAGAAAATATGGAATGCTGGGGCTTTTGTTACTAAGAGTTATTTAACCCAGCTTAAATCAGGTATCAAATTAGGAAATATTTTATATTACATGGGGATATTTACAAAGGAGAGTAGTTATAGGCTGTTATTGTCAGAAAAAATATGCTGATAATTTGTGACCCTGTGGAGGAAGCTCTGAAAATCATCGGCATCGGAGAACACATTTTTGATTTGTTTCCCACTGGTTATTTACTGCCATATCTTGTATCTATTTATGTAATCAACCTTGGCCAGTTTTCCCCTCATACCTACTGAATTGGCTTTGTTTAGGCTTAAGAATCTTGTTTGGGACTGGAGAATGTTGCTCTCAAACTTAATATGGATTCAGTTGTGTTCTGATCACTCTTTTTCCTCCATGATCTTCAAATGACAACATTACTAATTAACTCTGCCTCATTACACAATGCTAGGCCTAAAATAGCTTTGTCCCTTGTTGGTTCCATAATGGTCTAGGAAGCTGTCATGAAAGCATTCTACAAACCCATCTTCTGGACTACCTTTGCCAATTTTATTTGCCCAGTCTATACGAAGATTAAAATCCTCCATGATTATGATATTGCCTTTGTTAGAAGTTCCAAGTGATTCTTGCTACATGCTCTGCTCAATGGTCTAGCTATTGTTCAGGGTCCTATGAACTACTCCCATCAATGTTTTTGGACCCTTGTTATTCCTAATCTCCACTCATACCGGTTCCATTTCCAGATCATCTGAGCCAAGATCCTTTCTTATTACTGACTTTATGTCATCCTTTATTATCAGGGCAACTCATCCTTTTTCCATTCTGCGTGTCTTTTTAAAATGTTGCCTATCCTAGAACATTTATTTCCAACATTAATCATCTTACAACAATGCCTCTATAATGGCGATTATATCAATCTCATTTATCTCTATTTGTGCCACTAGTTCATCTATCTTGTTATGAATGCTTCATGCATTTAGATAAAGAAACTTTAGATTTTTTTTACCACTGCTCTCTGTGTGTGGACCTCAGTTGCTGGTGCACTATTAGCATTAAACTCTCTGTCCCTTCCTGTCCCACTCTGCTTGTCTACTTAAATTGCTACAATACTTTATTGCCTTGATTTCTTTCTTTTTAGATTTCTAAATCTCCCTTCAGCTGACTCCGCCTCCACCCTTTTTATTTCAAAGTTAGTTATATGAATCTCCAGGATGCCGAGCCAATCCCAATGGGACAGCTCCCTCTTTTCCCTGTAGTGCCTCCAGTGCCTTCAATACATGTACTGAAACCCCTTCTTCCCATGTCACTCTTTGAGTCATCTGTTTAATTCTCTAATCTGCTTGACCTTATGCCATTTGTCACATGGTTTAGATAACAATCCACAGATTATTATCTATGAGGTTCTGCGTTTTAATTTGGACTATAATTGCTGAAACTCTCAGTAAAATAGCATTTTTAGTTCTATCTATGCTGTTGATTCTTATGTGGATCACAGCAACTGGACCTTACTACTCCCACTCCTTGTTTATCTCTAGCCGTGAGGAGATGTCTTTAACCCTGGCACTGGGCAGGCAACAAACCTTGAGAATTCCCATTTGTGGCTGCAGAGAACATTATCTATTCCCCTAACGATATTGTCCTCTATCACTACCACATTCCGTTTGCTTCCCCTGCTTGAATGGCTTCCCACACTATGGTGCAATTTTCTCATCCATCCTGCCCCCTTGCGCTCATCCACATGGGTAGCAAGCACTCCGTACATGTTGGTCAAAGTCAAGGCCGAGCTCCTCCATCGCTATCAGCTGGATCCCTATACCTGCCTGATGCGCAATTACACCTTCCTGTCCCTGACCATTGACTAACTCTAAAGTTCTACTTAACCAAAGGGGTGTGACTTCCTACTGAAATAAAATGTTCAGGTAACCCACATCCTCCCTGATGCCCTGCAATGTCTTCAGCTCGGACTCCAGCTCAACAACTCTGAGCCAAAGTTGCTCAAGCTGCTTTTAGCGCAGATATAGTAATCCGGAACTACAGCTCAGTCTTCCATATTGAGCAGTTATGGCACACCACCTTCTCTGCGATGTCCATCTAACCTCATTTATTTATTTATTTGTTTGACTAGTTAATTAGCTACTAATTTAAGAGTGTATTTGTAAGTTGTTGTTTCACAGCTCAGACACAAAAGACAAACATACACCAAACGATTGGAGATTTAAAAAAATTGAATAAAAAGGAACATCTCTTTCCCCAACTTGCATTAAATTCCTGACTTTAGCACTCAGCTTAAAAAAACTGCAGCTCCCTGATAGCTGCTCCAGGTAATATTTTGGCCAGAATTCTCCTGTTGGCGTACAGGATGGGTCCCGCACGCCCGCGCGTAAAATGAAACGCGATGATGGCGGCGAGCGTCCCGACATCACCGTGCCCATCACAATATTTGGGAAGGCAGGCGCACTATAAGTTCGGATGCATGCCCGCCATCAATTAATGGGCCAGTTAAGGCCCTTGAGGCAGCAATTGAATTTGATTTTTCGCAGCCCAAGCGATCTTCAGGACATCGCACAGGCACAACAGGCAGGCAGGTAGGAGACATTTGTATAAACCTCATCCATGGGCAGGATAAGAGGGGTGAGTGGGGTTGCGAATGTTATCTTTCAGGTATTTAAGTGTGAAAGTTACTGATACTTGCCTGTGTGAGCAGGAATACTTGAAAACTCATACCAACTGCTTGGACAGGAGTAAAAGCCTTTGTCAGGACTCTACAGTAGAAATCATTTCTGAGGCCTGCAGCTTTCAGGAAGCTTCCCTTAGCCTGGAAATGGGAGTTGTGCTCTCCATCAGAGGCACCTCCCCTGAGGAGGAAGGTAGGAAGGGAAGGCCAGAAGGGGGAGGAGACCAGGAGTCCACATTCAGCCTCCAGGGAAGCCACCTTTGGAAGGAGAGGTGCAGGCACAAGGGGTGCAGGGCCAACAGGAAGTGCAAGGCAGAAGGGGCCACAGAAGATGCCAATATCCTGCTGCCAGGGTTTACAGGCGATAATGCAGCTACCTCAATATGTCTGAGGTGCAGTGCCAAAGGAGGCTCCTACTCCCAAGGGAGACAGTCACCTCCATCTGTCAGATGATAGGCCCTGAGATCTCCGCAAACTGTGTGGGTGGACACCCCATTCTAGTGGCTCTAAAGGTCACAGCTGCCCTCAACTCCTATGCCTCCGATTCTTTCCAGGGGTCGGTGGGTGATCTCTGCCGAGTCTCCCAGTCACCTGTCCACAGTTGTGTCAAGCAGGTCACAGACGCTCTATTCAGGCGTGCATTAACTTTCATCCACTACAGCTGGGACAATGCCAGTGAGGCTGAGTGAGCCAGAGGCTTCGTGGCCATTGCTGGCTTCTCCCGTGTCCAGGGTGCAATAGACTGTACACATGTGGCCATCAAGGCGCCAGCAGGTGAGCCCGGTGCCTTCATCAACATGAGGGACTTCCACCCCATGAACGTGCAGATAGTGTGTGATCACAGGATGCAGATTCTACAAGTCTGTGCAAGGTATCCAGGCAGTTCCCAGGATGCCTACATCCTCAGACACTCCCAGGTGCCGGGGCTCTTCAGTGCTCCAGCCCAGCTTGATGGCTGGCTGCTGGGTGACAAGGGCTATCCCCTCAGAAGGTAGCTCATGACGCCTCTCCGCCATCCAAGAACAGAAGCTGAGCAGCGGTACAATAGGAGCCATGCCTCCACAAGGGCTGTGGTGGAGAGAACCATCGGTCTCCTCAAGACGCGCTTCCGATGCCTGGACCACTCAGGGGGCGCACTCCACTACCCCCCAGATCGTGTGTCACTGATAGTGGTTGTATGTTGCGCTCTCCACAATCCGGTGCTGGAAAGGGGGGATGCAGTGGACGAGGAAGATGTGGACGCAGTTGCTCTGACTGCACACGATGAGTCCAGCAATGAGTCTGAGGATGAGCACGCACAGGAGAACGCTGAGGGGGTAAACGTTGACCCGGGCATACTCCAGGGAGGCAGGGACACCCGGGGGACTTTAATCCAAAGAACCTTTAGCTAGCCCAACACAGATGGACATCCAACACACGCCAGGGCTGCAGGCTCCATACTCGATACCTGAGAGCAAAATCTGCCTGGATAAGAACATTAGCTAAGGCCCTTGTCAATAAAGCTCAATGTCAAACAACTCACTCACAACATCATGGCTTCCCGTGCACATGCGGAAGTAAGGAATCACCCTGAGGCATGGCAACACATCAAAATTTATTGAGTAAACTAAAGTAAGTTCGTAAAGCAAAAGAAAAACGGTGTTGCACATCAAACCAAGTCTTCGACTCAGTACTGTGGGCCAACATAAAAGCACCAGTGAGAAACCCGTGGTGTGCCTAAGGTGCCTTAAATTTACGCTGACGGGTGCTACGTCTAGGTGCTGTCTCCTCGCTGGCACTGGCATCAGAGACAGCCTGCTCACTGTGCTGTCCTGTTGGCCTCGATGACCTTGGCAGACGTCCTCTGGCCTGCGAAGCATTTGATGGCCCCGCCTGGGAGGGAGTGCTAGTTGCACAGCTGGCTTCTTCCCAGTCGCTGCAGCCTCATCGGATGCCACGGTCACTGGCAGAGGGGCGGAGTAGCTGCTGCCCTCATCCGGAGCGCCCTGAGAGGAGCCCACAGAGATGACAGGCAGCTGCTGCGCTGATGTGAGGTCGCTTCGGACCTCCCTGCTCACCGTAGATGAATGGGCACCGAGCTGGGATACTTGGCACCCAGACCTTCTCCCACACTGGCACTGACCAGCTGAGGTCAATGCCGCTGTGAGGGCTTGCAGGTCCGAGCGCCACCCCAGGAGGACCCGATTGTTCTCCTGGAGGAGCCTCTCCATTGGAGTCGCCACTCTCTCCACAGAAGAAGCGCTCGGCTATGAGGCCCATTGCAACGGTGATGCTCCGCTTGGACTCCTCAAGCACAGGCACCATGCCACGCATAGCCTCATGTATCTCCACCAGATCCTCATGCATATCCCACTGCACTTCCAGTGTCTGCTGCCTCACGGACGACACCAGAGGGAAATCATCAGCCACCGACTGAGCATGTACCTGGTCCCCAGCAGCCCTCCAACTGTCAGCGCCCTGGGCACTCTCTGTCTCTGCCCGCACCTCAAGCAAGTGTGAAGTGCCCTCACCGCTGTGCCCCGGGACACTAGCGAAGATCTAATTCCCATCGTGGTGCTAGTATCTGTGCTGATGCCTGCCTGGCAGAAATGGTGTGACGCTGGTGAGTGGATTTGCTCGGGGGCTTCAGGGCTGGGCCCTCTGCCTCCTCCTCCTGGCCCTGCTCCGGTGATACTGAAAGGAAGAACATGGACATTTGATTGGTTACAGCGCAGACAATGTCAATTTACATGCCTGTCCCCCTGGATCATTATGCGCTCATCCTTCCATAATCAATGGTCAACCCATGTTGCTAACTTCAATCACTGAGCATTCAGCAGTGCCATGGCTACTGTGACACACATGGTGACCTGAGTGCTTGCCAAACATACCTCCCCATGGCACCCCAGCCTCATCGCCACCGGTGGACCTGGGGGCATGGCGCCTCTCCAGATCCATGGCCTGCTGCTCGAAAGGTGTTAGAATGGCCAACTGGGCCTGGCCTCCGCCTGTTCGCATTGTGTGCAGTCTTCTCCTGAAAAGGAGAGAAAAGCATTGATTAGTCCAGCCTGCGCCTGAATTCCCATCGCATCCCTGCCAACCCAGCCAGAGTGGGACATTGCAGAGCTCCGGTTCTTCATCACCCCGCAGCTGCTGCACACTCACCCAAACAAGACAGGGCTGACTCCACCCCTCCCCCTTGCCCAAATGCTGCCTCCTTCACATGTGGACTTTACTTTGCTAAGCAAGGAGGTACAAGCACGTGGAGCGCAAAAACCAGCAGATGGATTGGTGCCCTGCCACCTGGAAACTCCCTTCCCAGCATGTTAGCACCCTGACTTTGACATGCTTCCCAGTTCCAGCACTTTGCCTAGGTGCAGACCCTTGACTTTCACCCCCATTCTATACTCTGGGTGTCAGTGTCACACATGCTGCGGATGCAGAACACATCCTAGCTCAACCCTCTCAGGGTGAACTGAACATGGGCAATATCTGCTGGCACACCCAGCGAGCGATACATGCCATGAGGGATTCAATGCCGTTACTGTACTCAGAGTTGGCGGGGGTGTGGGGGGTGTTGTGGGTTTGGGGGAAAGGGTGACACTGCATTAAGTGACTTGAGGCAACATGATACTCACCCTTCCTGAGTGCAGGAGATCATTGAATCTTTTGCCGCACTGGAGCCATGTGCGTTGTACCACATCATGGGAGCTCACAATCTCGGCCACCTCCTCCCACACAAGCTTGGTCAGGTGGGGAGGCCTCCGCCTCCTGTCCCTCGGAAGAAGGATCTCCTGTCACGCTGCCACCTCCTCCAGGAGGGCAGCGAGGCACTTGTCTGAAAAACAAGGGGCACACTGCCCTGCTGGCCAACCCTTTGGCCTGGCCTGCCTCGATGGCCTACCCTCCGGACTTGCATCACCAACATTGCCCCTCTGCAGAGCCATTCTTCCAGCCATTGTGAGCAGCCTTTCGAAGGCTGCCAGGCCTACATTTATACAGGCCGCCAGGTTGTCATTGGACCCGGTGGTCTGAGCACGCCCGTTGCTGCCTGCCCACTCGCACTGTGCACGGGAGTCGTGAAGTACACTGGGCGGGCCTTAATTAGCTCACCTGTGTAAATTGGCGCTGCAGACCCGATGGCAGGCGGCAATCAGGTCCGCACCTGCTCCCGACTGGCCCGCCCGACATGGGGAAAATTCTCCCTTTGTGCCGTGCAGCCTTGGACCATCTACCTGTTCATAATATTTTGGTACTACTTTTTTCTTTTTAATGTGGGCTACTTTCTTCTTTAGCTGTCTGCTGATACTATGAGCAGAACTTTACATTGGCGTGCAGGCGCGTGCCCGACACGCCGGAATGTAAAATGACACGCGATGACATCAGGCGTGCGTCCCGAAGTCATCGCGCTGTCTCGCGATGTTTCAATAATTGAAAGGCCTATTAAGACCATTTATGAACTAATTAACTTCAAATTTACGCTGCCCATCCAACCTTACGGTTGGCGGGCAGGCAAAAAGTCCAAAAGCAGCTTTTACGTTTTTTAGGAAACCTCACCCATGAGCGGGATAAGATTTCCTAAAGCATGATTATATAAAAATTTTATTTTGAAAATAAAAACATGTCCCATTGCATGTGACACAATCACATGAGGGGACATGTTTCATTAAATTTTTACTTAACTCATATATATTTTTAAAAAGCGCTTCAATGTCCCTGAGGCAGCTCCGTGCCTCAAGGTGATTGAAGCGCTCTTTTGTGTGCATGCACGAGAAAGCGCTGGACCCGACTCTCCCTCCTCCCCCCTGCCCGCACAGGCAGCGCTGAGCGCTACCGCTCACGACCCATGCAGGTCAGGCCTTAATTGGCCCGCATGAAATCACAGTGCGGAGCCGATTGCGGGCAGTGGTTGGCTCCATGACCGCCCCTGCCCGCTCCTGCTGAGCCCGCCCAACCAATGTAAAATCCTGGCCTATATATAGCACTGTGTTATGATCCCTGTGGAAACTGGTAACGTTTCAAAAGAAATTTAAACTTCCAGTTTATAGCTAAAGAAGATGAATCACAAGATTTCATGTTTTAAAGCTTTGGCCTGAATTTTGAGCCAGTTGAGCACGTGCAATCAGCGAGCACGGGAGTGGACAGGAAACTGTCCCCCGACTGCGATCGGCCTCTGACCGCGATTTCACGCTGGCTGTCCAATTAATGGCTAGCCGGCATGAAATGCGCCCGGATGAAAGCTCTGCCCTGCCGGTGTGGGCGAAGAGGCTGGGCACCGATGTCACCACGGGTGCGGGTGAGCCTTTCCACTGAGCTCTCTGAAGGCAGACAGCTGCCTCAGGGAGCTGCAGATCTCCAAATAATAAAATAAAGCACAACAATGCTACAAAACATGTCCATGCAGCACAATCAAGCCCCTGAAAGCAGACCTCATTTAAAAAAAACCATTCCCAGATATTTCTTTTTATTTTAAATCCTAACGGGGATTTCATCCCACACTTGGATGTGGTTTCATCAAAAATGTGAAGCCCACCTGGCCGATTGGCCCCTCTGCCAACCATAAGGTTGGACGGGCCACGAAAAATCACTTAACGGTTGTGGGCGGGCGCTCTTCCAACTGCCATGTGTGCCTGCTGAGCGAAATATCGCATGAGTGCGCAATGACATGGGGATGTTCGCCCGACTTCATCTCGCACGATTTTATGCATGCTCGGGTCGGGTACGTGCCCACCTGGGTGGGGGTAGTGGGGGGGGGGGGTGGTGGGTTTCCTAGCCTTTGAGTGTAATGGATGACTAAAATAACACTATTGACTGGACTCCATTTTCTTTTTATGGGCAACTTATACTTTAAGGTATGAAAGGAATGTTTCCCGTTTATATTTATCACAGATCTCACACTTCATGGAATTATATTCCTTATTGCAAACCGTCCACAGTTGCTCCCAGTTTCCAATGGGTTTGCATTTCCCTGTTTCAGGTAGATTCTTCAGATGATTGCCTCCACGCACTTTGCTTGGTATTTAGAGAGTTTCCTTAATCTACTACCAGCAGCAAAACCTGTCCTGATGATTCTACCTCTCTGGCCACATAAGGACGAATCTCCCAGAATCTTTAGATGGCTACAGGATGTGTCTCTTCCACTAGAGAACGTCTTCCTCCTGCAGCTGGTTGTGGCAGTTCCTAAAGCCAAGGGGCCTCTTTTCTCGGCTGACTACACAAACTGCCTGTGATGTTCATTGATTTGTAGGGAAGCCTGTAAACTGATCTCAAAAGTGGCTTCCTCTGCACTCTTCCGCATAGCAACATGAAACCCATTAGTCTTACATACAGGTAAAAATTCTGATTAGTTATTCTGGACCCCAACCCTCCTCCTCTGAGAAGTAAATGAACAGTTTTCAGCACATGCTTACAATCCAATATATGCAACACCTTTCTGGGACTTTGGGAGGCTCACAGTCTCCATTGTTGGCAAACAGGCTGCTACCGTTGTCTCCAAACGTAAATACCTTGCATCTTCTTCCCAGTAAAACAATCTCTAAGCCTTCCTTTGATCCCTAATAATCAAACTACCCAGGCATATTGTCAGGCAGACTTCAGAACAGGTAACATGACCTCCCTTCATTTTACCCTAAATTTAAAAATACAGCCCCAAAACATCATAATCTTATAAACCTCATAATTGTAACACCTCCATCTAAATAATGAAAAGGCATCGCCATAATGATGAGTTTTCATAAACATTATCCAAAATTTAACAAATTATACCATTCTACGCAGTACAAGTAACATTCTTTCCCTATGCTGTTAGATTTTCCAATAAACAGTCCATCTTGGCAGTGTCATGATGTTCGACCTGTATCAATCAAATACATGTAACAGTTAAGGTTTCAAGTCCTTTTTACAGCGATTCTTAAAGTCTTTCCTCTCAAATGATGAAGAAGTAGTTTCGCTGCTAGTAGCGCCATTCTCATGACGATTACAGTTCACATTGTTTCCACGTCCTTGATTAAAAGATGGCACAATTGATGACAAGTACAATATTGCTGACTTCTGATAATGCCTCTGGTTTTTGAATACCAGCAGACTCAATAGACTCAGAAGAAATCATCTGTCGTAATGCTTTTTACCCTCTGAATTCAGTATTTCCTTTGGTTCTTCTTTAAAACCAGATTTTCCATTGTCATCAGGGTGTTGGCTTTTTAACTTAGTCTTTGGATCACCCTGTTCAGATTTTACCTTCTGATGTCCATTCTTTTTCGGAGGTATGGTTTCCTTAATGTCTAAATTTGAAGAAAAAGGTCGCAGCTAGCAAACATTCGAGTTGTCTTTCTCCTGTTTCAATGCAGAATTATGGTTCTCCTTCATTGCTTTAAGAATCTTGTTGAAATTATATTTATGTTCCAATTAAACTTCCTGATATTCCTTTTTTAATTAGTTCTCGCAGTTTTCTACACTCCTTCTGTTTTTTGTCTTCCCATTCAGAATCCTCAACAAAGATCACCAAATGATGCTTCTTGAAAACTTCAGTACTAAAGTATTTTGCATTTAATTGGTCCTATAAGAGCACAGGGTTTTATTTTAAAGGTTGTACTTATTTAATGCAGTAGAAATAATTTACAAGATGGGAATAATAAAGTACTGAATTCTGTTAACTATGTATGGTATGCATGGGAGTCAACCACTCTCTCGACTCCTCCAGTCTTGCTAAATTATAAGACTACTTACCTGACATCCAGTGCTGAATAAGAAGAAATTTCCTAGATTTAAATATTGTTAAGACTGAAACCATTCGATCCTTGGTCCGAACTCTGTTACCTAACTACCAACTCCATCCCTCTCCGTGACAATAGTCTTAGATTAAGCCAGTCTGTTCGCAAAATTTGGCCCAAATTTTCACAAAGAAGGAAGGGCTCCATAGGCAGTATGGTGTCAGAGCCCTGATTCTGGAAGCCCTGAACCAGTATTTTCGCTGGGGTTGGGGAGGTGGTGGTGGTGGGGAGTTGGTGGTACAGGGGTTACACATACTTTGCATATCCACAGATCACAGAAGCATAGACACATTTAAAAGCGCGGCTGCCTTTAGTTAGAAGCAATTTTCAAATTCAAAGATTCTGAAATACGGCTTGTGGGATTTACGAATTCGAGGAAAAGGTCTAAACTTATCAGAGTTCTTTGGAGAGGTCAGGTACCTTTTTGCAGAGGTTCAGGTGCTCCTTTGGGATTGGTAAGAGCAGACATGAATGTGCATAAAAACTGGATAAGGTTTGTGTAACTGTTAAACACTCAAGTCATTTAAATGCCCCGCTCTTTAAATTTTGGAGAGAAAACAGCCTCAGTTGAGAAAAATATCAGTGCTTTCAATTTCAATATATAGTTATTGACATAAGCCTAAGGGTTGTCATTATAGTACTCATGCTGCTTGACTACTCCCACAACCTGTCATTTTTACAGTGGGTGCCTTGTAAGCTTAGTTTGGTTGACAGCTTCAAGTGGTATAAAGGGATTGGCTGTCTTTGATGTGGGGCTAAGATTTTTATAAGGGATTAAGTACTTAAAGGAATTAAAATGTATTGAATGGGCTTTGATAATAAGAGGTTTTTAATATAGTGAAGTATGTAATAGATACTTAGAGCTTTATTTAATCTTAACATAGCTCCTGAGGCCTGCCCATGGTGGATATTGTGTAAGTTGGCATGGAGGGTGTAAGGGCTAAGGGTGTTGGGTGGAGGGTCATGGTCTGGCGTGAGTTGGCACTAAGTTGGCATAGGGCTATAAAGGGCTATGGGAATGAGTAGGGGTCTTGGTTAGACATGGAGGATGTGAGGGGGCCATGGGGGTGGGTACAGGGGCATAGGTTGCCATAGAGGGTATGAAGGGCCATGAGAGTTGGGTGGGGAACATGAGATGGCATGAGTTGGCATGGATGGGGGGAGGGGATTGTGTGAGGGGGGTGAGAGTGAGGAGATGTGAGGGTTAAGGGCTGGAGGGCTGTTTCTCATTTCACTGTTTTTATTGCAACTATAACAAAGTCCCAGCGTGTCAGAGCATGCCTTTTAACTAGTGCGCCTCGACACCCGGCAGCCCCTTTCATTTCCTCTGCATCGACTCCAGTTAGTACCTGCAACACTCCCACAAATGTTTGGATTTTTGTTCTGAGTTGGAGGTTTCTTCTGAGCTGGGTTTAGAGAGTTGGGGAATTTTCCCAACTCTGTGCACCCGACTTGGGAGCAAAAATTTGGCCCCTTGTGTCACATTTGACCCTGAGATGAGCTTATGTCCTCATATTCGTGACATTACTAAGACTGCCCATTTCCACCCCCGTAACATCACCTGATTTTGCCCCTGTCTCAGCTCCTCTGCTGCAGAATCCCTCATTCATGCCTTTGTTATCTCTAGACTTGACTATTTCCAGCACTCCTGGTTGGTCTCCCACATTCTATGCTCCGTAAACTTGAGGTCATCCAAAACACTGTTGTCCATGTGTCAACTCTAATCAAGTCCCGTTTCCTATCACCCCTGTGCTCACTGACCCACATTGACTCCTTGTCAAGCAGCGTCTCGATTTTAAAATTCTCATTCTTGTTTTCAAATCCTACTGTGGCCTTGTCCCTCCCTATATTTGTAATCTCCTCCACTCCCACAATCTTCCGAGATATCTGCATTCCTTTAAATCTGGTCTCTTGTGCAACCCTGATGTTAATCGCTCCAGCATTGGTGGCCATGCCTTCAGTTGCCAAAGTCCAAAGCTCTGGAATACCTTCCCCAGACCTCTCCTCTTCTCTACCTCGCTTTCCCCCTTTAAGACACTCCTTAAAACCTACCTCTTTGACCAGCTTTTGGTCATCTGACCTATATCTGCTTATATGACTTGGTGTTATACTTTGTTTTATAATGCTCAGATGGTGCGTCTTGGGATGTTTTATTATGCTAAAGGCCTTATATAAATATAAGTTGTTGTGGGGAAGACGTGAGTGGATGAATACATGCGAAGTATGAAATTGGTTTCATTGGGGAAGGGTTGGCATTGGAGGGATATAATTGGGAATGGGAATAGCATAGGATGTGATGGGAGAATGGTCTGGGATCATATGAGACAGATTAAAGTAATGGGGCGAGTATGGCATGGAAAGGATGGAATTGCATGGGATGGGGATTTAAAAAGTACTGTTGCAGTAAATATACTGGTTTCACCACAAATATTTTGCAGGTCTCTGCTAGTATTACAATAATCTGAATCGCAACTCATCCCACTTGTGTTTGGTAAATTTAATCCAAATAGATAAGAAATCCTTCAAGACCTAGAGTCTAGCTGTATTCCTGAACTTCATGTGGGGGAATAAACAGAAGCATGCTTATTCTATCAGAAAGTCCGAATGGCTCTCGAAATGTCAACTCTGTTTTTCTCTCCACAGATGCTGTCAGACCTGCTGAGGTTTTCCAGCATTTTCTGTTTCCCTTTTTGCATTAAAGCAAATTGATATCTTCCTTTATACAAATTGTAGTAGAACACAATTGTTGCGCAAAGCTGTTTTAGAAAACTGGTTCGTTGGATAGCCTGGGAAGTTTATATATTTTTCATGTTGAGTGTATAGATAAATGTATCTACTCTCAAAGTATTAAACATTCATTTGCTTGGGAGTGGAGATCTTTGAACATTTGTAAGCACGAATGTGCTGAGTACGTATGCTCCTACTTGCTCAATGTTACTACACGGTTCAGATAATTTTGACTTTGGTTGGTAGCTTAAAACAATCAATATTATTATTCCAGCTGCCTGTTATACATCCTTACCGATTTTCATTTTCATTGGTGATCAGGGTAAATGTGTATTGGCTGGTTGATTCAATATCGCCCAAAGATAAAAGTAACTTTTGTGACTTGTAACCTACAGCATTACTGCAGTTTGTTAGTTGTGCCTTTTGTTTGCTACCTGCCAGTTTCACATCAGTAATTGAAGTAGAATGGAAGCCTTATTCAACTGTGGAGTAAGTTTGGTTGTTCATTATTTTAGCATATATCTGGAAAACAAGCGTTTTAATTTACCAATGATCTAGCATTCTGGAATGTTATTTATCTATGATTTTTATTAACTTGACTTCTGGTCAGATGTTATAATTTTGAGTATCTTAATCAAACTGCTTCCTTTTCAGTAATTCTCGTAACCAGAACCTGTCCTCTTATGATCCACAAGTTTTGCTCCTTTTATATTGTGCCCTTGTTGAATTATCTGACCAATAAGATTACCTGTTAGCTTATCTGAGCACAGATTAACTGTGATGCCATGTTACATCACCACTTCCCATGATTCACCAAAATGTTAAAATTGAGACTGGTGTTTGTACAAGCTATTTACAAATTTATTTTTACAAAGACATGTATTTGTGTGGCACAAAATAATTCAGCTATTAATATGAAAATAATATTTCAAACTACTGGAAGCAAAACTTGTAATGGGTTAACTACCCTTTCTGTAAAAAAAAATCTTTGAAAATTTACAATTTTACAATTTACAAGCTGTTAAACAAAAGGAAATGAGCTGTTCTCAAAGAAGATTCCCCCACCTCCCCCAAACACCAACTGGTCTTACCTGAAGGAAATGCACATGATTTAGTCTTCCTCAATATGAATATCAAGCAGGGTCAGGGAACCAGGTTCATTATTTATCATCAGTGTCATTGAAGAAATGCTTCAATGAGAATACTTATTGTCAACAATCACAAATTAGTGAGATATGTTGCCCTATGGTTGGTTTCAGTAACTTACAGTATTTCTTGCACAGAAGTAACCAGGATGCTTAGACTGTCTTGTGCAGTATGTTCAAATTGTCCTTGCTATAAATTGGGTATTTCTGTACTTGCAGAAGAATTTGAAGTTGTGCTAAGAGGAAATGGCTTCATGGCAGGCAGAGGCACAGGTCTGATCTTATGCAGATACTACATAAATGCTTCAACCATTATAAGTAAGTATGCATATAAATATTATGTCTATAATTACGTAGGACTATAAATCACTAACATCTGGGGGCTTGTGCCAAAATTGGGAGAGTTGTCCCACAGACTAGTCAAACAACAGCCTGACATAGTCACACTCATGGAATCATACCATACAGATAATGTCCCAGACACCACTATCACCATCCGTGGGTATGCCCTGTCCCACCTACATGATAGACCTACCAGAGGTGGGGCACTTTGGTATACAGTCAGGAGGAGTGGCCCTGGGAGCCCTCAACGTTGACTCTGGACCCCATAAAGTTTCATGGCATCAGCTGAAACATGGGTGAGGAAACCTCCTGCCGATTATCACCTACAGCTCCCCTCAGCTGATGGATCAGTGCTCCTCCATGTTAAACACCACTTTGAAAAAGCAGTGGGGGTAGCAACGGTACCGAATGTACTCTGGGTGAGGGGCTTCAATGTCCGTCATCAAGAATGGATCAGTAGCACCACTACTGACTGAGCTGAGCGAGTCCTGAAGGATGGACATTCCAGATTGGGCCTGTGGCAGGTGGTGGGGGAACTTACAGAAGGCAAAAATTTATTTGACCTCACCCTCGCCAATCTACCTGTCACAGATGCATCTGTTTATGACAGTATTGGCAGGAAAGATCACTATACAGTCTTTGTGTAGAAGAAGGCCGATCTTCACACTGAGGATACAGTTAATTGTGTTATATGGCACTACCGCTGTGCTAAATGGACAAAATTCAAGAGGTGAGGTAGTTGTGGCTGCCTTTTTAAAAATTGAATTCAAGAGGTGAGGTAGTTGTGGCTGCCTTTTTAAAAATTCACTTATGGGATGTGGGTGTCGCTAGCTCGGCCAGTATTCATTGCCCATCCCTAGTTGCCCTTGAGAAGGTGCTGGTGAGCTGCCTTCTTGAACCGCTGCAGTCCATGCAATGTAGGTACACCCACAGTGCTGTTAGGGAGGGAGTTCCAGGATTTTGACCCAGCGACAGTGAAGGAACAACAATATATTTCCAAGTCAGGATGGTGAGTGGCTTGGAGGGGAACTTCCAGGTGGTGGTGTTCCCATTTATCTGCTGCCTTTGTGCTTCTAGATGGTGGCAGTCATGGGTTTGGAAGGTGCTGTCTAAGGATCCTTCATGCGTTCCTGCAGTGCATCTTGTATATGGTACACGCTGCTGTCACTGTACGTCGGTGGTGGAAGGAGTGGCTGTTTGTGGAAGGGATGCCAATCAAGTGGGCTGCTTTGTCCTGGATGGTGTCGAGCTTCTTGAGTATTGTGGGAGCAGCACTCATCCAGGCAAGTGGAGAGTATTCCATCACACTCCTGACTTGTGCCTTGTAGATGGTGGACAGACTTTGAGGAGTCAGGGGGTGAGTTACTCGCTGCAGAATTCGCAGCCTCTGACCTGCTCTTGTAGCCACAGTATTTATATGGCTAGTCCAGTTCAGTTTCTGGGCAATGGTAACCCCCCCCAGGATGTCGATAGTGGGGATTTCAGCGATGGTAATGCCACTGAATGTCAAGGGGCGATGGTTAGATTCTCTCTTGTTGGAGATGGTCATTGCCTAGCACTTGTGTGGTGTGAATGTTACTTGCCACTTGTCAGCCGAAGCCTGGATATTGCCCAGGTCTTGCTGCATTTGGACATGGACTACTTCAATATCTGAGGAGCCGTGAATGGTGCTGAACATTGTGCAATCATCAGTGAATATCCCCACTTCTGACCTTATGTTGGAAGGAAGTTCATTGATGAAGCAACTGAAGATGGTTGGGCTGAGAACACAACCCTGAGGAACTCCTGCAGTGATGTCCTGGAGCTGAGATGATTGACCTCCAACAACCACAACCATGTTCCTTTGTCCTAGGCATGACTCCAACCAGTGGAGAGTTTTCTCCCTGATTCCCATTTACTCCAGGTTACTAGAACTCCTTGATGTTATACTCAGTCAAATGTGGCCTTGATTCAAGGGCAGTCACTCTCACCTCTGGAGTTCAGCTCTTTTGTCCATGTTTGAACCAAGGCTGTAATGAGGTCAGGAGCTTAGTGGCCCTGGCGGAACCCAAACTGGGCGTCAGTAGCAGGTTATTTCTTAGCAAGTGCCACTAGGTAGCACTATTGATGACTCCTTCCATCAGCTTACTGATGATGGAGAGTAGACTGATGGAGCGGTAATTGGCTGGTTTAGATTTGTTCTGCCTTTTGCGTACAGGACATATCTGGGCAATTTTCCACATAGCTAGGTAAATGCAAGTGTTGTAGCTGGACTGGAACAGCTTGGCATGGGCGCAGCAAGTTCTGGAGCAAAAGTCTTCAGTACTATTGCCAGAATATTGTGAGGGCCCATAGCCTCTGCAGTATCTAGTGCCTTCTGCCACGTCTTGATATCACATGGAATGAATTGAATTGGCTGAAGACTGGCATCTATGATGCTGGGCACCTCCAGAGGAGGCTGAGATGGATCATCCATTAGCCACTTCTGGCTAAAGATTGTTGTAAATGCTTCAGCTTTGCCTTTTGCCCTTGACAGCGTGGCGGCATTTGACTGAATGTGGCATCAAGGTGGATGGTTGTGATTTATGGAAGCCAGTCATCTCAGCCCCAGGACATTGCTGCAGGATTTCCTCAGGGTAGTATCCTAGACATAACCATCCTCAGCTGCTGTATCAATGACCTTACCTCTATTGTAAGATCAGAAGTGGGGATGCTCCCTGATGATTGCACAGCTCAGTACCATTCACAACTCCTCAGATATTGAAGCAGTCTGTACCTACATTCAGGTTTGGCATGCTAAATGGTAAGTAACATTCACACCACACAAGTGCCAGGCAATGACCATCTCCAACAAGAGAAAATCCAACCATTTACCATTGACATTCAATGGCATTACCAACCCCAGGTCCACCACCATCAGCATTCTGGGGTTACATATCAAACAGAAACAGAACTTCACCAGCTATACAAATACTGTGGCTACAAGACGAGGTCAGAGATTGTGAATTCTGCGGTGAGTAACTCGCCTCCTGGTTCCTCAAAGCCTGTCCACCATCTATAAGGCACAAGTCAGGAGTGTGATGGAATACTCTCCACTCGCCTAGATGAGTGCAGCTCCAACAACACAAAGAAGCTCAACACCATCCAGGACAAAGCAGCCTGCTTGATCCATGTCCACCACAAAAAATTCTTTCCCTCCAATATTGATGCATGGTGGCAGCAGTGTGTTCCATTTACAACATGCATTGCAGCACCTCAGCAAGACTCCTTCAACAGCACCTTCCAGACCTGTGACCTCTGCCACCTAGAAGGACAAAGGTACCAGACACTAAACACCATCTGCAGGTTCCCCTCCAAATCTCACACCATCCTGACTTGGAACTACATCACCGTTCCTTCATTGTCGCTGGGTCAGTATCCTGGAATTCCCTTCCCATCATTGCAGTGGATGTACCTACACCATATGGACTGCAGTGGTTCAAGAAGGTGGTGCACTGGCAAGGTTCACGTTCCCATGAAAGAAATATAATAAAACGTAGGTTGGGATTTTGTCAGGCAGACAGGGGTCTCACCTACTGGTCAGAGAACTGATGGGGAATACTTATATGCCCTGTGAAAGTGGCCTGTTGGAATCAAGTGCCATTTAAGCACTAAAGTGGCCACCTGCCAGCCTTCCCCCCAACTGGCGGCGGAAGTCCCACCCGCAGAGAGGTGGTGGCCAATTGGAACGCAGCAGCTCATCTTTGCTGCAAGTGCCAATGGAATGGTGGCTGGTGGTGGCTGTGTACCCTCCCAAGGCCTTGGGTCATCGTAGGACCCCAGACCAAAGGTGAGTGAGGGCGGGATGGAGTCACGGGAGTGGGGATTTGGCGGCAAGTGCAGGTGGGTGTCTTTCAGCGGCCACCATACACCCCGCCGCCGCCCAATTGAGGTCCTTCAATTGGGCACAGAATGCCTGAGTACGAGGGACCCTGGCCCAGGAGGCCACTTGCAAACCTGACAGGGCCTGCTGACCGCCTGCTCGAGGGCATGGGAAAGCCATGCGACCCCTGTTTAATCCCTGAGCCACCACTGGATTGCAGTGGGCTCATGGATAATGGATGTTAATTGGCTCATTAATGAGCCTAATTTACATCCTGCTGCCAGTGGCTGGGAATCCCATGTCAGCACCTTCCACACTCCCATATTTCCCACTGCGACAGGCTGCATTAAAACCAGCCTATATTGGTCGAATGTTTCTGGAAATACAGGAATTAATTTCTTGAGCATCTTTTTTTTAAACAGAGAAAGTATATTTCTTAGAGAGAAGTCATTAAAGATGCAATTTTTCTCTACCTTGGACCCATCAAATTTAGTCTATTTTGTTCTACTTGAACTTTTAGAAGTTAATTTTCCAAAATGTATGTGTCGTTTTGTTGTTAATCTGTGACATTCTAGCTGCAAAATTTAATGCCCTTTTTAAAAAATAAAATGTTAAATTTAATACCTTTGGAAACACGTATATTTGTCAGTTCATTAAACAGTTCAGTATAAGGAACTCATGCAATGATTCATTTTCCAGCTGAGAGACCAAGTATCATGGCGACGGATAATTATCTCCTGTGCCCAGCACCCATGCTACAGGAAGTGGGGCAGTAAGTACTTATTTCATATAAGTCTGTAATTATAAATAACCAGACATTTGACAGGATATTATCGAATTTCTGAGTTTCTCTTCATACTACACTGCTTACAGTTTCATTATTGATCATTACCTGTCACATGACTGTCTTGTATCTGAATAAGAATGTTTTTTGTATTGCATTTAAAATGTAACCAAAGTAGGGGTCAGAAGACAATAAAGGATATATATAGCGTTGTTAAAGGATTCCTTGTGGCAGATTCAGATGAACTCCCAGGACATGGCAGAGGTGTTAATTGGCTTCTTTATATAAGTCTCTCTAGTTCACTATGCTAAGCCACTATTAGTAAAACATATGGTTGTAAATTGCTAAATCAAAATAATCTGTAAGGCATAAGGGGGTCTGAAAACAAAAAAAAAATAATCACGCTACTGGGAATGTTCTATCGGCTTAAATCTCCAGGAAAATGACAGATGTGTAAGATCGATAGTGATGATATTGATGAACTTTAATTACCCAAATATCGATTGGGATAACATAGAGTAAAGGTATGGGTGGGGAAGAATTCTGAAATGTGTTCAGGAGAACTTCCTTGGCCAGTGTGTCCTTGGTCCAATTAGAAAGGAGGCATTGCTGGGCCTGGTGCTGGGGAATGAAGTGGGTCAAGTGGACCAAGTAGCTGTGGGGGAGCACTTGGTTAAGAGTGATCATTGCATCATAAGGTCTGGATCAGTCATGGAGAAGAGCAAGGAACAACCTGAAATAAATGTCTAAATTGGAAGAGGGCTAACTTCACTGGGATGAGAGGGATCTAGCCAGTGTGCAATTGAATCACAGATTGACAGGAAAAAACTGTAATGGAACAATGGGTGATCTTTAAGGAGATGCTTCAGTTACAGGCTAGGTACATTTCGGCAAAGATGAAAGCTAAGAGTACTAAAACCATAGCTCCTTGGATGATAAGGGAATTGGAAAATATGCTGAAAAAAAATAGAGGGTATATAATGCATATCAGGTAAATTTGTCAAGTGAGAACCAGGTCAAATACAATAAGTTGAGAGGGGAAGTGAAGTGGCAAAAAGAGAATATGAGAATAGAATGGTAATTAACATAAAGGGAACCCAAAAATCTTCCACCAGCATGTAAATAGTAAGCTGGTAGTAAAAGGAGGGGTGGGTCCCCTTGTTCATCCTTTGAGGTGAAGATGACCATGTTCATCACCTGGGGTATTGTTAGGGCTCCAGTGGTACATAGGTGGCTGTTACAACTGATCTGTGGCTGGAAGGCTCTGCCACAAATAAGACAGAATAGGTGCTTGCTAAAGAAGAGGAGGCTGATAAAATATCTGAGGTGGAGATGGTAGAGGAAATCGATAGGATGAAAATTGATTGGCAGGATGTAGTGGAAAGGATATGCTTTGAGCTGTCCGTTTGGCTTGCATCCCAAGTTACAAAAGAAAGGGTGGTGGTGGAGTGGCTGGTGGGGTGGAGATAGCAAAAAAAAGGCTTGCCGTTATCTTCTAATCTCCTCGAGATACAGGGTAGGTGCCAAACGATTAAAGAGTGACAAATGTGATCGGCTTGTTCAAGAAAGGGTGTAAGGACATTCCTGGTAACTAAAGGCCAGTCAGTTTAACAGCAGTGAGTTTTCAGAGACAATAATAAGGAGAGAAATTAACAGGTACTTGGAAAAATTTGAGTTAATTAAGGAGAGCTAACAGACTTGTAAAAGCCAGATCGTGCTTGACTAATCTAATTGAATTTTTTGATGAAGCAACAGGGAAAGTTGATAAAGGGAATGCAATGGCTGACCAGATGGCAGTTCTTGGCTATCTGAAGGCAGAAATGCTGAATGACAAAGGGTTGGGCTGAGGGAAGTACAGTGGGGTGAAGAACAAGAGGTGCTGGTCACACCATCTGCAACTTTGAAAAAGGGGCGTAAGCTAGGCACATACTGTCATCCTGAACACTCTTGGCAATGCTGCATGCATGGGACTCTGACACAACCTACCTCATATTGTGGAGCACCATATCAGGAGGCTTAGATAATGTAGATGTGCCTGTCCCTCTTGGCTTCTGCTCTGCTTTCTCCTTTTATTGGTTACCTTGCCCTGCAGGAGAGAGGGGAGAATGTTAATAAATTTGTTGCAGTATGTTTGAATGATGTGTATCCCATAGCTGAGGAGCTGGAGATATGTGGAGGCAGTGTGAGGTGAGTGTGAGGCTGGCATCCTTGGTAGTTGTATGTGGGTGAGATGGAGTATCTAACTGTTAGGCCTGAGTTTTGACTGCTAGAGATTGGTGACGGGGGTGTGGTGCATTGAGCAGTGTGTCACATTGGTGGAGTGGTGAGTTGGAGATGTCATGTGAAGATGCACTCACTGAACTTGACCCACCCCTGATGGGTAATTGAACTTCCAGTGGCACTGCTGCCAGGCCCATGGGGCCAGACTCCAGGAATTGGCCTCACTGGCCAGCTCCTCTGATGCTCTTGGTGCCTTGCAGAAATATTGGGCAGAATTTTTCCAGCCTGGTAGAGGCTGGTTTCGGTGCGTTTGGGGTGGAAAATTGTTGGAATTGACCTGAGGTCAAGATCCTGTTCTTCCATCCACTTGGCTTTCCCTGGGATGGGATTGAAGGCAAGTGGAGAACCCCCCTGGATCTGTCAGGTAAAGAATTAAGAGGTGTTTTAGGTTGTAAAGAATGCAATTAGGATCTGCTTCAAACCTGAATCCTATCCTGGATTTTTCAGCCAGGGCACCTATTCCCTGACCTGTCAGCAACTCGGCTGGGTCACTGAGGTCAGTGACCAGCACGAAGAGCTTCTTCAGTGAAAATAACAAGCTGCTTCAGCTTTGAACAGTGTCAACTGAGGTGCTCCAGTCATGGCTATTCATAGACTGCTGTTCACAGTATTGTTTCTCTCACAGTGATTTCACTGTTTGACAGGCGATTGTTAACTTCTTGGCAAGCACATCACCTATCCAGCTTTCAACATGGCATGGGTGCAGCTTATACAGTTCCATTGGCTATCTCTGCTGAGAGTCAAGAGCAGAGCACATGCCAGTGCCAACAGCAGCAGGAGCAAAGCCAGCAGCAGCAGTTGTCTTCTCCTCAGTCACATGCCTCTCCACAGGGCAGGTGAGATGGACATGGCGATCTAGCTGGAAGGAGGGGAGACCCCCACCACAGGGTGTACAGGCAAAGGATCAGCTCTCTTGACATGTGTGAAAACCAGTCTTCAGGAGACTCAGGGTTTCATGGCAAGTGATTACTGACATCTGCAACCTTCGTGAATAAGACTGTTTTTCCAGTGAATCAGTAGGTATGCATTGCCAATGGCTGACCAGGTGCCTGTCACTGGAGGGCCACCATGACCCCAGGTCACTGCCTTCCTCCGAGTTACGCACCCTTCTCCTGCAGGGAGAGAAAGCAGACAGCTGTGAGTGACGGTAATAGCTTGTGTTAGGAGAATGGACGGGCAACATTTTTAGAGGGTGACTGTGAGATATGGGTGAAAGGGAGTGCGAGTGTTGACTGTTCAGATTGGGATGTGGGGTGCCTGGAGAGAGAGGAATGAATGGGGCTACAAGGTGCGTTAGCCTGAGGAGCGCTGTGAAGGAGAATGCTGGGAAAGTCACAGTGTAAGGATGAGATTTCAGAATACTTGGAAGTGCATGGTAAAATAGGGCAAAGTCAGCATGGTTTCATCAAAGGGAAGTCATGCTTGACAGATCTGTTAGAATTCTTTGAGGAGGTAACGAGTAGGTTAGACAAAGGAGAGCCAATGGATGTTATCTACTTGGACTTCCAGAAGGCCTTTGACAAGGTGCCGCACAGGAGGCTGCTCAGTAAGATAAGAGCCCATGGTGTTAGAGGCAAGGTACAAGCATGGATAGAAGATTGGCTGTCTGGCAGGAGGCAGCGGGTGGGGATAAGGGGGTCCTTCTCAGGATGGTGGCTGGTGACTAGTGGAATTCCGCAGGGGTCAGTGTTGGGACCACAACTTTTCACTTTATACATTAATGATCTAGATGAAGGAACTGAGGGCATCCTAGCTAAGTTTGCAGATGATACAAAGATAGGTGGAGGGACAGGTAGCATTGAGGAGGCGGGGAGGTTGCAGAAGGATTGGACAGGTTAGGAGAATGGGCAAAGAAGTGGCAGATGGAATACAACATGGGGAAGTGTGAGGTCATGCACTTTGGTAGGAAGAATAGAGGCGTAGACTATTTTCTAAATGGGGAGAGAATTCAGAAATCTGGAGTGCAAAGGTACTTGGGAGTCCTAGTCCAGGATTCTCTTAAGGTTAACTTGCATGTTGAGTCAGTAGTTAGGAAGTCAAATGCAATGTTGGCATTTATTCCGAGAGGACTAGAATATAAAAGCAGGGATGTGCTGCTGAGGCTTTATAAGGCTCTGGTCAGACCACATTTAGAACATTGTGAGCAATTTTGGGCCCCATACCTCAGGAAGGATGTGCTGGCCCTGGAGAGGGTCCAGAGGAGGTTCACGAGAATGATCCCAGGAATGAAAGGCTTAACATATGAGGAACGTTTGAGGACTCTGGGTCTATACTCGATGGAGTTTAGAAGGATGAGGGGGGATCTGATTGAAACTTAGAGAATACTGAAAGGCCTGGATAGAGTGGACGTGAGGAAGATGTTTCCACTAGTAGGAGAGGTTAGGACCCAAGGGCACAGCCTCAGAGTAAAGGGAAGATCTTTTAGAACAGAGATGAGGAGAAACTTCTTTAGCCAGAGAGTGGTGAATCTATGGAATCCATTGCCACAGAAGGCTGTGGAGGCCAGGTCATTGAGTGTATTTAAGATCGAGATAGATAGGTTCTTGATTGGTAAGGGGATCAAAGGTTACGGGGAGAAGGTGGGAGAATGGGGTTGAGAAACTTATCAGCCATGATTGAATGGCGGAGCAGACTCGATGGGCCGAATGGCCTAATTTCTGCTCCTATGTCTTATGGTCTTATGGTCCTATGGTCTAATGTTGAGGTTGGCACCTGAAAATGTTATCCCGCTCACCTTTCCTGTCCTCCTGAGGTCCTGGGTCCTCTTGGTGAACTGTCTCCAGATTGGAGGGGCCACACTCCTGCTGCTGACTTCCTTGGCCATTTTCTTCCATGCATGTTTTGTTGGAGAGGTTGTCCTTTTCCTCCCATCCTTGGGAAAGATCACCTCACTGCAGGTTCTCGCATCCCATAACAGGTAAGCGTGAGAAACCTGAGGAGCATCCTTCCAGGGTACCCTCTCCATATCTCTGGTTGCTGCCGCCTTAAAAATCAAAGTGCTGCTGAGTCCTTTTTACCTGTAACCCCCTTAATTGGAAATGCTTCCTTTGACAGAATGGATGTATCATTCTTCCCGCCATCCCTATTGGTCGGAGAGGCAGGATGGTAATTCCTGTATTTTGGGAAAGAACAATGGCCTGGTGTGCAAATCAGCGAACTAGGTTCCCAACCCAAAAATGGTCCTGTTGTTCTGTTAGGGACTAAGTTGAGAAGATTCTGCTAATAGTCCCTCTCCTCCTTTCCACCTCCTTCCAGCTCCACATTAGAAATCCTGGGGGCCCTCTCTTTTGCCAGTTGCTTCATTTTTTATACTTTTTCTTCTCCCTAAGTATTCCACGGGCAATCTTCAGAAACTTCTGTGCAATGAGTGCAATTCCCCTCTAAGAGGGGCAGGCTATCTTTAAGACATGTTTGCCATTCCTGCTGCTGGGTGCCGTTTTCAGTGTGCAGACAGTCAGTAGCACATTTAGTGCTGGGCTGCATGTTAAAAACATTTAGATAAGAAGGCAGCGTGAAGCTTGTTTGCTGCTTGCCTCAGTGAGGCTGGGCATAGGGCATTCACACATTGTATCCTTGCGCCCCAAAACAGTCCTAGGTTCCTAAAGAAGATTTACAGCATGGAGTGCTTTGCAAGGGATCTCTGGCTAGTGTGAGCAAGGCAAACAACAGCCTGTCCCTTCAACAAATCAAATTGAACGATTGTCTCCGAGACCCGTTGGTTCCAATATTTCTGGAATGGGGAGAGATGCTAGGCTGGGTTGTGTGGTTGGGGATGGTGGGGTGGAGATTGGAGGACAGAAAGTTGGGTTTCCTGCTCCTTGTCTTCCTGACTTGCCTCAGTTAAAACCAGGGATGGGCAATTTCTAGGCAGGTTGGGCTCAAGGTTGAGATTTTTTAACATTTTTAATATCCCAGCCAACACAAATGGACTGTTTGGAGATTAAATTTCACCCCTCTCAGAATTTAAAACAGGATGTATATATATATCAGAATGTTAATTAATTGTAAAACCATGTACAGAAAGCAAAATAAAGAGAGGAAAAGAAAGATGGGATTGAGAGTGAGAAAGAAAGAGAGACAAAGAAAAAGTTAAATAATACATTTTTTAAAATCTCCAGCATTAATTGAATCCTGAAGGAATGTGACTCCATATTTGTAAAATTAAATTTTGAGGGTCAAAGAGCTTGATTGGCAGTAATTAAATCGTAAATGCCATTAAAAATTAGCTTGCATCCGAATATACCAGCCGTAACTTTTTCTGCTGTATTTTATGGGTAAGTCATATAAGTACTACAACTTCATGCTCTTTCATAGGTTTTAGTGTTGATTCTATTTGCAAGGTACCTGTGTAGCACAGTTCCTGGAGAAGTGGGGCAAATCAGACAGCAGGTCCTGGATTTCAGCATTTGGCTGCCATCCAATTTCCTCTGTAATAACTGAGCACTGATAGCTGCATCGTTATTGCTACTTCAAAACCTGGATCAATGTTATAATACTATTAGGAAAACAGCTTTGAGGGATGAAGGTGTTGAGAAATTAAAATTAATAAATATGAGTGCATAATTATTAGTGAACCAAAGCTATTCTACTAACCTAAGGATGAGAAACCAGTTACTACAGGTTGATGATTATGTATGGGTCTCATGATTGTGGCCTGGCTTTGTGGCATCTCCATAGCTTTGTTCCATTCCTGCTTGATCTATCACAGCTAGTATATCTCCTTTGGTGATTCCATTCCCTGCTGCTGTACAGTCACTTTGGATGGGACCCAAGGCTCATTCTTTGGTCTCACCCTCTTGCTGATCTATCTGTAGTTTCTCAGTGACAACATCTGTTAAAAATCGAGTATTGTGGATAGCACGTATAGAGAGGTGGTCACACCGCAGGCTAAGAGTCCACAGGCAGGAAGGGAATGGGTGACCACCAGGCAGAAGAAGAGGACTAGGCAGGCAGTGCAGGAATCTCCTGTGGCTATTCCCCTGCATTACAGATGTACCGCTTTGGATACTGTTGAAGGGAATGGCCTCTCAGGGGAAAGCAGCAACAGCCAAATTTGTTGCACCACAGTTGGCTCTGCTGCACAGGGGAGGAGTAAAAAGTGTGGGAATGCAATAGTTATAGGGGATTCAATTGTTAGGGGAATAGATAGGCGTTTTTGTCACCGCAAACGAGACTCCAGGATAGTATGTTGCTTTCCTGGTGCTAGGGTCAAGGATGCCCAGAGTGGCTACAGGACATTCTAAAGGGGGAGGGTGAACAGCCAGTGGTCGTGGTGCACATTGGTAAAAATGACATAGGTAAAAAAAGGGATGTGGTCCTAAAAGCAGAATATAGGGAGTTAGGAAGTAAGTTGAAACGTAGGACCTCAAAGGTAGTGATTTCAGGGTTACTACCAGTGCCACGTGCCAGTCAGAGTAGAAATAGCAGGATGTATCGGATGAATACGTGGCTGAAGAGATGGTGTGAGGGGGAGGGTTTCAGATTCCTGGGACATTGGGACCGGTTCTGGGGGAGGTGGGACCAGTACAAACTGGATGAGTTACACCTGGGCAGGACTGGGACTGATGTCCTAGGGGGAATATTTGCTAGAGTAGTGTGGGGAGTTTAAACTAAAATGGTAGGGGGATGGGAACCTATGCAAGGAGTCAGAGGAGGGGGAATCAAGGACAAGAACAGAAGAGAGAAAGGGGAATAAGAAAAGTGATAGGCAGAGAAATCAAGGGCAAGAATCAAACAGGGCCTCAGTGAAAAATAGTGGGAGCGGGACAAGTAACGTTAAAAAGACGAGCCTGAAGGCTTGGTGCCTTAACGCGCGAAGCATTCACAAAAAAGTGGATGAATTAACCACACAAATAGATGTAAGCAGGTATGATATAGTCGGACCAAGGAGGACCAAGGGGTTGATTAAGAAGCGGAAAATAGAGTACGAGAGTAAGCTTGCGGGGAACACAAAAACTGACTGTAAAAGTTTCTATAGGTATGTGAAGAGAAAAAGATTGGTGAAGATAAATGTAGGTCCCTTACTGTCAGAAACAGGGGAATTTATAAGGGGAACAAAGAAATGGCTGACCAACTAAATGCATACTTTGGTTTTGTCTTCACAAAGGAGGACACAAATAACATATCAGAAATGTTGGGGAACACAATGTTTAGTGAGAGGGAGGAATTGAAAGAAATCAATATTAGTAGGGAAATGGTGTTGGGGAAATTGATGGGATTGAAGGCCAATAAATCCCCAGGGCCTGACAATCTACATCCCAAAGTACTTAAGGAAGTGGCCCTAGAAATAGTGGATGCATTGGCGGTCATCTTCCGAGATTCGATTGACTCTGGAACAGTTCCAACAGATTGGAGTGTAACTAATGTAACCCCACTATTTAAAAAGGGAGGTAGAGAGAAAACAGGGAATTATAGACCAGTCGGCCTGACGTCGGTAGTGGGGAAAATTCTAGAGTCTATTATAAAAGATTTAATAGCTGAGCACTTGGAAAACAGTGGCAGAATCGGACAGAGTCAGCATGGATTTACGAAAGGGAAATTATGCTTGACAAATCTACTGGAATTTTTCGAGGATGTAAATAGTAGAGTTGATGAGGGGGAACTACTGGACATGGTTTATTTGAACTTTCAGAAGGCTTTCGACAAAGTCCCACATAAGAGATTAGCGTGTAAAATTAAAGCACATGGAATTGGGGGTAGTGTATTGAGATGGATAGAAAACTGGTTGGCAGACAGGAAACAAAGAGTAGGAATAAACGGGTCTTTTTCCGAATGGCAAACAGTGACTAGTGGGGTACCGCAGGGATCGGTGCTGGGACCCCAGCTATTCACATATATTAATGATTTAGATGAGGGAATGAAATGTAATATCTCCAAATTTGCAGATGACACAAAGCTGGGTGGGAGGGTGAGCTGTGAGGAGGATTCAGAGATGCTTCAGTGTGATTTGGACAAGCTGAGTGAGTGGGCAAATGCATTGCAGATGCAGCATAATGTGGATAAATGTGAGGTTATCCACTTTGGTAGCAAAAACAGGAAGGCAGATTATTATCTGAATGGCTATAAATTGAGAGAGGGGAATGTGCAACGAGACCTGGGTGTCCTCGTACACCAGTTGCTGAAGATAAGCATGCAGGTGCAGCAGGCGGTAAAGATGGCAAATAATATGTTGGCCTTCATGGCGAGAAGATTCGCATTCAGGAGCAGGGATGTCTTGCTGCAATTATACAGGGCCTTGGTGAGACCACACCTGGAATATTGTGTGCAGTTTTGGTCTCCTTATCTGAGGAAGGATGTTCTTGCTATAGAGGGAGTACAGCGAAGATTTACCAGACTGATTCCTGGGATGGCGGGACTGACATATGAGGAGAGACTGTCGGTTAGGATTATATTCGCTGGAGTTCAGAAGAATGAGGGGGGATCTCATAGAAACCTATAAAATTGTAACAGGAATAGACAGGGTAGATGCAGGAAGGATGTTCTCGATGGTGGGGGAGTCCAGAACCAGGGGTCACAGTCTGAGGATATGGGGCAGACCATTTAGGACTGAGATGAGGAGAAATTTTTTCACCCAGAGAGTGGTGAGCCTGTGGAATTCGTTACCACAGAAAGTAGTTGAGGCCAAAACATTGTATGTTTTCAAGTGGGAGTTAGACATAGCTCTTGGGGCGAACGGGATCAAAGGGTACAGGGCGAAAGCGGGAGCAGGCTATTGAGTTGGATGATCAACCATGATCATAATGAATGGCCGAGCAGGCTCGAAGAGCCGAATGGACTATTCCTGCTCCTATTTTCTATGTTTCTATGTAAAAATGACACCAGTAGCATCTACTCACAAAGAGAACCTCCTAAACTATCCTTCTGGTCTATTTGATGTTCAAACTAAAACAGAAGTGCTCATCAATGGACAGAGAATATTGTATGTGTGATTTACATAGGAATCCTGCTATATTATTTATTGGTTTTACTTATACAGACTGAATGACTATAATAGCTAAACTACATCAACAGGAGTTTGTGTTTCGCACTCTTTCTGGCATATTTCCTGCCTTGGGAAGTAATGAGCTTTAGGACTGATGCAATTATTTTGATTTATGGATGGAGTCCATACGACAAAAATACTGTGAAAACATAGCTAGTTCCAACATAAACCAAGTAAATTCCGAACTATGGTCTTGATGCAATTTGGACAGCTTTTATCAATGTCAATGTTAAGATTTTTTCTGTACTTAATTCCGTAGGGTTAACGGTGATCTCCAGTCCCTTGGTTGGAGCTAGTTGAATAACGTACGTCACAGCTAGATTACTGCACTTTTTGTTATGCAGGCTAATTGACTATTTAGCTATTTCAGCAGCATGTAAAAGGAGTCCTCCTAAAGGTTCATTGTAATTGGCTAATTTTCCATTATTGCTAATGAAATCTGGTTTCAAAAATTGTCCGCAGGAAAATTATATTCAGATTGTAAATTTCTGTTTTTTAAAAAAGGCCTGCTAACCATTTTTCCCAGAAGGAACTGTAGCCTTACTAAGTGAAGTGTCAGTTCTTCAAGTCAACAGTAAAGTCATAGAGGTATGCTACTTTAAAATTCCAGCAGCATTTTCAATCTGAAAGCTATTGACATCCTGATTTTCAATTACTTAATTCTGGGCTGAGATTGTGCTTTATGATGTTATCTTACAAATACATTGCTGTTTATTTTAAAACAGATTAATATTTATCGTGAGTGGTCAGAAACATTTTCCATCGACACACTTATACCCAGACCTTACATGGTGCAATTTTGCGCAATTTGAGATAACTAACACTGCAATTTATAACATTGACCAAAAACTCAGATCCTTATAAGACACAAAATAAGATAAATAGTAAAATAAACAGCTGCTTCTCTCTGTAGGTCCTGGAATAAGACTTGTCGATAGAATGTCCTCTGATGACTGCCTGCTTCTAGCTCCAAACTTCAGTTGACAGATGTTTACTTCCCCTAACAGCCACTTCGGGCTTCTTAAAAATGATGCTCTAGGCGTTCCCAAATGTATTCTCTAGACCTCAGGGAATGTTGCTTCAGGCTTTCTCCAACAGACCCTCCAGGCTTTTCCCCTACCAGATGCTCTATGTTTTAACCAATGGATATTTCTGGGAATGTGTTCACAGTGGATGTTTATCACTTTTACCCTGAACATTCTGACTAGTAATTTGTTCTCAGTTGCCCTTGATTAAAAAAGAATCTTGCAAACTTTTTAGAGTGAACACTTGTAATTCCAACAAATCTTTTAGTTGCAGAGCTGAATTTTGGTCTGAATTTTTTTTTAACAAAATGCATTCAGATTTGCTTTTTTCTTGCTCAATCTTATCAACACAGCGAGGGAACATTCTAATTTCTATTTTAGACACAGCTTCCTGTGTTTAGCTCAGCTTTTAAATTGCAGCCTTTTATCTGTTCCTCAACTAGCTTCAGATAACTATCATGCATTGCTAAGATATTTTACTTAAATATCAAAGAAGCCAGTCTAGCTTAAGGAGGTTTTGTTTTGCTTATTTATTGCAATTCACACTGGTTGTCTATGAAAGCTGTACAGAATATCATGTTATTTACATTGTTATTGATGATTTGATGTCGATCTGACACTGTTTCCTTTTATAGTTTGGCATCTTTTTACATCATATATAAGAACAAAACATTTGGCATACATATTTAGAATTGAATATTCTCGTGTTTATACAAAAATTTGAAGATGTGTGTACTGAATGTTTTATTTCGTTGAATTTATTTCAAAATATGTAACATTTTTACAAATACAGCATGTAAATGTCTAACATTTGTGTTGTTACTCACTAGTATTTATTTCCTCTTACATAAGTGAAACTTTTAAAACCTAAGCTCTATCTGCTCTTTTAAACATTGGTGGTGTCCTATAGTGTAAATGGGCCTTTGCTCTTCATTGTAGTTCTCAATTGGAAAAAGGTGCTTCCAGGTTAAGTGTATAGTCAAATGCAGAGTAAAACCATGTTAATCAAGATATGATACTACATTTAAACAGTGGACCAGATGAGTACTAACATTTTTCTTTCCTGAGCGACTCAGTCTGCTCCATATGTTGTTTAAATGCATCACTTTGGGACTTATGGGGCCTGATGTTTGTTACGGGTAGAGGACATTGTTATAGCGATTGGGAAACCTTGTAATTCAGAGGCCCTGAAAAATTTTATGGCGGAACTTAATTTAATTTTTTTTCTGTTCCCTGGCTGGCTGGTTGACCAAAGGGATTGAGAAGCTAATTGTCGGGATGGAAGGCCACAGCTTGATGGAGAGCAGAGAGAAAGAAGGGAGAGATTGAAGGTGAGGGGGAGGAGAAAGCTGTGGGCTGGGAGGAGGATGGGCAGGAGGAGATTATTGGGGTTGAGCAGAGGAGGAGATTGTGGGGGGTGGGCAGACGAGGAGATTGTGGGGGGCGGGCAGACAACGAGATTGTGGGGGGCGGGCAGACGAGGAGATTGTGGGGGTGGGCAGAGGAGGAGTTTGTGGGGGGCGGGCAGAGGAGGAGTTTTGGGGGATGGGCAGAGGAGGAGTTGTGGGGGATGGGCAGAGGAGAAGATTGTGGGGACGGGTGAGCAGAGGAGGAGATTTCGGGGGGTGGGCAGAGGAGATTGTGGGGATACGCAGAGGAGGAGAATGGAGGGGATGGGCAGAGGAGAATGGAGGGGGTGGGCAGAGGAGAATAGGGGGATGGGCAGAGGAGAATGGGGGGATGGGCAGAGGAGAATAAGGGGATGGGCAGAGGAGAATAGGGGCATGGGCAGAGGAGAATGGGGGGATGGGCAGAGGAGGAGATTGTGGTGCACGGGCAGAGGAGGAGATTGTAGAGGATGGGCAGAGGAGGAGATTGTAGAGGATGGGCAGAGGAGGAGATTGTAGAGGATGGGCAGAGGAGGAGATTGTAGAGGATGGGCAGAGGAGACTGTGGGGATGGGCAGAGGAGATTGTGGAGGGTTGGGCAGAGGAGATTATAGGGGGGTTGGGTGGAGGAAATTTTGGGAGTTGGGCAGAGGAGGAGATTGTGGGGGGGATGGGCAGCGGAGGAGATTGTAGGGTGTTGCAAGCAAGTTGACTTCAGCTGGGGTGGGAGCACTCCTCCTCCTGGCCCACAAATACTCCAGGAAAGGCACTTTACCTGATAGATCCAGCCTTTGTCACACACCTCAGCTGTTGGGTTTTCCAAACTCTGGGAAAACTGGTCACAGCTGTTTAATCCACATGACTGCTAAAATTTGAGGCATGCAACCGCATTAAGC
The DNA here is from genome assembly GCF_964194155.1 of Cetorhinus maximus. Taxonomy (NCBI): domain Eukaryota; kingdom Metazoa; phylum Chordata; class Chondrichthyes; order Lamniformes; family Cetorhinidae; genus Cetorhinus; species Cetorhinus maximus. The sequence goes on along the minus strand of NC_135879.1, from coordinate 91,411,992 downwards.
TAGTTAAATAACAACAGACCTGCCTCTTCAGTGCAGATTAATCGCCCCCTATCAACCTGCCTCTGTTAAAACTGGAGGTGGGTTGGGGTTGCATTTCAAATGGCATATTCTCTAAATAAATTAAGTATGCTGATTTTGTAAAATGAATACTATTTTACCATATGATATTTGAAAGATAGGTGTACTGCTGCACGCAATTTCCTGAGCCCATCTTGAAAGACCTTGAGACACATGACTTTAGTCTACAGAATAAATATATCAAGGTCTGGAAAGTCCACTGCCTCCTCAGTGTGACTTTTTCTATTTCATACAACAATCATTTTTATTGCTTAATCAGTGACAATTTTTAAATTGCGGACAGATCAGGCTGAGATTGAGCTAATTTCATCAAGGACACTGAATTCCGGATTTTAACTCTGGGCAGGAATTGGTTGGGTGAAGGCTGGAGCAAGTGGCAACTGTCCTAACTCAGCAACAAGGCCTGGTCAGGTTCCAATAGAAAGTGGCAACTGGTTGGCAGGCGAGATTGTGATGTTCAGTAGCAGGAGGTCTTTGTTGATGACTGTTGCTTTAATCGCCTGCACTCTGGTTAGTCAAGGGAATAGAGCTTTGGGTAGGTGGAGGAGGGGTACAGAGATATGGAAGCTGACCCAAGGCCGTGGAGGCTGAAACTTTCAACTGCGTTTAGTTTTAGCCATGAAAGCTAAGTGAAAAATCATTCAGTATTTCTTTCCGAAGTAGCCTAAAAGCGTTGTTTGCCTCTGAATTGCAGAAGCTCCCCTAACTATTAGCTGCGCTGCTCGTAGTGTTTTGGGAGATGTGTCAGTTTGGCTCTGGACCCAGTGATTAACACTGGTATTGCAAGACTTTTCACCCAATGGGCAGGAACTCATAACAGAAACCATATTAACTGAATCTGGCAGATTTTTGTGTCAAGCAGTCTTGGGGTTCCGTACTTGGTTCTCTCGGTTCTGAACTAGTCATTTCTTTTAGCTGCTCCCTGTCCTGGGTGCGTTTTAACCACTTGAAGGTGTTGTTTGAAAGTATTCAAAGTATCATAAACCACATAGAGGGACTTGTATTTTTGACTGCATTGTCAAGTAGTCTTTTTTAAATAATATAAAATCAAAATACTGCGGATGCTGGAAATCTGAAATATAGGTTGTTTTGTGATTTCCTTCATATTTTTCAGTTAAACATCACTTTTTGTTCTCTGATTCTTGTTTTCTGTATGACTGATATCAGGTGTTTGTGGTTTTGTTGAATTCCTGTGCATCAGTTAAAATATATACATAAACAGTTCTACCAGCTACCCAGTTGTGGTTAAAGCTATTGACATTAATGTGTGAGTTCCAATAAAGCGTAAGTAAAACTTGAATGTAGTATAATGTTATTGTGCTCACTTGCATGTCTAGCAACTGCATAAATTAACTAAAACCCCTCTTTCTTATGTGTTCAGGAGAGGACAATGCTAAAATGACAGAAAACTTCACCCATACTTATCGGCTAAATTAGGTCACAGCTGAAAAAAATGTAATATTTATTTATTCCTTTTATATTCTCTGCCCGTTTTTTTTCATATTCCCGTGTTCCCTTTCAAATCTTTTTTGCTTCCTTTCTATATTTTCTGTATTCTATTTGAAGTTAATAGGAATAGTCTATACTTCTAAAAAGAGCTGGCTCTTTTTAGGCTGAAGAGGCCTAGCTTATCCTCGTAGTTGATTTTTGGCATCAAGGGGGTCAATCTTCTTGCTCTCTTTTGCTCTGCCTAGAAACTGAATGTTCCCTGAATGCCTGCGGTCAGATCCATTGCTTTTAGTGTTGTCTGCAAGAGCGCTCCATAGCTTTTAACTTGTCTTCTGTGTGGTTTGAACTTAACTGATCTAGCAGTGTAGTAAAGCACTTCCATCTCACACTGAAGAACATGATGAACATTAGATGTCACTCAACTTTACCCTTGCAAGCTCTGTCTCACTGATGGAACACAAGCCACATATTTTTACTTTTAATATATGTCCGCATTAAACATTGGTTATCCCAGCTGCCAACTCTGGCGAGTTCCCTTTATAAATCCTTTCACTACTACCCTATGACTAAGTTTTGTTTCCGCTGTTGGAATTTAGCAGTGACATTTTCAGAAGGGAGTCCCAGCATGAACACCTCAACCACTTCACTCCGTGCTCTGTAATTTTACCCTAGCTCTCTTAAGGATAGATATGGGTCTATGGCCAGAATTTTTAACTCATCGGGCAGGTGCGCACCTAACCCAAACGGGCGTAAAATGACGCGCGATGATGTCGGGCAAGTGTCCCGACATCATCACACAGTCGTGTGATATTTTGCGGGAGTTGGCAGCGCATTCGCCGACAATTAAAAGGCCTATTAAGGCCATTAACAATGTAATTGAATTAAAATTTTCACTGCCCATTCAACCTTACAGTTGGCAGGCAGGCAAAAAGGCCAAGTGGCCTTTGCATTTTTTGCCAAATCTCATCCACAGGCGGGATGAGGTTTCAATTCGTCATTAAAAAAAATTTTTTTAAATGTCATCCTAATTTCTAACATGTCCCTGCTCATGTGACAGAGTCACATTAAGTGTTAAATTAAATATCTTACACTTAAAACCGTACATCAATATTAGAGAGAGGTCATCTAAGAAAAAGAGGACTATTTTATACAGAAAATGTAACCAGTCTTCTTCCAATTTGGAATTAATACTGCAATAAGAGTACTTAAGGATAAGACAGTTGGGGATAAATGTACATTTTCACAAATATTACAGGATTTGTATGGGGTCAGTTGTGTACCTAAGTACGACTGAGAAACATGCACAAAACTATTCTGAAATGAAAAAGCCAGGAACTACAGCAGATTTAAAGAGAAAAAGAAAATGTTAAATGCTTGTACAGGAAGAGGGCGACCATTGGGCCAAGTATAATAACAGAAAGTAGTAAAAGAAGGTGCCAAGGAAGAATAAGAATGGGACATAGCAGCAGATTCTAAATACAACACTAAAAATTTGGTGTTAAGGTGTTAATTGATGTACGGTTCTAAATGTAAGACAGAGCCACATGAGGGGACATGTATTTTAACACTCTAAAATACTTTATTTTTGATTTTTTATATACTCATCTCCCTGAGGCAGCTCTGTGCCACTCCCACACGCCCGCCTCACACAGGCAGCGCTGAGCGCTGAAGCACGTGTTTCACGCTGGGCGAGCCTTAATTGACCCGCCAGCGTGAAATCGCGGTAAGGCCCCGATCACGGGCATGGTCGGCTTCCCGACTGCTCCCACCTGCCCCTGCCGAGCCTGCCCGATGAGGGCAAAACTCTGCACTATATCTATGAAACATGCCTGACATTAGTCTCTGAAAGGTTCCTGGGGCAGTACTTTATCAAAGACCTTTTGTGTCTTTTTATTTTCAGCTATGCTGTCATCCCCTCCCCCACCCTCATACCACACACCCTGTCAATTTGAGATGCCACCTCCTCAAAAATTAAATTCCATGAGGTTGGCCAATCAAGATCTATACTTTTTGAAGCTGCGGTTACTGCTTTTTATTCTATTATTTTTATACATTTTTCTTCTGATTATTGACTCCATTAGGTTTCCAGTCATTGAGTTCTGGCTAATGGATCTGTAATTATCAGGTGCAGGAGCTATGTTTGCTTGTTTCCAGTCTGTTGGAGCCTCCTCAGTGTTCATTGACTTCCTGAAAATGACTGTGGGTGCTTTACAAAGCACTGCCCTTTATTTCTCTCATTGTCTTGGGATATGGATTATCTGAATGTTCTGTCTCAATGTTAAAATCTCAGATCACACATGTTTGATATTGAGCAGTATATTGTTAATCTCTGTCTTGGCAAAACCTGAAAGCTGTAGTCATTTAGTTTGTTTACCTGTTCTAGTTCACCCTAATTTTCAATGCCACATAAGATCATTAATGCTTTGACTTCTTTTCTAAGTGCTGCCTTTCTGCTTAGTGTTGGAAGAAATTTTTAGTGTTGTATTTTGAATCTGCTGCTATGTCCCATTCTTATTCTTCCTTGGCACCTCCTTTTACTACTTTCTGTTATTGTACTTGGCCCAATGATCGCCCACTTCCTGTACAAGCCTTTGAAAATTTTCCTTTTCTCTTTAAATCTGCTGTAGTTTCTGGCTTTTTCATTTCAGAGTAGTTTTGTGCATATTTCTCAGTTGTACTTAGGTACATAACTGACCCCATACAAATCCTGTAATATTTTTGAAAATGTCCATTTATCCCCAACTGCCTTATCCTTAAGTACTCTTATTGCAGTATTAATTCCAAATTGGAAGAAGACAGATTACATTTTCCGTATAAAATAGTCCTCTTTTTCTTAGATGACCTCTCTCTAATATTGATGTACGGGTTTAAGTATAAGATATTAGCTTTGACATTTTGACAGCGTAATGGAAAAAATCATTTCACTGATGTTGCCTGGGCAATTCATTCTGTGTATATTGGCTCTTGAGACTTTGAGTTCCAAAGACAGAATCAATAGATACGTCTTGTTTAATCTTTTACTCCACTATGTGACACTTCTCATGCTCGTCTTAGCAATAGAAGTGACCATACTATTGTTTTTCATAGAAGGAGGATTGAACCAAGCACATACACACTTTTTAACCCTTTGAGTATTGAGGGAGCACAGTCTGATTCATGTTAAAACATTTCCAGGAATACTAAATGTTTGAAGAGAAATCAGAATAGAAGATAAGGGATTATTCCCCTTTCAGCAGGGAAAGTGGAGATTTAATAGAGTTGTTTAAAATTAAAAAGGGTTTTGATTGAATAATAAGGGAAAACATTTTCTACTGACAGGATGGTCAATAACCAAAAGACACAGATTTAAGATAATTGGCAAAAAGAACCATAGGGGAGATGAGACTTTTTTTTTTAAAGCATCAAGTTTTTATGATCTGCAATGCACTGCCTGAACTGGTGGTGATTGTGGTGGAACCAGATTCACTAATAATTTTCAAAAGGGATTTGGATGTATACTTAAAATTGAACAATTTTCAGGACAGGGAAAGAGCAGGGGAGTGACACTAATTAGACAGCCCTGTCAAAGAACCAGCACTGGCATGGTGGGCCAAATGGCCTCATGTGCAGCGTGATTCTCTATTGTGGTATTTAATACCTTCTAATCATAGATTAGGAGGCCTTAAACGCCCAAAATATAGTGCAATGTTAACAAGGTGTTCTTTATTTACTTATGATTGCCTTGCATATAAAGCACCTTGAGACACAAACCAGTGAGTAAGCGCAGCTGTTAAAGCCCAAAATAGAGCACTTTGATGCTAAAACTGGTAACTTTGAAATTGACATTCATGCAGATGATCAACGGTGATGGTTTATGTCTGATATAAGTGACTGCCCATTTTAAATATGGTGGGTACTGTATTTATAACAATCATATTTTATGATAATTAACTTTTGAGCAATCTTGCCAGTGTCGAGGTTTTACTAGCACAAATTTCTGAATGGATTCCATTCATACTGACAAATTGGTCATCCCTTTAGGTGCTGATGGAATATCACATGTCTGAAACAACTGGAAATTTCTTTTGGAACAAGTGTTCCAAATGCTTCTCCCCCTTAACTAGCACACTACTTGGGATGAATCCCCAAGTTCCTGACTAAAAATTGAAGTGGATGCCGGCTCTCACTCAGCTATCAAATTTAGATCACAACATAGTTCGAGATAATATGTGCCTGTTCAGCCAATGAGCCACATTTTCCAAAATATTAAGAATTAATTTTGCTTCAGCTGTGATGATCTTGGGGGGACAATGTACTGTGGGGCCACCATCTGAAACTACTTCCTTTGCAGATGACAAGTGTTGTATCTATTTGCATGCACAAAGGAGCAGAGTCCTGTGCAAATGAATGATGGCGTCCATCTGGAACATCAACTTCTAGCTAGCTCTGGAGCATTTCCAGACAGCAGTACAGGTCGACAACAACAACTTGCATTTAATGCAGTTAACACTACGTCACTGTAAAGAGGGGAAATGGGAAGCAAGCAATATTTAGAATTGGAGGAAGAAGCCAAAGATGTAAATGGGATTTTGCAAGGTAAGGAGAGAGGTATCAAGCCAGATGGGTAGCGAACGAGTTCCAGAGTACAGTGTCTAGATATCAAAATACTGGGCAAAAATTTTATGTAACCCATCTGCTCACTGCAGTATGATGGGGGTGTGGGTGGCAATGGGTTGGGTACTTGATTTGTTGCTGGAGCTGACTTTGCTGTGGCTGTTTAATTCAGCCATGACATTAGCATCCCACTTTTGGTTTTCCTGACCTGTCACAGAGTATGGGAGTGATGATGACCTGCATCTGTCCATGGAAGGATTTCTATTTAAAGTGCTCCTGGCAGGGGTCAGAATGGCTCCATTGAAAATGGAATCCTGAGCCTTAAGCAATGACAAGAGTGGAAACACAGCATAAAAAGGCTTCTATCCAATTTTCTGGCTCTTCCCTGGAGGTCCTGCTGCGGGCTGGAGGATTGACAGCGTTATTTCCTGTGGATGGGAAGAAGAGGCTAGCCTCTTAAACTAAACACGTGTGGCTGGAAGTGGTTGTTCTAGTGAGCAGCAGGAATGTGGTCCCTCCTACCCCAATTCAATGGCACAAGAGGTTCAATGGTCGCAAGGGCAGGAAAGGTGAATACTGCTTTCAGGTGCTGGCCCCACACTCTGACTTCCCCACCATTCTCCTGCACAGCACTCCTCCCACCAACACACCTTGCGGCTCCACTCATTCCTTTCCCTCCAAGGCTCTTCTTCACATCCCCATCTGAACAGCCAGCATTGACACTCACCCTCATCTTATTGACATTTTGCCCCCATCCATAAAGCTGACCCTCCACAAATGTTGTCATTCTTTCCTCTCCACTGCCTCTAATCCTGCTGAAACCACAGGGATAGCACAATGTAGAAGTAATAGGAGAAGAAAAGGAAAAACAAGGAGATTCACTTGGGTATTTATAACAATGTCAGTGTCTTAAAAGCATCTCCCCTTAATGTTCAATGGCATCCGTATCAACATCCTGTGGTTAACATTGATCAGAAACTGAACTGGACTAGCCATATAAATACTGTGGCTACAAGAGCAGGTCAGAGGCTGGGAATTCTGCTGTGAGTGACTCACCTCCTGACTCCCCAAAGCCTGTCCACCATGTGCAAGGCACAAGTCAGCAGTTTGATGGAATACTGTCCACTTGCCTGGATAAGTGCAGCTCCAGGAACACTCGAGAAGCACCATCCAGAACAAAGTGGTCTGTTTGATCGACACACCATCCACCAGCTTAAACATTCACTTCCTCCGCCACAGACACACAGTGGCAGCAGTGTGTACCATCTACAAGATGCACTGTAGTAACTCACCAAGACTCCTTTAACAGCACCCTCCAAACCCGTGGCCTCCACCACCAAGAAGGACAAGGGCAGCGAATGCATGGGAACACCACCACCTGCAAATTCCCCTCCAAAGCACAAGCCATCGTGACTTGAAACCATATTGTCTTTCCTTCAATTAATGCCCACTTAAGAGCCTCATCTCGTCACAGCTGTTATTCACTGAGCGGTGCATGGGGGACTCACCATGCACGGAACTAGAGAAGCAAACCCTGACATGTTTGGAGGGAGAGGTGCACGGGGCAGGGGTCTCATTGTCAGACACTCGGTGCTTGATTGAGGGTCCTGACATCAGGGAGAAGGGGCCCACTGAGAGCCATCCCCCTGCCCTTGCTGCCAACCACCTCCTGACCTTCCCCATGATCCCCACCTGTTGTTCCCCTTCCCACCGTCACTCACCTATCCCTGGGCCCTTGCTGATTCTGTGCCTCAGTGGATGTAGTACTGGCTGTAGCCACCACCTCCCCAGTGGCGCTGTGAGCAATAAAGAGCTGCCGGCATTTGACTGGCTGGCAGCTCTTAGTGGGCAGGACTCCTGTGTCGTCCCAAGGGTCCTTGATCCCAGAGAATGCCCGCCGCTGCCCAGTTAAGTGCCTGATTTGAACTTAATTTGCCGGGGCTTTTGGAAAAGAGGTGATACACGGGCTCTCGCTTGCTTTCCAGCAGATGGATAAGACCCTCCATTAAATATCGCCCTATGCGTGTGTGTCTAATCTCAACGGGATAGAAATAAATACATTAGAATATTGTTTTTCTGTGTAACAGGATTCTAAATATAGCCCTATTTTTCTAAAAGAAAACAGCAATTAAATTTGGAATGAGGACTTGAAGAATTGTCTCAGGTGAATGAACACATAAATCTACATCATAAAACTAAATTCATCCTTCAGATTAAAGTCTAAAAGATTAAGAGGCTATGTTATTTAAAAAACAGAGGAAATTGTATTTTTAAATGATTTTCCATTTTGCATTGAATGTAGATACTTAAAACACTTATTTCAAATACAGATGCATAATTGTTTCCTGTATTCCACCATCAATATGTTTGAACCCTAACTCAGAGAAGTGTACTCCTACTATCTCTCTGAATGAGACTCTTAAATCTTGCCCAGATGCTACTAATTTAATAATAGTTTTTTTTCTGAAATCACTTCCTCTGGAAAATACATTCAAATACACTTTAAAATTCAGAAAGGCTTTGGGCTCGATCTTAACTCTAAGTGGATGGGTTTTGAATGAGTCATAATCTCACCTGTTCTCTCAAGTAGATAATTATTACATATATGCAGAGTTCATGGATTACAAATTAAATCAGTAATGGTCACATTTCAGAATTAAAAACCCCTTTAAATCAAAAAAACACTGATTTTTCAATGTATTGTGGTAAATATTCTCAATATGACATTTGCATAGGAACATAAAAATTGCTAGGCAAAGAAAGACCAAAGGCAGGATTGTTTGGGTGGTGGGGTTTCCTGCCTCGCCATCTGAAGAGTCAGTGGGGAACATTTCCTGCTGATACTGGCTGCACTGTAGCTGTTTAATGCTCAAAGGAGCTTTAATTGGCCGGAGATGGGACTTTTGCCGCTCACTCAGGAGGAAGTCACGCAACAGAGAGCTGCCATCTAATCCGATTATCCAGCAGCTCTGTAGACCCAGCAGTGCCAGTAGCACAGTGGCCAGGCTAGGCAATCATAATGAGGCCATCTGGCAACTCTATCATCAAAAGCAAGCTGATCAGAGAGCTTCTGAGATCCAAGAATGGCTAATGGACTTAGATCTCAGCCATCAATGTTAATATAGCTACAGAGAGGAGTGAAAGCTTAGTTTGGCTGATATCTCTATGAGCTTGAAATAACCTGCTGTTTCTTTGAAGAGTTTTTTCATGTTCATTTGCACAAGGGTAAGGGGTCTGAAGTGGATATAAGCTCCTGGCATTGATAATATGAATGGCTGTCATTGATTTGCCTTCTTAACTTCTCATAAAATTGTCAGTGCACTTCCTGCCTACATCCATTCAAATAGAGCTGGCAAAATGCAATTTTCATCTACCCAACTCATTTGACTGAACCTGAACTCTCTTTGCCCTAATGGTTCCATTTCCCTTTTTTAGAATTACAGCAATGGCAGTCCGCAGCCTTATGTAATTCAGTGACTCTTCCCATGGGTCAGTCTGTTTTTAAGAAAAGAAGGCAGGCTGCACTATGTATTGTTAGCACATGCTGCTCGGTCCCCACTGAGCATGCAAGCAAGCGGCAGCGTGGGCCCTGCTCACCCAAATGCTACAGTTGAGTAAATGAGGAGGCAGGACCAAATTTGTGTGCAGCCTACCTCTGCCGCAATCGAAATGGGCAGGTTGGGAATAGCGACCCCCACAGCCAAGAAAATGCATGGAGGCTTTTCTAGCCCAATGTATTTTTACCTTGTCTGTGCATTACTATGTGCACAATGCTGTTGGATAATATTCATAATGCTATACCTTTTGTACATCAATGATAATGAGAAACAAAATAATTGCAGTCAATTCTGAAATCTAAACAATTGACAAACTTCTGAAAGTACATCTTACAACAAACGTTACTGTGTGATTTATGTAATAGTGCTAATAGATATATGAAAGCATGGATGACCAATTATGGGATGACATCCTATTAACACAGAATTTAATTCTATGACCTAAACATACAGAAATAATGAAAAATATGTATTCACTTAGAACTGTATTCTTGCGATCTAAAACCTGCCATTAGTTTATTCGTTATGTACTTTGTTAGATTATGAAATTGCCATAAATATTTTTTTGTTGATTACATGTATTATATTTCTATTTCAGAACAATGGATGTATCTGTGAGTTTGAATGATGGGCAGTCATTTATCTCTAGCTCCGTCACCATCACTGCCACAGCTTGCGTAAGTAGAGAAATTTATTCATTTATTCAGGCAATTCAAACAAATCAACACTATATTCATAAAATATAATATTGCTCTTAAAGTTTATTTTCAAAATGTTATCAAAGTTCAGCTAGCCACATCATTTACTTTCACAATGTTACAATACAGCTCAGTGTTAGAATGATACTTAAATCAATACCATTTTTTGCTTGTCTTCATCTGTTTTTAAAAAACACTAAAATCTGACGTATTATTGGCACAGGTGTACAAACCACTTATACCAATTTTATGCAACAGGGCTGCTAACAAAACACTAATTACAGATTTGTTTAAGCCACACAGCTGGTTTGTTGGCTTTCAAAACATGAAAATAATGTGACATGCACTACATTTTCTTTTTCCTGTGTATACAATTCCTCACACAAAGTTTTGATCTTCATAAAGCCAAATGTGAAATCAACGCTTGCTACCATTTTGCCCTGTACGTCATGAAACTGGATGGACTATTACTACCCATGAGACCATCAGGCATCTACAATACTTCAGCATGTAGTAGGAATAATATCAATGCACCAATATCACACTACAATCCCCACCTTTAACTGCCATTTGGTTGCTGCTGATTTTGTGTTATTAAGCAGATGCATCACTGCCCTAATTTACAAGAATTTGTTGATGAGAATTTGGAGGTAACTTCAATTTTTATTTTGAATATAGCATAAAATGTTGGAAATGCATGACAGGTCTATCAGCATAAAGAGATTGGTTAATGTTTATGTGTGAATCCTTCAACGGAACCCTTGATTGAAAATCAAAGTACTGCTGGAAATCTGAAATTAAAACAGATAATGCTGGAAATGTACAAGACTGTCAGCATCTGTGGAGAAAGAAACAGTCAGCAGGCGAGACTTTAACTTAGTCAAAATCCATTCATTTACACAGAGTTAAAATCATCCCCAATGTTTCAGATTGATGAACTTCCATCAGAATTCCTACCCCTTTATTTTAGTGGCCAGTTGTATGGAATCTCATCAATGTTGAGTTGAAATGGGCTTTTTTTATTTGCTAAGTTTGAATTGGTGAGAATATCAGGTCAGAATAATGTAAAAATTGCATCCATCTCATTATCTATAATATTTCATTGTTTTGCAAATGTAAAAATGATGGGGGTAAAATTAAACGTTGGCAGAGGTGCAGAATGGTGTGAGTGGATTGGCTGCTTGTTAAAACTCCTCCTCTAGTTCTCATTATCCACCCTCACTAAAGTTGAATTTTACTCCGAGTAGTGCATTTTCTGTCCATTGCATTTTTCTGTCACACTTCCTGTCACATTAACATCCTGTCATACTTGAGAAAAATATTAAGCAAAGAAACTGTCCTGGAACACACAATATCTGACCAAGAATCTGCAATTTGACATTTGTTTGAGCCCTGTATTTACTTAAAAATGAGGAGACTACATAGCTTTAAAGGGACATGCTTCTGACATTATAAGACAGCATATCCACATGAACAGTACTGCAGGAGCCTGTCATTTCAATTCTTCTCTCCACTCACATTCTGACCTTTCTGTCTTCCACCACCTACAATGTTCCAATGAAGCTCAACATAAGCCAAGGAACAGTACCTCAGCTTTCGATTAGGCATGTTGCAGTCCTCTGGACTTAACAATAAGTTCAACAGTTTTTTCAGATGGAAGCGATTGATGATGATTCCGTTTTTCTTCATTATTCATTCATGGGATGTGGGCGTCGCTGGCAAGACCAGCTGGGGGTGTACTTCCTTCTTGAACCACTGTAGTCCATGTATTGCAGGTATAACCACGTTGTTGTTAGGGAGAAAGGTCCAGGATTTTGACCCAGTGAAGGAACAATGATATATTTCCAAGTCAGGATGGAAACCTGCAGGCGTTGGTGTATGCATCTGCTGCCCTTGTTCTTCTAGGTAATAGAGTTCAGGGCTGTGGAAGGTGCTGTTGAAGGAACCCTGGAGATGTGCTGCAGTGCATATTGTAGATAATGCACACTTATACCAGTGTGCTGATGGTGGGTGGGGAATCAGTTAAACAGGCTGTCTTGTCCTAATTGATGTTGAGCTTCTTGAGTGTCATTAGATCTGTACTCATTATGACAAGTCAGAGTAACCCGTCACAATCCTGACTTGTGCCTTGTAGATGGTGGAAGAGCTTTGGAGAATCAAGAGGTGAATTACTTGTTGCAGAAGTCCCAGCCTCTGATCAGCTCATGTCACAATATTTATGTGGCTGGCCCAGTTAGCTTTTGGTCAATAGTAACCCCAGGTTGTTAATGGTGGGAGATTTAGCAATGGTAATGTCATTCAATGTCAAACAGAGGTGTTTAGATTCTCTCTTTTTAGATTTGGATATTACAAAGAACTTGTGAACCTGCACACAAGTGCAGACATTACATGCCACTTATCAGCCTACATAAGAACATAAGAGATAGGAGCAGGAGTAGACCATATGGCCTGGTGAGCCTGTTCCACCATTCATTATGATCATGGCTGATCTTGGGCTTAAATTCCACTTTCTTGCCTTTTCCCCATTCAGCCTAAGCCTACATGTTGTACAGTCTTGCTGTGTGCAGGTACAGACTGCTTCATTATCTGAAGAATTGCCAGTGGTACAGAACATTGTGCAATCACCCCAGTGCATCCTCTTCTGACCTTAGGATGGAGAGAAGGTCATTGATGAAGCGACTGAAGATGGCTGAGCCTAGGACGCTACCCTGAGGAATGCCTGCAGTGATGTCCTGGGGCTGGGATGATTGGCCTCCAAGAATCATGTTTTTTTTCTGATGGAAAAGGTCACACAGATTTTACATTGGTTATTATGGAAAAATCTGATTCACTTAACATTGTTTCAGTTGGAACCGTAGAAAAGTTACAGTGCAGATAGAGGCCATTCAGCCCATCATATCTGCACCAGGCTTAAAGTTGAACTTCTCAGGAATGCAACTACAACATTGAAGCAAGGACTTAGTGTTAAGGTAGATTGAATGATATGCTGGGCCATGAGGTTACAGATTGTGATTAAATACAATTCTGCTGCTGCTGATGGCCCACAGTACCTCATGGATGGCCACTTTTGAGCTGTTAAATCTATTCTGAGCCTTGCCCATTTACCATAGCAGTGGTGCCATATAGTATAATAGAGGGTGTTCCAATTTTGAAGACATGACTTTGTTTCCATAAGGAGTGTGTGGTGGTCTCTCCTACCAACACTGTCCTGGACTGATGCATTTGCAACATGTAGATTGGCAAGAATAAGGTCAAGTAGCTTTTTCCTTTGTGTTGGTTCTCTCACCACCTGTTACAGGCCCAGTCTGGCAGCCATGTCCTTCGGGGCTTGGCCTCTTCTAGACCATTGTTTATCTCTTGTCCCATTCCCATTTCCTTTTGCATTGCCCTTCATCCCTCTGCTCATTTCATCTCTTCTGCCTTCCACTCTATCACAAACTTTTCCATTTACTCATTCTCCGTCTCCCACCCCCTCACCTTTCTCTCCCTCTGCACTTGATTTAAACCTGTAACATTTGTCTTTTTTGAATTCTGATGACAGATCATTGATCTGAAATGTTATCTCTATTTCTTCTCTCAGATGCTGCCTGACCTCCTGAGTATTTCCAGCCTTTTCTGTTCTTATTACCAGGGGAGATTTGTTAGTAATATATTTATAGTTTTATTAAAAACCATGAGTGGGATTTTCTGGCCTCGCCGCCGCTGGGATTGCCTTGTCCTGCCGAATGTTAATGGACTTTTGGCTGGGTCACCGCTTCGCCCACGGTGGGCGGGGCTGGAAAATCTCGGCCCATATCTATTGCAAGTGCTCTCTGAAGGATGTCCATTTTCAGACTAGCCAGATCTTGTATTGGCCTTGGTTTCCCTTTTTTTAAAATCCATGTTCTCCACTAATTTGTTTCTCTTCCATGATTAAAGTATAGTTTGAAAAAAGCTGCCTAAAGAAATTGTACAAGTGGAACGAAATCATTACAGTATCTGACGTTGAGCCTATCTACTGTTATCTACTAACATGTTTAGTGAGACTGGTTCCTTAACCAAACAATTAAACTCTCAGTGATCTGAGCTTCCATTTAATTAACAACAATTAGACTTTCTGAACTTAATAGGGCACAGCTGTACTTAGCAACCGAATTAATGCATTGTATATTACGAACCATTGTTCCCCTTTCCTTGCAAATTAGCACATTTTCCGCTTTACTTCAGCAAAGCCACAAGAATACAGTGGGATGTTTAAAAACTGTATATTGACTTTGTCCAGATGTTACATTCTGGCTGTCATGCTTTATGACAGAGCCAGGAAAATCTTAAGAGTGTTGGATGCTTCTGGAACTGGCTAACACGTTCCAAAACTGTTGGACTTTGTTACATTAAAGGTAACAGACACCCTCTCACATGGGGAAGGCCGGGGAGGTGGGGGGATGGTGCAAACATTTTATATCATGTGCCTCATCCAATATCCTGGCATTTTGTGTGAGCTCAATTCAGCAAAAGGTATTAAAATAGATAAGGATAAAACATATATTGGCACTTCCATACATTTAGATTTTATTTGCTACATTGCAACTGTGATTATATTACAAAAGCATTTAATTGACCAGTAAAGTTGTCTGGGAGTTCCTGAGGTCATGAAAGGTGCTATACATATTATCCATTGCCCACCTCTCAGTGAGGAAGCCATTCTCCAGTTGCGCTGGATATCTGCCTTCCTGTTGTCACAGGTTAGCCATTGCCACTTTAACTGTGGTCACTCACCCAGCCAGCGACCAGAAGACCTGCTGCTGCCCAAGTCTTCACCGCCCATGTTAGCCAGCTATTTTCGGAGTTCATGTTGAACTTTTCCATCGTGTGTAATGCCCTAGGTGATACTTCAGTCAAGACTGATAGCATAGCCTCAACAAGCTATCCCCTACTTCTAGTTGTTCACCCCTTCACCTCGTTGAGGCGCGGGTCAAATTTTGAAAGGATGTATAGCTTTATAGCCAAGCTTTATTGCAAGCACCAAACTAAGTCAAAGTTGCCAGCACCCTCTCAGAATGGTTCAGAGTCATAAGGGTGTTAGAAAGGGGTGTGTCCTCTCACTATATTTATTCAACATCCTAGCATAAATGGTTATGAGAGAGACACTGGATGAATGTAAAGGTAGGATATTGATTGGCGAGCGGCAAATTTGGAATCTTTGATATGCTGATGACATTATCCTGCTCACTAACTCAGCAGAGGAGCTACAGGAGTTGATGGATTGTCTTGATCAAGTTAGCCAGAAGTACAGTCTCCTGATCAATGTTAACATGACAAAGATGATGGGGGTGGATGGAAACACCTGCAAAATTCTGATTACAGGAATTCAGCTTGAACAGGTCTTGGGCCACTCATCATGGAAGATACAGAGGCTACTGAAGAAATTTGGGCTAGACTTAACAAGGGTCATGACATTGTGAACTCACTTACAAGCGTATGAAGTAGCCACAGCATTTCAATTACAATGCAAATTCATGTTCTGAAAGCCCTTGTGTGGCCGGTGACAATGTATGACTGTGAAAGCCGGGCCATTGTTATGACCGGTGCAGTTGGTAAAGCGGAGTTATTTAAGAATCCCAGAAGGGAACTTTAAACAATTGTCATAACCTTTAATTTTAAGTATTATGTTTGAGATGAAATTCTAAAATCACGAATCAGACCACCAGTTCTCGAGGCTTTAAACTAAATGAAACATTTTATTAATTTACACAGGTTAAAATATATGTACACATGGCTACAAATTATTACTATCATAACTTTTGACAAATTCCCAGACTAATCTCCATTAAGGCATCAGCAACCCATAGACTTAACCAGACACCAGGCAAAGCATTTTCACCTTACAAATTCAAAATGAGGTTCTTTGCAGACACAGTGGTAGGCTTACAGCTGCCTTTTGATCTCACATTGCCTCTGCTCTGCACACCCGAAAACTGCTGAAGTTGTACCTACCACCACGGATTGAATTCAAATTCTCATTGTCTCACCAGCCTCTTGGAACTTTACTTTTTAACAATGAAACCTTTTTCATAGTACCAATTTTATTAGTAATATAAACATATGGCTTGGTAGCTGCTAGAAAGGTGTCAATTTTCACTCCATTTCATGAATGCTGTATTCAAAAAATGCAAATGCACACTATCTCTCTTACATATCAAAACTAGTACCCATCAAAGCACCCAGACTAGCTGATTTTAATCCAATTAAGACACACCCACAGTCTAAACCTCTATTTCAAAAGAAAAATATTTTCCAAAATATTATATGCATTTGTAGCTTCATGACAGCCACCAAGAAGAGTGACGATGCTCAAATAAGAATTTTTGAAACAAAAGGACTGAGACGGATATTAGGTGTGTCATGGACTGCCAAGCAGACAAACGAGTGGGCCCTTGAGAAAGCTGGTGTTAAGAGGAACTTATTTGAGGCCGTGATATCAAGGAATCTCACATTTTGGATGTGTGATGCGAACAGGAGAGGATATTTGGGAAAATAAAAGAGGTAATACAAGGTAAAGCACCTGGAAAATATGTACATGGAAGACCTAAGATGGCATGGATGGATAATAACAGAATGTGGACTGGCTGCTCTATGGGACAGGCAATGAGGGCAGCAGAGAATTTAAATCAGGAGAAAAAGCTTGTTCATAGTGCAGCCAACCCTCAGAATGAGGATGGATGAAAGAGGAGATATATATATTTATATTTATATATGTATGCTGCAGCAATTGTTTCCTTGGCCTGAATAATATGCTCTGAAAAGGGGAGCGAAACACGTATGCGCCAATGTATAACAAAAACAAAAACAGAAATACCTGGAAAAACTCAGCAGGTCTGGCAGCATCAGTGGAGAAGAGTACAGTTGACGTTTCGAGTCCTCATGACCCTTCAACAGAACTAAGTAAAAATAGAAAAAGGATGAAAAGTAAGCTGGTTTAAGTGGGGGTGGGGGGGGGTGGGGGGGGTGGTGTTGGGACAAGAAGAGCTAGGTAAAGGGCCAGTGATAGGTGGAGATAACCAAAAGATGTCACAGACAAAAGGATAAAGAGGTGTTGAAGGTGGTGATATTATCTAAAGGAATGTGCTAATTAAGGGTAGAAAGCAGGACAAACAAGGTACAGATAGCTCGAGTGGGGGTGGGGTGAAGGAATACTAAAAAGGCTAAAAGGTAGAGATAAAACAATGGATGGAAATACATTTAAAAATAATGGAAATAGGTGGGAAAAGAAAAATCTATATAAATTATTGGAAAAAACAAGAAGGAGGGGGAAAAAACAGAAAGGGGGTGGGGATGGAGGAGAGAGCTCATGATCTAAAATTGTTGAACTCAATATTCAGTCCAGAAGGCTGTAAATTGCCTAGTCGGAAGATGAGGTGCTGTTCCTCCAGTTTGCGTTGAGCTTCACTGGAACAATGCAGCAAGCCAAGGACGGAAAAGTGGGCATGAGAGCAGGGTGGAGTGTTGAAATGGCAAGCGACAGGGAGGTCTGGGTAATGCTTGCGGACAGACCGAAGGTGTTCTGCAAAGCGGTCACCCAGTCTGCGTTTGGTCTCTCCAATGTAGAGGAAACCGCATTGGGAGCAACGAATGCAGTAGACTAAATTGAGGGAAGTGCAAGTGAAATGCTGCTTCACTTGAAAAGAGTGTTTGGGGCTTTGGATGGTGAGGAGAGGGGAAGTGAAGGGGCAGGTGTTGCATCTTCTGCGGTTGCATGGGAAGGTGCCGTGGGAGGGGGTTGAGGAGTAGGGGGTGATGGAGGAGTGGACCAGGGTGTCAAGGAGGGAACGATCCCTACGGAATGCCGCCGGGGGGGTGAAGGGAAGATGTATTTGGTGGTGGCATCATGCTGGAGTTTGCGGAAATGGCGGAGGATGATCCTTTGAATGCGGAGGCTGGTGGGATGATAAGTGAGGACAAGGGGGACCCTATCATGTTTCTGGGAGGGAGGAGAAGGTGTGAGGGCGGATGCGCGGGAGATGGGCCGGACACAGTTGAGGGCCCTGTCAACCACCGTGGGTGGAAAACCTCGGTTAAGGAAGAAGGAGGACATGTCAGAGGAACTGTTTTTGAAAGTGGCATCATCAGAACAGATGCGATGGAGGTGAAGGAACTGAGAGAATGGGATACAGGACTCCAATGTATTATCAGTCCTGAAGACATCGGGTCACATTCCTGGCATCATCACGGCAGTCTGGGATAATAAGATTAACGGGCGGGTCTGGAAACTGGGAGCCAGCCCGCGCTATGTAAATTGAAGATAATAGGCTAGCTGCACTCATTAAAAAAGCAAGTGACTGGCATAATACGTGCAGAATGGAATAAAACACTTTCAGAGTGGGATTTACATCAGCTGTGTTTCCTGTTTTTTCATCAGGTGGGGTGTAATTGTGGGTTCTCTGAAGGCAGAGTTAAATTTTGGCTGTTCAGTGTTCTTTGGCTGTTGGAAACACTTTGTGGAAGAAGTCAATGGGCAAAAATGTTTACCTCGGCGGGCGGGCGTGCCCCCGACCTGCTCAAGCATAAAATGACGCGCGTTGACGTTGGGTGAGCGTCCCAACATCAATGAGCAGTCGTGCGATATTTCGGTTGGCGGGTGTGTGTGGGTATTGGCAGCACCCCTGCTGGCAATTAAAAGGCCTGTTAAGGCCATTAAAGTCTCAAATTAACTTATATTTTTCACTGCCTGTCTAACCTTACGTTTGGTGAAAGGCGAAAAGGCCAAGTGGCCTTTGCACTTTTTCTGAAACCTCATCCATGGGCGGGATGAGGTTTCCAAAAGCAAATAAAAATAAAATAAAAAATTTAAAGTTTAATAAATAACATGTCCCTGCTCATGTGACAGAGTCACATGAGGGGACATGTTTTAAAACATTTTTCAATTTTTTTTTGAAAACTCTTCATCTCCCTGAGGCAGCTCTGTACCTCAGGGAGATTCTGAAGCGTACACTTGTGTGCATACGTGACGTTTGGGTCACCCCACTCACCCTCCTCCCTCCCGCTCCATGCACAGGCAGCACTGCTGCTCACATTTCATGCTGGGTGGGCCTTAATTGGCCCGCAAGTGTGAAATCACCTTCCGGCCTCGATCGTGGGCGGCGGTCAGCTTCACGACAGCCACGCCAAGTCTGCCCAACAAGGGCTAAATTCTGCCCAATGTATACTAAGTTAAATTCATGATTGAAGAACCTGAGACCTCGTGCGGAGACATCCATTTCTGCGTTGCTCTGCTGAAGAGGCCAGAGTGGCCCTTTTAAATTACAGGCCATGACTTTGATCCAAGTCGCAGCCAACGAGCTCCAACGCTAGATATCCTGCCCTACTGCTCTGATTGGGTGGGATACTCTCAGACTGCACTCCACAATCTGCCTAGCACACTTAATTGGCCCAACTGATGCTTTATTTGCGTCTTTGGGCAGTGGACTCGGAAGTCTGAATGCCGGCCACTCCTGAGTGCATGGCCCATGCATTGCAGCAGTGCATATTATTCAGCCTCTTTTATCTGACACCACTTGACTTGAACCATTGCCACAATATTTGAAATGAGTGACTGGGCTTTGGCTGTCTTGAGCACCAGATTCTGGTTTGTGTCACAAAGTTGAAAATGTATTTTAGGCTTGTTAATATCCATGATAGAGAATATTTGTTTACACAAGTTTATGCTCCCACAAAAGGAAAGAATATTTGATGTAAAGGCTACTGGATTGAGATAATTTGGTGTCAGGTTTTGCTATCATTTGGTAACAGCAATATCGGCAAACTTGTCTTTCTGTCACATTGTGATTTCAAGGAAAATGTGCCAAGTTTCCCTGGGAAAGTTGCTTCTCTCACAATTTCAAGCTTTATTTCAAGTTCCAAGTTGACATGCTATTCTTCCACTACTTGGTTGTGTGTCACATTCTTCTATTGAGTAAGTTCATGGGTTTTATAATGTTCTCCATGAAAGCAGGGTCTTGGAGACATTTACTGTCCTGTAAGTTGGCAATATCTTCCCCTTTCTGATCCAAGAACAGATGGAATTCAAAAGGTCATTCCAGAAAAAGGCCATCAGCACAGTTCCCTGACTGAGCCATTGAACTACACAGTGTTACGCCAGCCTATGGTGAGCTTCACATTCTCACAACTGTTGGCTAAACTGCTTGTGAGTGAGAAGGGTACTCTGTATAAAATGTGCGATTTTAATAACCATGATGTGATCATTTTGGATTAGCAAGACATGATGCTTCTTGACGTAAAATGCAGCGAAAATGACCAAACTGCTCTTTTGGTAAATACTTTGCACTTTGTCCTTTAGTTTTAACCACAGCTCCAGACTTCTTGCTCACCCTTGTAGGTGCCCTGTTTGTTGCCGCTGTCATCCTGTTTGTCCACAATCTGCACCAAATTGTCGAAGAGCATTTGCTGCTTTTGTGCCTCGCAGCAGCATCACTTCTACAATGTTCTCATCAACTCCATGAATAAATACTGTGAGCTAAGCCACATTTGTTTCATCAATGCTTTAATCAGTTGCAATTGGAAATGTGGCTAAAGGACTTTGCATTGCCCTGGAATTTGCAGCTAAAGTATTGATTTTCTTAGTGATCTTGTTTATTGAAAGCTTGCTACTTAACTGGGCACACTGGCTGGAATTTTCCCAGCCCATCAAGGCAGTTTTGGTGGTGGATATGTGAAAGCTTAGAATGCAGCGTGCCATGTAGGCTCTGGACAGATTTCCCAGAGGCTGGCTCAAAGTGGAATTGGCTGCCCAGTTATGGAAGATGGGGGGACAATTAAGGCCTCAATGAACGTCCATTTTCATAGAGGGAGGCAAGTTTTCCAGCATCGCACAGACTACCCGCTGTGTGAGGAATGTGGCAATGCATTGGAGATGGCTTCACAGCAGAGGGTCAAAGCTGCGTAACAATTGAGGACTTTTAATCACTGGCTGGCAGTAATTCTCAATGCTCATGTATCCCAAGCAAAAGGCAGCCAGTTCATGAAGACTGATGTCTCTGCAACAGCTGTGCCTGATGCAATGGCAGCCACTCCCCTCCTATTGAAGGTGCCTCCAGTGCGCCACTGATGCTTCTGCTGGCCCCTCAGGAGCACCCACACTGTGAAAGCAGCCGGCTACCATATTAATGAGCCCTGCTGAATGCATTTCCCAACGTTGAAACCTGATGTTCATCTCTAATTGGACAGGGCTCCTGGAAATGACCTGTTAATTGACTGCCTTGTGTAAGATCGCACCAGGGTGGCAGATCTCCGACATGACCATGGTCAGGGTCCTGAAATGATCCTGAGGCCTGAGAGTTTTATAAGTTTGAAAGTTTCCAGCCACTGTTTTTGCAGCTTTTAGCATGCATTCTGCAAAATTTTCCCTCGGACAGTGGTTTCACAGACATCGGTCTGAATTTCACGCTCCCCCGCCAGAAGGTTTTTAGGCAGGCAGGAGAATGAAAGAGAAGGAATGGGTTTCCTGCTGGGTTCTTGCCTGCCCCAACCTTGCAGCGATTTTATGCTGGGCTGGGTGAGGCCTTGGGCGGGCCACCCGCCCTTGCCTCAATTGAGGCCCTAAAAGGCCAATAACTGGCCACTTAAAGGGCCATTTCCCGCCCAACCTCAATTTTTAGGCTGGCGGGAGGATTCCTGGGAATGGGGAATGCCTGAAAAATGATCGGTGCCTCAGATGGTAAGGGGGGTGGGGATGCCTCCGTCAGAAGCCCTCTTTCAGATTTGGGCGCCCCCCCCCCCACTTAAGGTCCGATTGCCACTGGACCTTCCTCCCCCCACTGGCCCTCTCCCTCTGACACCCCAATTGCCCACTTTCCTCCCTTCCCTGGGGCCCCGAAAACTTACCTTTCCATCCAGTCTCGGCACTTACGCTCTGTCATCTTCATGTACCTCCTCTTGTCACTGCAGGGACTAGAGAGCAGCCAGATGATCACCTCTCTAAGATGAGACCTCCTCCCAAGTGAGGGACGGAAGTCCCACTTGCAGCCGATTGACGCTCATTTGAGTGTGAAATGGCTGCAAGGAAGGCAAGGAAGGTGGGGATGTTCCCTGCTGATTCTTTAGATGGCAGGATTGGGAACCCCACCATCCAAAATATTCTGACCATAGTTATTTTATGGGAAATGACATTGTTCACCTTAACAGCAGCATCACTCATGTGGAGAGCATCAGTAAACATTGGCCGCTCCTTTCTTAATGATGGTTCCAGTTAAGAAAACTTATCTGCTCATAATTTTTCTGTGTACCTACTGTACTTCTCATTATGGTTTTCTTCCTAATATCTTTGAATAGCACATTCTTTTGACACAGCTGTTTATGAATCATTAGGTGTTTTTTTCCATTGACATCAGCGATGATATATGGAATTCCCCATTTCTCTAGAAATGCACGTTACTTTTGATCTACGGTTCTCTTTGACTAAAAATATGGTGACCAGTTGTGACCACAGAACATAAAAATCAGGAATTAATGTTACAAGACGTTGAATGTATAAATAAATAAAAATTCATGAAGAAGTAATGCTGTCACTTTAAGCAACTCCTGTAGTACATTTTCTTCATTAAACATAAAATTATGCACCAATATATCTTTATTTTCTTTTACATTAATGAGTCAGTTTGAGTCAGTGAAAACCACCCAGTCTGCAAAGACAACTCTAAAACAAGCTCACCTGAAACACAAACAACCTATTCAGCAACAGTGAGTAGTTGCCTAATCACCATCGATTACGCACAACAGGAGAGAGGGAAATGTAGAATTTGCACATCCAATTTAAAATGCTTTAATCAAACCTTTATGAATTTTAAATTTGACATCAGGTGATTGATTAGTAATACCCAAGTTAAAAGGTCTAGGCTTTCAAACCTGAGTGGGAAATGCATCTTCTTCCCCAAATTTAACATTACCCAGTGAACAAGGGCAGACAGCCAGTTCAGGAGTTTACAGGCTGAATAACGGTGCTCTGTGGGTCGATCCCAGTCCACAAGACTTAAGTTTGACACCTTTTCCCTAGCACATCATGTATTTTTCTTTCAAAAGAATGCATATAGAGATATGTCCATTGAACTTTAGCTAATACACGTACAAGCTTCTGTGTCACAATTTGCATCGGAGGCAAAAAAATTGTAATAATTTGCAAATGTATGGAGAAACCTGTCCACTAACAAAAGATACCTTTTCTTCAAGGCTAGTACTCAAATTGCTTATGTCAAAAAGCACCTCAGCTCATTAGCAGCCTTTACCAAGGCTGAAGGAGTAAGGAATTAAGAAGTGAAAGACAAAAATGAAGGAGAAGGAAGCTGCATGTGCAGGCTTAAGGCAACAGCTAATTGGCTTGTCACTTCATAACAACATGTGGGTCACATTAGCAACAAGTGTCTTCCAACCTGGACCCCGTGAAGATAATTCCTCAGTGTGGCTGCTGCATTTCCCACATTACAATAGTAACTACACTTCAAAGGTACTTCATTGGCTTAAAGCACTTGGTGTGTCCTGTGGTCATGTAAGGTGCTATATAAATGTAAATCTTTCCTTCACAGCTATTGTTCGGTCACTGCACTGCAACAAAGCCTGAAAGGGTTGTTGGTGGCTTCTTAAGGGCGTGGCTAGTCTTGCAAATGATTTGCTTTCACTGATGCACATAAGACGTTGTATGCTGTAATTGGAGGGCTTCTAATGAGCAGTGAATCAGGCCTTCAAATGTATTTGTCATCCTAACTTTTGCCACCATTCAACTGGAAAGTATAGTCTTCTGCCTGCACTTTTATTCTGTTAATTGATGTCTAGTTACCTATCTGCAGAAAGAGGTGCATATGGGCATCAAGCTGAGAAAAATTGCAGCCAGAAAATGGGATATATATTGATTGCAATTGCATCAGCTTGTCAGCCATCCACAGAATGTCAAACACAAAGAAATTCGTAATGTAGGATACCACCATTTTATATAACAAGTTATGAAGAAAGCTTCTGAACAGAACAATGTTAATGGCTTTGCACTGAAATCACCTTTAGTTCCATTGTAGCAGCCTTCAGTACACATGCTCTCTTGTTCCTAGTATCGTATTTCATAATATGGTATCTCAAAGCCAGCACTTGCCCCTAATGGAAGAGACATATTTTTGAGTTAATTTTCACTTCTCTACTGTTGTTGGTTTTTGGTTTTGTTGAAACAACTTTTTTGTTCCAGTTCTTGTTTTGTTTCTATATTCTTCTGAATGTATTGCACAATTAGAATTCATAGGCATTCCATTAAAACACAGGCATTCCTTGAAGAGAAGTAGCAGTCGGATGAGACGAACAGGTGGTTCCTCCTTAGTGCTGCAGTACATAGCAAGAGTGGCAAGATAACACAACTTGCATGTTGTACGATCATGTTCAGACAGCAGATAGAATTTTGCCCATGGGATTAAATTACATAAATGACCTGCGCCCAATTTTGGTAAATTGTGTGCTGCTGCACCTCTTAATTCCATGCATTCTTTATTGGTTATGTGTCTTTAGTCTATGCTCATCTGAAAGTTAGTGTAGTCCAGATTTGCTGAAGTGGATATGAATCATCTTGCATTTCTGCAGCTCAATGGCAAATGAATAACAAGAGTATTATAAACAGCTATGTTACACTCTTTAATCGGTGCCAGCACAATGTTTATATATATGTTGCTGCCATAAAACAAGGTCACTGGAAGAGAAAAATATTAGAGGCTAGTGTTCCAGTAATCTGAAACCAATGACAACATTTTGCTCTCTCACTTTTGTAGTTAGATTATAATCACATGTTGCTTCAATTTACTTATTCGAGAACATTAAATGCTCATGTAACATTTCACGATTGTAAAAATATCCCTGTTTCTTATGTAATGCACAGTATGTAGTTTATTCTTTGATAAACCACCTGTGTTTTTGTGCGAATGGAGTACCAATATATAATGCAATATATTTTCAAATCATTAAGCTGCAAGAGGCTAATTGAGAGCATGAAAGGTGAGAAGATTGTGGATAAAAACAAAAAACTACTGCGGATGCTAGAAAGATGCTGGAAATCCAAAACAAAAACAGAATTACCTGGAAAAACTCAGCAGGTCTGGCAGCATCGGCGGAGAAGAAAAGAGTTGTCATTTCGAGTCCTCAAGACCCTCCAGCAGAACTGAGTAAAGTTAGGAGAGGGGTGAAATATAGATTCTCTTAGATAATATCACCACCTTTTACACGTCTTTGTTCCTTTGTCTGTGACATCTTTTGATTATCTGCTCCTATCACTGCTTGCTTGTCCCTACAACCACCCCGCCCCAACTTCTCCCCCCCCACCCCTTAAACCAGCTTATATTTCACCCCTCTCCTAACTTTACTCAGTTCTGCTGAAGGGTCATGAGGACTCGAAACGTCAACTCTTTTCTTCTCCGCCGATGCTGCCAGACCTGCTGAGTTTTTCCAGGTAATTCTGTTTTTGTTTTGAGAAGATTGTGGAGTTCATTCTTAAACAAAATTCAACCTTGAGGTGCTTTTGGAGGCCGTTTTTTATCTGTAGCTACGAGTTGCAGAGAGTGACAGAAATTTTGATTCTTAGTTTGGTGCTAGCAGGAGTTCAGACTCCATTTTTAAGTTGCATCAAACGGATGGCAGTGCCGGAACAAAGGAACAGGAGAAGACTGTTCAGCCTGTCGAGCCTGTTCCACCATTCAGTTAAATCATGAGTGATCTATATATTAGCTTCATATCCCTTGATATCCTTACCTGACAATAATATGAATTTACGCTGCAATTTGAGAGGAAAAAGATGGAATCAGATGTCACGGTATTACAGTTGAATAAAGGCAACTACAGAGGCATGAGGGAGGAGCTGGCCAGAATTGACTGGGAGATGAGCCTAGAAGGAAAGACAGTGGAACAGCAATGGCAGAAGTTTCTGGGAGTAACTTGGGAGACACAGCAAAAATTCATCCCTAGGAAGAAGAAGCATACTTAAGGGAGGACGAGGCAACTATGGCTGACAAGGAAAGTCAGGGACAGCGTAAAAGCTAAAGAGAAAGCATACAATGCGGCGAAGAGCAGTGGGAAACCAGGGGATTGGGAAGCCTACAAAGAGCAACAGAGGACAACTAAAAAAGAAATAAGGAGGGAGAAGATTAAATGTGAGGGTAAACTAGCCAGTAATATAAAAGAAGATTGCAAGAGTTTTTCTAGATATATAAAGGGAAAGAGAGAGGCAAAAGTGGACATTGGGCTGCTGGAAAATGACGCTGGAGAAGTAGTAGTGGGGAACAAAGAAATGGCAGAGGAACTGAATAGGTACTTTGGTCAGTCTTCATGGTGGAAGACACAAGTAACATCCCCAAAGTTCAAGAGAGTCGGTGGGGGCAGAGGTGAGTATGGTGGCCATTACCAAGGAGAAGGTGCCAGGCAAACTGAAAGGTCTGAAGGTGGATAAATCACCTGGACCAGATGGATTACACCCCAGAGTTCTGAAGGAGATAGCTGAAGAGATAGTGGAGGCATTAGTGGTGATTTTTCAGGAATCACTGGAGTCAGGGAGGGTCCCAGAGGACGGAAAATCGCTAATGTAGCCCCTATGTTTAAGAAGGGAGTGAGGCAAAAGACAGGAAATTACAGGCTGACTGGCCTGACCTCGGTCGTTGGTAAGATTTTAGAGTCCATTATTAAGGATGAGATTTCAGAATACTTGGAAGTGCATGGTAAAATAGGGCAAAGTCAGCATGGTTTCATCAAGGGGAGGTCATGCCTGACAGATCTGTTAGAATTCTTTGAGGAGGTAATGAGTAGGTTAGACAAAGGAGAGCCAATGGATGTTATCTACTTGGACTTCCAGAAGGCCTTTGACAAGGTGCCGCACAGGAGGCTGCTCAGTAAGATAAGAGCCCATGGTGTTAGAGGCAAGGTACTAGCATGGATAGGGGATTGGCTGTTTGGCAGGAGGCAGAGAGTGGGGAGAAGGGGGTCCTTCTCAGGATGGTGGCCGGTAACTAGTGGAGTTCCGCAGGGGTCAGTGTAGGGACCACAACTTTTCACTTTATACATTAATGATCTAGATGAAGGAACTGAGGGCATCCTGGCTAAGTTTGCAGATGATATAAAGATAGGTGGAGGGACAGGTAGTATTGAGGAGGTGGGAAGGCTGCAGAAGGCTTTGGACAGGTTAGGAGAATGGGCAAAGAAGTGGCAGATGGAATACAACGTGGGAAAATGTGAGGTCATGCACTTTGGTAGGAAGAATAGAGGCATAGACAATTTTCTAAATGGGGAGAGAATTCAGAAATCTGGTGTGCAAAGGGACTTGGGAGTCCTAGTCCAGGATTCTCTTAAGGTTAACTTGCATGTTGAGTCCGTAGTTAGGAAGGCAAATGCAATGTTGGCATTTATTTCAAGAGGACTAGAATATAAAAGCAGGGATGTGCTGCTGATGCTTTATGGTCAGACCACATATAGAATATTGTGAGCAATTTTGGGTCCCGTATCTCAGGAAGGATATGCTGGCCCTGGAGAGGGTCCAGAGGAGGTTCACGAGAATGATCCCAGGAATGAAAGGCTTAACATATGAGGAACGTTTGAGGACTCTGGGTCTATACTCGATGGAGTTTAGAAGGATGAAGGGGGATCTGATTGAAACTTACAGAATACTGAAAGACCTGGATAGAGTGGACGTGGGGAAGATGTTTCCATTAGTAGGAGAGACTAGGACCCGAAGGCACAGCCCCAGAGTAAAGGGAAGACCTTTTAGAACAGAGGTGAGGAGAAACTTCTTTTGCCAGAGAGTGGTGAATCTATGGAATTCATTGCCCCAGAAGGCTGTGGAGGCCAGGTCATTGAGTGTATTTAAGACCGAGATAGATAGGTTCTTGATTGGTAAGGGGATCAAAGGTTACGGGGAGAAGGCGGGAGAATGGGGTTGAGAAACTTATCAGCCATGATTGAATGGCAGAGCAGACTCGAAGGGCCTAATTTCTGCTCCTATGTCTTATGGTCTTATAATTTATTACTGTTAGTCTTGAAAATTTCTGTTCACTATGCATCCATAAGTTTTTAAGTTAAGAGTTCTAGATTCCTACACTCATTGTGTGAAAAATGACCTAACTATAATCTCAGAGTTATGCCCCATTGTTCTGGATTTCTTCACCAAAGAAAATAGTTTTCATCCATTTTAGAAAATTCCTTTACTGATTTAAAGATGTCCAAATAATCTCCAATCAACCTTCCAAAATAAAGCACATATGTTAATGCAATCTGCTCTCATAATTTAACCTTCTAAGCCTTGGTATAATTCTGGTGAATCTGCGTGGTGCCCCCTCAAGGTTAATATATCCTATGTGAGATTTAGTGCCCCAAATGGAACCTAGCACTCCAGGTGAGATCTGACCAAAGGACCTAGGATTGAAACATCACATCTTCACTTTTATATTCTAATCAGCTTGAGATAAAGGACAACACTTCTTTCTGATTACTCTTTGTACCTGTGTACTAACTTTCAGTGCTTTGTGTGGACATCCAAATATGCAGTTTCTTCCTAGTTCTTAGTTTGCTGTCATTAAGAAAATAGTCAGATTTGTTGGTTTTTGGATTCAGTGGATGAGCTCACATTCACCCCACATTGAACTCTATCTGACACAATTTTTCCCCTTCACTTAATCTATCTGCAAAATTTGTCCATAATTTCCTGCTCCCACATGCATCATTTATTGTGCATCCTCCTTTAGGGAAAAGTGCAGGAGCGGGCGCGGGCGCTGGCAGGTGCGCCTCTGATCGGCACCCCCAGTTGGGGGCACGCTGTCATTTTATGTGGGTGGGCCAATTAAGGTCCGCCCTGCATGACGTCCGCCAGGCAGTGCTATGCACTCCCCGTGCGGGCGGGGGGTTCCCTCAGCCGGGAGTGCACTCTTTCACACATGCACGCGAAAGAGCGCATTCATCTCCCTAAGGCTAAGTGCTGCCTCAGGGAGATCGGCTCCAAATTTTAAAATGTTAAAGAAATGATAGCAAAATTTCCCTGACATGTCCCCTCATGTGACACTTTTACTGAAACCTTCTTTAAATATTTTAAAACCCTCATGAAACCTCATCCCGGGCTCCCGGCCTGCCCGCCAACCTTAAGGCTGGATGGGCAGGTCCATTAATTATACCAATTACTTTTTAAATGGCCTCAATTGGCTGTTGACAGGTCGGCAGGTGCACAGGTGATTAGGCTGCGCCCCCGCCAACCTGAAAATGGGAATGACGCAGGGTGAGGTCAGGAGTGACGTCATCCTGTGTCATTTTACACCCCCGTTTGCTGACTGGAAGATCCTCCCCTTAGTGTCATAAACAAACTTGGCTATACCACTCTCTATTCATCCAAGTTCATTCATTCATGTTTACTCTGCCTGAAGTCAGGTCCTTGGCTCATTGTCTGCTGATGCTTCGTTCTGAGCCATTTTCTTGGCAGTTTTTTTGTGAGTGGTGGCTTGTAAAGGCCTTCCACTCTTGGGGGCAAGGCAAGGAGGCAGGTCCCAAGTCTACCTCATCCTGAACAGGAAGTGAACCTGTGCTGTTGGTGTTATTCTGAACCACATGCTAGCCATCTAACCAACTGAGCTAACCAACCCTGTCATCTAGCTGAGCCACCACTACAGATCCCTGAGGAACACCACTTGTCACCTCCGAGCAATCAGAGTACACTCCCTTTCCCCTTACTTCCTGTCTCTTATCTCCCATCCAATTATCAACTCTTGTCACAGGGTTACCTCAAATCTGTGTGCTTTCATGTTTGCTAATCTCTTGTGCAGAATCTTATCAAATGCTTTCTGGAAGTGCATGTAGACAACATCCGGTGGTAGCAAATTATTGTTAGACATTTTAAAGAATTATTTATAATATTAATAAATTATTTCTTTTTTATCTCTCTTCTCTTTCTATCTTACTCCAATCTTCCTTTCCCTCTCTTTATTTCTCTTTCTGTACCTAATTTGCTTCTAATTCATTCTATTTCCTTTTCCATCATTCCACTGTTTCTTTCTGAATCCTTAAATCTGACTGAGGAAGAAGGTAGACTCATGGTCCCACTGTTCACGAATGTCCCAGATACCATCTTGCCTTTGCCATATAATTAGAAGGTGCACTTACAGCAATTTAAAGGGCAAACATATTCAAGCTGAAGGGTGATGGTAAAGTTGGGCTAGTATGAATGGAAAAAATATGTACTTTATAAAAATATGAAGAATCATGTGAATAGTTTTAAGAAGAGGTTACGATTCCTCCGAAATAGAGTGGGGAACTAATTATGGAGGACGATTGTAAGGAAGACATATTAAATATTTTGGAGATATTAAATGATTGTGGAAGTGAGAATGTAGGTGCACCAGAGGAGGATGTGGAATAATTGCAAAGAACTGCGGATGCTGGAAATCCAAAACAAAAACAGAAACAGAAATACCTAGAAAAACTCAGCAGGTCTGGCAGCATCGGTGGAGAAGAGCACAGTTGATGTTTCGAGTCCTCATGACCCTTCAACAGAACTAAGTAAAAATAGGAAAGGGGTGAAATATAAGCTGGTTTAAGGTGGGGTGGGGGGGTTGTTGGGACAAGAAGCCAGTGATAGGTGGAGATAACCAAAAGATGTCACAGACAAAAGGACAAAGAGGTGTTGAAGGTGGTGATATTATCTAAAGGAATGTGCTAATTAAGGGTAGAAAGCAGGACAAACAAGGTACAGATAGCTCTAGTGGGGGTGGGGTGGGGTGAAGGAATACTAAAAAGGCTAAAAGGTAGAAATAAAACAATGGGTGGAAATACATTTAAAAATAATGGAAATAAGTGGGAAAAGAAAAATCTATATAAATTATTAGAAAAAACAAAAAGGAGGGGTAAGAAACGGAAAGGGGGTGGGGATGGAGGAGAGAGTTCATGATCTATAATTGTTGAACTCAATATTCAGTCCGGAAGGCTGTAGAGTGGAATAATTGTTGGAGATTAAATTTACTGCTATGAAAGTATATTAATTTTCATATTTTTCTGGTTTATTGTAAAGTAGGTTTATGGGGGTTGTGTTGTACTGTCTGTGTGTGTGTGATTCAATTACATTTTGTATCCAAGCAGACTGCAAGTTGAAGTTATCAAAAGAAGGTGTAGAAGTGTCTTTAGTATGCTGATGAGTAAACATGGTTGGGGTCTTAGCATGTAAGGTGTGAAGGGAACTTGCAGATAGATGAAGGGGGATTTGGTTTTCAAAGGGATTTCAGTCTGTTTACAAGCAGCCAGACAATGAAGTTAAGGAATGTGTTTATTTTTCTCAAGGGTTACTGACAATATATAGTGGAAAGTGAAAAGATTTATATGACAAGAAAGGTAATGCTCCAAAGACGTATGGAAACAATGGAATTTACATATTAAAAAGGGAGAAACATATGTAAAGGAAAATGAGGCTATGTTTTAGGGGAAGGCATTGTAAGATCTAACAGGAGTGTGTGAAATAGCCTTCATGAAACCTCCAGCGTTTGTACATAGACTAGCTGTCTACAGAAACGAAGCTGGAAAAAACCATTTTGAATTCCACTGTTCAGGATATTGTGTTAATTTGCTGGACCTGTTTAAAATCTAAAAAATCTATTTTTGGATTGTTGCCTTAAAGGGGGTGTAACTGGGAGCCAAGTTAATTAGGGATTTTAGGAGTTATTATAGTAGTAATTTGTACTTCTATGTATGTGCTTGAAATTGTCTCTTTTGTTAATAAACATTTTAATTTAGTTTTTAAAAAAATCTCTGAAAGTCTTGATGGATTTAGTACTTCTGAATTCAGGGCACACATCTTGAAATAAATACAAATTGCAAAATTGTTGTGATAGCACGATCAATTCTCCCTCGTGGATTTGATCTGCCTGGCACACATCATCTACAAAAGGGATTGATTCTGAAAAGTTAGTCGAACCCAGGGTGGATAAGTCGCCTCTTGTTGCACTGCTGACATCCTAAACTGGTGCTTGCTCTACCACATTACAGTGTCTGGAGTTTTAAATGCAACTCCTCCTTGAACTAGCTACACTCCAGAACTCCATTTCCCTCCCAAGTGTTGGGTATTTTTCTAATGTCTAAGTCACATTCCTTGGCTAATAAAGCTTGTGGGATCTCCGACTGTCCCTTACCCCACACTATAGCCCATTCAAATCCCTGCTTTTGGGACTTACTCAAGGCCTGTTGCTGGTGAGGCAGGTAACCAAAGATTGACGTCTCCACTCAGGTGAGTTGCCTGCAGAAGTTTGATCAACATTAGTTTCCATCGATCCTTGGGCCTTTTGGTTCAATGTGTGCTGGTTCCTCAACGTCATGTCTGGGCATGTAAACAGAACTAGACTAATTCCTAGCCCACGGTGAACTTAAAGAGAAGAGCCAAAATTGAGAATGGACACAGGTTAAGGATATGGCCTGGATGATGGCAGATGGACTTTAACAAAATAGTATTGAGACAGTATAGTCTGAATGTAATAATTAAAACTGGGACTACTATTTGAATGGAAATGCATGTGTTGGAGTTGAGCAAAAGGATTTAGGGATCCAGGTACATAAATCAATAAAAATTACCTCACAGGGTAACAGAATCAGAAGGCTAATATGATGGTGGGTTCATTATATGTGATTTAGAATAAAATATATTATGTGCTACACATTGAGATAATTTCTTTTCATGCGTCCTTGAATGCTTGACATCTTTATAGTCTACTCCTTCTTCCTTTTCCTCATCCAGAGCACTTTTCATCAATTCTCAAGCTTGATTTTCTAAATTTTATGTCACTGATGTTTACATTCTTTAATGTAAGTTTAAGAATGATTCCTCTTCTGTCATTCTGTTCCAATGTTTCTTCCTGTAAAAAGTAGACAACTTAAAATCAGCTGGATTTAAATGCAATGTAACAAACAAGCAATTCATGATGTTTGTGAGATCTGACAGCTTTGAATCGCATTGTAAAGACATCTACTGCTTTATGCTTCTTTTGCAGTCTGATGGGACAGCTGTGATGATTGCCATATTCACCTTATTGCTGCTATTGGGACTAGCATTGCTTTGGTGGTTCTGGCCTCTTTGCTGCATGGTGGTGAGTATGAATGAATGCACCTAAAGAAATTGTGTAAATTTTAAAACACAGTTGACTTTCACCATCAATATTCAAAAATGTTGAGTGTATTGAATTAAGTATCCATCTGCTTGAGAGTTTTGTATACAACAAACACAAATGACTCAAAGCTGAAAACATTCTGAAAAGCTTTATATTTGTTGTGGTATAAGTTGTAGGCCAAAACCAACTTTGAACTGCGTATGTTTCTATTCACACTTGCCAGAACAGTAGTCTTCTACATATATTTGATAGGTGCAATATTGTACAATTTAAAATGCTGCAGCTCAGTTGGTCTACTTTGCTTCAGACCCTATTATTTTAAGCTTAAAATCAATAATGGTGCTAACAGCTAGCTTGGGGGCTGTCCTGCCAAGATGAATGTCAGGAAACCATGAGCACTCCATCCATGACTTTACCCATATTCAGATATAAAGTCTTTGGGTGAGTGCTTGCAGTTTCCCAACATGTAGTGTAAAGCAATCCTTGGACAGACATAGCGAAATTTTAATAATGGAGTTTGACTTTATGAATCTTGCAATAGCCTGCCTGAAAGAGTGATGGAAGCAGATTCAATAGTAAATTTCAAAAGGGAATTAGATCTGCACTTGGAAAGGAAAAAACATACAAGGTGAAACAGAAAGTGCAATGGGATGATTGATATGATTACTATAGTAATTTAATAATACAGATGCATTTAAGGGGGCCAGAGATAAGTACATGGGGAGAAAAGAACAGATGTCTCTGGTGCTAGGTCCAGATGAAGCAGTTGGAGGAGGTTCTCGGTGTAGATCGGTTGACTGAATGGCCAATAGCAGTCCTGTAAGTGCTTTGTAATTGGGTAGACTTTTAAAAAGTCTATGGTAAATGGGATGAATAACCTCTTTCTATGCTGTAAAATTCTATGATTTTATGATTGTTATTGGTAAAAGCTTTTTCTCTTTCAGGGGTGGAATGGTGTTTAAAAGTAGAGGAGCAGATTTGCAAAGAAACCACAGAGTTGCAATAACTTTTGATTAGTTATTTGGGGTGTTTAATTGTTCAAATTTAAACTGGGATAATAATAAAGAGGAAGGCGAGTATCTGAAGTCTGTTCAGGAGAATTTTCTTGACAAGTACACTTATGGCCTGATAGGAAAGAGGCATTGCTGAGTCCGGTTCTGGGGTATGAGGTGGATAACGTGTTGGTCGCAGAATATTTGGGGAACAATGATCATTGTACCATAAGGTTTGGGTTAGCCAAGGAGCAATCTAGAGTAAAAATACTTCATTGGAGGCGGTCCAAATTTCAGTGTGATGAGAAAGGCCCTGTCTTGGGTAAATTGGAATGAAAGATCGGCAGGCAAAATTGAGAACAACAGGATGCCTTTCAAGAAGGATATGGTTTGGGTACAGTTGAAGTATGTTCCCATGAGGGGGAAAGGGACAGAGATCCCTGGATGGTGAAATAAATAGAAAGCAAGATGAAGCAGAAAAAGGGTGTGCATGACAGATGTGCGGTTGATAATACAAATGAGAAACAAGTGAATATAGAAAATTTAGAGTGGAGGTGAAAAAAGAAATAAAAGAGACAGAGGACTAGGTTATACCCTGAGGCAGACTCCCCGCATCCCAACGTAAAGCCGGTTTTCCCCACTTCAGTTTTTTGGGTAATGGCCCTTTAGGGAGGAAGACCCATCTCCTAGATCTGCCGGTCAGTCAGAGGCCAGCAGCTGGAGCGATGGTCACTGCTAGCACTGCAGATAGGCCAAGGAGGTGGTGTACAGCGATGGACCTGGACATTGATAAAAACAAAAATAAAAACAAAAAACTGCGGATGCTGGAAATCCAAAACAAAAACAGAAATACCTGGAAAAACTCAGCAGGTCTGGCAGCATTGGCGGAGAAGAACAAAGTTGACGTTTTGAGTCCTCATGACCCTTCAACGGAACTAAGTAAAAATAGGTTCCAGCTTATATTTCACCCCTCTCCTATTTTTACTTAGTTCTATTGAAGGGTCATGAGGACTCGAAACGTCAACTTTGTTCTTCTCCGCCGATGCTGCCAGACCTGCTGAGTTTTTCCAGGTATTTCTGTTTTTGACCTGGACATTGAGGTAAGTCTGAGATCTCGCTGGGGCCAGGCTGACAGGCCCCGGCGAGGGGAGTGGGGAGTATATTTGACAGGTTGACAGGGGATGGGGTGGGGAGGGTGGACAAGGGGAGGCAAAACTGTGGGGACAGGTTTCAGATTGGCACTGGGGACCTGGCAAAAGGGACCCTCCACTCTTAACTGACCAACAGCCTGTAGGGTTAAATGTGCCAAGCTGACATTGAGTGTCAGCCTTTCTCGCTATCTGTTAAATCAGAGCGACGGCAGGATGAGGCCCTTAATTGCACATTAATCACCTACTTAAGGGCCTCAATTGGGCTATGGATGAGCAATCCACCTGACGCCTTCCCCACCACTCGTAAAATCGCGATGTTTACAGAGCAGACGTGCTGGTGGCGGGCATGCTGCAGATGGCACAGTGCCCTAATTTACGGGTCCACCCAAAGAATAAAAGCTCTTCTGCACTCCTTTTTAAATTTCTCTTGTGTTCAAGTGTGATTTCCTGCAATGAAATATTTTTGCAAAGGTTCATGCAACTGAGCCTTGCTGTCTATCACAACACAAAACAGAGCATGTTGAGTAGAGCTGCCTTATCACATCTAAAAGACTAGCTACAATTGTCTCAGACAGAAAAACAGCTTCCTTCAAGAATGGTTTCTGAGAAATTCAACTACAGTTTGCTTTATCTGATCACCAATATCAGTCAGTACTTAATCACAAGAGGAAAAATGAGTTCTATAAAAAAAAAACTTATATATCTCGTGTTTGGTAAAGTTTATCTTGAGTCCTTGAGAGTGTTTGATTGCCCTAGTTTCGAACTGCACTTTTCTTGCTGAGAACCTTTACTGTCACTGCTGAGCCATGTGCCATTTGCAGAGTCCTGACTTCTTTGCTTTTAATTTTGGCAATGCATTTAGGAGAGATTAAAGGAATAAAAGTGTAAAAAGCTCAGTTATGTGTCTGGGCCAAGGTGACTGAGTTAGGCTATCAACTTCTGAAGGACAAACTAACAAGATGAGAGAGATTTTGGATACTTTTGCCACCTGTACTTACAATGAGATAAAAAAGTAAAAAGAGAAAATAATAAAAGAGAACGCATACCAGATTAGTACATGAAAGAGGAAGAAAGGTTAATATTTAGGTGTGATCCTTTGCCAGAATTGGCAATTCCCGTTGAAAGGCCCTATCTGAACAACAACAGTAACAGTTTGCATTTATTTAATGTTATTAATGTAGGAAAATACCCCAAGGCATTTCATGGAGTTGTGAAGAAAAATATTGATGCTGAATCAAGGGAGGAGAGATTAGTTAGGAATCAAACTGTTAAGTTTTAAGAAGGGTCTTAAAGGAAGAAAAGGAAGTGGAGAGGTAGGGAGATTTTGTGCAGAGTCTTGTGGAAGCGATGGTGGTCTTTGCCGCCAGCTGGAGAGCCGGTGAGACCCCCCACATCGCCTCTTTTCAAGAAGGTCCACCACATTTTGTGCCATGCAGGCACTTGACAGACCAGTGGTGGGCCTTCTCCCAGGATCATGGATCCTGGAGGTAGAAGACAAGCCCTCTGAGAGCTGCTGGCCAATCAGAGGCTGGCAGCTCCTCTGTGCTCAGAAGCACCACTGGGGAGGTGGTGGCTACTGCTGCTACAACATTCATCCATGACCTCGAATTGAGGAGGGACCCGGGCACAGGTGAGTCGCGGGGTGGGGTGGGGAAGGCGCAGGGATGGGGGGGTTGCAGGAACAAGGACGGGAGATTTGATTTCAGTTGTCCTCTCCCTTCCCAATGTTGGTCCTTCGATCAAGCACTGAGTGCTCTTGAACAAGGGTCCCCCTGGGAGCCTACAAGCAGTACATAGAGTTTGCTTGCTGTGTTCCACGCATTGTGAGCCCTCCATCCGTCGCTGGTTAATACCCACTTAAGGGCCTTAAATTGCAATTGGTTGGGAAGGCTGTCCACAAGACTTCCCATCACAAACTTAACTGAGGTGGAGGCGGAAAGATGGCGAATCCCCGCTCGCCACCCTCCTACCTGATTAATGCCCGTCCCACCACCCAGCAAACCCACCTCGGGGGAGGGTATATGATTCCCATCTTTAAAGTGGACAATTAGAGAATTAGAAGGAATGCACAAGAGATTGATTCAGAGGAATGAAGAGTTGTGCACCAGAAAGTTTCAAGGTTAAAGAGATGGATAAAAATGAGGTAATGGAAAACTTTAAACACTCAGATGAGAATTTTAAATCTGAGGCGTTGAGTGAGTGGGAGCCAGTGTAAGTCAGGGAGGATTGCGTGATGGGAATATGGAACTTCATGGATGGGACAGGATATAGCCAGCAGAATTTGGAATGAGCTAAAGTACATGGAGGATGGAAGGCCACTATTGAAATAATCAAGCCTGGAGTGAAAAAGACGTAGATGAAGGTTTCAGCCACAGATGGTGTGTGGTAGGGACTATATTATAGAGCAAGTGTGTTGTCTTTGCAATAGAGAAGAAATGGGTTCAGATACTCAACTTGGGGGTGAAGATGGCACTGTGGTGAAATAAGAATGTGAAAACATAACAAATTGGAGCAAGCATAGGCTATTTGGCTTCACAAGCCTATTCCACCATTTAATCTGACCATGACTGATCCTCAACCTTAATTCCACTCCCCTGCCCCATCCTCTTATCCCTTGATTTCCTTGGAGTCCAAAATTCAATTGATCTTAGCCTTGAATAAACTCAGTGACTGAACATCTGCCAACCTCTGGGGTTGAGAATTCCAAAGATTTAACTCCGTGAGTGAAGAAATTTCTCCTCATCTCAGTTTAATATGGCTGTCCCTTTATTGAAGTTCTGGACTCTCCAGCCAGGGGAAGCAGCCTCGCAGTATCTACCTTGTCCTGTCTCTTAGAATCATATGTTCCAATGAAACCAACTCTCATTCTTATAAATTCTCTAGTGTATATGTCCATTCTGCTCAATCTCTCCTCATAGAGCAACTCTCTTATCTCACAAATCAATCTAGTAAATTCTCATTGTACCATCTCTAAGTGTATATCCTTTCTTAGGTCAAGAGGCCAAACTATACTTAGTACTAGATGGATGATCTCACCAAAGCTCCACACAACTGCAGCAAGACTTCTTTCCTCTTGTATGCCACCCTCTTCCAATAAAGACCAGTATATTATTTGCTTTTCTAATTGCTTGCTTTACCTGTATGTTAACTTTGTGTGTCTTGAGCAAAGAAAGCCAATTCCCTCTGAATTAATATTTAATAGTTTTCCAAAATTGAAGAAGTATTCAGATTTTCTATTCTCCCTTCCAAAGTGAATAACCTCTCATTTCCCCACATTCTGCTTCACCTACAATCTTCTTGCCCACCTACTGTCTATGACCTTATGCAGATCGTTTGTGTCCTCCTCGCAGTTTACCGCTTCTCCTTAGCTTTGTATTGCCAATGAATTTGGATACATTACACTTGGTCCTTTCTTCTAAATCATTAACTGTTTATAACTGGCTGAGACCCCTGCACTGATCGTTCCAGCATCCCACTAGTAACAGCTTGCCAATACAAAATGACCCTGCTAATATATTGCCCGCAATGCCAAGAGCTGTTATTGTGCAACAATCTTTTGTGTATCACCTTGTTGAATGCCTTTTGGAAATCAAAAAATACTATGTCCACTGCTTCCCCTTTGCCTACCCTGCTAGTTACATTCATTAAATTCCAGTGAACTTGTCAAGAACGATTTCCCTTTCATAACACCATGTTGTCTCTGCCTAATCATATTATGATCATATAACAATGATCTGTTATGACTTCTTTAATAATGGATTGCGGCATATTCTCGACGATGTTGTCAGGCTAACTGGCCTATAGTTCCCTGTTTTCTCTATCATTTCTTAAATAGCGATGTTACATTTATTACCTTCAAATCCACTGGGGCCATTCCAGAATCGATGGAAATTTTGAAAGGTCACAACCAATGCGTCCACAATCTCTGCAGACACCTCTTTTAGAACTCTAGGATGCAGGTCAGCACTTGTAAACCATTTGCCAATTCAGTCCATTTTAACACTTGAAAATTAATGTAACCCCAGAGCCAAGAAAAAACAAAACAAACTGCTGCTTGGTATTACAAAACCCTGAATATTGCTGAATAGAGAGACATGTGGCCCTGGCTTTTTATCTTGCACTCATCAGGACAAACACAAGAATACCAAATTTAAAAAGATCACCACAGTTTATACTACAGGAGAAAAGGGTGCTGATTGGTTAGCAAGTTGACTCAGATTGGCTGAGGCATTTCCATGGAGAAAGCAACGTGGAACAATAGGCTCTACAAGCTCTTGGGTAATTCAAAAAAGGTGCAAGGCATGAACATATTCCTGTTGTTTGCAGTGAACAGGCCCCTGCATAGAAAAAAAACGAAACAGCAAAGTAGCATAGTATCATTCAGTATAATTATTAAAGTTTGCATATGAATGCCATATGCATATAATGTCATATGAAAATCTGTTTTTAAATACTTTGTAAAAATGTTATTATTTTATGTACTAGGCAAGTCTGTTACTTCACCTGAGCTGCTCCAGTTCACAGGAAGCAATGGATGTGAAGGTTGAGGACCTTGAAATGACTGATGTTGTAGCTCAAGTAGTTCTGCAGTGACAGGGTTGGGCTCAGACAGGCCCCAGAAGCCCATGAGCCGGAGAGAGACATGAGCAGGGCGGGATGCCACCTGGGCCTCAGTGCCAGTGTGGGGCACAATCTCGGAGGAGGGGAAGCTTGTAACCCCATTTACTATTTCTGCGACCCCAGTTGGGGTTGCAACCCACAGTTTGAGAGCCACTGGTTGAAGCCATCAGGTCCAGGGGATTTGTTGGCTTTCAGTCCAATTCATTTTTCCAATACTTTTTTTATACCTATATATTTACTTTTATTACTAATTCTTTACATGATTCACTAATATTAATTATTTTAATTTACTGTCTGTTTAACCCTGTAGGAGCAACCTAGGAGGGGTTAAACAAGTCACTAACTAAACAAAGTTTGCGAAGGGAATGCCTATGGTTTCACATGAGGAAGTTAATAGCAGTCCAGAACACAATGTTAAACAAGCAGTTTGACTTCAGAAGAGTGAAGTGAGATGGTGAAGAGGTAGAATTGGGTGTTGTTAGGTTACGTATGAAAAGAGCCAAGAGATGCTTTGACTATGGTCGGATCTGTAACGGTAGAACCAAGCTAAGGCAAGCTGAAGGTGTGGCATTAGAGGAGAATAGTCATCAGTCATATCAGGCTCCAGAGAGGTCAGGAAGAGATAATACACCATGATTAGAGTCATGGAGAATCCTGTTTATAGTTTTGGTTAGGCTGCTTTGCTGCTATGGGAAGGAAAAACCCGAGCTGACCTGGGAGGTGACAACGGTCCTTAGAGGGGAAAAGATTATTAGAGATGGAGCACAGCAGTTAGTATTGAGAGGGGTTGAAGGTATATTTTGAAGAAGGTGGTGAAAATGCTTACTTTGAAAGGACACAGTATCCCAGGAGAGGGAAGCATTTCAAATATTATTCATAGGAGATGCATATATTATTTGTATATTTATAGCCAAGTTTATTCTGCTTAATCAAAAAACTTGATAGATTTGAAGTTTGTAGATTCGCGTGAGATCCACAAATAACTCTTGTGACTAGTGTGTGTGGTCTAAGTCCTGGTTACCAAAACATATCCCACATGTCAGAGATACTTGAAAATTATCATTAATATTACATTGAGTTTTTTGGTCCATCTAGTGCTCCCAAATGAACAGCTGAAGTCCTCATGAGCAGGGTTCTTCTGAAGTACTAACACTTAATCAATTAATTGTCAAATAAGTAGATGTGTTTAAGTGCATCTGCTAACAGATTTATTCTATCTGAGATGAGAGACTAGGTGCTAACTTGCACAAAGTCTTAGTAATTAATAGTCACAGGAGAAAACACACCAGTTGGAAAGCTGAGAACAAATATCAATAGGTGACCAAAAAAAACTCATCAGTTGGGAATCTGTGATCAAATGTTAACAAGTAGCTGAAATGGAATACTTCAGAGAGATCCTTGATATTATTGCTGTTACACAAATAATTTATTTTTGTTTATGATTTGCTTTCAGGTCATAAAAGATCCTCCCCCTCCTCCACCCCCTCCAAAAGAGGTATGTGAATGTTCTGCTGTGTTAAGTTACTGTTAATGAAGAATAGTGCAAACACTAAAGGAGCAACATTGTTTTCTAGTTTTATGGTCTGAAATTCTTCTAGTAAATCTTATTGGTTAACATCAAAGTGTACAATGGTATGACCAAAACAGTTAGGCATCTGAATATTAGGAGGGTCAAACTTAGGAACATAGGGACAGGAGTCGGCCATTTAGTTCCTCGAGCCTGTTCTGTCATTCAGTAAGATTCAGTGAATTGTCCTGTCCCCCTCTCTTCTTTAAATCTCTCTTCATCACCCATCTCCCCAGTAAACTAATCCTTGGCTCCACCATTCTTGCAAACAACTGCCTAATCTCCAACTTTCCTTTCCTCTTGTAAGTACTTGAATGTGTTGTCATCTCTCAAATCCATGACCATTTAAGGTTTCTAACTCTAGAGCACTACAGCACAGAATGCAGGCCATTCGGCCCTTCTAGTCTGTGCCAAAATATTATTTCGCTAGTCCCATTGACCTGCAACTAGTCCATAACCCTCCAGACCTCTCCCATCCATGTATCTAATTTATTCTTAAAACTTAAGAGTGAGCCCGCATTTACCATGTCAGATGGTAGCTCGTTCCACACACTCACCACTCTCTGAGTGAAGAAGTTCCCCCTAATGTTCCCCCTAAACCTTTCCCCTTTCACCCTAAAGCCATGTCCTCTCGTGTTTATTTCTCTTAATCTAAGTGGAAAGAGCCTACTCGCATTTACTCTGTCTAAACACCTCACAATTTTGTAAACTTCTATCAAATCTCCCCTCATTCTTCTACGCTACAAGGAATAAAGTCCTAACCTGTTTAATCTTTCCCTGTAACTCAACTCCTTAAGACCCGGCCAAATCCCAGTAAATCTTTTCTGCACTCTCTCAATCTTACTGACATCCTTCCTGTAGTTAGGCGACCAGAACTGCACACAATAATCTGTCAGTACTATTCTTATTAAAGTCACAAATGACATCCTATGTGTCTGTGACAAAACTAAACTATCCCTCCTCGTCCTTCTTGCTCTGTCTGCAACCTTTTGACACAGTTGACACACCATCTTTGTCCACTGTTTCTCCAC
The DNA here is from genome assembly GCF_964194155.1 of Cetorhinus maximus. NCBI lineage: Eukaryota > Metazoa > Chordata > Chondrichthyes > Lamniformes > Cetorhinidae > Cetorhinus > Cetorhinus maximus. The sequence continues at coordinate 91,369,154 of NC_135879.1, read as the reverse complement.
TGTCATCCAGCTGGATGGGACTGTTCTTACTTGACTCAATTATATCTGGTATCCCTCCTATTTCTCACCTACATGCTGCCCCTCAGCGACCTCATCAGAAAGCACAGTGTTAGTTTTCACATATACGCTGAAGATACCCAGCTCTACGTCATGACCACCTCACTCTCGACAACAGATGCTAGGCTAACTGCCTGTAATTCCTTAGTTTCCTTTTGTTACTCTTCTTAAATCGTGGAGTTACTCGTGCAGTTTCCCAATCTAAAGGAATGGTTCCTGAATTGGGAGAACTTTGGAAGATTATAGTTAGGGCTGCACTGTTCTCACCTACATCCTTTAAAACCCTGGAATGGAAACCATCTAGTTCTGGGGATTTGTCCTTCTTTAGTGTCATTAATTTTTCCATTACTGTTATTTCGCTTACATTAATCTGGTTAGTTCCTGTCCCTCATTCAATAATAGTTTCCTCGGGATGTCTGGTATGCTGACTTCCTACTGTACTGTGATTACTTTAGAATTATTTAGAATGTCCACCATTTCCTTATTTTCGTTGACAATATCGTCGTTATAAGTCTTCAAAGGGTTTTCATTGCTTCTGATTGCATATTTTTCCAAAGATAATTGTAGTTTTTTCGCATTGATTTTGATAAACACCCATAAACCATTAACTAAAGGTGGCTGTTATCCAAGTCTGGCTCAATACTATACTTAATATGGTATGCCCCCATGGTTCCAGGATATATTATTGCAGAAAACAATCCTGAACACACTCATGAAGTCCTCTACCTTTCTGACGTATGCTCGTCTGCTTATCCTGATCTATATAAAAGTTCAAATCTCTGACTAAAACCACTCTTCCTTTGCTAAATCCTTGTCCATCTCAAAAATTATACAAGTTACCACTTCACAAGGGAGCCTATACACAACTCCTACTACAGTCTTAAATACTTTTCTGTTCCTTAAACCTATCCATAAAGTCTCAGCTGCCTTCATACCTCTCATTATATCCTCTCATACCAATGGAATGGTTTAATGCTGAGTCATTAAGGCTACTCCTTTTCTTCTGCTGTTTTCATATATCTTTGCTGTAGACCTAACAACCTGGTATACTTAGTTCTCATTCCTAACAGTTTTGCAGCCATGCCTCTGTAACGGCTAACATGTCATACGTTCCAAGTTGATTTGCACCTACAATTCATTCAATTTGTTCCTTATACTCCATGCGTTTGTGTAAAAGAAAGTTAAATTGGGTCTCACACACACTAACATGTCTTTCTGCTCTACTATCTTATTAACACGTCTCCTATTTCCCTCTTCCTGATTGCTTTACTTTACAACTTTTTGTTTTCTTTTATCTGTATGCCTAAAGCACAATTTCTCACTGTTACTCTACTTTCTTCCTTTTAGTTTCTTTTCAAACTATTATCTATACTACCTTTACACCTGAAACCTTCCCCCCCACCAACTTACTAGTACAAAGTCCTGTGACTGTTTATCCTTTCCACTAGGATCCTGGTTCTAGTCCTGGAGCCTGTAACAGTGCTGGTGCTAATGTCCCATGAAATTGAACTACCCTTTCCCACGCCACTCCTTCAGCCATGTATTTACCTCAATGATCTGCTTATCTCTGCCAATCTGTATGTGGTTTGGGGAATCATCCAGCCATTTTGACTCTTGAGACTCTGTCCTTTAAATTAGCTCCTAGTTCCCGGTACTCTCCATACAGGACCTTTTGCCTACTCTTCCCTATGTCGTTGGTCCCAATGTGGACCACAATGTCTGAATCCCTCCCTTTCCAATTTCCCTTCAGGCCAGTTTGAGATGTTCTTTTTGATTCATTTGATTCATGAATAAAAATGTTCTTAGAGATATGTTTGTACCAAAAGTTAAAAGGGTTAAAAATAAAATTACAAAGTTGCCTTTTTGACATAGACCAAAAGATTTATTTAGCTAATTCAGATTTTTTTGGGAATAATTTTGACTTTGGGTGTGAGTGAAAAACTGTCAATTGCAGATCAACCACCCGATTATATATCTGGCCAGTTATACTTCCCATTAACTTCAGTGGCGAGAAAAATAGAATGGAGTGTATAACCGGCAGCCAGTCTGCTGCTGCCCATTTCTCATTGATACCCAAAGTGGAAATGACCTTCATTCCCCTTTCAGAATGGTTTGTTAATGCTCAGTTACAAGTTTAGTACAAAGCTGAAGGAAACTTTTTATATACATATGTATACATTTATTTTTGCAAGTTAAATAATTTGTCACACTAATCCCTTTAATATACAGGAACCTGAACCAGACCCAGTAGCAAAAAAGCAGTGGCCAACAGTAGATGCCTCATACTATGGTGGTAGAGGTGTTGGTGGCATTAAACGAATGGAGGTATGTTACCAAATTTATTCCTTATTACTGTACTATTTGAGTTGAAAAAATTAGACTTCAACTCACAGAATGGAGTCAGAAGGTTAAATTGCAATTAGTGGGGTGAGATTCCTGGAGAGGCCTTCAGGAGGCGGGTTGGAGTGAAGCTTCCACCAGTCAATGCCAGTATCCCTGTTCTCATCAGAAATTCAGAGAATTTTTCTGATATCTATGCCTGGAATCTTCCGGGCCCACCTGCAGTGGAAAGCTTGGTGGACAGGGGAACTTAATTTGGCGGGATTCCAAAAATCAGTTTCCCAACAGCGGGATGAACATTCACAATTAAGTTCTCAGGACTTTAAAAGCGGCTTGAGCTCCCAGTGAATGGTGTTGGGTGTGCATGTCAAGCATGCTCATTGGAAGGCCAGCTCGCCAGAATTGAGTGCCTCCTCCAACTTAAGTTCTCCTCAGACAGTGAGAAATTAATAACGTTTACATTTATGACTGCATTTAAGTGGTGTGCACCTGGCGAGGTAGACTTCTTTGTGGGCTTAAGTGGGCCTCTGCTTTGCCTTCTTGAGGATCGGCCTCTTGTATGAAATCAGGTGCCAGTAGGCCAAGCTCCGTGAAGGCTGGACAGGAGAGGCAGGCTAAGTTGGAAAGGGTGGAAGGGTATCCAGGAAGGAAGCCAGACTGTCTGGGGCAGTAGGGTAGCTAGGGAAGGAATGCGAGGGCGCAGGACGCACGATGTGGGAGGGAGGGAAGGCCTTGCATGTTGGATGTGGGGGTCCTGTGGTTGGAGTGGGGGTAGGGGTTTCTGGGCAGGAATTGTGAAAGAGAGATGGTCCTAAAGGGTGGGGATGGTGACTTCCTGCCCACCCCGCCGCAAGACTCGCTGTGCTCCTCACACGGCCATATGTAATGACTGAACAGTACGAGATTGTGTGTGACCAGCCATCCTGCCACCCAGCAAAATTTACTCTCGTTTCTGTCCCGCCACCCAACTTATACTCCAGAATGGATGATACCCACAAAATTTTAAATTGTTCTCATAGTTGCCAACTCTCTAAGTCTTTTGAGAACATCTTGATTAGCCTTGATATATAGGTAATGTATCTGTAATGTGCCTAGGATAACAAAGAATAAAACTTTTCCATTAATTATATTAGGTACATGCATCAGTGCAAGTGTATAGTTGGACATCATCATCTCTTTGTTGTGGCCTGGAGGAGCAGGAGCAAGGAAGGTGGTGGCTTTCCTTGTCCTGGACCTACCTGCCTCCTTCCCTCTTACAAGACCTTCCGAGAATCCCCTTCCCTGCCTTCGTGCTGGTGCACAACCATTGACTGCCTGATTTTTCGGGAAAAAAGTAGTTGTTCCCTGTCCTCTTGCTGCCCATTCTGCTCAGGAAATGGCCCAATGATAGGTTAATGGAGCTCAGGATTTGAAATTATGCAAGCATGTTTCCTGCTGAAGTGGTTGAGTTTTTACCTCACCCACCACATATCTGGGCAACATTCAAGTTGGAACTAATAGTTTTTCTGTCTAATTTCAGCAAAGTTTCATATCCTCTGATGAAATTGCTTTTTTTTCTGCAAGGTCCGGTGGGGAGATAAGGGATCCACCGATGAAGGGGCAAGGCTAGAAATGGCCAAAAATGCTGTTGTAAAAGTTCCAGATGCTGAAGAGGAACCTTTTGTTCCAAGGCGGCCCAAACCTCCATCTTCCAATCGTCCTTCTCCACCACAGTGGTATGATCCAATTAAGGTAATTTCTCACTATCTACTGACACATATTCCACTCAATAAAAAAAAACATATTGTACTTCAGTGGGACCATAGTGCTAATTATGAGACTAGTTAATAAAGATTCAAAAATCAAGTGCTTTAGGCCTAATGACAAGAACTTGTCATTATATCAAGAATTATATATTGAGAAAAGTCAGTGATCTTCTTTACTGCTTGCATTGTCCAGAGGAAGAATCATTTAAAAAACAAGACAAGAAGAAGAATAAAAATGCCAAGAAAAATGGGAGCTGGTTTTATTTGATAGAATTGATAACTTGCATTAGTGAAAAGCAAAGGAAATATCAGAACAAATTGTAAGCGTGCAGTGTTGAGGGGCTGGATTTTACCCACCTACATGGGTGGGTTTGAATGCCAGGCGGCTCATCCAGGTGGCCTGCCCACTGCTCTGCCCCTGCCCCCAGTGCAATTATACCAGCTGCGGGGATGGTGTTGGGTGGACCAACTGACTCCCATAAGTGGACAATTAATTCCCACTTAAGGGCCTCATCCTGCCACCACCAGGATTTAGCTGGCGGCAGGAGAGGCCTACGCTGAGCAGACAGATTTTCCTGCGCGGTTTGGTGGTGGGCGGCAGTAGAGGTCCCTCCTCAACAGGCCTCTTGTGTCCATCAGAGGGACCACGCCCCCTAGGTTGCCCCCCCCCCCCCCCCCTCACCATTTGGAATCTCAAATCCCAGTCCCCCACCCGCCTTGCCTGGGCCTGCCAGCCTGACACCAAAACACTGACCCAAAGCCCAATCTAAAGCTACACGCCTCTGTCCCAAAGCAGTGGAGAGCTGCCGGCACTCTTATTGACGGGCAGATGTCTGAGCCGGGACTCCCTATACCTGAGGGACGGAAATCCCGCCTCTAGCCTATTAAAGTTTAAATGGCTGTGGGGCAGCTGGTGTTCCCTGGGCAGGCTTTCCCACCTCCCAACTTTTTGGCCAGGGGTTCGGGGAGTGGGGAATCAGGCACCTTGTATAATTCAGTCCTTAGTGTGGACATTCAGGGGGATTAAAAAAACAGGTTCCTAGAATTGTTTACATCAGAAAAGATCGTCTGAACCTTATTTACTTTTCTCCATTATCTTAAATGGTATCTTTTTAAATTCCAGGGCAGACTTGATGCACTGTGGGCACTGCTCCGGCGACAGTATCATCGAGTTTCTTTGATGCGGCCCCAGACTGGTGATGAGGTATTGATTAGATCATTTTTGTGGTGACAGGGCTTCATTTTAAAAGAATGTGCAAGCTTTTTTTTTCAAATGAATGGGAAAGACTGTGGTAAATGAACTCTGGCCAGTGGACTTCAATGTAGGTAAATGTGAAGTCATCCATTTTATACCAAAGAAGAGAGAACAGGTTACTTTGCAAATAGTGAAAAGCTGGAAACAGTAGAGATCCAAGGAGACTTGGGATTACACAGATCATCAAAATATCATGAACAGGTACAGCAAATAATCAAAAAGGCTAATGGAATGCTGGCCTTTATATCAAGAAGACTAGAACACACCAAGGTAGAAGTTATTCTGCAGCTATTCTAAGCCCTAGTTAGACCAGGGGAGATGGTGGCGTAGTGGTTAGTGATGTAGAGACCCAGGCTAATGCTCTGGGCACGTGGGTTCAAATCCCACCATGGCAGCTGGTGGAATTTGAATTTAGTTAATAAATCAAGAATATAAAGCTCGTCTCACAGCAACGTGGTTGACTCAGAATCACAGTGCAGAAGAGGCCCTTCAGCCTGTCAAGTCTGCACCTACATGTGAGAAACACCTGAGCTACCTACCTAATCCCATTTACCAGCACTTGGCCCATAGCCTTGAATGTTATGACGTGCCAAGTGCTCATCCAGGTACTTTTTAAAGGGTGTGAGGTAACCCGCCTCCACCACCCTCCCAGGCAGCGCATTCCAGACTGTCACCACCCTCTGGGTAAAAAAGGTTTTCCTCACATCCTCCCTAAACCTCCTGCCCCTCACCTTGAACTTGTGTCCCATTGTGACTGACCCTTCAACTAAAGGGAACAGCTGGTCCCTATCCCCCCTGTCCATGCCCCTCATAATCTTGTACACCTCGATCGCCTCTCAGTCTTCTCTGCTCCAACGAAAACAACCCAAGTCTATCCAACCTCTCTTCATAACTTAAATGTTTCATCCTAGGCAACATCCTGGTGAATCTCCTCTGCACCCCTTCCAGTGCAATCACATCCTTCCTATAATGTGGCGACCAGAACTGCACTCAGTACTCCAGCTGTGGCCTCACCAAGGTTCTATACAATTCCAACATTACTTTTGTAATCTGTGCCTTGATTGATAAAGGCAAGTGTCCCATATGCCTTTTTCACCACCCCACTAACGTGCCCCTCCACCTTCAGAGATCTATGGACACACACGCCAAGGTTTCTTTGTTCCTCAGAACTTCCTAGTATCATGCCGTTCATTGAATACTTCCTTGTCAAATTACTCCTTCCAAAGTGTATCACCTCACGCTTTTCAGGGTTAAATTCCATCTGAACACTTATCTGTCCATTTGACCATCCCGTCTATACCTTCCTGTAGCCCAAGACACTCAACCTCACTGTTAACCACCCGGCCAATCTTTGTGTCATCCGCAAACTTACTAATCCTACCCCCCACATAGTCATCTATGTCGTTTATATAAATGACGAATAATAGAGGACCCAGCACAGATCCTTGTGGTATGCCACTAGACACTGGCTTCCAGTCACTAAAGCAGCCTTTTGTCATCACCCTCTGTCTCCTACAACTAAGCCAATTTTTAATCCAAATTACCCTGTATCCCATGTGCATTTGCCTTCTTTATAAGTCTTCCATGTGGGACCTTGTCAAAGGCTTTGCTGAAATCCATATAAACGACATCAACTACACTACCCTCATCTACACACCTGGTCACCTCAAAAAATTCAATCAAATTTGTTAGGCATGACCTCCCTCAAAACAAGGCCATGCTGACTATCCCTGATCAAACCTTGCCTCTCCAAATGGAGATAGATTCTCTTCTTCAGAACTTTCTCCAATAGTTTCCCTACCACTGACATGAGACTCACTGGTCTTAACTGCTCTCTGAAATGACCTAACAAGCCACTCAGTTCAAGGGCAGTTAGGGATGGACAACAAATGCTGGCCTTGCCAGTGATGCCTATGTTCTGTAGTACTGTGAGCAGTGCTGGGCATCACACCTGAGGAAGGATATGTTGCCCTTGCAGGAAGTGCAGGGCAGATTTACTGGAATGATACCCGGACACCGAGGGTTAAATTTTGAAGAGAGATAAAACAGTCTGGGGTTGTATTCCCTGGAATTTAGGAGTCTTAAATCGTGAGTTGAAGTTTAAGATTTTAAGGGGAAAATGTAGGGTAGACTGTTTAAAAAGTACCTGGATGAGCACTTGGCACATCATAACATTCAAGGCTATGAGCCAAGTGCTGGTAAATGGGATTAGGTAGGTAGATCAGGTGTTTCTCACGTGTCGGTGCAGACTCGATGGGCCGAAGGGCCTCTTCTGCACTGTGATTCTGTGATTCTGACTGGGTGAAGCTCTTTCTGCCACTAGCTAGTATAGCATTAGGGGGAATCATCCAAACATTAGAGCCAGATCTTTCAGGAATGTAATGAAGAAGTTATACACACAAAAGGTGGTAGAAGTTTGGAACTTTCTTCCAGAAATAGTAATTGATACTGGATCAGTTGCATGTTTTAAAACTGAGATTGATAGATTGTTGTTAGCCAAATATATTGAGGCATATGGGGAAAAGCTGGGTATATGATCCTCATTAATCTTGTTGAATGGCAGAATAGTTTGGAGGGTTGAAATGGCTTACTCCTGTTCCAGTGTTCCCAGTAGATCTATGTTGCTGCAGATGCCCCTGACAATATTTATGCAATTGTGCAAGGGAAACAAGATGTGTTTATTTCTAATTATATGTCAACTCAAGAGCAGTGATTTGTTTAAGATTGTCTTGCGCTCATTTCAAAGTATTTTCTGCTCTAAGCAGATCTTCAGCAATCACATTTTAAATGTAGACATTTTTATTAGAACACCTCTTTTAAAACTGCATGAACAGGATATAAATAAGTCAAATAAACAACTTTTGGGGCAGAGTTTTCTGTTTGATGTGCGGGGGGCGCCTCACCAGATGATATGGTCACTGGCAGAGGGGCGGAGGAGCTGCCGCACTCATCCGGAGCGCCCTGAGAGGAGCCCACAGAGACGACAGGCAGCTGCTGCATTGACGTGAGGTCACTTCGGACCCCCCTGCTCACCGTGGATGGATGGGCACCGAGCTCGGAAACTTGGTGCCCAGACCATCTCCCACACTGTCAATGACCAGCTGAGGTCAATGCAGATGTGAGGGCTTGCTGATCAGAGCGCATCCCCAGGAAGCCCTGGCGGGTCTCCTGGAGGAGCCTCTACACGAGAGTCACCACTCTCTCCATGCTTGGCACTCGGACATGTGGCTCCTTGCTTCAGTGAGCGTCCGTGTAGACTCCTCCACCACGGAGGCCAAGCTAAGCATAGCCCCATGTATCTCCCCCAGATGCTCCCGCACACCCGGCCACATTTCCTGCACTTGCTGCATCGCGGATGACTCCAGAGGCAAATCATCAGGCACCGACTGAGCATGTGCCTGGTCCTCTGCAATCCTCCTACCGCTGGCGCAATGGGCACTCTCTGTCTCTGCCAGCTCCTCCAGCGACTGTGAAGTGCCCTCACCGCTGTGCCCCGGGACACTAGCCGATGTTCTAATTCACATCGAGGTGCCAGTATCTGCACTGGTGCCTGCCTGGCAAAAATGGTGTGACGCTGGTGAGACTTCAGGCCCCATGGGTGTGAGAGGGGACCTCTGCTGCTCCTCCTCTCGGCCCTGCTCCGATGATGCTGAAAGGAAGAACAAGGACAGTGGATCAGTTAGCGTGAACACAAAGACAAAGTTAATCCCTGTCCCCCGGATTATTATGCACTCATCCTTCCAAACCCAATGGTCCAGCAATGTTGCAACAATAACTAATTTAATAATCATCAGTGCTATGGCTGTTGGGAGGACAATGCTGACCTCACTGTTGGGCATAAATACCTGGCTGTGGCACCGCAGCCTCACCGACATCACTGGACTTGGGCGCGTGGCACCTCTCCAGTTCAAGGGCCTCCTGCTTGAAGTGGCTTAGTATGGAGAGCTGTGCCTGGCCGCCTCCAGTCCTCACACGCTCGGCCGCGTTCTGCGCGTTCTCCTGAAAAAGAGAGAACAGCATTGATCAGGACAAATTGCACATGGGTGGCCGCAGAGGGTAAGGCTACCTGCTGAGTTAAATGCCCAATGTCAGCGTGGTACTCACCCTGTCAGAGTGCAACAAATTGTTTGTTGAAGCGCTTGCGACACTGGATCCAGGTGCGCCGCACCACGTTGCAGGAGCTCACCCCCTCCGCCACCTCCTCCCAGGCATGTTTCATCATGTCGAGGGCGGCCTCCTCCTTCCATCCTGGGGGATCAACCTCCTCGAGGAGGGCAGCAAGGCAGTCATCAGAAAAAGGAGGGGAACACTGACCCCCTGCAGGCCTACCTTCCAGCCTGGCCTGCCCTCCCGAACCCCTCTGCTGCGGCCTAGCACTGGCCATTGAGAGCAGCCTACAAAAGGCTGCCAGGCCTTCTTTTAAACAGACTGCCGGGTCACCATTGGATCCAGCAGTCTGTGCACTCCCACTGCCGCCCACGCTATCCTCGGAAGTTGGGAAATAGTCTGGGCGCTCCCCACCGCCCCCCGCAGACAAAAAATTCTGCCGTAGGGTTGTTCTCTGAAAATGATGTTTCTTGAAGCTATTCCAAACTATTCTGGGAACTCAAGAATGCCTGGCTGACTTTATTACAGTTCAGTTAAAATGTTGGGAATCAGAATGAAGCATGCTGAGTGTCATGTAAAGGCAACACAATGTTGCAGTTATTGTCTGGTGGCACTTCAGGCAGCTTGCTTTGGCACAGTGTTGGGTAGGTTGGGATGCATTGGTCAACCACGTAATTCATTGAGGGTAAAAACGTGGTTTAAAAATTTAAGTTGCCTCATGGCTCGTGCCTTCTCGTAGACTAGAGTAAAAGAGTCTCACAACTGCAGAGGAGTGTGTTGAGGACAGGCTTGGTTGATTCGCAGTTTGGTGTTCGGTCAGATTGCTGTTGTTCCACACTTTTACTCGGCTTGGACATAACAGCTGCAGCTTTTGCGAAGCATGCGTTGATTTCAGCATCAAGTGACAGATTGCTGGTGATTATGGAGCCTAGATATGTGAAACATATGACATTGTCAATGCTGGTTGATGTGTCACGGCATGTCCTGGACCATACCTATACAAATCATCTTATTTGTAGGAAATTGGTGAGTTGGTAGAGTGTACCGGAAAATTGCCTCTCACTTTTGTAGCCACTTATGTGGGCTTGAGAATATTCCATGGTACAAGGAGTAGCAAAAAATAACCACTGAAAATAGCATTGGTTTGCTACCCCAACTGATACTTTACTTTAAACGTTAGCAGTCATCCATTTTATGTCATGGTTGTTAAACAAGTATATATGCTGAACACCTCAAACCAGTTACTTGTTAAATGAAAAGAGTGGAGTTAAAAAGAACTGTAAGCCATCATGGATTTCAGTCAAAGACTGTTTCTACCAAGCTGATTTGAATCTATTTACTATTGAACTGGATCTGTGCTGGCATTAACAGCTGGGAGTCTGTATTCTGGTCTGACATCACTGTGCCACACCAAACGTATTTTACCTCAAACATCTGTACTTTGGAATTAATCCAAATCTTCCAGTGACATAAATGGAAGTTATCTTCTTTATCTTTTGATGAGTAAAATGAGCAAAATGGATTAAAGTGAATGCAATCATGCCCCTTAAATTTAATGTGGGATTATGCTGCATTTAGCAATCAAAAATACTTTTTTTCCCCCCCCAGTTTTAGGTTATTTAAAGTTACAATTTTATTTTTGAGTTACCAGAGTTAACATTAAAACATAAACTCACCAAAGACGTGTTATTAAACCAGGCAGTCAGAGGTTGCTTTCCCACTACCACTGTGATTGAGAGTAATTCCAAGATGATGTCTTTTGTGACTCACAAATTAGAATGAAGCCTTAAATAGCTTAAAATTAGTAGAGAAACAAATGGTGATGTCTGTCAGATGAAGGTATTGACCCTGAAAGTAATGTAGTTGTGACATTTTTGCAGGGTCAGCTAGTTTCAAGGCAGTTATTGGTCCAGGTGAAAGCTCTTTTATACTGTTGCGTGGAAGAGCAATATTATATTCTGTTAACGTTGATTCCATATGATCAGGATGACACACATTCTACTTTGCTGTGTTTGATGTATGTCAGTGGTCAACCTTTCCATATTACTTAAATAACATTGAAGTTACAAAATTGGTCTGCTGTTTTATAGGAATTATGTTTATGTGTATGAAGCCAACAAACCCAAGGTTGGCTGCCACGGCATCTCTTCTTAGAACTGCAGGAATTAAATGGTGTTTTTAAAAAGTTATAGGAATTGACAAAATAACCCATGAGGTGGGAGTATGAATGTTATGAATTTGGGCTGTCATATGTTTTATATTGATGTTGGATAAGCAGGTTTTACATTCAAATCAACTATTCTCACTCAATGGCTGTCATTTTGGCATGCAGTTACAGCTTGTCACCAGAATTGTACATTTGCTTCAGCAGTTTGGTTTTCTGGCAGTCATGAATAATGCTTGCATTTTATGTAGCACCTTTGTCACTTTATCATATTACAAAGTCCTTTTTTCAATAAATTGCTTTACAATTGTGCTGTCTTATTGGGCACAACTGCTAGAAGGGGGAGGCAGATGCATGCACAGGTGTGGACTTAACGCCCTGAAAAGTGGTGTCAAGTCAGAAACCCCGACATGATCCCACTCACTTCCAGGTTTAACCCAGGAGGTTGTGCAGCTGAGCGGGAATTCCCAGTGGAGCTGTCAGGTAACTAATTCAAATATTGAGATCTCCAATTAGCAGAGGATTGAACCCAGTATTCTGGCATTAAACAGCCAGCGCAATGGTTTCCTAAGCACTGTGGGGTGTGTCTGTCCAGTGAACCTGACAGGCCGGAAACCTTCAAACTGTGAAACTAAATAGCTGCATCCTTACCCAGGTGAGAGGCAGATATTTGCAGCATTTCTTCTCCGTTTCTACTTTCAGTCCATGACAGGTGATTTCCAATTTCTTGCAAGTTAGTTCACCGAATTTGGATTTCACTCACCTCGATTTACACTTCCCCTGCTGTCGGCCGTCACTGCAGCATGGCACAGCAGCTTATACAGCTCCACCTTGGGCCTCTGAGGGACAAGTGGAGCAGGAACACCAACAGCAGCAACAGGAGAAGCAGCGGCCTTCTCAAAAACATGCCCCTCCACAGGTCAGAGGGCATGGACACAGATTCAGCTGGAAGGAGAGGAGGTTCCCAATACAGGACCTATCTGCTCTCTCAACAAATGTTGGCACCAGTGCTACAGGAGGCTCAGGTTTTTTTCATGGAAGGCCGTTGCTGACATCTGCAGCCTCCTGGAGCAAGGCCACTTTTCCAGTGGATACGGATTGCCACCAACAAGGTGCACCCCACCCCTTGCCACTTCTATGCCTCTCCCTGGGGTGCTGTGCTTCCTTCTGTGAGAAGGGAGTTGTGAATGTGAGAAATGGTTTGTGTGGAAAGGAGGGAATTGCTGTGAGGCGTGGATTCAAGAAGACCATAGGATGAGGGTGAGAGACAGTGTTGGCTGTTCATATGGAGATGTGAGGAGGTGCCAGGAGGTAGAGTGGGGGGTGCAGCGAGAGGAGAAGAATGAGTGGAGCTGCAAAGTGTGTTGTTCTGAGGAGTGCTATGCAAGACAAAGCTGGGAGAGTCAGGTGTGGAGCTAGGCACCTGAAAGTGTCATACCACTCACCTCTACCCTCCTAAGGTCCATGAATCTTTTGGGGATCTGTTTGGGGGACCACATTCCTGCTTCTCACTTCCTCAGCCATAGTTATCCATGCCTCCTTGGTTTGCGAGGCTGACCTCTTCCTCCCATCCTTGGGAAATATCACCTCACTTCTGTCCCTTGGACCCTGCAGCAGGACCTTCAGGGAAGAGCCAATGAACATGGGAGAGCGGTTTCCATGGAAGAGCCAAGGCAAAACCCACTTCAATTACAAATGGGTTTCCAGTCTGTTACTGACCATGAGGAAACGTTCCATTCTTTGTGGAATTGAAGTCTTTTCAGCCAATAGGTCACAAATTAGTTCATTCGGTAGTGTACCAAATCTACACATAGAACCAATTTCCACAATGCTACCACATATTGTTTGATAGGCTCACCAGTTCCCTGGGATCTCTTGACAGAATATATATTGTTCGATCATCACACTTTTCTTTGCCCGAAGGTATTTTTGAGAGCACTTACTGCCGTATCAAACATAGACATGAGCTGCTCACGTATTCGCTGGTCTTTTGCTCCGAAACAATGTACGAGTATCACCTTATGAATTGCTGCTACATCCAGACTGTCCATCCCAGTAGTAAGCAAGTAGGTCTTGAACCATGAAATCTGTTGCTCCCAGGACATGGGAAGTGGTAAAGTTAAACTTTTATGTGTTCAACAAGTTGCTGTATATCTTATATGTCTGATTTGTCTCAGAGCAATGCAAAGATGACACTTGTAAATGAACCTGCTATTGATTTAGAACTATACCTTAAAATACCTCAGAACTCTCAGGATTTTCTATACATATGTGGTTTTAAGATCAGAGATTTCAATACACACATGGTCTCAGCCCAGAGCTTGATTTTTTCTGGAATCTTCTCAGTTTGCTTAAGCCTGTGGGTGGAGCTAAAGACCTAAGCAATCAAATAGGTCAATGAAACCATTAAAAAGTACACATTGAAATGTTCATCAGGAGTGGAGGGCTTGATGGTTCTATTTTAAAATGGCTTGGGTTGCTAATTGGCTCCAGTCTCTTCTATGTTAGAATGGGTAGGCTGCTGGTGCATTTAACCTGTTGGTTAATCAAAAGTTAAATTCATCTCCTCCAGGCATGAGTCTCAAAATCATAATCCTTCCATCCCAGAGGGGAGAGTGCCACCAACTGAACCATCCTAGCAGGCATGAATTTAGGCAGATTCACAAACCTGATGTACAGTGGCTGAAATTCAGTCATTGTTTCCACGATTGATGAGCAATGTTTACATATAGATGTTGGATTACACTAAAAGAACTTTTATCCCCCTAAAGCGTCTGTGTAAAAATGTTGAACATTTTTGTATCCACTTTTAACGGGTATGTTTCCCTCCGTTATTGTATATCTGTACTTATGCTAATTTACTACTGAAAACTAGATAGGGTACACTTGTGAAGTTCTAGTAGTTTGTATGAGTTTCAAATTATGCTAATGAAAACAACGAGCTCCATTATAGTGGCAATTTAGGAAGCAGAGAATGATATGAAAGCAATACTGCTATTGTGGAAATCTGAAATAAAAACTAAATGCTGGAAACATTCAGCAGATCAGACACCATCTATAGATAGCAAACAGAACAGCAAGGTCATTTTTCACCTGACATGGTGATAAGTATGAGCTACAACAACAACGTATTCATGTAGCATTTTTAATCCTATAAAACATACAAAGGAGCTTCACAGGAACATTGTAAAACAAAATATGGCACATTCGAATAGATGACCAAAAGCTTGGTCAAAGCTGTAGGTTTTAAGGAGCACCTTAAAAGGAGGAAAGTGAAGGAGAGAGGTGGAGAGGTATAGCGAGGGTATTTCAGAGCTAAGGGACTAGCACCTGAACACGCGATCACCAATGTTGGAGCAATTAAAATCATGGATGCCTAAGAGGTCAAAATTAGAGGAGTGCAGATATCTTGGAGGATTATGGGGCTGTAAGGATTACAGAGGTAGAGAGGGATAGGGGCATGAAGGGACTTAAAACAAGGATGAGAATTTTAAAATCAGGACATTGCTTGACAGGGAGTCAATGTAGGTTAGAGAGGACAAGGATAATAGAGGAATGGGACTTAACTGCGGGTTAAGACAGACAGCAGAGTTTTAAATGACCTCAAGTTTATGGAGCATGGAATGAAGAAGGCCAGCCAGGAGTGTATTGGAATAGTTAAAGCCAAAAGGTAACAAAGGCATGAATAAGGGTTACAACAACAGATGAGCTTAAACAAGGTGGAGTCAGATAATGCTATGGAGGTGGACATAGCTTGTCTTTGAGATGGCTGAATATTTGATCGGAAGCTCATCTTGGGGTCAAGTATGACACCAAGGTTGCAAACAGACTGGTCTAGTCTCAGACAGTTGCCAAGGAGAGGGTTGGAGTTTGGAGCAGGGACTGTAAACAATGGCTTTGGTCTTCCAAATATTTATTTGGAGGACATTTCTGCTCATCTAGTGCTGGATGTTGGATAATTTACCAAAATTGAAAGGCTGGACAGATTCTAAAATCTCCCTTTTTGGGCACCGGTAGTAGGAAGCTGATGTTGAAGTTTGGGGCGAGGACTGCCAGTACAGCAGGAGGCAGAATTCCTTGGCCACCTTTTTTATTTGTATTGGCAGTAACCTAAAAGAAGTTCAAATGTGGCCAAGGTGTATATCGAGCACAAAAGATAGCGTTCCTTCAGAGTTTGCACCTTCCTCAGGTAAACTTACTACCTTAAAACAAATTAGAAAATGTAGGTGGGAGAATGAGTGGGAGGCACCCTTTAAAATATAGAAAAGGTAATTTTATCTATAGAAAAACTTAACTGTCAAAAATATTGCAAATAGCAAACTTTCTGATTTAAACATTCAAGCTACAGGAATTATTTTGAAGTACTGGGGTCATTTCCTGCGACAGTACATTTTGGCATTTGTGTTAAAGTGAAAGGTTCTGGTCATGATCACAGTGTCACTATAATGCTCCATGGCATGCTCACTGTCATTTGTGTTTCATGCTGCATGTTTTGTTGGCATCATGGTGACATTGAGTGACTGCTGTCTCTGGTTAGAGCCACTGAGCAAAGCCCAGCATTCCCAAATGTAATCATGTTCTTATTTTTAAATTTTTTAAAAAATAATTGATCAGCTTGATTTTCTTGGACCATCCAGTTCTACCTGTTTAGTGGAATAATTTCTCGTTGTATTACTACAAAATACAAAGTAGACTTTATTCCTACTGGTTCCATTAATAATGCTAATACTTGCTGGCTGCTAGTATGTGCACAAGAGCAGCCCAGTTACAATTTGTCCAAATTTCTCCCTTAACTTTGAAACGATAATTGGTTTCTGCTTTACACTTCTGCACATTGGCTATGAAAGCCACACTGCAGTGTTTTCTGTTGGAGTCATTTGCGCAATGACCCCATTCTAAGTACAACAAAGTGTCACAAGACTGCTGAGTAGGGTCAATATTAATGGTAAAATATGATTTTACTCTTAAGGAGTAAGACTTAATAAACCATGATGTGCTTTTTAATATCTTGTTGGGGCAATTTCAGCCAGTTACCCACAGGCTGGATAGTCTAAAATTCTGTCAAGAATGAAAGTAAAGAATTACAATTTCTCTTTTACCAATTGTGCATGTTAGGTAAAGCATTTCTGTTCTTTAGAGGTGTTATTGTTGATTCCAAATGACATAGGACAAAGAGTAATAAAGATGATAGTGACATAGGACCTTAAGGGATATATTATTGCGTGACCAGTATTGCCTTTAATAAAAGATCTCTTTATTAACATATTTTCATCCCCCCCAGTAATTTGAGATTTTCTAGGAAGTACCATTATAAAATTTATTAGCGTTAACCATTTCTGTGCTGGGGTTTTTAAGGAACTAGCAAAGAATTAACAAGCCCACTGAAGAGGCGATAAAAATCTGTCTAAGGAATATTTTCTCACTTTATTGTACAATAATCATTTATTGCAGAGTGTTTCTTTGTGCATTTATATCACAACGTTAAAAGCGAGAGGTCTTAGAAAATTATGTATTACTTAAAGGGCAAGTTGCCCTTCCTGTCTTGGCATAATAAATTACAAGTGCAGCATATCAAAAAGTCATCTTTATCTGAAAAAATGTAGCTTACATATATCCTAAACTGATAAACCACAAGAAAAGCACTGACAATTAAAGCTTCTTCCTGATCAACCCAAGACTAATGGCCGTTGCACTTTCCCTTTTCCCCCCAAGAGATACTGGGTTCCTTTTAAAAGCAGAAAGGCACAGAATCTTTTAAGTCAACACCCAGTGGGCTCACTCAGTGAACTAGATAAACGTTTGTATGTGGTCATTCTAGTCAGACCTTCACAATTCCAATTTCCGGGTAGTTCAGTAGATGAAAAACCTTGCAAGCTTATTTAGTTCTAGAACTGTAAGGTTCCATGCTGTTATTTATTACCTTCAAAGAACAATACATATTAATGTATTTTGAAATATAAATTCTAGTACTTAATTTGTGTGGGATTGGTGTTTTTATACAGAAAATAAAGTAACACTAGAAAACTACTTTGCTTCAGCTGTGATCTGATTCCTAGTAAACAAAAAAAAACCCTTGTCACATGAAGCAGCTGGTTTCAAAACTGCTCTTTTAGGACTCAGAGGGCCAGTGTTACTCACTTAAGAAGTATTCACTATAGGATTTAACTCCTTGATGTTGTAATTGAAGTTTAGGCATGATGTATCAAAGCTAGAAAGGCTTTTCAGTGCCAACAACTAATGCATGGTGGAACCACTTTGGGCTCTCATGGAGTGAATGCAGAAGCTTTGATTCCGGATGTAAATCCTAGGAGAGGGTAGCAAGCCATGAATTTTTCAACAAATAATCTGTGAGGTTACAAGTGCCAGTACAGGTGTAAGTAAGCAGGTTGTTGCAGACATCTGTTAGGACGGGAGGCAGTGGTCCTCAGCAGCCTGCAGCAAGAATGCTGGAGTGTCAGCAGATGCAGTTGAGAGTGGCAGAACAGTTTTGGTCTCACATTTGCTGCCTGAGGGGCTTAAACACCAAAGGTAGAGCAGGCCAGGCCACAGCTGTGCTCCTGAACTGGCCCCAGGCACAAATAAAGAGATCTAATATACTTTGACTCTATTGTGAGGAGAGCTAGGGAAGTCGAGCCACTTCAGAGCCAACTTAACGCAGCAACATCTGCCACAAAGTTTCAAGGGGAGCGGCTGGGGATAGCAGGTAGCTAAGGTAGTCCCTGAGTAAATAGTCTTTATTTAGTCACACATTCTTCTAAAGATTTGTGTTTTGTTAGTGTACACAGCAGGATTTCGGATTATTTTTGAGGCAATGTTTTCTGATTATAGGAGCATTATAGTCTGTAAATGAAATATTACTTTGAAACAGGAAATATAGCACCTTCAGGAGATGTCTTTTATAACTTTAAATATAGTTTTTTTTAACATTTGGTTGTTAGTTAAGCTTTGATCTTTTCCCCCCCTTGACTTAAACATATGTTTCATACTTTGTTTAAAAAACTTTTAAAAACAGCCCACTGAACTATGGGCATGTCATAAAGCTCTCCACCTCTGGGACAATGATAAGTGTTCAGTGACATCGTTGCAAATGCCATTATTTATCTTAAAATAATAGTGCTTAAAAGTTCTGTTATGAATAACCAGTCATTCTGCAATGACAAGAGAAATAAATGGACACTTTGCTAAACATGCAATGTCAATAAAGATTCCTTGTCATTTTTCCAAAATCGCACAAAGTGTCCAAGGAACATTCTCTTCAGTGACACAAACCAGATTTTCAGAGGAAGAAACTTTTATTCTCAGATAAGAATAGATTTAAATTGGTCCTTTCATATCCATTTGTGTCAGATTTGACAGTAGCTAAGTGAACCTGTCCCCTTCCCTGTGCCCTGAACATAGCCTCTAAAAACTGACATTCAAAGGAGGAGGCATAAGTTGCCAGCTGTGCATTTACCCTCACATGTCCCAGGTAAAAAAAAAACAATGCTACATAGATCTAGTTTAAAAATGAACAAATATGTAAATGACACACCAGACAAGAGGTTGAATATTCTGCCTTTGTTCAACGACTCCTGAAAAGGATCATGTGGCATTGTATCTGACAGAGCCCGCAGATGACTATTGTATCCAAACTTTGTGTGGGTTTGAAGGAAAGAGCTTCCACAATGTTGCCAAAAAAGGGCTGAAATTCACTGAAGGTGAAAGGCTAAAAAAAAAATGAAGCAACAGAGAAGGAATTCAAAGAACTCTAAGGGAATGGCTTGAGCTTTTAATTGAGCTACTCGCTTGTCTAAAAGTTCTGGAAAGCCTTGTGCCCACCCTGCAGTAACAGATTATATTTTTACAGTCTAAATATGGAACAGTCGCACAAAGCTCTTACTTTAAGGATGTTGCTGCTGACCAGGAGAACATCTGGTGAATTGTGTTCAGAGGCCAGTTTGCCTAGCGTTCCACTGAGTACAATACTCCTGATTGAAAATTAAACAGCGTATGCTAGCTCTGTATCTCATTCAACAAAATGTGCTCCCATTGAGCATTCAGAACCTCAGCTCAAAATTTACCCACATAAATAAAGACTATTTGGCATGGCTCAGCTATTCTGCTACAAAATACCCCACAGGATGTATTGATTAACTCCCACAAAAAGATGTATAGATACGCTATTGAGAGCTATGAGGATAGATATAGGCTGAGATTATCAAATATTACATTTTGTCTTTTTGAGTGTCATAGGTGGGGTGGGGTGTGGGGGTGTGGGATTCATTGTTGCATTTTTGGGATAGTGCTTCTGCCTTTTCACTTGAGTTTTTTTTTGAGTTCGATGTTTCAAACTACTCTCATAGGCGAATCTTGGCTTCCCAAGTCATCATGTCTTAACTTGCCACGATAGCCAGGTGAAATCATAAGCCACCCAGGATTTTTAAAAAAATCTTCTGTGCACTATTTCAGCTCTCACTGCACTCTGTATTTCAAGGCATTTTCATCATCGGAAGGTAACAGAGTGATAATATGGAACGCTATGTTTTTGATGCATTAAGCAGGAACAGAATATGTGAATAGGGTTGGAGTCAAACCTAGCACAAAGGAAAGCGGTTATAGTTGTTGGAGGTCAGTCATCTCAGCTACAGGAGTTCCTCAGGGTAGTGTCCTAGGCCCAACCATCTTCAGCTGCTTCATCAATGACCTTCCTTCCATCATAAGATCAGGAGTGGGGATGTTCGCTGATGATTGCACAATGTTCAGCACATTCACGAGTCCTCAGATACTGAAGCAGTCCATGCCCAAATGCAACAAGACCTGGACAACATCCAGGCTTGGACTGATAAGTGGCAAGTAACATTCGTACTACACAAATGCCAGGCAATGACCATCTCCAACAAGAGAGAATCTAACCATTACCCCTTGACATTCAATGGTATTGCCATCACTGAATCCCCCAATATCAACATCTTGACTACCTTGACTAGAAATTGAACTGGATTAGCCATATAAATACTGTGGCTACAAGAACAGGTCAGAGGCTAGGAATCCTACGGTGAGTAACTCACCTCATGACTCCCCAAATTCTGTCCACCAGCCACAAGGCACAAGTCAGAAGCATGATGGAATACTCTCCACTTGCCTGGATGAATGCAGCTCCCACAACACTCAAGAAGCTTGACACCATCCAGGACAAAGCAGCCCGCTTGATTGGCACCCCATTCACAAACATTCATTCCCTCCACCATTGAAGCACAGTAACAGCAATGTGCACCATCTACAAGATGCAGTGCAGGAACTCACCAAGGTTGTTTAGACATTACCTTCCAAACCCACAAACGCTACCATCTTGAAGGACAAGGGCAGCAGATACATGGGAACACCACCACCACCTGGAAGTTCCTCTCCAAATCACTCACCATCCTGACTTGGAAATATATCTCCATTCCTTCACTGTCGCTGGGTCAAAATCCTGGAACTCCCTTCCTAACAGCACTGTGGGTGTACCTACACCACAGGGACTGCAGCGGTTCAAGAAGGCAGCTCGCCACCACCTTCTCAAGGGCGATTGGGGATGGGCAATAAATGCCGGCTTAGCCAGCAACAGCCATATCCCATCAATTAAAAAATATAGGAGCAGTATCAAAACATATTTGTGGTGATTAAGTTTAATTACCTCCTCAATAGAAATAGTTTTCGACTTTGATGTTGAATTATCTTGTCACTCATTTTCTTGTGCAATGAATCTTTTTTAATTAGTTTTGAACTCAGAAGTTATCTTGCTTAGTTAACTAACTATTTGAAAGTTCTGGGTTGATTCAGTAATGTAGAAAAATTAGGCTGGTGCAAACCTTAGCCCTTGTAAATTTAAATAATTGTGTTAAATTTAAAGGAGCTGTCAGTCAAACATGTACAAACCAATTGGTTGTATTTCAATTGAATAATTAGTTCCTCCCTATGAGCTTTTGCTTTCAAAAAATTGGGCTAAGTATTGTGACAAAATGACTTGAAACTTTCTTCTGCGAGTGCAGCTCGTCCTTAATTTTCTTTACCATGATACAATTACAGAAGTAAATGTCAAGATAAATCTTAGATACAATTGCTTCAGATTCAGTGACCAGGAAGGATTTTTTTAAAAACCAAATTCTACCTTCAGGAGATGAAGTGGGTGGAGTTCCATTGGAGACCAGTTTGGCACTGGAAGAAAAAGGCTTAATTCATTAAATAGTCTTTTCCCATTCCATGCTTTCCTGACAACCGTTTGAAATATCTTTTGATGTTTTGCCACCACAAAGTAAAAACACTGCCAATTGTATTGGTAAACTGGGCCAGTGATGTAGAGGTTGATGGAAAGTCCCCAAGGCTGAGATCTGGTTTCCATGGCTCTTAAGAAGCCCATTGGTCTGTCCAGGCAGAAGATCCTTCCTTTTGCAACTAAAGCAGCATCTTTGCTCCAATCCTGGGTTTTGTTCTCCTTTTTTTATCTCCTCAGGCCGTTTATGTTAATTGACTGCCTTTTTAAGGCCTGTTCACGTTTTTAACCATTAGCCAAGGTGCTGGAACTCCTTTGGAACCATGCTATACCTCTTCTATAATATTTTCAGACCACCAGTCACAAATGTTAATCCTTGATTTTTTGGCTGCTGACCACACTGATAATGCTGAATATGCGTTAACGCAAGCATAGAAGGGCATAGCTCAGACAGGAAATGTGAATACATTCTGCAGGAAACAAATTAGGTAAAAGCTCTGACTTCACATTGCTGAGAGCATTTCGAAAATAATGCCTAATTTCCTGTTAAACAGTCAGCTTTGAAAAGTTGGAAATTACCCTTGTTTTTACTATTAAACCTTTCACATACTTGGTTTATAGAATGAGGCCCTGAAAATATATGCAGTTATCCTGGTAGCAGCCACTGGTGCCCACCCTGCCCAAGTTTCCACAGCCATTAGAACATCCTGGGCAGTACTTAATGGAGGCGATGGGGGTCACGCCCGCCAGCTTGGAGAACTAGCAAGAGCCTCCCATTGTTTCTTTAAGGGAAGGCCCGTCAAATTAAGTGCACTCAGGCAGTTGATTGGACACTGAGGGGCCTTCCCCAGGATCAAGGACCCAAGGAGCAGAAGTCCTGCTTGCTGAGATCTACTGACCAATCAGAGGCCAGCAGCTTGATTGAACAGCAACATCACCAGGAAGACAATGGCTGCTGCTGGTGCAATACCCACCTGAGGCCTAGGATCATCACTGGATCCCAGGTGGATCTGGCAAGGGATCACAGGGTCGGGGGGAGGGGGGGGTAGTCAGCAGCAAGAGCAGTAGTGGATGGCTCTAAGAAGCCCCCCCAACCTCCCGATGCCAGCTACCTCAATCAGGTAATGAGTGCTTTTGAATGAAGCCCCCTCCCCCTAAGGAGCCTACAAGCAACACCACACAGGATTACTTGTCATGCTCACCACATGGCGAATCCTCCTCCCACTCTGACCAGCTGCATCACGAGATCCTTAAGTGGGCCTTAAAAGGGCCTCTATTGGCAACAGGGCAGGAAGGTTATCCAGAGGCCTGCCCACCACAGACTTCTTAAATCCAATGCAAATCACTGATCAGTTCCTTGCCCCAAACCCAGAGCTGAGTTTCAACTGTAACAACCACACACCTCTGTCAATTCCCAGCAATAATCCACTACTCTTCATGCTGTGGTGGATCATTTTTTTTCACAAAGTTGTTTGAAGATTTTCATGGTGAGATAGAAACATTGAGTATAACAATTTCAGTTACACCATGTAAAATTTCCTCTGAAAAGAGCAGCTGTTACCTTAGAACATAAGAACTAAGAGCAGGAGTAGGCAATTCAGCCCTTCGAGCCTGCCCCGCCATTCATTACGATCATGGCTGATCTCATTTTGGCCTCAACTTCAATTTCTCGCACTTCGCGAAGAAGTGATAAGCCTCAATATTTAAGGCAGTCTACTCTGTCCATTGTCTGGACGAATTGCAGGAAGAGGTGAAAGAGTTTGTTATATGTGGAGGATGGGACTGAGGTTGGGTTTTTACTGCTGATTGGCCAGGCTGTTGCGTTTGTAATAGGTTTGTGCATGTTAACAATCTTGCTGCTGATTAGTCACTTGTGTAGAATGGATGATAATGTGACTATTTTTGAGTAAGGGTAGCCCATTGTCACTGATGAGAAGGCCGCCGTCTTGGGGGACGGTATGGTGTTGATAGATCTCCATAACTTCCCTGACACACCGGCTGGGTTTTTCCATGCCTGCTGGCATCCGGCGTGTTCGGTGGTGTGAGTGGACGATATGGCGAGAAGGCCAAAAATTGGATTCACCGTCATGAAACCAGTTCGCGATTGTCTGCTCAACCCGACAATGGTCATTGCCATCGGATGTTGGGAACCTCATTATAATACATCAGCATGTAATTAGAAGGCCAGCCTGCCGGACTCATTCCCTGCCGCACACCGCCCCCCCCAACCCGCTGGATCGTCAGTTCACGTCAGCAGGAAAACACGCCGGCGCAGAACACGCCTTGACAACTGTGCCTTGCTCACATCGTAGACATCTGAAGAGCAGAAGATGCTGGAGCCCGTAACACTGGAGGAATATCCATGGCATGCTGGGTAGATTCTCATGGACATGGCTCTGCTGTGAAGCAGCTCACGGAAATTGGAAAGTCACCGTTGATGCTCACAATGGATGATGGTCGAGGGGATGGGAGAGGAAGGTCTGGTATCGACTGGGAGAGGAAGAGGTGTCGGAGGGGGATGAGTTGGAAGGGGGGAATGAAGTTGTCAAGCGGGGGTGAAATTGGAAGAGGGAATGAAGATGTTGGGGGCTGTGAGGTTGGGAGGGGGGGAATGAAGGTCTTGGGGGGTGTGAGGTTGGGAGGGGGTGAATGAAGGTGTTGGGGGGTGTGAGGTTGGGAGGGGGGGAATGAAGGTGTTGGGAGGGTGTGAGGTTGGGAGGGGAGGAATGAAGGTGTTGGGGGGTGTGAGGTTGGGAGGGGGGAATGTAGGTGTTGGGGGGTGTGAGGTTGGGAGGGGGGGAATGAAGGTGTTGGGGGGAGTGTGAGATTGAGAGCGGGGAGTGACGGTGTCGGGGGGGGTGAGGTTGGGAGGGAGGGAATGAAGGTGTCAGTGGAGTGAGGTTGGGAGTGCGGGAGGGAGGGCAGGGGAGCAGGGGGTAACGGGGGAAGAAGATGGCAACTGGGGAGGTAGGTGTAAGGGGGGTGTGAGGGAAAGAGTTCGGGGGGGTGAAGGAGTGTGAAGAGTGGAAGGAGTCCTGCAGGAGGAAGGAGTGCGGATGGGGGAGGGAGTCCGGGGGGAGGAAAGAGTGCGGAGAGGGGAGGGGAGGGAGACCAGGGGAGGAAGGAGCGTGGAGAGGGGGGTGGATTTCGGGTGGAGGAAGAAGTAAGGGTGGAGGAAGGAGTCTGGAAGGGGGAAAGAGTAAAACTGGAGGAAGGAGTCAGGAGAGGGGAAGGACTAAGGGCAGCAGAAGAAGTAAGGGTGTCTGGGGGAGTCAGGAAGGGGCTGGGACTAAGCAGAGGGGGAGTCTGGAGGAGTGGGAGGACTAAGTTGGGAGGAAGGGGTTCTGGTGGGGAAGGGGTTCCAGGGGTGAAGGGGTCTGGAGGGGGGGATGTCCAGGTGAATGTGCAAGGGAGAGGTCTGATAGGTCCATGACTGCCTCTTGGGGAGCGAACTGAGGGTGATCGTGTTATGAGGGAATGGTGAGAATGACTGAGGGCAGAGTGAGGCTGTAGGGTGAGAGGGTAGGGTACAACGGTAGTGGTAGAAAGGACGGAGAGGGTGGTTGGTGGGGGCCCAGAGGCAGACATGGACCCTGGGGGTCGGAAGGCGGGGATCGGGGAGGGGAATGTAGAGGGGGGTGGGATTTTCGGGAAGGAAGGGAACATGCACGTTTACCTGGATATCCCTGAAGGGAAAGGGTTGTGGCTGGTAAGTCATGGAGGGGAGGTGGAAGGTGATGCTGGAGGGGTCAACTGTGATGGGGTAAAGAAAAGACGGGGCAGCACATGAAAAAGTGAATCAGGACTATGTTGTCCAAATCGAAAGTGAAACGAGAATCATGGTGGGCGAGATCAGGTGCTGCATGGGAGTGTGATCATTGGGTGGGTGGGGATGCAGGTCAAATGCTCAGGACACTGAGGTGAGTGTGATACGTGAAGGATCCATGTGTGTGGGAAAGTGCTTGCATGAGACTCCAAAAGGCCCTGTCCCACACACACTTCTCCCTCCAGAATCACTCATTGACCAGCTGCTCCCTCTGCGGTGACAGAGGATGAGGTTGAAGAGCTCACAGGCAAAGGGGACTCGGAGGGAGAGGACAGCCTCTGAGATTCCTGAGAGGATGGCCCCAGGGGTGTCCAGCTGTTGTTCCTCCTCCTTCGGGTGCCCGGGTACCCTTGCCTGACCCCTTGAGGGGAAGGAGCACCTGGAGTAATGCCGAGGTGCCCCAGTTCCTTCTCATGTTGCCACTGCAGGAACTCACCCATGGCTCCCACGATGGAGTGCAGGTCTGCACACACCTCCACATTCTTTTGGACCAGGGTCTCCATGGCGTCCGCCATCCTCCCCATGGAGACCTCTGCTGAGGGCTTCCAACAGCTCTGCGTGATATTCCCACGCCTTCTGTTGACTCTCCAGGATGAGTTGGAAGGCCAAATCCAGAAGCTCGTCCTCTGACTCGGACCTAACAGATGCTTCTTTCCCAGCAGTCCTCCGAGTGCTGGGGAGCTCGCACGAGCCTGCCTCCTGGTGCTGCGGACATCTGTCCGTGCGGTGACCACCGGATTGTGAACCAGAGCCTGCTCTAGATCTAGGTTCCATCAAGTGTGTGTCTCTGTACTGGTGGACGGTGTGGGTAAACGCTTTGATGGGTCTTCCAGGCTGCTTATTTCCAGCTCTTCACTGGGGGAAGTGTCGTCTTGGCTGGAGATGAGGATGTGGATGGAGCTGAGGGACTCGCTAGCTGAGGGTGTCGGTCACTTGGCAGAGCTCCCTGTGAATCAAAGTAGAGATAATTAGTGCATGGCAGCAGAGTCAAAACCAGGAGAGAGCACTCACATTTGCATTGAGAGAGGGATGTGGTGCAGGATCCTCACGAGGGTGTTCACCGCCGACCTCACCATCACCGCAGGCACAGTCCATGCTTTCACCAGTCAGCGTGATGGCACACTCCTCAAAGTGAGTGAGGTGTCTAATGTGGGCCACTCCGCCCCCAGTCTGGGACTTCTCCCTGCTGATGTGAGCCAGCTTCTCCTGCATGAAAACAGGTGGAGAGAGTGTGAGCAGGACACATGGCACTGTGTGGAATGTTTGTGAGGTGAGCGGAACCATGGACAGGATGAGGATGTGAGCTCCAGCGGATATGAGCCTGATGGGGATGTGAGGGTGTGTGTGAGAGTTAGTGGTGTTGTCCCTTGAGGTGTGAGATCCTTGTGGATGTGCAATGGGTTTGTGAGTGTGTGAGTCGAGAGTGATGGGAAGAGTGAGTTACCTTCTGGGCCTTGTCTTCTCTGCGGCAGCCATTGGCTGGAATCTCTGAGAGTTGTGCGCGTGGCTGACCGTTAAATATGGCGCCTGGCGTGATTAAGCGATGAGGTGATGGTGTGGTGGGTGAATCGGAGCACGTCTGCCATGGAAACGGCGTGTTTCCCGGGAATGCGCAATTAATGCGGCGGGTTTGGGAAGATACGATGTGAAAAGCATTGTTTACCCACCTGCAATTGATACAAACCTGGGACGATTCTGCCCACTCGTCTACCAGTGTGTGATGGATGAGAAGTTTAGAGTTGGACCATTGGATGTGGTGGTTGAGCATGTTTGACGATAGATGACTTGTCCCATACACAGAATTTGAAGCAGGTTTGATGTTCCTTAAATCTAGTGTGTAGGTTGCAGCCTGTTTTTCCAATGTAGATGAGTCTACAATTGCAGGGTATGCTGTAAATGTTTATTGTAAGATGGTTTGTTATCATTGTGGGTATGAAGGATGGACTGGAGTTTCTCAGATAACTTATGCTGGACTTCTGTGTCTGTTAACTTGAGTATGCATTGTAGTCTGTGCGAGGTGGAACTGATGTACAGGAGGCTGACTTTTGTCTTAGCGGAAATAGTTGTTACGGAATGAGTAACAAGCGGGCACGTGTTAATCTTGCCTGAAGGGAATTCATTGAGTTGAAGTGTCGACTAATGTGGTGAAGTTCATGTTGTAGATGTTTCTTGTCACTGATGGAGTAGACTATTCTAAGCAGCATGTTAGAAACCAATTGGAGGGTGGAAGGATGATGGAGAAAGATTGGTAGTTGAGGTATTTCTCAATATGAATGGGTTTACAGTAGCCGTGATGTATTGGTGTGCCACTGTGAGACTTAGAACCATAGAAGAACCATAGAAAAAGTTACGGCGCAGAAAGAGGCCATTCAACTCATCGCGTCTGTGCCGGCCAGAAAAAGATGAAAAAGAAACTAACCACTCATTTTAATCCCACCTTCCAGCACCTGGTCCGTAGCCTTGCAGGTTATAGCACTTCAGATGCAGATCCAGGTACATTTTAAATGATTGAATGTTTCAGCCTCAACCACCAGTTTAGGTAGTGAATTCCAGATGCCCACCATTCTCTGGGTAAAAAAGTTTTCCCTTATGTCCCCTCTAATCCTTCTACCAATCACTTTAAATCTATGCCTCCGGTAATGAACCCCTCAGCTAGGGGAAACAAGTCTTTCTTGTCTAGTCTATCTAGGCCCCTCATCATTTTGTACACCTCCAGTAGGTCACCCTTCAGCCTCCCCTGTTCTAAGGAAAATAAACCGAGCCTATCCAATCTTTCCTCATAGCTGCAATTTTCAAGCCCTGGCAGCATTCTCTGTACTCTCTGTACTTGGTGATGAGAACATCAAGAAATTACATGGAGAGTCATTGTTCCATCTGCATGGTAAAATTAATACTTGAATATTGATTGTCAAGGTATTTTAAAATTTTTTTATTGTCGATGCAATTCACCAATAATAAACTTGTCATGCTTTAGTGCTAGTGTATAGTAAATAAGTGGATGAGTCTGCTCAATTGGCACTGAGGAGGGGTGTGAGGCAGTCCCTGGCTATGTCGGGTTCCCAGGCACAGTCCCAGGTTCTGGTGGTATAATTAGTCCGTCATCATCAGTAAATATAGCCCTGTACCTTTCTAAAGTCTGACCAGTCAGTAAGGCAATTAAAAATACAAAATAAAAGGGAAACCTTCAAATTCATTCAATTTAGAGAATGTAAACAGAAAATTCTGGAAATGTGTAAAAGGTCAGTCAGTATTAATAAAGAGACACAATAGGTTATGAGGTTTTGGATGGGTGCCATACAGATTCTGATAAAGGGCAGCATCTAGAACATCGGCCCAGATCTTCTGGTTTCCGGATGGTCGTACCTCGGACGTACCCTGGGAGATGCGCTGGGAACCCCTTGGAAGTCCCAACACAAGGACTCTGCAGAAAATGCCCGGGTAGTTTCAACTTCCGACAGGCAATTCCCCTGCATCCAGAACCCTCCGAGAAAGTTTCCAACTTTGAGTTAGAGTTGGAGACTTTGCAGGATTCTGACTCAGTTACCTGGATAGTTACCCAGGAAATGCTAAATAGAGAAAAACAATATGTAACTCCTGGGTAACTGACTCCCTACCACGCTGCCCCCACCAACTCCCTCCACCTGACTCCTCAGAGCCTCTGTCCCCTCCCTGGCCCTCTGCATACTTATACTGCATACCCAACGTCCCCAATCCCCAGCCCCCCCACCACCACCACCAACCCCTCTGACCTTCCGGCGCTACCCGAACTGACCTGACCCAACCTGACCACCTTACCCATCCTGCTACCCTACCCAGCTGGCACCATAGCACCTACCATGCTGCCACCTGCCACCCTAACCATCCTGCCACCTACCACCCCTCCACCCTACCCAGGTGGCACCCTACCCGCCCTGCCTCCTGACCCACTTACCTCACCCACACTCATTCACTAACGCCGTGAAAAGCTAGTTAAATATCCCAAAGCTTTTCACTGTGTTAGTGAATGAAGACTTACCAAAATACAACAGCTAGTGCCATAAAAAAGGGGTGTGGCTTGGCTTCTCCAGACATTCCTGCACTCTGGGGAAGAACTCCCAGAACTGGTCTGCTCCGCACGTCAAGAGGCCCGGTTCAGAAGTCCGGGCCTGAAACGCAGAATTCTGTGTAAAATAATAGGAGTGGAATGGTAACCCAACAGTGATTGCCACTCCTCTGAAGATTTGGCCCATGCTACAGCTGCTGACTGACCTGCTGTGTATTTCCAGGTTTATATTCCAGAAACCACAAACATATTTATCAGAATTAAAAGTAGTGCTGAACACCCAAGACGAGGGAAAGGAATTTCCAATATGCAGTGGGGGCAGTCCCCGCTCACCAACACATTAAATGATGCGCGGTGAGGTTGGCCATGTGGCCCAATGTCACCGTGTGTCATTCAGTTCCTCAGTTCAACGGGCGCGCAGCGGAGTCAGCTGCGCACCCGTCAAGCTGTCAAAGGCCTATTAAGGCCATTTAAATTCCAATTAAGATCATTAACTGAGCTGCCCGTCCAACCTTAATGTTGGTGGGCAGGTGAAGAGCCCAGGCGGCCTTCGCATTTATCACGAAACCTCATCCACAGGGTTTATAAATTAATTAAATTTTTTAATTGAAATTCATTGACATGTCCCAGCTCATGTGACACTGTCACATGAGGGGACGTCTTAAAAATTTTTTTTTTTCTAAAATTTAAAAAAATCAAACTAAGCTCCCTGAGGCAGCTCTGTGCCTCAGGTAGATGTCTGCAGGCTCCGACTCAGCCTACTCCCCCCACCCGCTCAGGGAGCGCTCAGCGCTTCCGGGTGTGCGTCACGTAAGGCCTGCCCATGCAAAATGGTGGTGCCCAGCCGATCGCAGGCGGCGATCGGCTGCGCGCCCACCCGCTCCTGCCCAACCCCACTGGTGGGGAGAAAATTCTCCCAGTTCTACAAGCTCATCTCATTTGGAGAATAGAATAAACTGAACATAAAAAGCCTTACTGATTAAAACTGGAAAGGACCCCCTCCTTATATATCTCTCTTCAATTTAAATTTGTTGATGCCAATTATTACCAATAGTAAGGACTTTTTTTTGATGTCCGTTGAAAGTACACCAAGGCTTCCTGAGCTCATTTTATATGAGGCATTTAATAGTCAATGCAGATGGAACTTCATGCCATCTGTTGAGATTGGATTTGATCCAGTTCCTCTGATGTTTTAATAATACAGTGGATACAATCGACAGAACAAATAAAAAAAGTTTTGATTAATTCAACTTATGTAGGATTTGATTGCACTATTATTGTTCTACATGAGCCAAATCTGGGAGGCAGTGGCTGTTATTGTATGTCAGGATGCTGGCATGAATTTGGATTTTTGGAGGTATGCATTTATATCAAAACAGCAATGGTTGAAAATCAATATACGTTAATTTTAGGTTAAAAAAAGGATGAAAATAAACACAGCAGAATGGCTGAGATCTTTAAGTACTGAATTTATAATCGCTATTCAATATTTTGAATTAAAGAAATAATACGTCTGGTACGTTTTTGACCTAGGAAAACATGCTGTTGCATTTCCATCTGATTGGTGGAACAACAAATAATAAGTCTAAGAATTTGAACTGTTAGGAGAACTCCAGTAAAGAATAAGAACAAAGGGATTAGGAGCAGGAGTAGGCCATTCGGCCTCATGAGCTTGCTTCGTCATTCGATAAGATCATGGCTGATCTGATTGTGGCCTCATCTCCAAGTACCTGACTGCCCCCCCATAGCCCTTGATTGCCTTGTCGATCAAAAGTCTAACTCAGCCTTGAATATATTCAATGACCCGGCCTCCACTCCTCTCTGGGGAATAGGATTCCAGACTAGCGACCCTTTGAGGGAAAAAAGACCTTCTTATCTGGAGACCCCATTTAATTTTTAAACTGTGCCCACTGGCTCTAGATTCCCCACAAGGAGAAACAACCTCTCAGCATCCGCCCTGTCAAGCCCCCTCAGGATCTTATAGGTTTCAATAAAATCATCTCTCATTCTTCTAAACTCCAATGGGTATAGGTCCAACCTCCGCAACTCTTCCTCACAAACTAAACCCTTCATCTGGCAGGGGTGACCACTGAATAAACATGAAAGGAGAAACTGAACCTATCAAGTCACTCAAATAATAATAGAAACATATTCAGCCACAAGAATTAGAACTCAGTAGTTTTGTATCCTTAGAGTCCTTAAAAATATCAAATTGATTAAAATATTTATCAAGATCACTTTGACTGCTAATTTTCCCTTGATCTACTTACTATGCAGAGTTTTAATGAAGTACAATTTATAACATAAATAAATAGATGTAAAAAAAAGACTTCAAGTTACTCATAAAATTGTCTGAATCTGTTTGGAATCGTGCGCTTTGGGTTTTGTACCCTGAGGCCTAACTTCTGTCAGTGACTTGAGGTTTCAAATCCACTGTTTGTGATCCAGGTGGAGCCACTTTATTGTGCCTCCTGTTATCTCCAAACTAATGCCACTAGAGGTCCATTATTTATTTTTAAAATACCAATTTCCATCTGTTTGAAGTCCTGCCCCAGTTGTGCTTTATGTGCTAGCCTGTGTCCTTGGCCTGATCCAGCAAACCCCAGTTGTTGACCCCTTTCCCTAGCCAACTCAGACTTACACCAATTCCCTGTGATCCTGATCTGTCCCTAGCCTCGTGGGCCCAATGCAGGCCTGAAGCTATTTTTCCACACACTAAGTGCTCTATTGTGCACTTGCCCACCATATTCAAAACCTTCCCCTGCCTCCAAAGCCTAAGATTCCCCACTTCTTACATTGAGGTTAAACATTGACTTAGTACACAGAGCATCATCTTGCAGTGGATCATGGGCTTTAAGAAAGCTAAAAAGATCAAGACTCAGATTAGAAATATAGAAGCATGATACAGTAATGGCTGCCGATTTACAGTTTCAACAGAGAATGAATAGTCATGGGGGAGAATTTTCTCTCCGTCGTGTGGGCTGGGTGGGAGCGGGCGCGGGCAGGCGTGCATCTGATCGCTGCCTGCAATTGGCTGTGTGCTGCCATTTTATATGGGCAGGCCAATTAAGGCCCGCCAAGTGTGACGTGCACCCAAAAGGGCTCAGTGATCCCTGGGTGGACAGGGGGAGGAGGGAGAGTCAGGGCCCGCACTCTTTCGCGCATGAGCGCAAAAGAGCACAGAAATCTACGAGGCACGGAGCTGCCTCAGGGAGATTATTTTCATTATAAGAACTTTGGAAAAAGCATAGAAAAAGTTATTCGGACATGCCCCCTCATGTGACAATGTCATGTGAGCTGGGACATGTCAATGAATTTTAATTAAGAAATTTATTTGATTTATAAAGCCTTCATGAAACCTCATCCCGCCCTTAAGGTTGGACGGGCAGCCCTGTTAATTGTTTCAATTACTTTTTAAATAGCCTTAACAGGCCTTTGACAGTTTGGCAGGTGCGCAGCCGACTCCGGTGCATGCCCGCCAAACTGAAGATTGGTATGATGCGCGGTGACATCAGGACGCACGCCCGACATCACCGCGTGTCATTTTATGCATCAGCAAGTGAGGCCTGCCCCCACACGCTGACCAGAAGATTCAGGCCTATGTAATAAACATGCCATTCGATATATGCATCACTATTATCACAATATTGTGTATTACATTGCACACAATTCTATTTTTATACAATTATATCCCCCTACTTTGGTCACCTAATTCTTACACTCGCCCACAGGCCTTCTGTAGGCTTTTGTACTGGCACTTGGAGTGATTATTAATCTGCTTCAGCCCAACACTTCCTGGCGGGGATTGGAGACCTCTGTGAACAGGGCAATAAACTCTGTATCTCTTTAACCAATCAGATTGAAGAATCCTTACACAGCCATACAGTCTAAATCAATAAGTATAATTTAGAAAAGCTAATTGAAAGCCAAATGATGTACAGAAAGCAAAATAAAGAGAGGGAAAGAAAAATTAGATGAAGAAAGAGAGAGGAAAAGAGACAAAAACATTTTCAAAACTTCTCAGCCCAGAATTTTGGCAAAAAGTAAGGATTCCCACCACCAGGGCTGAAAGCAGGACCTGACCCCATGTGCGTGAGTGGGCAGCGGGACCATGGGTTGCATTTTACTGGTGGTGACTAAGTCTGCTGCTGGGATTGCTATCCAATTGAGGATAGCAGCCTGCTCTCCCAGAGCTGCCAGCCCAGTAAGCTTGGCAGCCTCTGCTGAACCAGCGATGGAAGTGGCCGCTACTGAGGCTGCAGCAAGAAGGAGAGGGCACCTCCATGATGAGGCGTTCATGAAGGCAGGGCAAGTTCTTTTAGTTACAGGCAGGTCTCGGTGATTGGACGGGGATGCTGGGTGCACCTTGCGGCAGCAGCGCGGTACCATGGAGATGGTCATGGAAGGAACAGCCATAAAAGAGGCAGCCCCCCCACCCCACCCATTGACCTCCTCTTAGAAGGGCTCCAGGATCTACCTGGCAGTCTTCCCATGTGGCAGCAGTCCTTCCCAATGTCATTAAATTGTTGGCAGTGCAGGAAACAGCGGTAATAGGCTGTTTAAATGGCTGCCCAGTGGGCGGCTACACCACTAAGGCCTTGTCATTGGTAATATCCCATGATGGCAGGAGGACACCAGGCTCCCCTCTCATTGCCTTCTGCCACCATTTTACAAGGCCTCTGCCTTCCAGCCCATTTCTAGAGGGCTGATAAAATCCAGCCCTTTTTTTTAAAAATTTCCAGTAACAATTAAAATCTGAAGGAATGAGAGTCCATATTTATAAAACTTATTTTTAGTGCCAAAGAGGTTGTTTGGCAACAATTAAGACTTACATACCATTAAGAATTCAGTTATACTTGATTAGACAAGACTCAAACATTTTCTGGCATGTTTAGTGGAAATATGTCACATAAATGCTGCAATTTCACCTGGTGCCATGTGTTTCAATGCTAAGTCTGTCAGCGAGATATCAGTATAATGCAGCTTCAGGAAGAACAGAGCAAATTAGACACCATCCTCCTGATGTCTGTGCTTAGATACACATGGGTGGCCACTGTCTGATTTACTTTTTAATGATCATGAGCGCTCACCATTCTTCTTACCACAAAATTGGGGCCACTATATTTGTAAGCATTATCCATTGTTACACCATGCATTCTGTTCAGCACACCATATGTAAAAACCCTGGGCTGGATTTTCCCCTCCTGGCGCAGACCAACCCCAACATCGGGATGCCCAAACTGGAGACGTGTGGGGCTGCAATTTTAAAATTACGAGTCAATTCCCGACCGACACCATTTTCCCCGGGGCAGAACATGCCTGGTCATGACCCAACGCTCACATGAAGTGACGTCGGGATCGCCATTTAAGTGCCTGCACCAAATCCAATTCTCTCTGACATTAGTGTTTCCATTGAGTTGGTTGGGTTCCTGAAGGCTGTGGATGCACGTCAAGTAAATCAATTCCTGAACCTTGTGGGAAGCCTGCTGTAGAGTCAGGAACCTTTTTACAGGTAAGTTTAAAAGGTCTTGCCAACTTCAAATGCCATAATTAGATGCTGTTTGATAAGTTAAATATGTTTTTAATGCAGTGATTGATCTTGGGGCTCTGTCCTTAAAAGATAAGTGACCATTAAATTATCCAACATTGTGTAAGTGTTCACAAGTATTAGAGTACTTTATCCTGTGGATAAAGTGCTTTTCTGAATCCCATAGTGTTGGAAATCTAATCTAAATGTGTCATCTGGACATTGGTTTGAGTTTTATAGTGATTTAAGATCCAGAATTATTTTCAGGTTTTTTCTTCAAAAATCTGAACAGTTGACAAACTTCTTTGATTGATACTCCTTTGAGCATTTGGAAAATGAGGAGCAGTTGGCTGACATCTGGTCAGACAACTTCAAGGAATCCATTGTATTGAGCTCTGTAGTGTTTGTTTATTCAGCTGTGTAATGTAATCCCATTATGAATGCATGGCTGAATCCCAAACTTCACTAATGGGTTTAGCTCAGCAGGAATTGTTTGCACAATTGTGGTGAGGACTGTAGGGTTTGTTTAATTGACCTTGATTGCCTGAGCTCAAACCCTCCACCTTCTGTCTCAATAAATGGGAATGTTCCATTTAAGCCAAAGACAAACATTATTCTGTGATAACTTTCACAGAAATACATATAGAGGTAGATATTTGTTCTTCAAATATGCTATAGTACAAGTTTTGCAAGTTAAACTTTATAGTTTGAAATTTTTGGCATGGCTTCATTTAGATTTGTTTTGTAATATATTTCAAGTAGTTTGGATGGCTGCATTAGTTTTATTTAATTGTTTGAGAGAGAATGCAAAAATAACAGCGGAAAGATCGATAACCTCTAGATAAATTGTATCATTATTAAAATTTGGGAGGAGGTTATAAGTAAAAGTCCTGAATTTAGGCACAAAGTTTTAGGGCTGGGTTTTCATCTTTGAGGTGGGTAGCAGGACTTGGGAAATTTCCTGCCCCGGTGTGCCTGGCTTGGGAGAAAGTGCCCCCAAAGGTGGGATTTTCTTTCTGGGCTGGGGAGGGGAGGGGTGTGTGGGCAGCGGGTGCATGCTAGAGTCGGGCCAGCCACCCCTGGAAAGAGTTCGGAAGCAGCTACAGGGGCTGGGTGCAGAGGTGGACTGTTTAAAAGGCTTGTCTTTGTGCTTTGGGACTTGGTCACAACTATAATAAAAACAGCAAGGACCTCTAGTCCTCACCCCTTGCACCTTCCCACCCAAACGTCCCATCCATGCTAGCTTATACCCTCCACCAACCCCATGGTCCCTCATATGCTCCGTGCCAACCTATGTCCTTCCAGCCATGCCCCCTCATAATCTAGATGCCAAGCTATGCCCTTCCACTTACCCTTAGCCCCTCATACCCTCCATGTCAAACTATGTTCCTCTACCCAATCTCTTCCCCCCCCCCACCCCCACCATGGCTGCTCATACCCTAAATGCTGAACTATGACACTTTCATGTCCATTTTGGGGTGATTGTGCTACAATGGTAATGTCACTGGACCAGTAATCCAGAGGCCCAGCCTAATCCTCTGGGCACTGGGTTTAAATCCCACCACAGCAGCTGATGGAATTCAAATTGAATTAATAAATATGGAATATAAAGCTAGTGTCAGTAATGGTGACCATGACAACTATCATTGATTGTTGTAAAAACCAACTTGGTTCATTAATGTCCTTTCGGGAAGGAAATCTGCCATCCTTACCTGGTCTGGCCTACATGTGACTCCAGACCCACATCAATGGGGTTGACTCTCCCCTCAGTTCACAGGCAGTCAGGCATAGGCAACAAATGCTGGCCTTGTCAGCAATGCTCACATCCTATGAAAGAAATTTTTAAAAAACACCCACTATACACTATATAGCCCAACAAACCTTATAGTGACAATAGGATGTGTTAAAAAGGCTTTAAAAAAACTGTCATTCATTCATTAAAAATGCTTTTACCAATAATACAATAAAAGTGTGAATCATCTAGACTTTTGAAGTACCAATAGCAGAAACTGCAAGCACTTGAAATCTTTTGGTCGTACAGAACTTGAGTATTGCTGAAAAAAGAAACGTCTAATCTTAGAGATATCTCTTTTTTTCAGCAATACTTATGAAACGTTTTTTATCTTGGATAAATAAATATTTGTGCAATTGACAGAAGAGATCAGAGAGCCTGAGCAGTCAAACAATGTTTTCCCTGGGGCATGGCTGTTTTAGTACTCTAGTGGATATATGAGCTCTTAGCCAAGCCTTATTATGCATTCTTGGGTAACTTGCCTTTCAAAAAGTTCCCTCATCCAGACTG
Source organism: Cetorhinus maximus (assembly GCF_964194155.1). Lineage (NCBI taxonomy): Eukaryota > Metazoa > Chordata > Chondrichthyes > Lamniformes > Cetorhinidae > Cetorhinus > Cetorhinus maximus. Next base: position 91,331,558 of record NC_135879.1, on the reverse strand, counting down.
TGGTTCAGGACACCTCTGAGGTGCTGTGAACCATGCCTCTTTGAAGGGGTAAAATATATAAATCATTTTTCTTCAGTTCTATATTTCTTGCTCAAAATAATAAAAGCTCAGATTCTTTTGATATTGTAGATGCAGTCTCTGCCACTGGATCCTAAACACATGTAGCACCCTGCTTATTTGATAGATTAGCACTGTTTTTGAAAGGAATTACATTTTTTGATTAGCTTTGCTCAGACCATAACATTTTATACTGTGATAACGTAGAAAGCCAAAATATTAACATTTAGAGCTGCGTTTAGAAAAAATATAATTAAACCACTGAGCCATAAGCTTATTTTTGTAGTTTAGTTTATTTAATACAGGCCAGATGTATGCAGGGTATATTACATCGGTGACCTACCAAATTGATTTGTAACTGACAGTGATGGGCTAGCTTTAGTGAATCAACTACTGTGACTGAATAAAAGTTACAATCGTATCCCCAGTCTACCTGGTGCAGAATCTTCCGGTCTTCTAGGGCAGGCCTGACACGCCAACGCATAAAATGATGCGTGATGCCGTCAGGCCTGTGTCCCAACATCATCACACACCATTGCGATATTTCGTTCGGCGGGCATGCGCCAGAGTCGGCTGCGCTCCTGCCGAAATGTTAAGGGCCTATTAAGGTCAGTAAGAAATTAATTAAACTATTTAAGAATGCTGCCCGTCCAACCTTAAGGTTGGCGGACAGGCGAAAAGCCCAAGCGGCCTTTGCGTTTTTCAGGAAACCTCATCCACGGACAGGACGAGGTTTCCCAAAGCTTTCATAAAACAAATAAATAATTGTTTCCACCTTTGCAAACATGCCCCGACTCATGTCACATGAGGGGATATGTTTAAATAAATTTTTACATCATTTATTAACCTGTTTTATTATCCATTCAATCTCCCCGAGGCAGCTCCGTGCCTCAGGGAGATTGCTGTGCTCTTTCGTGCACATGCCCAAAAAAGCGCAGGCCCCGACTCTCCCTCCCCCCCCGCCTGTACAGGTAGCGCTACCAGCTGTGCATGGTGCTGGGCGGGCCTTAGTTGGCCCACCTGCGTAAAATGGTGGCGCAGAACTGATCACAGGCATTGATCGGCTCCGTGCCTGCTCCCACCCCCGCCCGCCATAGGAAAAATCCTGACCGT